>NC_059328.1:26322500-26947500 GCF_018350155.1 Leopardus geoffroyi
TCCTGGCTGAGCTTATTTTCTATCTGCTTCCCCATTAGAAAAGAGGGTATGAACTTTTTGCAAAGAAACCGTCCCTTCACCAACTCCTGCTTGACCCAGCACCGCCTATTTTTTGCATCAAGATGATGAAGTCCACTCCCTTGGCTGGGAATCTCACTATCCTCACTGACATCTAAAGAAATGACCGGGCGGCGTTGGGGGGGCGGGGTGAGTTGCTCCTGACTGCTGGCTCCTTGACCCAAATAGGAATGCCTTTGAAGGGTCCCGAGCTCCCTGTTCACTGACGGCATCAGGCTGTCATCTTAGGTGTGGCGGAGTTAGTAGAGACGGGAAGGTGCTCGACTCCGTGAGGGGGGGGGGGTCTACCTGGCACTGAAGTGCCAGTGAGGTTGGCACCAAGGTCCACACAGGCCACAGGTGTGTGTGCTGAGCCATCCGTTTATAGAGCTCGTGGATGCCCTGAGTGGAAACGCTCCTGATTTCAATCACAGATCACATCCGCACCAGATAAAACCAGCTTGCTAAATTGGGTTTCCTGCACCATCCTGATGTGTGTCCTGGCATATAAAATCAGTCGCTTAAAGGCAAATCAATGAGCCAGATGAGGTCTCCAGGCTCAGGAATTAGGCTCAGTGCCTCTGCCTCGATTTTTCAGATTCCAATTTAACTAACATTTATTGAGCAACTATATTTGCCAAGTGATGAGCTCAGTGCTTCCACATATGCTATTTTATGAACAGTTATAAAAGCTCTGCAAGGGAGGAATATTATGGCCACAGTAAAGAGGAGGATAAGTGACGGCCTCAAGGTCACCCAGCTGTCAGTGGCAGAGCTGTGGTTGGAGCTGGGAACTTTTCCATCGTTTCATCGCTACCCAAGACTGATTTACAGGATAGAGTCCGTACTTCTCATCAGGGCCGTGGCTTCAGCTGACACAAGAGCTCCAGAGTGAAAAGCATGCATCGTGAAGCTCAGCTCCTGAGGCCAAACTGTCCGCACTCACCTTGGAACCAGGCATCCAGCTGGCAGAGTGTGCCCCTAGTGGTGACCATGAGGAGGGACTGGCACCTTTGGGGACAGACCAAGGCGCTAACCCAGAGCTGCTGCTGCTTGTGGCTCAACATCTCTGGACTTTGGTTTTCTCACCCTGAGGAGGGAGGGCTTATATCCACTCCACCAGGGCTATTGGAGGATCACACTGCAAACCTTCGGGCAGTCCCACGGCAACGTGAGCTGCATGAAGGCAGAGAATCTGCCTGCTTTGTTCAGAGCTGTAGCTCTAGGTCAGTGCTGGCACATAGGTGCTCAGTAAATACTGGCGGCATGAATGAATTCCGTGATGCTGGTTCCCTTCCGTGCTCCTCCCCGCTGTGAGTAGACATGTTCTACAACGGTTTGGTACGTGCCTTGTGCCCAAGACACAAGGGGCTTGGCTCAAGGCTTTGTGGAGTTTTCCACACACAACCGGGAACAGCCCCTCACACGCAGCAGGCCGTGGCCACCTCATTTCCTTTCCCTCACTGTCACCCTCCACGTGACACTGCACAAGCCCCAAGCCCTCCACCCTCTACATCAGAGTTTTTAAAAAGCGTGACTTACAATTTTTTTTTTTTACTTTGGCAAACAAAGGTATTTTTTAAAAAATCTACAATCGCCATCATTTCATGGACATTTTAACAGCAAAACTAGAGGACATGTCAGAATAAACGGCAGTCCTTTCTAAGAACAAACAGCTGGCAAACTTAGATTAACGTATCTTCCCCAAAGGTTGGGCTCTACACTTTTTTTGGGGTGCAGAACAGTGATAGTGTGGAATTTTATTTTATGATGTCACATGGCAGTTTTTTTTCGTTGATATAAATTTGTCAATTTGAGGATCTATATGTCACTATACTCATAGTGACAGCAATGGCAATAGAAAACATTCAATGAGTACTGACTGTGGGCCATATGCTCAATAATTTTCAAGCCTTAACTCCTTAAGATACAGCCCGTGAGGTGGAATGATTGGCCTCAATACTCAGATGGGGAAACTAAGGCTCCTGCCGTCTCCCTGATGGAGGCAAGCTATATGTGGCTTCACGAGGGCTGCAGGAAGGGGGCCTCCCAGTTGACACCCATCACAGTGCTTCCTGGAGTACAGATCGGCCAACCCAGCACAGTCAGAAATGTATCAGGGAAGCAAGCCACTGCCAGGTGACTTATCCCAGCCCGACAAGAACCTACAGACAGCACCTGGGACCCACAGCCCTAAATCACCATCTACCGACAAAAGGCAAGGCACGTGACAGATCTTTTCAGGACCTTCAGAACATGATACCTCAAGGCCCGAGTTCCTCACAACGTCGAAATATCACTCCGAGGTATCCCGAGGTAAAAGCTAATATTTATTAAAGAAAAGCTGGTCTAATCTCTAGTAAAGGTATCACAATGGGTTTATTGATTTTTTTTTTAAAGAAAAGTTACATTTTAAAAAGAAAAATGCCAATTTCACAAGCAACCTCCAGCCAGATTCCTGGCCCTTTGGGATAGCTCACAGCAATTCTAGTTTAAAAAAAAAAAAAAAGAAGAAGAAGAAGAAGAGAGAGAAAGAGAAAAAATCTTGAAAAAAGGGCTTTTCATACAGACATACAAGAAAGTAAATAAAATCGATTGAAAATACTAACAGAGAGCCATTCATTTTGTTAAGTGTTATAAAAATGCCAAAAGTGCATCCTCTTCCCAGGCTCTAGGGCTTAGGATGTTTCCTTTTCTGAAAACTGACATCTGTAAGGAAGAAAATACAAATAAAGAGAAAAATGATGAACACCATTTTTTTTTTTTTTTTTGAAGGCTCTGAGTGATCACGGAAATGCAAGGATGTAATCTCATTAACTATATAGCCAGGGTCTCATTTTCTCACTGTCTCAGGTGCTGGGGCATAGGAGTTGTGACCTCTTTGTAGAGAATCTTCTGGAAGAAACAGTGCCCTAACTGGGACTCAAGGTGGTATCCTGTGACTAAGATTCTCAACTAGTCAAAATACCTGGGCTCTATGTACCAGTCTGGGTCTCAGCAGAAAATAGGTGGCACACTCAGTTTGGATAAGTGAAGAGAGTTTTCAAAGGGGTGGGCAGGGTGCAGGGACACCATAAAAGATGGTGTAGGACCTCAGCCCTGAAGGAATGAGGGGAGGAGAGATGTACAGGAATCTGGAGACAGAAAGAGCTGTGGTTTTCTTTCATGGTGTCAGCTAGCTCAAGGTAACCCCACAAAGAGAGAAGCAGGGGAAAACAGTATCCTCCCTTACTTTCCTCCTTCCCTGGGATCTACTGGTGTTCCCTGTTGGCCAAACCCAACCGGAAATCAGAAGACAAAAACCTTCTTGGCCCATACCCATACCCGAGCAAAGAGCTGGGAATCTTGGGGCAGAGTATCTTCATTCATTGGAGCTTTGATTTATATAAGAGTTGAAGGGGTCAGATATTAACTAGACCCAGAAATACATACCTGAAAATGGATATGTAATTTTCATTTAAATAGAAGTTACAGTAAAACCTTGAATTGAGAGTAACTTGTTCTGCGAGTGTTCTGTAAGACAAGCAAAATTTCTAATAAATTTTAACTTGATAAATGAGCAATGTCTTGCAATATGAGTAGTACGTGATGCCGAATGTCACGCGATCACAAGTGAGCCAATGCTTCTCTCTCTCTCTCTCTCTCTTTTGCTGCAGGATTGTGGGTGATCATCTCCCATGCTCAGATGCTTGGTCTCAGGCCATGGCATTCAGCAGAAATCAGTGATTTTTCAGAATGTTGGAAGGTGCCCACACCTGACGCTAGTGTATTTTTTGTCACTTCAAAGCACCTATGGAACAACAGTCCTTTGCTTTTCCATACAAGACTAAGCTTAGGAATACTTTGTTTCATTCTAGGTCAGACTGCCTGCTGATGTAGACCCTTTCCTCTGCTACCTTATTGCCAGTTACATTAAATACAGTAGATGACAAGAGTTTATTAACACTGTACTATAGTCAACATCCATGAGAACATGTACCATGGCCCCCATCCATTGAGCCAATAGGTAGCTCATTAGTGATTCCATTAGTGATAGTGAAAGTGGTCCTACACAATAACCCTCCTCTCTTGTCTCCCTCACACCAGCCATGAAGGTTTTCAAAGGTAAGTGCAAGTTAATTTGTTTATTTTTCTTTATATTTTGTATTTACTTTCCTATTTTATATTATATTACAGCATTGTAATCATTTTATATGAATATTTTTTGGTTGTGGAACAAATCATCTCAGTTTCCATTATTTCTTATGAGGAAATTTGCTTTGATATACAAGTATTTTGCATTCCAAGCATGTTTCCAGAACGACTTATGCTCACAAACCAAGGTTTTACTGTATTTAAAATGTAGCTATTTCTGGTTAAATTCAGAGAGGGTCCTTTGGATCTGGTATGGTACCCAACGATGTCCTCAAACCCAGCCCTGGATAAAATTTACCCGAGTTCCTCAAAAAAAATGGCCATTTGGGCCTATGAGTTCAAGTCCAGTAGAAATGTTAGAACATAAAGGGCACTTGCACCACTGAGAGTTAGATGGGCATTCATATAGCAGTCAGAGGGGACGCACAGGAGCCTGATGACTAAGGTCATGATGGGGCTAATATCACTTAAACGCAAAGGCTGTAGTGGGAAAAACTCCACAGCCATTAAGGAGAATGTATGGGCCCCAGAGACTTTCTGGGGGGGACAGGAGGGATATGGGAGTGTTCAATTTAATGAAGGGAAACCTCACTAAAGTGGACTGAGGAGGCTAGAAGGGGAGTCTGTAAGGGGGAGCCCTACCAGTGAATGCCAATTACAGGAAAAATTGTCCATTACAGACCCTAACAGAGGAATTTCGACAGGAAAGAATCATTAAATACAGGCCCAACTGGGAAAGCTATACACAGTATCTTCAATAAGAAATTGACTCTCCCTGTAATTCCGCTGGTGAGAAACCATCATCACCCTGAACTCTTGCTTTCTTCCATTGGGCTTTTATTCAAAACAACCCCTCTCAAGTTCTTTCTTCTCCACAAAGTAATAGTGTTCCTGTCCCTTGTTTATTGGACTTGCCTATGGTATTGCCCCAGCTTGCTTGTCCAGTACTGTAATTCTTTGCTATTCCCAAATGAGCCCATCTTTTGCTGGTCAGACAACTGGGAGCTTTATTTTTAAGGTTAACAAGAGTTTAGGGAACCAGACAATCCATCGGTGGGAGCTCATGGCCAAGCTCATGCTCCACACCCACCCCCCCACCAACCGCATGCACAATCATGCACACACACACGCACTGATGCTGCCCTATTGGTCTGACCTTGCCAGCAGCTATGAGAAATCTACCAGTGACCTGACCACGTGTCCTGCTGTCACTAACTTCAGGGAAATTTGACTGCAGTCATGGAGATTTCAATGCCCCTGGTCCCAATTTCACAGCATTCCTCTCTCACTCCTCAAGTCCCTTCGCCCACAGCTCGCCCTGGCCTCCCGTGGAGACCTCCCAATAAACTGGCAGCCTTGTTTGATCATCTCAAAAACAGTGAAACACACATACTGTGGGCCACATGCTCTCGCTTCTGCGCCAACAGTGCTCCAGGTGGATCGTTATTGCCACATGTGAGATGAGAAAACCGAAGCGCGGAGTAACGGAGTAAATCTGACTGCAGCAACAGGTCCTTTATGATCCCAAGCTCCCATTAAGATCAGAAGAGGAAGTTCCTCTGGGCTTTGTCGTTCAGAGCTCCCGGTCAAATTGTGTGCAGTGGAGAGGCGGCACGCTGCTCCCAAATTGCCAAATGGCAGAGCAGAATTTTGCACCCTCGTCTTTACATGTCTTCCACAGACTGCCTCAATCAGATGGGAACCGGTACTTCTAAGAGACAAGTAAAGAAGGGGATGCTCCTGCGCCTGCCTTTTGAGGAGCAAAGCGGCAGCTCTCTCTGACAGCACAATGTTCCATTGTTCCTTTCAACTCAGGGACGGAGCTGACAGGTCCCCAGAAACTGTGCCTCCCCCATCCTTCCACACCCCTTGAGAGTGCGCCCGGGAAGAAAGAGGCCAGCTCCAATAGGGGTGGGGGGTGCACCAAAGAAGTCCTGAAGGTCAGGCTTAATGAAGGGCAGATGGGTGGGGCTGGGTGCCCCAGAACCAGACTGAGACAAGGATTAGGTCGCTTACGTGGGGCGTGATTCCGGGTGAAAGAGTTGGGAGTAACCCAGGGAAGGAAAGGAAGCCAACACGCTCTCTGACGTGAGCACCTGGGTCTCAGCCCCTCAGAAAGCCCCTGGGAGACTGTGTGGAACATGCCTCGGAACTGTCACACCTAACAGAAAGTGAGGGTTGAGCTACTCATCCTCTCCAGTGGCTGCTTGAAGGCTGTTCCCAAGGGTGGGAACTCCCCAGCCATCCTGCCCCACCCCCACCCCCACCTCCCCCCAAGCATGCTCCGACAAGAGAACACCCTCAGGGAGAGGGCTTGCAGTTGCAATCTGTTACCAGGAAGAGGATGGTGACTGCAGAGGACAAGGACAGGGCCTTTACTATGTCTGCCACTATGTCCATGATGTAGAGACTGGAATCGCTTTTAATGCTTTTATCCTGGCACAAGAACCCCAGGAGACTCCTTCCTCAGTAAGTTGGACAGACCTCAAGCCCTGAAACAGGCCTCACCACCTAGACACCTCCTGGTCACTTGCCTTCCTGTAATCTCCAGTCCTGTTGAGTGGTCCGCCTCTAAGGCCAGCTTCTGCTTTGTTGTTCTGCCCAGGGTTTATGTCTTCCCCTGAGGCAGGAGCTTTGCCCTGCACTCCTGACTTCTGGCCTGATGGGCAGACCCTGAGCTCTACCAGCCCCTCTGCTGGAGGGGTTGGAGGTGGACCTTAAATCCCACTCCCTGGCTATGCTGGGGTCCTGCTCCAAGGAGATAGCTGCACTCTCATCTTCCCTTTGCTGGGGTGAGACCTCAGGGGGTCAAGGTCCTGAGACACCCTTGGCAGCACCAGGGTATGCCTTCCTGAGCCACCCACCCAAATGGGATGGGGGAGGGAGCCTAGCATGAGCATCTGAGCACCATCAGCCTTGTCCTCTGATCCCATGACCAAAGCCCCCAACTACACAGAGGCTATGTGTGGACTCTGTTTCTGACACCCCAGGTCCTGAAGACCCTTTGGCAACACCAGGAGCTCCCTCCAGCCTCTTGTGAGTCATACTTGACGAGGACCAGCTCTGCTCCTGGCACACGGGCTTTGCCTCCTGCATTGTCACAGCCCTGAGCCTGCCTGAGTTAGTCCTCTCCTTAGGGCGTTGTGGTTACCAGTAGTGGCTCTTCCCAGGACAGGGGTGTGGCAGGGAGGTGCACCTGGGTCACCATCAGAAAACATTGGGTCCATCTTAGTGGCCCTTTTCCTACTCAGATTCTAGAATACAGGTTTGCTGATGTTAGTCTTCTTTGAAAATGCATTCACATTTGCTGGGACATGATAATGGACAGAAATTGCTGCAAAATTGACTGTTGGGGAAATGTAAGGGTGACGGATTCTCTTAGGGGCACGTGGCCAACAACAGGCAGTGCCCATACTCGATGCATTTAGCATCTTTATTAAGGATCTGGTTGAAGGAACATGAACAGTGTGGTTCATCATCTTTTTTTAACTTTAAAAATTTTTCACAAATAATTTATGTTTATTACAGAAAAAGCAGATGGGCCAAAGGAAAATTAAGAAAAATGACTCTCCATCCCACTATTCTGAAATAACCACTCTTTTTCACATTTTGGTGCAAATCTGCAATACCTACATGTGCATATATAAATATGTGTCAAGCTGAAATTCTGGACCTAAGGCTTTTTTTTTTTTAAATCTTGATGTTTAAAGCTTTGATAAAACAGTTTTTGGTCCAGAAAGTGATACAGACTAGCATTGACCTTAGGAGTAAACTGTTTATTTGGGAAAAACCCTTTGAACAAAACATTAAGCAAATAGCTCCCTCCTGCAGCTCTAGGGGAATGAACTGATATTGAACTATTGTACTTGATGCTGTTGTCCATTTGGAGGCCATTAGACAAGGCCCGCCCAGTTCACTGAAGGAGAAATGAGCATTTGTGCTGTCAGCCAGGAAAGAATAATCCTGAGAAAGCAAGAGAGGCCCAGGCAGGTGAGCCTCAGACAGGGAGAAGAATATCTTTTTTCTTCTCCCTAGGTCCTAAAACAACCAGGACCTCGGAAGCCTGGACATCACAGAGACTTCTGGCAGAGACAAAGATGGCCTCCAGCTTGGTTGAGGTGGCAGCAAGGCAGTGAGAGTCCATAGGGGTGCCCAAGGAGGGGCTTGGGGGAAATCAAAAGCAGTCATTTCTTCTGGGACTTGTCAGTTTTGCTTGGAGGGGTGGTTCCCTTTGGTTATCCCCAAATTTAGTGAAAAGGCAGAGACCAGTGCTAGCTGTGCCACGTAACTAAGGGAAGAGCTCTTCCGGGCTGGAGTTAGAATGGTGAAAGAAGAGCAATGCTGGTCCTCTTAAGGCCAGCCTGGAGGTACCAGCAGGGTCTGGCAGAAGATCACCAGTCCCAGATACAGGACGCTGAGCCTGTCTCCTGGAGCTTGCAGGGAAGCAGAGGCAGGGCAATGCATGCAGACCGTGCCCTGGGGGACTCTCAGAAAGGACCCCATGACCCTCTGAGGGAGGCTCTGTTCCTGACATCAGGCAAAACCAAGATGTGGAGCCCTTGTCATTTACAGTATTAGCTGAAATATGTTCTCACCAGCTGGTGAAGTCTGAGACATTCTATTTGTAGACATGTACTCTCTACCTGCTCTTTTGAAATGGGCTTCCCCACCACCACCTCAACAATATATTGTGTGAAACTGTCCATATCAGTAGATATGGACAGTGTCACTTTAATAGATGAATCATGTTCCTCTTCACACATGTATTAACTATAATTTATTTAAACATCCCTTTTTGTTGAAGCAACTTGAAAGCAGAGTGGTTCTGAGATAAGCAAGGCAGGGATGTGGAGAAAGGTGAGCACTGGCCTTTCAGGGCAGTGATTTGGAGCTCCTGGGGCAGGGTCCATTTGGCTTGTCCTCAGAGTCAGGCTCCTGTACTCATGTATCCACTCTCAGCCATGTCCCTCCCGTGCTCTGATACTGCCCATGCTGGTTTGCAGCTAGAGACTATGCCACTTTTTCCTTGGCTTCTTCTTAGAGAAGAAAAGGATCAGAAAAAAGTGGCGTGCCATAACATCTCTATAAACCCCATCCGTGTTGAAGGCTTTCAGTTGAAGATGGTGGATGGAACGTAGTGTTTATGTCCTCTACTTCTCCGGGGTCCACTGAAAAATAACAGTGATAAAATCTTTTAAAGGATAAAGAGAATTGGGGAAAGAACAGCAACAAGCAAGAGATTTCAACAATTTTTAGAGGATGCAAAGCAGAAGGAGGGGTGGCAACTGTTTTTTCAGAGAGGAAGAAGTGACACCTGCAAGTCCTTCTAGAGAGAAGACAGCTCATGTGCTCTGCCCAAGGGCCCCTGGAGAGGTCAGGGCTTGGAGGCACTGGGTACCATGGAGAGCAGAGGTGAAGCTCAGGGCTGCACACAGAGACCCAAGTGGATACACTGGGTGAATAGACTCTCCAGTAAGATGTGAGGAGTCTGCACACTTTTCAGTTTCCTCCTTCCTAACAGAACCCTGCCTTGTTAGACCAATCTGTCTTGCACACAGCATGTGCTTCAAGGGGAGACCTAATCCCAGGTCAATCAGATGAGACCTGATTGGCCTGAGCCAGTTAGCACAGAACGGTTCACATGGGCTCCAAGAGTGGCCTGTTGATGCAGGATGACCCCATCAGAGAAAAAAAAAGCACTAGCAGAGAGATTTTCTCTCACTTTCTTCTGTTGGATATTGAAGTATATAATAAAAAGAGTGCTTCTCAAACTTTCATGTGCATATGAATCACATGGGGATCTTATTAAAATGCAGATTCTGATTAGTAGGTCTGGGAATTAGCTTTGGATTCTGCATTTATGACAAGCTTTTAGGTGATACTAATATTGCTGGTCCAAGGACCATGCTTTGAGTAGTAAAGGCATAGCTCATTTCCTTGTGGCACGATATTCTGGTCATGAAGGGAACCAACTCATTTGAATCAGACGTTGAGAAGAGCAAGACGAAGAGCCTGAAAAACCCTAAATCCTGGATGGCATCATTGAACTACTGATCCATACCATATCTAGAGCACTCCCTACTTTTGAACTTCTAGTTATATGGAATAACATTTTTGCTTAAGGTAGTATAAGTCAAGGCTCTATCCATTACAGCTATACCCTGGAGGTGGTGAGGAGAAGATTATTCTCTAAAGAAGGAAATGGGAGAGGATAGGATTCAGAGGCATTGAGTGTAGGGGAAGGGGAGGCTGGGAACCAGGTACAACACTGAAAACAGGAATTAATTAACAGCCTGTGCATGAATGAGGCATGAAGGAACTTTCAGAGTGGCAGAAATATAAAAATTCATTCAACATACAATGAATATTTTTACATTTTACTATGCATAAATTATACCTCAATAAAAAATATTTTTTAAAGCTGCACATGGGTATTTTGGCCCCTTCCCATGTCCCATGTCCAACCTTTTAAAATTTTTTTTTTCAACGTTTATTTATTTTTGGGACAGAGAGAGACAGAGCATGAACGGGGGAGGTGCAGAGAGAGAGGGAGACACAGAATTGGAAGCAGGCTCCAGGCTCTGAGCCATCAGCCCAGAGCCCGACGCGGGGCTCGAACTCACGGACCGCGAGATCGTGACCTGGCTGAAGTCTGACGCTTAACCAACTGCGCCACCCAGGCGCCCCCCATGTCCAACCTTTTAGATGCCAGAACATGACAACCAGGCAAGGGATTGAAAGGTTCTTTTCTGGGTAAGTGGAATGGCCCCAAAGAGAAGACTCACACATTGTCATTTGAGACTTTCCAAAAGGAACAGTTTGGCATCTGATCACCCTATAGTGAAAACCTACCAGTTGTTAATCCTTCTGCCCAGCCCCACGCACAGAGATTTCAGTCATCTATTTAATACCTATTTCATGATTACTAGACTCTTGAAAAAATTCACCAACGTAAAAAAAAAAGCATAAAAAAAACCCTTGACAATTCTGATATCAAAACTAGTGTGGGAAGAACTGAAGAAAGTAGAGATAATGCAGGACTCAGAAGAAAAATTAAAAATGAAAGAATTAGTACACTTAGACCCACAAGAGAAGACACTTCTTTCATTAAAGAATAGGGTTTATTAAGAAAGGAACAATTAAGGAATAAGAAAGAACTGTTAGAAATTAAGAATAGGGTAGAAAAAATACAATAATCTAGTAAAAGATTTGGAGGAAAAAGATAATGAAATTGATTACAGCACAGAACAAAAAGAGATGGAAAATGTGGAAGAAAATGCAAGAGCCTTAGATAACCCATCAGCAAATCCAATATCTGACAAAGAGAAAAATTAGAAAGAGAGAACAGAGAAAGGAAATGGTCAAAGAATTGAGTTAAGAATATTTCCTGGAACTAGACTACATTTTCTACCTCAGGGCTTATATAAATTTGGGGGACATCAGGGATAAGAAATAAATCCTAAAAGATTCCAAGGAGAAAAAAAATTATGCAAAAGATAGATAATCAGAATGTCATTTAACTTCCCAAGCATAGAACTGAAAGCTAGAAGACAATGAAACAATGAATGCAATAACATTTTGAAATAAATACTACTTTTAGTCTTGAATTTTATATTCAGCCAAACTAGAAATAGTGTGAGGACAAAATAAAAATATTTTCAAACATAAAAGCTTGGAAAAAATTACTTTTCATGCATCCTTTCTTAAGAAGCTCTTAAAGGGTGTGTTGCAGCAAAATTAGGGAGTAGTTCAAAAAAGAGGAAGATGAACAATTAAAAAATGGTAGATCCAACCCAAGACAGGAGTAAAGGAAATCCCTGGAGGATAGCTGTGCAGGAGGTCTACAAATTAACCAGCACAATTGGAAGATAGAGGAAAGAATTCCCTACAATGGAGGTCTCCAGGAATAAAAAGGGGCATAATAAAATATGTGGTATGATGGAATTTTTATAAACTTTATAAATTATAAATTTTATAATGCTATGCAGATGACAGGTCTGATTGATTTTTTTAACTTTAAGGTTATCAATGTAGAAAAGGATGCAAGGGAATACTAGGCAAATATAAACTCTAAGGAAAAACAAAAACTTCAAGAAGGAAAATATAATTGCAATAAACTCTGATCATTACCTAAGTGAAAATGATGATAGGACTAAATGCTACGATGGGGTTGGGGGATAAGATAGGGAGAGCTTCTGTAAGAAAGCTACATTATCCCAACCCACAAATCATGAAATAGAAGTACAGGCATAAATGTAGAGGTAGAGAATTAAAGTTAAGGAAATATGCAGAAGAGTTTTAAATGACCTCCTCTGGGGAGAATAGTTCAGCAACTGCTCTTATTCATTATAAGCCTTTTGTTATTTGATTTATTTTTAACTATATGAACATATTGTTTAAAAATTTTTTTAGAAATTAGAAAATATCTTTAAAGTTGATGAATGAATGAATGAATGAATGAATGAGAAGATCACCAGGCACATGTCAGAGATTGGGGTTCTGTTTTGGTCCTTCCACTAACCAACTGAGTAGCCATCAGTAAGGCATTGAATCTCTGAGGTTTAGTGCAACACAGAAATTCTAGGCTTTCTTCCATGTCTCAATGACCTGAAGGCCCACCAGAGTCAGACAGGCCTGTACTCCAGACCTGGTGTCATCACTGGGTCACCAGACCCCAGTGTCTCTTCCCATCCCCCAGCCTCTGCTTCTGCAACATGGAGGTAATGATACCACCTTCAAAGAAGGCATCAAGGGGTCACACATGGGGTTGTGCCCATCATAGGGCCTTGTAAGTGTTCAGTAGATGTCAAGGACTTGACATGTGGACTACAGGGGCATTAGATCAAAACAGGCAAGATAGGGTCAGGCAAGCTGTGATGCCAGGCAAGACAAGTCAGATGTTGGCTGGTTATGACACCTGTAATGGCTCCTACTCCCTCCCTTCTGGGGACTTCTCTTGTGACCATGACCGAGCCCAAGGATCCTCCACTAAGTGGCCAGAGCAGAGGACGGGCCTGTTGGCATGGAGTTCCTTGGGCTATATGTGCCCCAGAACTGCCTAAACTCAGAGGAAAAATTTCCCCAGCCCCCTCATTTTTATAATCAGCATATGCTTAACACGGTCAAAAAGATTTTCCTTTCTGAAAGTTCAGTCTGTGATTTCCATGCCCCCAGTGGCCTCTGGGATCCCGTTTGCTCAGGTGAGAGTGCTCTTTTCAAGCTGTCAGTAGAGGAAAGATGACAAGGCTTTAATGAAGTCAAGCCATCATTTTTTCATGGCACATGAAGCTGCAGGCTCAGCTGGGGAGGAACATGGAGATGGTTCCTTCGGCCTGCTCTCTTCTCCGACCCTCCCCCACTACACCCTGTCCTCAGCACTGCTCAGGAGCCACTCCACATAAACAAGCCAGTGCTGCAGGGTTCCCTGAGGCCACTGGCTGGACTGCTAAGGAGGGCACTGAGGTCTGATGCCATTAATCACCCAGACACACACTTGCGGATTCTTGGCTCAGCTGGGAGCTCCCTCCCCTCCCTGCCCCCAGGAGAATGAATCTGTCGATTTTCTTCCTATGATTCAACAGGCAGCTAATATTAATAGGGTTTAAATCATCGAGACTCCCAGAAGTCAGGTTTCTGCTGGTTTTCCTACAAATGAGCCACCAAATTTAACCAGAAATGCTTTCTATTTAAATAAAGACTACGCATCCATTTGGAAAAATATATTTCAAGGTCTAGTTAATATCTGATCTCCTGAACTCCTCCCACAGTCCTGTATAATTCAAAAGCCCCAGTGAAAGGAGATACTCATCTGCTGATATGAATTCACATCGCTGAAAGGGGAAAAAAGGCTCCTTTCATACAGAGGATTGCTTTAGCTACAGCTGTGAACATCTTTGAAAAATCTGCCACCTGTGTGGCATGGGGAGAAAATGCAAAGCATTAGGCTATGACCCCAATCTTCCTAAGGGAACCCAATGATATCCTAGTTGGTGCTGTAGGCCAGTGGTTCCTAAACTTCAGCCTGCATTGGAGTCACCTGGAGAGTTTATTAAAACACAGATTGCTGGGACCCAACTCCAGAGTTTCTGATTCAGTAGTTGTGGGATGGGCCCCAAGAATCTACATTTGTAACAAATTCCCAAGTGATGATGATGCTCCCGGTCTGGGGACCACACTTGAGAAGCAGTGTCCTGGATCTTCCTGAATGGTTCCACCAGGAATTCCCTCTGAGGGGACTCTGTTGCCAGTCTCCCCCCTCCCACCCCCCCTCCCCACCCTGCTGTCCCTCTTACCCAACCAACCCCTACACCCCCCCCCCCACTCCCTGGCCCAACCAGTTGATTGTGAAAGTCTCCCTTGAGCTGGTCCTGGGCAGAGCTGGGAACTAATGAAGAACTCCAGCCTCTCCCTTGCAGGCTGAGCTTCTGCTGAACTTGGCCCTGCATCGGCAGAATCTAGTGGCCTGAGATGAGCCCTGGGCATGTGCCTGCCCAGTGAGTCACAGCTTTCCCAGCCTCTGCAGAGTGGGTCAGCCCAAACAGCACCTCAGTCCCCTTGCCACTGGAGCCCTGTTTCCTATCCCATAACACTTGATGGAGGTCCAAGCCCTTACCCACTCTTCCCCTTACCAAGGGCTTAGAGCTGGTATCTTGCCTTCCTGTCCCCTCAGACAGGGGCTGGGCAATGCTCCCTCTGAATGAGAAACGCTGTACCTGTCTGATCTAAAGGGCTGTCGTCACACACACATCCACCCCATCCCACAGTGAACTCCTCTGGGAAATAACACCTTTAACATTGCCTTGGTCATAACTGAGATTCCCATGGCAGTTTTGATCCCTGGCACCCTTTTGAGGGGTAGCAAACTTCAGATCAGTAACTCTACTCCCAACCTTGCTCTGCCTGGCATCCCAACTACCTCTGCTTCCCCATGGCAGACTCCCATCTACTTCTTCCCACCACTGGCAACATCTTGATTATGACACCTGTAACTGCTCCTCCTCCTTCCCTTCTGGAGGCTTCTCTCCTGACAGTGACCATGACCAAGGACCTTCCAGTAAGTAGCTTCAGTCACAATTCCATGATTTCTTAGCCCAGCTTGCAGAAGCTGCCTGATTTGCTAGCCACCTTTACCATGGCTGATACTGAGTTGTAGCTGCAAGTCACATAGACGCACAGTGAAGAGCATGAGCTCAGGAAAGACTTGAGTTTGATTTCCTGCTCTTCTACTTGCTAGCTCCGTAACCTTGAGCAAACCTCTCAGCCCCTCTGAGCCACAGCTTCATCTGTAAATAGGGACTGGAATAGTACATGGTGCAGAGGATAGATGAGGGTTGAATAAGTGAAGGTATAGAAGGTATTGCATTGGTTTACTACTGCTGTTGTAACTAACTACCCAAACTTAGTGTCCTAAAACAGAAATGTATTCTTTGACAGTCCTGGAGGCAAGGCACTGGAAGAGTCTTCTGGGGCTCAAGTAAAAGGGTCAGCTAGGTTGGTTCCTTCTGGAGGCTACAGAGGAAAATCCACTCCTTACCTCTTGCAGCTTCTGGTGGCTGCCAGCATGCCTTGGCTTGTGGCCACATCACTATGGTCTCTTCTGCTGTCACATCTCCTTCTTTTCTGAACTGACTCTCCTTCTATCTTCCTGCATTACCTTTAGGGCTTACCCAGGCAATCTAAGAAAATCTCCCCATTTCAAGATCCTTAATGCAGTCACATCTGTAAAGTCCCTTTGCCATCACAAGGTTCCAGGGATTAGGACCTGGATGTTTTGGGAAACCATCATTCAGCCTAGCACAGGTGCAAAACAGAGTGCCTGGTGTCTAGAAGCTCCATAAATTACTGCTTCTCTTCACCTTACTGCTATTGTTACCATTAGGATGTCTGTTTGTCACCTAATTCTGCCTCAGCACAATTGCTCTGATAGCCACCCAGTCAGCACAGAGTTGGGTTTCTACAGCTCCAAAGAGCATGATTATGTGAGGCTTAAATAATGCTCAGAACATTTAGCCACTTATACTCTCTATAAAATTCTTCCTTCCCAATAACATGTGTCTAGAAAGAGGTGGGAATTCTCAGTGGGGTGCAGTAAAGCCCCCCACCCCCGGTGACTTATAACTAACAACTTCTCAGAGCAAGATGATGCTCTAATGAGTCCTCTGAGCTCTCCAGATTAATTCCTGAGCACAGCTTCCTCTGGTCATTGCATCTGAGATTCCTTTCAAGAATGAGGCTGAGCACTACTCTCCTTCCAACCGGCAAGAGCTGAACAAGAGCCCCCAGGCTCTTACCCTAGGGGACAGCTATGAATGAAAGGTCTCTGTCCTAGGGGCACCTGGGTGGCTCAGTCGGTTGAGTGTCCGATTTCGGCTCAGATCATGATCTCACAGCTCGTGGGTTCAAGCCCTGCATTGGGCTCTGTGCTGACAACTCAGAACCTGGAGCCTGCTTCAGATTCTGTGTCTCCCTCTCCCTCTGCCCCTAACCCACTCATATTCTGTCTCTGTCTCTCTCAAAAATAAATAAATATTTTTAAAAATTAAAAGAAAGGTCTCTGTCCTCACATCTGTCCACAGGCTTCATCTTACTGGATCAAACATTACCTGAGCCACTCTTAGAGCCATGCAGCCTATTATCTGTTTGGACACTGGACACTGATAGCAGTGAGTTTCAAGTGCAGGGAGCATATAAAGACACAACACAGGTGACTGAGGCCCAGGCCCAGCCTTGGTCAATTCTGGACCAAGTTCAGTTCATGATCCCAGAAACAGAGCCATGGAGCAACCAAGGCTAATGAGAGGAGATCATCAGACAGAGAGACAAAGAGACCAAGAGGTGCACCAGTCAAGGCTAGTAGCCACGGTCAACCCCTGGAGAAAGGGCCAAGACAGAAAGAGACTTGTGAGACATGGGAGAAGGGGCTACAGTCATTTGACTAATTCTGGACCTTTCTTACCAGGGTCTCTTCTGAAGGGTTGATTCTTACTCCCAAGGGTTTAAAGACCATGAATACTTGGTATTGGGAAACCTATATTCAGTCAGTTCCCCATAGCTGGAGCTGACCAGTGGTCAACTGTGCCAAGATAAACATCTACCATTAATATCCCCAAGGGCACATTCTTAGGGGTCTCTCTCCAGAACTAGCAGCCTCTTTTTTTCCTTGGGATCTTGTCTCAGTCATCATGGGCTGCTATAACAAATACCACAGACTGGGTGGCTTAAACAATAAATATTTATTTCTTACAGTTCTGAAGCCTAGAAGTTCAAAATCAAGTTTCCAGGATGATTGGATTCTGGTGAGTGTCCTCTTCCTGTTTGCGGACTTCTGACTTCTCATTATATTGTCACATAGAGAGAACGATCCTGCCTCTCGTGACTTCTTCTATGGGCAACAATCCCATTCATGAGGGTTCCATCCTCCCGAAGGCCCCACCTCCAAATACCATCACATTGGGTAGGGAGGGGGGAACTCAAATATTCAGTCCCTTGCAAGTCTCTTCTCCTTGTACAGTCCCTTTTATCCATCAGATGCTCTCAAAGCTAACATGGGGCCCACCTGCTCTTGATCCCTGAGACTCAAGGACACATGATCTCTAGCCCTGGGCACCCAGCTCAGGCCCAAGGCTGGGCTCTCTGCTGAGGACATAAAGGGAACATCAAGCTGGGACAGAGCAATTGCCACTGGGTCTGCCTTGCTGCCCACTCTTTGGTCCCTGAGCCCTGTTCCCACTTCCTGCTCTCTTGAAGCCTTCCCACCTCCCTTCCTCCTTAGCCTACCTTCCAACCCCATACCACCTCCAAGAAATTCCTTTACCTCCACCTTCAAGGAAACATGGATGCCAGCAGGTGGGAACTTCCCACCTCTGCTCCCATCATCCTTCACACCATATTCTCACTGAAGGAAAAGAGAAGTGAGGAACATGGGTCAAGTGTCGGGCTCTGGAGTCTGTCCATCAGAGTCAAGAGCAGGTGTTGCCTCTTACTAGCTGTGTGACCTCAGGCAACCCACTGCATGTGCAGAACAAGACAGCAGCCATACCCTCTACTTCATAGAGCTGCTGCAGAGGAAATGAGGAGTTAGCATATGTAAAACAGTGTCTAGCACAGAGTATGAACTGAAAAATGTAAGCAATGCTTATTATTTTAATGTAAGAAGCACAACATGTAAACACAGATAAAGCAGTGTTGGGAACATGAACTCTCAAGTCCTGGCTGTGCCATTTTTTACTTCTGGGACCTTGAGGAAGTCACTTAACCTCCTTGACCTTCAGATTTTTCACTTGGACAATGAAGACATGACAGTGCCTGTCTGAGGTGGGAAAGGGCACAATCTGTGTGAAGTTTTCAGCATGACATCTGGGACAGGACGAGCTCTCCATAAATAACGCTTCTTTTTGGAGTCCGCCCTCCTTCCTTTCCCTTGTCCAGGGGTGCCAGCCTCCAGCACAAGCATCCAGGACCCACCCTTATCCTGAGGGAGCCTATCCCCTGATTACCACCCATCCCCACTCCTGTGCCTTCAAAACACTTCTCCTCACACTGCCCCTCAAAACACACAGCCCCTCAGGCTCCAGACAGGTGCAAGTCTCCCCAAAGAAAACCCTCTTTCAATCTAGGTTTTTAACCCCCCACCCTATTCTCCTCCTCTTTCACTGGGAACTTCTAGAAAGGGTGGTCTACCCTTGACTGCAGGCTTCATTTGCTCACAATGGGGCCATTGCAAGCTTTTATTGCTTCCTACCAGATGTCTGGGATCTCTAAGGGAGATCTCAGGATAATGAAGTCCTGAGTGCTTGTGAGTTCTCCATTGAGATGTTTGTCTTCTGTCTGCTGAGTTTATTTGAGCTGTGGAATATCCCATATCTTCTCTACAAGTGTAGGAAGTGATTTACCATTGGTGGTTAGTACTGCTTTGCTGGGTGACTGTAATCAGCCCCAGGATACAGCAATCTCTCCAGGCCTCTCTTGGGAGCTCCCTGGGGATGAACCAGCCCATTCAAGGAATCCTGGGTGGGGGCTAAACGTAGGCAAACAGAAGTCGGCTGACTGGGGAGGGCAGAAGACAAAGGCAGACCCAAAGAAGAGATAGGACTTAAACCATGAACAAAATGGAGAAGAAAGCCGCAGTCGTGGTTTTTCCACTAAATTCTGAGGGAAAAAAAATCTACAAGACCTCAAGCTTCAACAAAGATGAGAAACAGATTAAAGAAAGCCCTTTCTGGTGCTGAGGTGGGAGGGCAAGAGAGGGCAGGGAGGAGCTTGGCTGCATCCTTTGGAAGAAAACCTGGGAGAGGAAACAAGCCTCATTCTAGGGTAGCAAAGACCTTCATGCCAATGTCCACTGACCCAATGAGCTCCATCCACACACTTCCTCTAGTGCCACCAACATCTTGGTGAGATTATTCCCTTGCCAGGCAAGATGCCCTGTTGCTTGGGGCACCATGACATGTTGTGGGGTCTATGGCTCCTGGGGTCCTGAGAGGACAGTGCTTCATGTGTCCCCAGTTGAGAGATGTTTCCCTATCCAGCCTAGTGTCCTGTCACAGACCAGGGGGCTCTTCACCTTCAAGATTGCCTCAAGCACAAGATATAACTGAGACCTCCCCCTCCACCCTCAGATAGCAGCCCTATATGCAGCCCTCTGGGAGGGCTGGGGTGCCTGTCCCCTGTCTATCCTGCTCACACATACCCAGATCCCTTTGAATGGTTTGGACCTGCTCCTGCTTCCTTTCATACTGGCAACTCCAGACATGCCCTATTCAGGCTTTGTAGAGCCTGACACATAGTAGGTTCTTAATATCTGTATCTTGAATAAATGGATGAATAAACAGCTCTTTGGCCACAATCAGTGTGTGTAATACAATAGCTAACATTTACAGAGTGCTTCTTATGCACTAGAGCTTTTTTGTAACATTTTACATATAATGACTCATTTTAGTCTCACAAAAGCCCTAATAGCAGGCATCGCTATTATCCCCATTTTACAGATGGGGAAACCAACCTCCAGAGAGGTTCATTACCTTGCCTTAGGATGTACAAGTACAAAATGACAGAGCCAGGATTTGAATCCTAGCAGTCTGACACCAGAAGTTGGGCTGTTCACTGATACATTAACTGCTCCTTAAAATATTTAAAGCAAATTTTCTCACCAGGATTACCAAAGGCACCTGTGAGCAGATTGGTGGAATACTTAAGATTTGGGGAAGATGGGATTCTTGTCTGGAACGGCTTATTGCTCAGGGAGGTCATGGAGTCTGGTCGGAAGCTGACATGAGGAAAAGAGGAAAGGGATGGAGGAGACAGTTGACAGACCAGGAATGACAGAGGGCACTGGGGGTAAGCAGAGGGTTTGGCCCAGAGTGAGCAGAAAGAGGGAAAGAGATGCTCATCAGACCCTCCCAGGACCAGAGGGAGACTCGTGAAAAAAAAAAGGTAAGAAAAGGAAGTATCCTGGCCTGAGCAGGCTTCATGCTCAGGGAGGCCGATGGCTCAGTGAGTCACCAAGGAAAGGGGAGAAGCTGGACCACATGGGTCTGGCATCTCAGGTGTCTAACTTGGCAGGCAAAGGGTGACCAATGGTCAGTGCCAGTCACTGGGATCTGGGATGTAAAGGAGTATGGCAGACGTGGGCTAGAGGTGCAATGATGGATCCAATGTGATACTTAAAGAGAAGTGGCAGGAGCCCAGAGATTATGATCCCAGAGGGTCCAGCCTAAAGCTGGAATTACAGAGGCAGGGCTCAGCCCCCGAGCAAGGGGGCTGGAAAGAGCCAGGTGGGATGGCAGGGTCCTAGAAAGACAGGTGGGGGGGGGGTGATCAAGGCAAGTTTCAGTCCATGCAAGAGACTGGTGGGAAACTGGGAAACTGAGTCAGGCATGCACTCATACAGAGAGGGCTTGGCTGGGGGAAGGAGGCACAGTGGAAAAGGAGAGGGTAGCAGCTCAAGGTTGATGAGGACTCAGGACCAGCCACTCCTCCCCCTCCAAAAACTGCACTGAGAGCAACAGAGCTTGCCCCAGATCCTGCTGCTGATGTGACTGGGATCCTCAGATGCAGCCTGGCTGAGTCAGAGGCTGAATCTGTGTGTTGGAGGTCATTAGTGTCTGTAGCTAAGCAGGCCTAGGCCAGCAGGGACAGACAGAGGGCAGGGAGTTAGTATCTCATTCATTCACTCACCCCTACAACCATCTATCCATCCATCCATCCATCAATCCAACATTTACTGAAATCTAAGTGTCAGGCACTCTGCTGGGTACTACAGAAATTAAGAATTTTAAGATCCATTCAGTGCCTTCATGGAGGCCCCAAGCAGCAGACTCCTGACACTGAGTTACATTGACAACGCACAGTAAGCTAAGGACACATATCGATAAATGACAGGGAGAGTCAGACTGTGGCTGTGATGATGGCCTGTGTAACCAATAGGGGACAGTTTAGCACGCCATCCACATGGGTGTTCAATAAGAATTGTATAAAGATCAGGCTGATGGCTGCTTTCTAAAATAAGCTTCATGTCAGGCCCCCTCACCTGTTCACCCTGTGAATGAGTTCAGTGAAGTGGCTCAATAAACCATTTCTCTTTACACAGTGAGTATCAGATGATCTTTGCCCGGACCGAGCCATACCACCACGACAGGGCTGCAGCTTACCAAAGGACTAAGGAGGGAACTGAGTGGCTCTCTGAGGGGGATGGATTTGTTCTGGGGGTAGGGGGTGGTTACTGCTAATCCCAAGACTGGGCCTGCCCCCAGGCTCTGCCCTGCTTCCAAGAACTGCAGGCTCCTACCCACTGACCTCAGCTGGGAGCACCGAGGGGGTGCCGACGACCACACTGCCTGCTCCGCACCAGGAGCCCTTCCCAGAACCCTGACTACATGCTGAGTCAGGTCCTCCCTCACTGTGGACCACAAAGGAACAGCTGACCAAAATCCACGTGCATCTTTTAATTTACGAGCCATGTCTTCCCTCTTCCTCTTGAATTTAAGGCCCATGGGAGTAGCTGTCTACTCTGCCTCGTTCATTGCTGTATCATTAGACTTAGAATAGTGCCCATAACATAGAAGATGTTTAATATATTTTTGTGCAATGTATTTATTATGTGTAAATGAATGAATGAATAAATATTTTAAGACCATGACTGGCTTGGGTTCCAGTCCTAGCTCAACTACTTAGTAACTCCATGTTATGTGGCCTTGGATCAGTTACCTAACCTCAGTTTCCCTGTGGGTAAAACAGAAGAATAGTGCCTTCCTTACAGGATAGTTGGGAAGACTTGGGAAGATAATGCATGTAAAGCACTCAGCATGGTGTCTGGCTCATAGTCAGGGGTCAGTAAGGAGAAGCTTGAGCACGATCAACATTGTAGTTGAAGTAACTTAAGAGCCCCCTCCTGGGCCCTGAATCCTCAGATGACAAGAGAAAAAACAAACAAAACAAAACACACAAGGCTGACTCAAGAGTGGGAGGAGAAGCAGCATAAAGCAGTAGTTCTCAAATGGTGGTTCCTAGACTGGCAGCTTCAGCATCCCCCGGGAACTTGTCAGAAATGAAAATTCTCAGGCCTGCCCCAGACCTACTGAGTCAGGAACTCTGGAAGAGAGGCCCAGCAGTTCTGTATTTTAACAAGCCTTCTAGGTGACTCTGATGCACACAAATTTGAGAATTCTGGGCCTACAGCACAGGGCAGATGGAGAAGGCCAGATTCCTGGTTGGAATGCCAATGGCTTCCTATGATGTATACAGAAAGGCAGAGAAGGAATCTGGGCAGCTCTAGGTCCAGTGCCAGGGAAGCTCCCCATATCACAGCCATGAGCCTGGCCTTGACATCTCTGTTGCTGGTGGAGAAGTTTGGCCTCCATCTACTGTAGGGCAAGTGCTGTTGGCTGCGGGGAGAGCAGCGTTTGCCTGTGTACTGTCATGGGGGCTGCTCTCTATTCAGCATACCGGTACCTGCACCACTGGGGCCCTGGGACAGAGCTACAAGGGGAAGCAGGACTGGAGCAAGACACATAATACCACAAGACCAAGTTTTCCCGAGCATTCACGTATGCTGGGAACCCTAGGGCAGGAGCTTGAAGGGCAGTGAGAAGGTCCTCACGGTCTATCAGAAGGGTCACAAGACTTGGAATGGCAGCAGCCACAGGCCATTGCAATTGTCTGCTTAGTAAACAGCCCTCAGCTGCTACTAGGATCTCCAGGATGTCTGTGGGAGTGAAATTTGGAGCTGTACCTGGGAGCAGGTAATGTCAAAGAAAGATTAGGACACAGAGACCACTGGGGCCCCCTGTGGAGGCAAAAGTATGTGTGAGCCTTTGAGTGTTGGGAGGTGAGTCTGCTGCCCACTGACATCACAGGGGAACTTTCAAGATTACCACTGACTGGGCCCTCACCCAGTGGATTCTGATTTAGTTTGTCTGGGGTGGGACCCAGGCCTCAGCATGCATTTGTCAATCTTCCAGGTGATTCTAAGGCCCAGTCAGGGTTAAGAACTGCTCTTGTAACCATGAAGGTACCATCTCATCTATGTGCCCATGCTAGTGCCTTTGAACATCTGTCCGTGTCTCTGTTTTTTTCTATCAGTAGGAATGTCTGGTGTTGGAACCAGGGAAAATGATTTTGAAACCATCTGAGAAATAAGACCCATGAGACAGAAGATGGAAATCAGAATGTCAACTCTACCAGGTAAAGTCAAGTGGAAAGTGTGACTGTATATCTGTAGCTAAATGGGTTTGCAAATCCTTTGCCAGTGAAGTAGATGGACTTATTCAGCACATCAGGTAAGTCCCGAAAGGGAGCTGGGAGTATTACCCTGGCTACCCAGTACCAAAGAACTGGCAAGAATGCCATTTCCTCTCTGCAAGTGGCCAGGGCAGAAGACAGAGAGGCCCTAGGAGGGGATAAGCTGAGCATGCTCACTTCTTCTTTCAGCTCCCCAATCAGATAAGTTACTTCTCTGAGGAGAAATGGGAGAGGGATGGAGCAAAGTGTAAAGAGTTTCTTCCATACTTTTCTTTCCTGGATGGTGCAATAGAAACACGAGTTGTGGTGTATAATTGTTCCTCCCTCACATCTGGGCATTTATCTGAGCATTTTTGTCATTCTCTCTGAATATTTGAGAGTTACTATCTTCCTGTAGGTATGTCTACAAGTGTGGCTGTGTGTCTGGGAGCATGTTCGTATTAATAAAAGTGCCAGTGTGCTTCTGTGTATCTGTCTGATTCTTTGGGTGTCTGTGTAGCAAAGCTTGAATCTGCACCCTTCTTGCCACCCACTCCCTCAAAACTCAGCCACTTCACCTGCTCCCTGCAGGCTTCCTGCATCTGCTGCTCATACAACCTGAAAGATCTCACTGACATTCCCAGTAGTCACAGCACTCAAAGAATATGCTGTCCTATGTGGTTATGACCACCCTTTAGTCAGCTAAAATGATTCATCATCATTGTCAATACTATGACAAGAGAGCAATGAAAATGGTTTTTGCCCAGATGGGACTTCTCTGGGTGGGGCTTATCTGAGGCACTGTGCTCATGAGCTCCTGGAGGGTATGAGAGAGGCAAGGGGAGACCAGATCTCCATCCCTTGGTCCATAAGGCCTTAAAAACCCTTGGGACAGACTCAGCCATGCATTGGTTCTCCCATGTACCTAGCCTCTAACTAAGCCTTGTTAGCCCTTCTCTCCCACGTAGAGCCCCATGAAGGGCTGGCCATGGGTATCCCCAGTCCAGGTCCAGGCCCTCTGCAACCTTGGAGAGTCATTCTAGTCTCCAGGGTTTCCCATGAAAACCTTCCTTCTCATCTTCAGTAACTTTTGCTAGGGACCCCCCACAAACTACATCTTTCAAATAGTAATGCTTTGAGAGCATAGAACAAGAGTAGAGACCGTATCCTACTATATATTCATTGTGCAACTCTGGGCAAATCACCTCTCTCTGACCCTCATAATTCTCATCTGTGAAGTGTAATAATAAAGATAGTTCATATTTAATGAGGGCTTACTATGCACTAAGTACTACTCTAAGAATTGTACATATATCATATTAGTCATCTATCACTGTCTAACAAATTACAAAACAGTGGCTTAAAGCAACAAACACATTATTTCGATCTCTGTGGGTCAGGAATATGGGCATGAGTTAGCTGGGTTTTGTGATTTAGAGTCTCACATGGGTCACAGTTAAAGTGTTGGGGGGGCTACAGTCACTTCCATGATCAAGGAAAAAGATCTTGATCCAAGCTCACTCACATGGCTGTTGGCAGGATTCAGTTCCTCACTGGCTGTTGGACTGAGGGCCTGGTTCCTAGCTGGCTATTGACCAGGGGCCACCTCAGGTGCTTCCCAGATGAGCTTCTCCACTGGGGAGCTCACATATGCAGTGACTTCCATCAGAACAAGAAAGAGAGAGAGAGAAGGCGTGCAAGATGAAAGTCACAGTCTCTTGTACCTTAATCTCAAAGTGACACCCATCAGTTTTGCCATATTCTCTTATTAGAAGCAAGTCACTGAGTCCATCCCTCACTCAAGAGATGGGGATTACACAAGGATGTGGCTACCTGGAGGCAGGGATCACTGAAGCCATCTCAGAGGTTGCCCAACATGTTCATTAAGTCACTTTATCCTCACGGTAACACTATGTGGGAAGTATTATCAATATCTTCCTTTATTACCATTCTTCAAATGAGGAAACTGGGACACAGACTTTCCTAAAGTCATAGAACTGGTATATGAAGAAGCCTGGAAGCTACCCCAGAGGCTGTGCTCTTAACAACTCAACCTAACTCAATTGTTGGGATCATCAAATCTAACACTATAAATAATGACACCATTGTCCTCACTAATGCAGTCTTCTTTCCCAGCACCTCCCTCCAGCTCCACCTCACGCAGTGTTATGCTCCAGAAGAATAAGTATAAACCCCCAGCCAAGCGTGTAGCTTTTCATAAACTCTGGAAATTTACACTCAGCTTAACCACACCTTCTCTCTGACCAGTCACCATGCTTTATTTCTAACTTCTGTTTGCAGAACAAACTAGCAACCATGATGAGAGGGAAGAGTATAAGAGAGCATTTAATTTAACACAATGAATTCAAGTCTCCTGACCTATATGCACTCCATCCTGAGAGGTGGCAAGCATATACAGACAACTTCACCAAACACACGTGGCTTTGTTCGGTTAGAAATGGGAGAAGACTGGGGTTAAGATTTGGAATGAATTTAGGGTGGAGTTAGAATGTTCCCCATTTGGACTTGGCAGCAAGAGAGAGTTGCCACAGCATGCTAGACATGGTACAGTGGCTCATCTGTAGCAAGTGGCATAGAAAGCCCTGTGCTTTCTGACTCAACAATGGCCCCTTCTATATAAAATCACCCTTATTCTATGAGCCATTACAGCCTCTCTACTTTTCTCCCCAACTCCTTCTGTTCCATGTAACAGAAATGGCTTCCCTCTCAGAGGAGGTGGGGAGGAGGGGAAATGGTTCCATCTTTCCTTCCACCTTTCACACCCTCTTTAATGTGGGTGGAGGAGAGATTGGCATGATTTTCAAGATGACAAAAGGTTGACACCCATTGGTCCATGTTTCTCTAAAGTGTAAACACCGTTCCAAGGGATGGCCTCTCTCCTGGCCACAATTGCCCATGCATCTAGCTAAAACTCTGTTATGAAGACCCAGAACTACCCTCAGGTGGTCTTCAGAGTCCAAACGTAGAGAAAGGTATCAAGAAAACCTTCAGCTTCAGATCCAAGCTATTCTTAAATTTAGCTTTGCCAGTTATAAAAGTCAGTATTCTCATCCCCATCAAACTGACATGTATAATTCTAAATTGGTTTCGGAACTTTGAGGAGGGAGGGGTATGATTAATTATGACTCTTACAAAATCCAACACTGAGAAGTCATAAAGGGCTTGCTAAGGTCACCTGCACACAGCAGAGCCAGGATGCATGACTGTGTCCATGCATAAGTGCAGACTGTCCATGCACTTTACATTTAATTACATCCTTCCTTCAGTACTGCTGTGGGGAACATAAGGCACCACAGAGGTGTCAGAGGAAACTGCTGTTCTTCAAGTCTCACTTCCAATGCTATCACCTCTGCCAGACCCAGAAGCACAATTCCTAAAAGTACAGAGGTATCTAACCAAGCACCTAAGTCAGGGTTATGACTACAAACCCTCTCTAAGTGTATCATGTGCTATTCATCAAACATTGGCTCCTTTCCCCTTGACTTTCATTGGAGAAATGCACTTCCCTACTCCACAGATCTTGGGCTCAGCCATGAAACTTGCTTTAGCCAGTGGAACACAGGTAGAAGCAACAGTGTATGCGTCAAAGCCAAGGTCTTAAGGGGAATCCTAAAGGACATGCACACGGCAGCATTCTGGCATCAGAAGAATGAGACACGTGTGAAGCAGATCTGAACCAAACCCACAACCAAAGCCCAGCCTAGATCAGCCAGTCTCCAGCTGACCAATAGACATGAGATGCTGCAGGTCAAAAATGCTTATTGTTATTTGCCATTGGGTTGTTTTTTTTTTTTTTTTTTTTTTGTCAGGGGGACAGTGATTACACACCAGACTGTCATAAAAGACTGACACACTCTCCGAGATGATGTAGAAGAGAAAAGTTAGTTATGCCTACATGGTCAGGGAAGACTTCAGAGAAAAGACTACAGTGAGTCCAAAGTGGTGGGCTGGACCTTGAGGTTAGGGGCTTTCAAAGTGGACCTCTGGCAGTCACACTTGTGGGTATGTGAATGGCAGCGTGTTATGGCACATGCACAGACATGCGTGTGCTAAAGAGCACTGCACACAGATTCCCACGCCGGTGTGGAGTGCAGTCCTGCAGAAAACGCATTCTCCAAGTCTTGAGTGTTGACTCTTTCTAAGCTGAGGCCATGTTCCCCTCTATTTTTCCCGAAAGAATTAATCTTTTTGTATTATTATTATGTTAGGTTTATCTTGAGTGAAATGTGGATGTGAATTTTATCTGTGGTTTAAGACATAAATGTGGGATGAAAAATTCAAACACCCAAGAAAAACATTGCTATCAGCACCTCCTTGCTGGAGGTACCCACGTGCAGCCAGGCACACAGCGCTTCCTCAGGCACCTTCTCCTCCTGGGAGCTTATCACCCCGGCCATTTGGATGAGGTTATTTGTCCAATTTAGGAAATCATTACAAATTGGCTAAGTGGGACTTTTGTGCCACAGAGCTCCACAGCATACTCACTGGAGCACAGGGCAGGAAGGAGCACCGAGGGTGTATTCCAGGCCCATCTTCCCCAGCAGAGTTTCAGTGTAATAGTAGGTCCATGGAATGTTAAAAACATTACTTGAAACACATGTTCACTAGTCAAATAGATGTGGGAAACACTGGGTTCAAGAAAGTCAATCATTCCTCTCTCAGGATGTCTCTGAGTACTTCGTGGGCTAAGGTGCATTGTGATCTTCAAGAAGGAACATTGGATATGGCTTCTCAAACTATTTGATATCAGAATTCTCTACCTTGCTCATACTATTTTTCCCCCAGGGGTTTAAGTCTAAAATTCCCTGGAACATAATTTTTTAAAGTTATTCAATAGCATCCATTGATTCCATGTGGCCCCGCTTTCATTATTGGAAAGTTCTCACAATGAGTTAACATCCACCTGCTCATGGCTCCTCCCATTTACTGGAGCACCACAAGACTGCTGCTTCCACTCTACGAACTTGCAGGCATTTCAAACACAAAGATTCTGCCCTCTCATGTCAGATTACCTGGATTTTAATTTCTAGTCTCCAGTCTAAGTACTATCATTAGTGGAGTAAATGAAGGAAATAGGAAAAAAAAAAAAGTGCATTCATCTGGCTCCACTATGTACTGATTTATGAGTTGTTTGATCTTTAGCAAGTTACTTCACTGAGGCTTCAGTTTCCTCATCTGTAATGTGGGGATGATGGATAATGCACGTTATGGGCCTTGCTCAGAGGCTGACAAACTATTACTGTCATTACTTCGGAATCCTTATCTTCCAGTCCCTGCCCCTCAATTTATCCCACAGTGGTTTCTAAGAAGTGTCCTGTCTTTGCAGAGCTGCAGATCCTTGCTAAATTCAATTCACATTGACATTTACTGACACCTACTATGTGTCAGGCCCTGGCCAGAGCTCCGTGAACACAGCGATGGATAACATAGTATAATGACCCTCAAAGTTCTCACCACCAGGCAGAGGACCCAGTAAGGAAACCTCAGCTCAAAGTTCTTGGGGGAAACCAGGTCCAGAGTTACCACTGTCTCAGGTTAGGAGGCAGAGAGGCGTCCAAGCTTGCCAGGACGATTCAAGAGCATAGACACCGATGCAACCCTCTGTAAGACGGCTTTCATTATCCTTCTGCAGTCAGTGTTTTTGTCCAGAAATGGTGTGCCTCGAACATTCTCTGCCATTTGTAACATGCTGCGTGCTATTCCCTGGTGGCTGCACTGCCTGGGAGGGCAGAGAATCAGAAATCCGCATTTCCAATTACCTCGAGAAGGGTACATGGAAGTAGAAGCCAAGGACTTAGTATGGAGATCCTCTCATTTCCCTCCTCCAACCGTTGATCTTGGGCGAAAAAAGACAAAATTCTGAAGGCACAATATCTTGTTCAAGAGCAAGAGGATGCTTTCAAGCTGGGTCAAAGCTTTGCCCCCTGCCTTTTCCTTAAATATAAATGAGCAGCATTTGTTTTTCCTGGATCATACTCACTTGGCTCGAAAGGGCTGCCTCCGTAAACCATAATCACCATATTTTTTAAAGTGCTGTTCTTTCCTTGACCTGGCCCTGAAGACAGAAGCCAGTGTGGTCTTGCACATTCAGCAGGTTCCTTTTCGGAGGACACAGAGAGTCTGGTCCCAATCGCTCATCTTCCCCAGGGAATTCAAGTCACACAACAGAAGCAGAGTCCAATGTCCAATATCTGAGAGAGCTTTGCCAATGTCAGGGTGGGAAACACATTAATGTGCACCAGCTGAGATGGCTCATTCAGTCAGTGTTTATTGACTGTGTGTTGTGTGCCTGGCACCAGGCTTGGCACTAGGGGTATTTATGATGACAGCAGCAGCAATACTGAATGCCTAAGGCCTGGTACTCATTCAGTCCTTCACTCTTCACAACAACCCTGTGAGATTAGTATTTTTCATTTCTTATGCATAAAGAAACTGAGGCATAGAGAAGTAAAATAACTCACCCACAGTCACAGCTAGTAAGCGACAGAGGTGGGATCAGGGTGCCACAGTCCAGGTCCAAAGCCAGCGTTCTTCATCACCGCACATACCATCTCTCAGTGGTAGCTGAGGCAGATTTGGCCCCAAGTTTCCCACAAGCTAGCAAGGGAGACAGTCAAGTACATTGGCAATGATAACAGGGGTAAAGGCTGCACGAAGGGTGCCAGGGCTTCGCAGGAGGGTACCACCTCATAGGGAACGCCAGAAATACATCTGATCCCTCCCCCCTAGGTGCTTTAGTTCGCTGCTTCACGAGACTTAACATCTACACAATCACCTGGGGTTCTTGTTAAAATGCAGATGCTGATTCAGTGAATCTAGAATGAGCCTGAGACTCTGTATTTCTTCAAAAAGACCCCATTTCTAGCAGTCAGTGATATAAGGCTCTAGGGCAGGGGCGGTGAACTTTTTTTTTTGCTACTAGGACACTCTAATGAGGACAGCTGGCCTCTCCCTTCCTGATGCCAAGCCTAGATAATAATATCTTAGACAATGATGTCATGGTTGCTGCTATACCCGCCACATATCCCGCCACACCAGGCATGGAGTCAGGAGATTACTAAATCGGCTGAACTCAGAGCTTATTAGGAGCCAGCCCCTATTCTAACTGCCTGACAGACAGAGCCAACACAGGGACTTGAGGAGGACACTGAGGCCTAGGGATTGGGTGACTTAGTGACTCACCCAAGGTCACACCACCAGTAACTGGCACAGCAGGGATGTGAACTCTGCCAGTTTTGAAGCCTGGACACACAGGGCCCTTCTGGCAGCTTGCCCCCTGGATCTCATTTAGTCTCCCATTTCCCCAACAAAGAGGCCCAGGGTCAGAGAGGTTGAATTATTTGGGCAAGGCCACTCAGCGAGTGAGGGTCAGAGCCAGGATTCAGACCGAGGGGCGCTTGACCCCAAGTTCATTCTTTTAACGGCTCTACAGCAAAATAGAAATTTGAATTCCTGCTCAGACCCCAAGTGGTCATTTTCGGGCTGTAACCAGAATAAGGGATCCATTTATGACCATGAAATAATAGACCCATTACGGATTTAGGCCACAATCTGGGCCCCAAGCTCCTTCTGAAGGGGGAGGGTTGTGTCCCCTTCACACTTTAGTTTTTCCATTTCAAATACGTGAGCGGGATTTTGTCGTCTCTGATCGGAATGTGCCTGTTCTCCTTCCCCCATCCTAGAGAAAGAGAACAAGGAATCATTCTAGAAACACCACCCTGCTGCAGACATTAGAGGAAAAAGTCTCCACTGAGACCAGGGCAGCCTGAGACTCAGGGACTTGGGAAGGGAGTGGATGTTGAGACAATCCCCCGAAGCCACACCCCCACTCACCAATCCCCTGTCCAGTTTCCCAATTGAGCAGCCCTGCTGCAGTCCTGGCTCTCTTCTGGCTCAAGAAACCGAACGAGGTTCCTCATTGTTCTCCCACCTCCTCCTCCTCCTCCCCCTCCTCCTCCTCCCCCTCCTCCTCCTCCCCCTCCTCCTCCTCCCCCTCCTCCTCCTCCCCCTCCTCCTCCCCCTCCACTTCCTCCTCCTCCTCCCCCTCCACTTCCTCAGCCCGCCCACAGGGCGAGCCACCTCTCACACTCTCCCCAGTGCCTCCCACTCTCTGCCTCCCCTCCCACTTTCCACCGGCCCCTCCCACCCTCTGCCGCCCCTCCTTCTCTCCGCAGGCCCCTCCCACTCTTCGCCGGCTTCTCCCACTTACTGCCGCAGACCTCAGCACTGCTGTCAGCGCACTGATTGCTAATAAAAGCAGTGCAATTGTTGATTGGGGATAAGAAATAAAAATAAAGCACTCGAGCTGACCAACCACTGCATCAGGTCATCTTTCAAGATTGTCATCTTGAATCCAGGGGAACAGGAAAAATTGCTGTCAGCTCAGACCGGCTCCCATACCGCCCACCCTTGCTCCCCAAACCAGCATCTATTACCTTTTCAAAAGCAATCCTTCTTCCCGCGCCAGCCCCCTGTGCTCCTGAGCTAGAAATGCTCAGACCCCACTCTTATCTCTGTGAGTCTGAGACAGGTTATACCCACCACCACGTGGAAGCCTTTATGTGTGTTTAGCTCACTGTGGTCTGGAGTGGGGTAGGGTGGGGGAGTCTGGAACCACAGATGTTGGGGTGCAGAGGTGGGGGAGGGGAGAGAACACAACAACTCAGGGCACAGCCATCAGTCATGGTGCAAGCACAGATGTGTCCCAGAAGCCCTGGGCTGGGGTTTGCTGACATCCAGGCAGGCACTTACCCTCAGGAAGCTCAGTCCACATGCAGCAAATCCTGGGCACAGTTCAGAACCAGTCAGGCAAGGCCAGTCTTCAAGCCTCTCAGGATCTGGGGAACCAGGAGAACCCCTGGAAAGTTATTTCAAAGGGGATCCAAGCTGAGGCCTAATTATATGTCATGGTGGTGAGGACGGTATTACCTATGGCAAGGACCTTGGAGTCTCCAGAGGAAATGATCTGTGACTCAGGTAACAACAGTTCAGGGCTCTGGGGGAGCTCTGGGTCCCTGAGTCAAACTAGAAGGTGGCCTAAGAGTGATAAGAGTGATCATTGCTCCCCAACCCACCTCCACACCCCCAAGATTGAAAAGGAGTCAGATTTCTTAAATGTTTCCTGCTTCAGCCCAGACTGACCTGGGATTTGGGGGAGACATGAGGACTGCACCTATGGGTGACAGGACCAGTGGGCTCAGCGGTCAGGATGGTCAAGGGGCAGAGGCAGACACACAAAAATAGAAGGGAAATCATGCTTTTCTACTCCATTTGCAAACCCATATTTCTTCCTCATGGGTTCATTGCCTACCATTTGAGCAAAAAGGTTTTCCAGCTCTTTCCTTTAGATATTTTATTATATACCTAGGTATATATAATATTCACTACTATTACAAGTATGAGACTTTGAATAAAATCCTGGGATTTTCTCTGATTGGACCAATTTGGGTCACTTGCCCATCCCTGAATAACTAACTGGAAGAATATGATGTGCAGATGTGAATGAGAACATGTTATTAGTTTCAGCCAATCAAGGCCCACTTCTGAACAGGAAGTAGGTTAAGTCCATCCCACTGGACAAATGGGAAATGTGTGGAGGGGGTCCTTTTAGGAAGAGGAAAGGGGGAAATAGGCACCAATGAGAAAACTAGCAAAGGCCACGAAAGTTGACAGATATTGAGGACTGACTGTGTCAAGGACTCTGCTGTATGCAAACTCTCTCATTGAACTACTATCTGTAAAATGTTGTTAGAGATGATTGAGCCCAATGATTCTCATCAAATCTACACTCCACTTTAGGGGCATATATAAGAATCTCTGGGGGCAGTGTGAGATTTCCACGTCTAACAAAAAGGGGTGGTGAGCTTTTAGAGATTGGGAAGCACTGCCCAATTACATCAGGAACAGCCTTCCAAAATTCTGACGCAGCAGTCAGGCATGTCAAAAGGTCTGAAGACAGACAGACTCGAGTTCAAGGAACCTTTGTGTTACTTGTATTACTTACCATATTTCTGGCTGTTATGGACTAAAATTTTGGATCCCCCAGAATTCATATGCTGAAGCCTAAGCCCCATTAAGATGGTATTTGGAGGTGGGGCCTTTGGGAAGTAATTCCATCTGAAGGTGAATGGAAGTCATGCTCTTATAGAAGAAACAAGAGGGAGGTGATCTCTCTCCACCAGGTGAGAATACAGTGAAAGGTGGGCAATCTGCCAACCAGGAAGAGAGCTCTCACCAGATGCTGGATCTGCCCCCACCTTGATCTTGGATGTCCAGCCTCCACAACTAAGATAAATGTTTGTCGTTTAAGCCACTTGGTCTATGGTATTCTGTTATAGCAACCCAAACTGGCAAGACATTGCCCTTAATTTACCAAAGTCTATTTAATTTACCAAAGTCTCAGGATTCTCATTTGTAAAATGGAGATGATAACAGAGCTTCTCTGTGAAGGTTGTTGGGATCATTAAATGAGACAAGGTGCAAAGCATGCTCAGCATTTGGCTCAAACCAAGGAAGTGCTCAACACTGGGTAGATCTCTGACTAGTATTATGTGAACGTTGACAACTTGTATCCCACGTGCCACTGGGAAGAAAGGGAAGGAAGCCACCAACACAGTCCAACACCTCATTTTATAGATAAGAAACTGCAGCCCAGTTGAGAGAATGATTCCCTGAGACCCCATGACCGATGAGGATTGAGCCAGAACAAGAGAATATTCCAGCTCATTACATTCTCCTGTCTCTAGTCCAGGGCCCACACTTTGCATCAGGTGGTGTCTCGTTCTTCAATCACACCCACCCCTCTTCTCCCCACCACAAACCCAGCATTATATCTGTCACATAACAGAAGTATGCTGCCCCTTTGGAATATCTGCATGGTTGGAGGCAGGGAGACAGATCTCATTATTTACCAAAGACCCTTTCAGGAAAAACATTTCCAAGAATACAGCAGCGGCATCTGACCACCTTCTGTTTATTCTCTTCAGCCAGGTTCTAGTCCCGACTGTCATTAATTGCTTTGGGCAGGAGGAAAACTGCTGGAGGTATCACTCCACTTCTGAAAGCAGCTTCTGCAGCAGAAACAACAGCCAAAACCCAGCTCTCTCTGTGCTGGCTAAGTGACTTCAATTGGGTGGTCCTGTTACTAGGAGATGGGAGTCCCTTAATGAGTGTTCTTCTGTAGGTACCCTTCTGATTGGGCTTTCAGACACATGGTAAATGCACCTTTAAAGACCTCTGCATCTGTCCTTGCCTCTCCACTACATGCACGTGAATACACACACACACACACACACACACACATCTTCCTTGAATGTTTCCTTTCAAAGTGATTCTCACAGCCTGATAGGTAGACAATCGTTCCATGCTATGCTACTGCCAATCCTAGACAGTGCTCATGTATGCAAGTCCCTGCCAAGCTGACTAGCAGACACCTCTCCGCACCACTTCAGACCCTCCTGGTCTCACACACTTCTGATCCCAGCCCCTGGTCCTGCAACCAGTTGGGCACGGGTTTTGGCCAGCTTTATGAAGGTGCAAAATGACAGCACCTTGATCAGGCCACACTGTGCATCTCTCACCTCTTCCCTTGGGCTTCTCTGTGACACCTAGGTGTGGGGTACTCTGAGGAACCTGCCCTGTGACACCTAGGTGTGGGGTACTCTGAGGAACTTGCCCTGTGACACCTAGGTGTGGGGTACTCTGAGGAACTTGCCCAGCACCCCACATATGCCCAACCTGGATGTGCAGGGGAATTAATCCCCCTTGAGGCAAACCTTTGACCAATGGATGATAGAAAGCAGTAGATAAATATCCCCTTCTATCCCTAGGTGCATTGTCCAAGGTACATTTCTGGGGGCTTATCAGAAGGTCTTGTGGGATTGAGCAACCAGCTGCTAATGGCTGTAGCCAAAGCAATGCATCCTTGTTTTGGCTCACTCTCCCACCTTGCTTCACTCTCTCTACTTCTGCTCCCTGGGGTCAGTTGCCCACAAAGTACTTGTAGGTAAGCCTTTATCTCAGGCTTTGCTTTTGAGGGTTCTGAGCTAAGATGGTTGTTTCCCACAGTGGCCTTGAATACAGACCTGGAGAATAGGATTTTAGTGCTGGATCACTCACCAGCCACATGGCAATAAGAATGTTTGTGCTAGTGCTAAGTGGAGGGGTGATGATCCCCAGAATTCAGTGGCATCACAATATCTAAGACTTACACCTGAGGCTGATAGAAGGTGTTGGAAGGTGAGGGTGAGTTATGGTGACTGTGGCACTTGAATGTATAGAGACAATATCAATTATACAGATTATAGAATGGTGTAGCCTTTTGTAAACCACATTAAACACCTTGAAATAAGACAGTAAAATGCTCAAGATATCAAACTGCAGATTCAAACCATGCTGTAAAAACCAGAAGGCCTCTATGAAATTTTCATTTCCTGTGGTGATGAGACACACTGGGCCAAAATCCTGGCCAGCATTATCTGAAAAGGTGACAACGCTGCAAAGAAAACTGAATGCACAGTCTTAATAGGTCTACTATGTCAAATTTGTTGCCATGATGGAAAGGAATGGACACTTGAGATGTGGGATGGGGACATTTGTGTGGACAAACCTGAGAATCTTAAATGCCCAGATTCCCCTGAGCCCTCTAGACTGACAGAAGTACCCCTTTCCCTTTTTCTCTGGAGAATAGTCTCCAGTCAGGAGATGTTGCAGTAACTTTACCCAATGCAAGTGCTTCCAGAATAAAGCTTGTCCTTCTCAATATCTGCCCCTTACAACTATCATTGTCCCAGACTAATAACTGGGGTCAGGACTCAGCACAGCTTCTTCAAGTATGATCCCTGCTCCTGGAGGAAACAGTGTTCAGATTGTATATAGAAGCAGAAATTTGAGAACATGTGTGGAATTGGATGTGAAAGATGTTAAAGAGGAGGGAATTGGGGTTATAATGTGGAATAGGGGAGAATTTATTGGCATGGAGGAAGTCATATGTGACTTGGGATTTAATATTCTGGAAGGAAACATGGAGCCAGTCCTAATAGTCTACTGGAATGACTACTTGAAGCTTGGAAATGACCATAGCTTCCAGTAAATGATATGGAGATTCTGGAATTGGCTTGGCATAGTATCAGGGAAGAGGTTTGAAGGCTCAGAGAGTTAGGAATTTTAGAATAGTAAGAACCTACCACTGGCCCCAGGGTGAACCAGAAGATACTCTTTCCAGTAAAGCAACAAGGAATGCATGGGGCAAGCATAGCATCATCAACTTGGAGACACTGTGGTTTTCCTCTTTAGGCCTGGCTGGACAGTGAAAGATAATGCCATGAAACTTGGATCCCCAGGATCTTTGGGGATGATGGGAATATCAGAAGCCAAATGTCAACACTTAACCATCAGAGAAGCAAGGCTAGAATGGCAATTAGTGTGCCTTGATCCAGAGGGATCTGTGTGGATACCTAATATATCAAGGTGTTCTAGGGGCAAATAGGTGGACAGGCAACTAATGTACATCTTCATTTGTAGGATTTTTTGAAAAATCAAGACTTTATGAGCAGAAGGTTGATACCAGTCACTGTCATGGAGACCTATTAGTTGAAGAGGAGGTCAAGTCCTCTTGAGGAAGGATAGTGCAATGCTTTTGCTAATACACATAAAAAAACATATCTCTGATCATTTCCCAAAGATCTTATGGCTATTTGTCAGGGTAACCGTGCACTGATGAAAAGAGAAATAGACCTTTAGATGACTATTTGGGTATGTAGACTGAGGTGATACTAACAGATGATCTGAAACACTATTATGGCTCTCCAGTTAAAGCAGAGAACATCAGAAGGCAAGTAATCAATGAAGTTCTGGTCTAAGTCTTTCTCATAGAGGATCCAATGGGTCCCGGATTCTAGGCTCACCATGTAGTTAGTTCCCCAAACCCCAAGTTTATAATTGGAATAGATATACTTAACAGATGAAATATCCCTCACACTGGCCCTCTATCCTGTAAAATTACTGTCGCAACAGTCAGAAAAACCAAGTGGAAGCCCCTAAAACTGCTACCCCATTTCTCCTGTTACAATAGTAAATTAGATGCCATCCTGCATCCTTGAAAAAAATTGCAGAGATCAGTGTCACCACAAAAGACTTAACGGTGTTTCTTTCTGCAATTCTACTTTGTATCTACTTTGTGGCTCATACAAAAATCAAATGGATTGTGACAGATAAAAGTAAATTGCCATAAACTCAACAAGGAGGTTGTCCTAATCACAGCTGTCATGTGATATGTTTACTGAGCAGATCAACATGTTATCTGGCAATTGTATATGATTACTGATTTGTCAAATGAATTGTTCCTCATATTTATCAGTGAGAATGTTCAAAAGCAGTTTACCTTTACATGGGAAGGACAACAGTACACATTCTCTTGTACCAGGACTATGTTGACTCTCCTGCTATCTGCCACACACATAGTCATCAATGGAGGAGATCCTATTTGTCTTACTATCCCACAGACCCCTAACCAGATTTGCACAGGGAAACTTAAGAGTGTCTTATCTCAGGCTTACAGCATATACTTTTTGCCTCCCCTCTGAGGGTTCTTTTTTGATGCTACAGTGTGGGATATTGTGAAAACATGCTCAGTGTTTATGTCTCTGTGGTCCAAAAGTGTGGCAGAGTTAATGCCTTATAGGGCCAACTTTTGACCGATAGATGACAAGAAGATGATGTATAAATACTTTCTTCTTTCTATCCCTGGACACATGGTCTTAAGATGCATTTAATATAGTTTGTTGATGATCTTGGAGGATCCACCAACTAGTCAACATTAGTGATAATCAACTGAATAATGCATCCATATATTGACTCTCTCTCCTTACCTGTTTCCTTCCCCTGTCCCTCACTTCTGCTCTCTGGGATTGCATTTCTCAAGAAAGTACGCATAAACATAAGCCTACTTAGGCTTAAGTACTCATAAACATAAGACTACTCAGGCTGGTCACTGACTTCTCTGTAACAGAGAATGATGAAGAAGATAGTCTTCTATATTCTGAACTCTGTTCTCTTATTTTAGGGAAGAAACCAGGGAATCCTGGATTTGAGAGATCCAACACCACTAGAAGACTCAAAAAATGACCAGCTCACTTAGTAGAGAGAAAGAATTTAGGTAAAGGTATCTCTCTTTAGGAGGAAGCAAATAATTTTTACTTCAGAAGGTCCATGAGAAGCAAGAATAGCTACAAATAACAAGAAGTATGTATCAGCAGATTTGTCTGATTCACAAGTGATCTCTATAGTGCAATTTTAGGGAGTTCCCTTTTTCTAATGGTGCCTGAAATGCCCTAGTTAATAGTTTTCTTTCTTCAATCAAGCATTGCTACTTTTTAAATGCACACCTCTTTAAAGCAAACATCACCAACTAAAGTGCCCAATGGAACTAGACAAGTAACACAGATGAATGGAGTGCATGCCCCAGTCAGGTACGACAGCCACTCACCAACTCCAGCTGATGCTGCTGGATAGGATATGGACGGACCCAGTTGCCTGCTCTTCTGATTTTTTAAAAGAAGTTGGAAATCTGGACATTAACATGAAATCTCCAAATTTTTTAAGTTAGAGGCTAATTAAAAAATTTTGAGAACATCAAGAAAGCAGAGAAAATATACTTGTGGGCCCTGTATAAGCTCTCTGTTTTGAAGGATTTGATCTCAGAAATTCTCAATCTGTCTTTAGTTCCTGACATCCAAGGAATAACATCAAATTCTGCATTGTTCATTCAGAAGTACTGAAAGAGTACCTACTATGAGTTAGAAATAAAATTCAGGCACTAGCTCCCTGCCTTCCAGTGACTATCAATACTGGACAAAGTAGCACACAGAAAACTAAAGAGACAAATTGCAAAACAGTGTGAGAAGAGCTATACTATGAAAAGAACAGGCATTGTGAGAGCACAGAGGAGAGGTACTCAAGCCAGTCCAGGGAAGTCAGGGAAAGCTTCCTGGAATAATTGACCGGCGTTAAGATTTGACAGATGAGGGGCGCCTGGGTGGCTCAGTCGGTTAAGCGTCCGACTTCAGCTCAGGTCACGATCTCGCGGTCCGTGAGTTCGAGCCCCGCGTCGGGCTCTGGGCTGATGGCTCAGAGCCTGGAGCCTGCTTCCGATTCTGTGTCTCCCTCTCTCTCTGCCCCTCCCCCGTTCATGCTCTGTCTCTCTCTGTCTCAAAAATAAATAAACGTTAAAAAAAATTAAAAAAAAAAAAGATTTGACAGATGAATAAAACATGTTTGACTTAAGCAGGCATCACTGACCGGGAAGAGGCATTCCAAATCCATTCCTTCTCCCTTCCCACTTTTTTGGGTTTGGTTCAGACCTTCCTCATCTTGCACTAAAGTTACTGGATCAGCCTTGTCTGTGGTCTCTTTGATTCCAATCATTCTCCACCCTGCTGCCAAACTCACCTCTCTACAACAGAGATGGGTCCGTATCTCCTTCATATATTAATTCCCCTTAAGATGGCCCCATTGCCTATAAGAAAAATTTCCAAATTTCATGATCAATACATCATCAGTAAAAACTTTCTGAGAATGCAGCTTTACCATAAATTTATTTATTTATTTCCAAATTATATACCTTGTGGTGTGCTAATGTATTGTGAAAATTTTATACAACCAGCAGAAAATGCTTAAGAATTAAATGTGTGAAGTCAAAAATTATAAAATACCTCGCATATAAAATTTTTGTACCACTAAGTAAAAGAAGAAGACTGTTGTTTTTTCATTGTAAATGCTTTGTTACTTTTTTAAAAATCTTAGTTGAACACTTTTTGATATAATCACTTTAAGGTCAAGTTGAAGGCATGCTTATTTTCCACATGGTTTTAGTGTGACAGACATCAAAATGGGGAAAGCATGTTACTGGCTACATGTTCCACATATTAGACTCATTTTTCCAATCCCATATACCAATTATTACAGAGGATGTGGGCACTTGGTTAGTAGATTTCCATATTCCACATGCCCATCAGTTGTTTTTGCAAATAAATCAGAAGGTGTAACATTTTTACATTTTGAACCAATGTGTTCAGAATCTTCTACGATTTTTTATTTGGAATATTTTTTAACACTTTAAAAAATCCTGTTTCCAAGTTTTCATAGAGTGTGGATGTGACAGTTTTTGCAAATGACACACTGACAATATTATAGGCAGTAAGATCACATAATGGTGGAAACACTTCAAACATCAATTTTTAAATGTTCTTTCTTTCGTGTAAACGTCTTCCAAAAAAAAAAAAACAGTGCTTTTCTCACTTATTGTTAAAAATGTCACCTTTACCTTGAAAGGGCGGATTACAGATGTTTACTTTTTGAAAATATCTAATAGCAAGAGCCACCTGTCATCACAGAAAGGTCAGCAAATTTGGAAAACTTGTCTTTTTTTGTAAAAGAAAATTATATCTCTCATCATTAAGCTCAAGAAGCTAGCAAGAGACCCTCTGAGTGGCACAGTATCACTCCCCTTCTCATTACAAACTATTGAAAGATTCTATCACTTAAAATATACTCTGCCAGCCCATGTCAACTTCTATGTGACTCATCAAGCTGAAGGTGAATGAGGGGGTTGCCTCTGTAGCCTTCAGCATGGGGGACCTCCCACTCCTTCCTCAGGAGACATCATGCACCCTAGGAGACACAAGTGTCTGATGAATGGTCAAGTGAGGGTAACCATGGTGCTTCATTTATTAAATACTGGTAATGCTTAAATTTTTTGTCATCTTCAAAATGAGAACTCAAAACAAAGAAGTGTTCTGTTATTTTCTTCCCACACCCTAGTGGACATCTGGTTCTTTGGAGACCACTGGCCTAAAGGGATTGAGTGCTATTAGCTCAGCTTCCTCACTCCCACTTCCTTCTGCCCACTCAATGGTCCATTCATAATAACAATAATTACATTTAATGAACATTTACTATATGCCAGGCACTGACTCACATCCTTGATGTGGATTAATTCATTCAATCTCCACCACTATCCTATGGAATAAATCCTATTGTCATCCCTTTTCACAGATGAGAAAACTGAGACACAAAGTGTTGAGCACCTAACCCAAGGTTTCAGAGTTAGTAGGTGGTTGAGGCAGGATCCAAACCCAAGCAGTTTGACTTCAGAGTCTACACTGTCAAGCACTGTGCTATGGTGGACAGTGTAATTTATAGATACGCAAAGTTCTACACATCTGCCATGATCTTTAATTTTTCCAGGATTTTGCACATACTATTCCTTTTGTCTTTCAAAGTTTAATGCTAATGCCAGAACCTCCAACAGCCTTCTCTGATCCTTCAGAAAACATTAGTTGCTACCTTGTCTCTGCAGCAGCTGGCTTCCTCACAATGATGGCCCTTTCTCTGGGAACTGCTCCAGTATTCAGGGGACAAAACCTAAGTTAAGCTGGACCAATCAGATTCCGTCTCCCAGGATTTGGAATTTTAACTGAATGACACAGAAACTGGGTGGGGTGGGGCTGGGGAGCAGGGATGTCATTGGAAGAGAACCCACAAATTGCCACTTTCTAGAGAGGAGTCTATGAACTACCTTTGTTGAGTTGCCCAGAGCCATTCTGTCCTGTAAGCTTAGTGATCAAGATGGTCCTTGATTCCAAAAGACATTCGAGTGTCTTTCACTAACCCTATCCAGAATCCACTTTCATTTCCTTCAATGAATAAAGCCAGCTTACCCAATCCATGGAGCTCCCATAGCACTTTTCCCACACCTCCATCGGTGCATCTATCAGCCTGCAATGTAGACTTTTGTTTGCAGGTCTGACTGCCCTGGGAAAGCTGTGGGTGCCTTGAATGCACAGGCTGCATTCACATCTCTGGGTTTCCAGGGCCCTGAACCTCATGTGACCCAGCGCTCTCAGCAAATGCTTGTCAAGTGACTACTCAGAATGGTGTGTTTCCCTAGGATGAGGCAGACACATTTGGGTGCCGCCCCTGGTTGTGATCCATTTTCTGCTGATATTCACAGTCAGAGCATTGAAAATACTATCTCTGGAAAGAAAACCTAGGCTGGAATCATTAGAAGCATTACAAAATGACCTTTACCTGCTATAGGCATAATCCATTAATAATGCACCTTGTACTAGAGAGATAATGGGAGTCTCCCACAGGGGGATTACAGAATGACGGGAATTTAAGGGTTGATACTCCTTCTCCAAAATTGTTTTATCCCTCCCAGGTGCAAACAGCAAGGTACACACCAGCCCTCCTGAGGCTGAGGCTGGGAGGAGGAGCTCCAGATGGAGGGAAGGACCTCCCTCAGGAAAGAGGCCCATCTAGAGCATTCCACTTGCCGCCTTCCTTATGACAGTCCTGCTTGGTTAGTACCCAAGCGTCAGACGTCTCTAAGTCCTCAGCTCTCCCAAGGACTGAAGGAGGCTCTGTCATCCCTGATTCATGGAGTCATTGAGTCCCCAAGTTGGAAAGACCTTAAAGGTCATCTTATGCTTGAGCACCTTTTGTGACAGGAGATTTACTACCTCCGGAGGCAGGCCACTCCATCTCGCAGAGCCCTGACAGTTGGAACGCTCTTCCTCCCACTGAGTTCGTTCTTTTCAGGGCCCTCTAATCAGAGCACATCAGGAGCAAGGTGTGATGGAGGGCGGGGCACCCAACAGCAGGCGCTGTGAGAGGGAACCCCATCTATAGAAAATGCAGAAGCAATCCTCAAACCAACTAAAAGTCTCTCTACCTTTTCCTTATCAACATCACTGGCAATTCTAAACAAATGTCAGTGGTAAAATGCTCCTCCTTAACAAAAGTTTTTGTTGGTCAACTTCTAAGCAATTGTTATGGTTACTGTTAAATTTTAATAATAATGATTTGTATGTAATAAGCGTCCATGTAGCACATTTTGATTGCTTATCCTTGAGTGAACACTGTGTTCTACATGGGCGCTAAAAATTTGGAGAAATTCCAGTTCTACGAGTGGCCAACACATACAAGACTGTGTTCATTTCAAGAATAAATTCTTAAGGTTTGCACCACCCCAGCTTGCTTCCATCCAAGCCCATGTCTCCAACCTCAGAGGTACTATATGTCCCTGTGTTTAAATGGCAAACTTTCAGAAATAAGCACAATAATGGTAGAGGCACACAAAAAAATAGGAAGCAAGCTGCTTCACTTCTGACATTCTATATGACCACTTGATGTTTTATTTGCATTTAAAATTTAAAACACTGAAACAGTGAAAACTGCAAGGTGCAGTATTTTTTCCTTGGTAAATGCAATTTTTCGTTCATCTGTATTGCATCTGAATAATATCTTTAACATGGAAATTCACCCTCTTTTAATTGTTAATGTTTTTAAACTAAAGAATTAAATCAGGAAAATAAAACTGTAATGTTATTATTTCTCTGCAGCATATTGTATATATGTGTTTTCCTTTTTCTCAAAAGCTATACCAACATAATAAAAAATATCAATCCATTGCTTTTTTCCTTTTTTATTCTGTAATATTTGCTTTATTTTTTTACTGGTATGAATATATATTTTTTTTAATAAAAGAAAGTTTTGAGTCTTCTTTTCCTTTGTGATCATTGTTATTGTTTGTTTCATTTTACATTTATCACTGAGAATAATTTTGTTGTATAGAGGAGAGGGGAGTTAAAAAGTGAGCCTCTCTGGAGGTCAACTACACCAGATACTCTACTGATTCTAATCCCTGTCATTGAGGCAGTGCCAATATTTGAAAATCCTCATCATGTTCACCCCAGACTTTTCTAGGCTGATCATCCAGAACTCCCAAACATTTCTGATAAAAATGGTTTTGAGTCTTTCTGCCATCCCCACTAAATGGTTATCATTTATCAAACACTTACAGAGTGCCAGATGATGTATATGATCTCATTCAATCCTCACTGCAACCCTGTGAAGCAGATTTTCCTCTTTCCATTTTATGGCTAAGAATACTGAGGCTCAAAAGGATGAATGAACTTGTCCAAGATCACACAGTTGTGCCACAGAACTGAGACAGAAGGTTAGCACAGACCGTCCATGTGAAGGTTCAGCATGGAGAGTCACCTCCTTCATTCCAGAAGCTGTATATGTGCTAATGCTGCCTCTGAACTCACTGGTGTCATGGGCATCTGCAGCAGACAGAGAGTGCTGAGAGAATGTTGACTTGAGCCATGGAGGTCCAGCATGCAATGTCTAGATTCCGTCAGACCTGAAAGAGGGGGAGGGGAGAGAGCTAACACTGAAATGGAAGAGGAGTTCTTCTTTGCTATTCCAGTGAAGGAAAAAAATGCCCAAGCCCCAAGGAAAAGGTCATACACATGCCCTCAACTGTAGAGAAGTTTAGTGTCTAAGGAGCCCTAATCCAGAGTGGAACCTGGAGACAGGGCAGAGGTGATGAGCAAACCAGGATCAGAGCCCTTCCTCAGCAGGCAAGCCTGTAGGAATCAAGGGAGGACTGGGACAAGGCTGTGTGGCCCTGGGGGAAATGACAGACATTAAGCTAGGAACAGTGGTTGGGCTTCCACCATGGGGTCAGAAAACTGAGCTGGAGGACTCCAGATGCTCATGCCACCCCCCTCTACCTGTCCCCTTTGGAGAGGCTCAGAGAGATGCTACCTTTAGGCCCCTGATTCATTCTCTCTTAAAACCTCACTTCTCAAAGAAAAAAAAAAAAAAAACAGTTAAAAGTATCTTCCCAAGGCCATTTGCTAGAAGGACAGAGAGTTTTGGACAGCCTGCTAGGTGGATTCTTCTCCCATTATCCCTGCCCTGAGGTGGGCAGAGCCTGAAGCTAATGGATCCTTTCCAACCAGCTGGATGGACTCAGGTCTGAATCAGCTTGTTCCCTCATCCTGGACTTGGGTTGACCTCCAATCCTATCTTCGTCTCTTGTTTCTGAGTCACCTCATTTTAATCATGCACATTTGGCCTCCACGCAAGACATCACCTGAATTCTTGCTCAAGGTCACTTCATTCAGTGCAGCCATGGATCCAGGCATTTAGGGCCCCAAATAAGTGGTGTTCACGCATTCAGTGGGATACTGAGAATCAGCTGGATTCTCCACCTTCAGGCAATGCCAAAATGTAGACTGGTGCTGCCCGCTGAGAGCAGGACTCCATCCCATGGCCAGGAGTGGGGAACTTCCCCCAGGGGAAGGAACAAGCAAGACCAAGTAGGAAGAAGGTCCCTGACAGCTAGACTGAGAGTCAGGGGGTTTTAGGGGCTCCAGCCTTTCCAGAGGGTTTGAGCACTGGCCAAGTCTCCACACGGAGGCTAGTTCTACATTCTGCTCCAGTAAGGTGGGGATGAGGAAGGAAGTTCATGGACAGGCAGTAACTTGGTGATTTGTGGACACCCAGGCCTTAGCTTCCACTCCCATGGCCTAAGCCATGAGACTAGACTAGATATGCTAGTGGAGACTGGCCTTCTAACACACAGATCTGGGTGGGGTATGGGGGGCTGGGCCTGGGGTGAGTGCTCTTGGGGCTTCTGGCTGAACAAGGAGAGGAAAGGATTGAGAGGTCTGTGGACACTCTTAAGCACCCCTTGGTTCAGGAAATTAGCATCCCTTCTATGGAGTCTGGCATAATGGATCGGCCAAACTCGGAGTTGCCAGGATTGACATTGTATCTTGCTGGCAATGTCCCTGCCATTTCCTTCAGATTAAGTGTAGAGAAATGAGAGCATGATGATAAACACTGATTAACCACAGCCTTAGCAGGGGAGATAAGTTTCTCTTTCCGATCTCACTCTTGCTCCCTCCCTTCCTCTCTCTTCTCTCTCTCTCTCTGAAGAAGCACTGCTCTTTGTCCTAACCTATGGAACGGTGGGTTAATTGGCTTATAGAGCTGCTGAATATGGAACAGAGCCCTAATGGAGATTTAATCAAAGGAGACAGTTGTGTCGAGTGAGGTGTAAAAGCCATTGAAGATGAATGGAGACGGATACAATTTTCCCCCCAGAGTTATTCAGAGCAATTTTAATAAAGTGCAAGTTTAACTATGGAATGGATTGTGTGACTAAGTGTCATTTTGCTGTAGGGCACAGCAGGGCAAGCAAGGGAAGGATAACTTGGAAAGTCACTTCAAGAAGATGGAGCCTTTCCCTGCCTCAAACAATGGGCGTAGGGCCAAAGTTCAATGCTCCCATCTAAGTCTACCTGTTGCCCAATGGTCCATCTGTGGGACTCATGCCAGTGAAGTTTTCTGCATCTTCTGAGGCTTGTGACCAGTGATCTCAGTGTCTAACGGCAGAAGGTCTAGGTCACACCTATGATTTGAGACCCATATGCCCAACCATTTGCCAGACACGTCTGCTTGGATCTCTGCAACTTGCCCTTCCAATCACTTTTCTCCTTATTCAATTCTTAGCTTGGCTGTCACTCTGGGTCTCTTAAATTCTCTTCCCTCCCTTTCTCTAATGACCATGCATTCCATAATTGTCTTTTTTGTACATGTATATCAGTCCCCACCATATACATATATATATATATATGAAATCCATTTACTGGGATTATCTTAGACAAGCTATTGTGCAAATTCTTTCATTACTCAGCAGTATGGCATGGAAATCTTTCTACATCAATGCATGTGACTCTATAACAAGGTCTTTAACAGCTGCACCATATTCCTTTCTATGGATGTCATATAAATTATTTAACAAATCCCATATCTTTTTCTGCTATCAGGAGCATCACTGAAGGAAGCACTCTCTTACATATATGTTTTTGAAAAGTCATCCAACTAATTCCCTGATAAATTCCTACAAGGCAAATCGTTGAGGTCAAAATTCTGATACATATTTTCAAACTACCCTCCAAGAAAAGTAGAAAGGTATGCTAATGTATACTCCCAAGAATGCTGAGAGTATCTGTTTCCTAAACCTTTCCTAAGCATTGTCAATCATGTTCATTTTGGCCAATCTTATGGATAAAACTTGATGTCTCATTCTTGTTAAATTTGACAATTTAATCATCCAAGAAAGGCCCCATCTAAGGAGATGATATAGCTACATCTTGGCAAAGCCATGAGGAATCCCAAAAGCCCATGTGGAGGAGAGAAAAGCTAGCTGACGCTTTTCTTGGAGAAACTACCCAGGACAAGACAGCTAGTTCCCTGAACGAAGAGGTTAGCAGCCCAAACCATGTGTTCCAGAAGGTATACTCAGAGGTACTCTGATTGATGTGATATCATACCCAAGGAGTCTGGGTGAGTTTTCTAGATAGCAGCACTTTCTTGCATCTGACTGGCACCTAAGTTATAAACATGAGAGGGACACCTGAGTACATGTGAGAGGTCTGGCAGAAACAATACACAGGTCAGAAAGATGGTATGGATTACAAGTAAGATATAAAGTATGTAAGGTACAGACATAAAAGGCTTGAACAACCAGCCCTAAGGTAAAATCAGAAACCAGGAAGCAGGACAGAGGGCAGTTAGACTCAGTGCAGGCTAGGGAGCCTGCAGTCTGATACTTCCCTGAGCACCCAGCTGGCTAAACACTCCCCATGCCCTGAGCACACCAGATCTAAGGGGAACTGATGATTGGAAGCCTACTGACTGGTGGGCAAGGGGTTCCTGAGGGCCTTGCAGCCTGGGTCCTTACTGGCTCAAGGGCTGGGCAGATGGTGCAGCAGAAGCCGATATGGACTATACTCTTGACAATTGGGTCTACCCAGCAAGGAGATACCTTCCCTAGAAAATGTGTAGGTGATTCCTTCCAACCAAGTCCTCTCCCAGTCTAGAGGTGGGAGTGAAAGTGGGCACAGCAGCACTCTCCTCACAGATCAGAGATGGGGAGTCTGATTCTTAAAGGAATGAATTTGCACTAATGCTATTCCCTATTGATGGCACAAAGTCCAGACCCTGTTCCCTGGAGGACGCCTCAGTGAATGAAATCCAAGGAGGGTGCCCAACTTGGATTGGAGCAATATTTGGCTCACAAGGGAACGAGGCTGGCCCAGGGACTCTGGCCATGCAGGCTGACACTTGGGGCTGGATTCAGATGGTGATTCCAAAATCAAAACCATGAATCTATTCAAATGAGGCCCAAGCAGCCTTACATTTAAGAGGTGAATGTTGGGTGTTGTATGGAAACCAATTTGACAATAAATTTCATATAATAAAAAAAAAAAAAAAAGAGGTGAATGTGGGATTTGGGAGCGGAAGTCAAAAAGTCAGGGGCTGAGGAAACAAAGATGCCGAGCAAGAAGCAAAAAGCAGTTAGTGAGTTGATGCCAGTGGGTTAAGAACTTTGCTTTCAACAAGACTGAGATAACCAGAGCACCCTGGTAAAGGTCCTATGGGACACAGGAGTATGGCCTAGCCTGACTTAAAGGCCCAGACTTAAGACGGTGTTTGCTGCCTTTTTTCTCAGCAGCTGGGCCTGCAAGTTGGTGGCCAGCTCTTTGTGTGATGGGAGAAGAGGGTGGGTAACTCCACTGGCTGCAGTATTACCTGCAGGGCCACCAGCTCTCCCCTTTGTTATGGGTGGCATGTCACTATTCTCAGCTGTGCTGGGAAAGCTCAGTGAGGATGCTTCTGGGTGAAGTTTCCATCCCACTGTCTTTGTGTGTAAGGTGGCCAGAATAACCAGTCTTGCCAGATACCAGAATCTCAGAGACCTGCCTTCCAAAGGGCAGTTGCTTTAGCTGGAGAGAAAGGCCTGGGGTTTCTGAATGGAAGAGTCACCCCCTACTCCAGGAAGTCTGCTCACCTCCCACTGGGATCATACTCCATTTGAACTGACCAGGGACTGTCCCACAGATTCTGCATCTTGCTTTTGCCGGACACCACCCCCACCCCCCACCGTAGCTCCTTTATGTCTAAATAGATATTGAATCCAGGTCATTTCCTTAATTTCTTCTCAGCCCAACAAGCTAGACTTAGCATCACATCCACAGTCACACACCGTTTATGGCTGTCTGTCCATTGGCCATCAGCTGAGCTGAGAGACAGCATGGCACAATGTTTAACAGCATGTACTGTCAGCTAAGCTGCCCGGGGTTCAAGTCCAGGCTCTGCCACTAGCAAAGTACCTGATCACAGGCAAGCCATCTCTCTAGCCTCCTGTGTGCCTCTCTGCTGTCACCCCAAATCTGTGGATAATAATAGAAATATTTCCTAGGTTTGTAAAGACTGAATTAGCATTGCTAAAACACTTTAGACAGTATAACTGGCAGCATTTGCTATTATTATCCTTCTCCAACAGCACCTGGCCAAGGATTATGACCTTGGGTAACTAGGAAAAAAAGCAAAAAACATCTGGGTATATCTCAATGATTTATTTTGATGAAAGTAATTCATTCATTTTTAATATTCACTAGTACTAATAATGGTACCAGCTAGGATCTGCTGAGCACCTACTATGTGCCAGATACTGTATGATCCCACTTAATCCCCACAACAACCATGTGAAATCCATGTTATTAGTCCCACTTGACAGATGCAGAAACTGAGGCTCAGAGAAGTTAGTCAGCTGGCCTCACACAGAGTAAGCAGAGGAACTCAGATTTCAGTGCATGTCTGGTTGACTCCAAACTTGTACACACTTTTTGTTCTCTCAGTTCTTTTGTTCAAAGTAAAATGAGAAGAGGTTTGGCAAAAGATTAACTCCAGTATGGGATTGTTTAGACATTGTAGCAGCCTCTGTTCTTTGTGTTTATTCCCTCCCTGTCCTTGTCACACTGCTGTAGGCAGCCCTACTTCCTGCCCCTTTGACTTGAGGCTGAGCCATGTGACTTGTTTTGCCCACTGGTGTGCCAGCAAATCTGACTTACACCACATGTGAGCAGAACATTTTGCTGGGCTTGCTGGTTGACCTCTTTCTTCCTTGAGCTTCTGTTCTCTGCCATGAGGACAGCACGCTGCAGATGGGCGCTGCCTCTTCTGCCAGGATCCCAGAGTAGGAGACCTGTGGAACTGAGCCAAGCCCAACAGAACCCAGAAAAACCCAGCATAGCTACTGCTGACCAGGAGCCCTCACGTAATGTGAGCAGGAAATAAATGTTTGCTCTTGTAAGCCATTGGGATTTGGCAGGTGGCAGTGGAGGGTGTTGCCACAGCAAAAGCTGGCTAATACAGCCATGGTCCCAGGGGCAGGGGGTTAATCCAGGCAAGCTCCACTCCAATGGAATAGGCAAAGGAAAGGACAATACAAGCTCCCTACTATGCAAACTAGTAACCCATTTGTAAAGATGGGCTTTATACCAGCCCACTGCATTTTTTGCACATAACTGATCATTGAAATATGTTCTCTAAATTAAAATCAAAACAATGAAGCCACAGAGGATATGGGAGTATGAGGGATGAAGGAGAAGGTGGCCAAGGTCTTTTGAATCTCCCTTCCATGGTGAGAAAGTTGGTGGGTGGCTGCAACAGATGCAGAGAACAAGCCCAAGTTGAAACTGTTTTCCCTGGAGAAGAGCGAGTCTACAGGATTGGCTTTCCTGCAGGGAGATGAGGCGTAAGCCAGGAGAGCCCACATGACTTGTGGGTTGGGCTCCCACCGTGCCCTGGAGGCTTTAGGCTCAATGGGACCTCTCCCATTGCCAGCTAGGAAGTGAAGCTCTCAGTCAACCAGCAGAAGCAAAAATCAGGTATTGGTCCTCTAAATCCTGGTTGCAACTTGACACTTAGCTGAAGGCTGGCACAAGTCAGCTTTATGGAGACCCCTGTGCACAGCTGGGTGGTAGAGGGAATTCTTTCTTGGCTGCATTGTGCACAGAGATGCTTGGTAGTCTTTTGAGAGTGGGGCTGATGGTGTCAATGAAAGTCACAGCTGCCCAAACCCATGCCCAAAACTGCCCTTGAGCTCCAGATAACCCTTTGTGTTTCCGCCCCTAGCACTTCCAGGGACAGTTGGCTCAGGCCTTAGGAGAGGACAGGGGGTTTCTGGGGTCTCTGTGAGAAGGAGAGAAAGGAAATGTGGGGCCACGTCATCAGGCTTCTCTTATTGGTCCTAGGCCAGCTGAGAGCCAGGAAAAGGCTGCAAACAGCGGCTGAGGGTTTCCATGGCAACAGCAGGCAGCTCTGCTCTTTGGGCCTGGAGTTAGTGAGAAGGCGGAGGTGGTGGGGGATGGAAGGGAGAAGAAAAGTCAGAGGAAGGGAAGGAGCAGTCAGAGGAGGCTCAGAAGGGAAGGGGAGGAAGCAAAGAAGCCAGGGAGAGGTGAAGGGAGGCTTATGGAGAGGAAGATGAAGGCAAAAGAATAGGGGAGGAAAAGGAACAAAAGAAACCAGGGGAATGGCTTATGTCACCTCCCACATGCCCTGAGGCAAGGGTGCCTTCTGCCTGGGACCCTTCGAACCCTGCCCCACCGGCCCTTGTGATAACTCCAAGTCAAGGGACCCAACACAGGCCCAGCTTACTGGTGGGAGAGCAAGAAGTTTCAAAAACAAATTTCAGCATCTGGTAGACTCTGCCTCTGGCCACAGGAGCTTGAGCAAATTCCTTAACTTTTCTCTAAACTTCAATTTTCAAATCTAAAAAGAAAAAAAAAATGGAGATAATAACCGCCTCGGTGAAGTTGTAAAAATTAAATAAAATAATGCACGTAAGGGCCTTGGCATGGTGCCTGGCACACAGTAAGCGCTTCACAAATACGTTTTATGATTGTTTAGTGTGACTTGCCCATCATTTAACTTCTCTGTGCCTCTTTCTCTTCATCTGCAAAATTGAAATAATCCCCACCTCAGAGGGGTTTTTAAGTGTATTATTGTAAGTACTCAATAAGTGTTAGCTATTAAAATTATCTTCTTAATAACAGTAAACGTTGTGTAACGCGTGGTCCTTTTATCAAAACACATTCTCCATTGTTGCTTCATTTAACACTTGAAGCAACCGTGTGCGGTGGACAGGGTGGTCTCATTTTCCTTATTGTATCTGTAGTTTAGCCGTAAGTGCTGTGCTGACTGCTTTACACCCATCAGCTCATCGAATTCTAAAAACAAGCCTTCAACATAAGTAGCATCTCATTTGACAGTTGAGAAAGCAAGGCACCAAAGGGTAAAGGAATTTGCCTGCCACTTGCTAGGAGGTGTTGGAACTTGGACTTAAACGCAGAATGGCAGGCAGAGGTAACACAACTAATTTGAAACAATTCATTTAACTCAGCATTTTTGCCCCAAAAGAACACTCGTGATTTGTGCTGTGAGTCTGCAGAGCACAGCGGAAATAAGAAGCCTTGGGTCTTTAGGGAGTCTCATCTGCATAAGACAAGTCCTAGGACATACCCAGGGGACCCCGGTCCCTGGATGGGCTCCCTGGGGACCTCCAACCGCTTGGTCTGGAGCCTGGAATGGAATGAGCACTCCTAAAAAAAAAAAAAAATACACTGGGGTTGTCCATCAAAACCAGACAAGGAACAAGGAAGACCTTTCTACAGGTCTTCAGGGAGCCTCATCCAGGACCACAGAAGGAAGAAGCAAGGTAATGTAGATTCCATCCCCCCTTGTTTTATTTTATTAATTTATTTATTTATTTGAGGAAGGAGGCAAATTGAAGATATTTCACTTTCCTTCTGATAAAATTTAAAATACCTTTGTGCTTGTTTTAAGAAATTGTGCATGTGTGTGTATATCAAGGTGCTTCAATTCAGAGAGAAGAGAACAGAAGATGAGGGGAAGGGAGAGGAAGGGAGGAGAGGGGAGAGGAGGGAAGAGGGAGGGAAGGGGAGAAAGAAACTGGGGAAGAGAGGGAACGGGAAAGAAGAGGATGAACAGAAATAGAGAGACAAATAAACCACAGAAGTAAACAGAAAGACAGATGCCAAAAGACATGAGAGGAAGAAAATCAATTGCCAGAGAAAGAGGAGAGAAAGAGCAGCAGAAAAGGAGTGGCAGGCAGATAAACAGACTGTGACAGAAAAGCATCCAAGAGAGATGGGCAGATGGGCAGGGAAACAGAGACACACAGAGGTAAAAAGGCAGACACCAAAGGAAACAGAGAAAGCCAAAGAAGAAAGCTTTCCTTCTTGTTGAAAGAGAAACACATGTGCTCCATGCATGAAGACATACATAAAGTTATGAACATACATTTGTGTTTGCAAAGCTGGGGAAAAGAAATCTCTCTCTCTCTCTCTCTCTCTCTGTCTGTCTCTCTCTCCCCCCTCCCTTTCTCCCTCCTTCTCTCTCCCCTTCTCTCCCACACTTGCCCTATCTCCTTTCCTTTTCTCTTCCCCTTTCTCCCTCTCTCCCCTTCTCCCTCTCTTCTCCCTGCCCCCCTCTCTCTCTGTCTCTCTCCCCCTCTCCCTCTCCCTCTTCCTCTTCCCCCCTCACTTACCTACTCCTCTTCGGGAGGGAGGGCTGAATCAGCTCTCTGTATTCTAAAAAGCTATGCTCAGCCAGAATTTGTGATAAAGGTGTTTTAAATCAGAGCTAAAATTTGGCAGCGCAAATGTTCTAGAAATTCTCATCTCATTGTGAAAATAAAGAAACCTTAATTTCATATTCTGGGAATTAAGATCATCCCATCTCGTCTATCAAAGAAATAGGCTTTTTATCCCCACAAATCATTCCTATTGCCACTAGCCTTGTAAAATATTGGTGTATGTTTACTGTGATGGTCCTGCTTCTGACATTGCCTCAGTTGGGGTGGACTTGGTGTTTGCTCAATAGGCATTTATTACACAGCTACTAGGTGCAAGGCCTGGACTGAGCTGGGCTGGATGCTCTGGGTAAACAGTAGGTCTTGCATTGGCTCCGGGCCTTGTATTTGTATCCTAGGCAAGGGTCAGATTAATACCCACTGCTTCCAGATAATCACATCAAGGTGAATTTGTTTGTGTTCCCCAACTGTCCCCAAGGTCAATCTGGGAAGTGAACTTCCCCAGGTAGGGTGAAGCTTGGACTCATGGCACCATTATACCTGCCCCTGTGTCTGATGCCTTTGGTCAGTGGTAAAGGCAGGCATACTTGGAAGCCCTGGCATAAGCTCTGTAACTGTGCTCAGTTCTACTGGGGCCAGTGAAGCTGTGGGAGATGAGGTGAGGGCAGAATTTCTCAGAGCACTTTTAATATGCATTTGCATTGCACAGAAAGCGTTCCTTATGTAGTGGTCACTGAAGGCACCCCACCCACCCTGGAGGTCAACTGTAGACAGTTCCCTTACAAATAGCTCCTGGCTTTGCATACCTCTCAGCTTGAGGATGTTCTCTGGAGACCACAGAGTGAATGCCTGGGAGATGAAGCTCCAGGTGTAACCCTCAAGCAGTGAAACATAGGAGGTAGTGAATAAATAACCCAGTTGGAAATTCCAAGGTGTGTTCCAGATAGTTTCTCAGAGAGTCCCCAGCAGGACTGAGCCTCAGTTTGTCACAGTGAGAACCAACTCATAAACTTGCCCTTGATTGGTTTTACTCCCCACATGGTCTCATCTTTCCACCCCTTCACTGTCCTTATTGGGATCACAGTCAAATAAACCTTATTTGTATCTAAAACCCTGTTTGGGGGAGGTCCAAGCTAAAACATCCTTCTATTAACTAATTCAGCCATCCCAACAACACTGGAGAGGTAAGCATCATTACTCTCAGTTTTGGAATCCATTCTTTGAACACCTACTCTTTGACAAAGACTGTGTGAGGCACTGGGCACACATGCATGGTCCTGCCCTCATGGGGCTTGTGCTCTACACTGAAAGAAGATGCTAAACAAATAATCACATAAATAAATTAAAATCATTATTGTGGCAAGTGCTCCCACAGAGAGGTATCTGGGTTCTAAGAATGTAAACTGGGCATATTTGAACTAATTGAGGAGGTCAGAGAAGTCCTCCCTGTAGAAGTGACTCTTCAGTTGAGATCGGAAAGAGGAGTTGAATCTAACTAGGGAAGATAGGAAGGAAAAATATTTAGAGCAACAAGAACAACTTGAATGACTAATGAAGCTGAGGCAAACAGATAAGATCACACACATATAAAGTGTTTAGAAGAGGGTTTGATTTCAGGCCTATCTGACTGCAATGTCCAAGCTCTTTATGTCAGACTCAATAGCTGGAATGGGGATGGGTGTCGAGGACAGGGAGGTGACTCATTACTCTCATATTCATATTATGAATGGATTAACTACAAGCTTCCTTTAAATAGAAATCTCCCATAAGGCATTTAACAATTAATCACAAGAGAGGGAATTACAAATTTACCTAAATGTACCTGTTGGGTATCAAAGGGAAGTATCTGAAAATGTACAGGGTGAATGCTCTGAAATCACTGAGAGGTTGGGCATCTTCCCAGGCCTATTTCATAACATCTAGCACCAATGTAGCTGCAGCCTTTGCAGGAAGACCAGGGGAGGAGAGTCAGGTTTTCCCAGGTGGCTGAAAGATGGGAAGGGATCTCTGGGCATCCAGGCTCACAGGCCTCCCTTCAAAGCAGAAATCCAAAGAGTGTACTTGCCAAGGGAAAATAACACTCTGGAAGTGGTGGTGGGGGGGGGGGTGCCATTCTTATTTCTGGTTGGTATGTAAATTATATGTAAAAGACCTATAACTTCCATGGTAACAACTAGGAAAAAGCTAACAAAAAATATTATGAAAATATCAAAGAGCAGTAGATGCAAGGAAGCCTTGATAAATTGAATTCCATAGAGGAATGAGCCCTCCTAGATGCGTGTAAAGTAATGGCAGCTTCCACACCTTAAGGCAAGAAATCTAGGAATCTGGGAAGAGCCCAAACATAAGTATCAATCACCTGTCTCATTTAGGAATTTTGCTGAGTAGCCACCAGAGAAAATGTAGCTGGAGAGTAGGGAAATTTGTGCAGCCTTGTTTCTTAGACTTTGCAGTCTTGCTGGACTCAATTTAATCCAAAAGTGATTCAAGTCTATTTGAACCTGCAGCACAACTCTCTCTCCAGTAAATTCTGAAATCTCAATGAGATCAACCCCTTGGTCAAAGTCAATGGCAAGGATTCAGATGAAAGGCAAAAAGGCAATAACAAATAAATACATATATACATACAAAAATCATACCTTATTATCCACTTTTTTATATACAATATTCTGGCACACAATGAAACAATTACAAGATATATGAAAAGCAGAAAAATGAGACACATAATCAAGAGAAAAACAGTCAGAAGAATCAGACTCACAGAAGACCAATATATCGGAATTGGCAACCAAGGACTTTAAAAGAACTATTATAGGGGCGCCTGGGTGGCGCAGTTGGTTGAGCGCCCGACTTCAGCCAGGTCACGATCTCGCGGTCCGTGAGTTCGAGCCCCGCGTCGGGCTCTGGGCTGATGGCTCAGAGCCTGGAGCCTGTTTCCGATTCTGTGTCTCCCTCTCTCTCTGCCCCTCCCCCGTTCATGCTCTGTCTCTCTCTGTCCCAAAAATAAAAATAAACGTTGAAAAAAAAAAAAATTTAAAAAAAATAAATAAATAAAAGAACTATTATAAACAGAGAATTTGGTAGGGAAAAAAAATGAAGATAATACAGGAAGAAAAATATAATATCAGGAAAGAGATAGAAATTCTAAAACTTTGAAAATTAGAAAGAACCAAGTAGAAATCATAGATCTAAAAATTTATTTATTTGAGGGGCTCCTGGGTGGCTCAGTCAGTTAAACGTCTGCCTTTAGCTTAGGTCATGATCTCACAGTTTGTGAGTTCAAGCCCCGCATTGGCCTCTGTGCTGACAGTTCAGAGCCTGGAGCCTGCTTCAGATTCTGTGTCTCCCTCTCTCTCTCTGCTCCTCCCCTGCTCGCTCATGCACTCTCTTTCTCTCTCCATTTCTCTCTCTCTCAAAAGTAAATAAACATTAAACAAATTTTAATTTATTTATTTGAAATTAAAAGCTAACCTGATGGGCTTAATAGAAATATTGGGTAGAACAGAAGATATGAACAGTACACTTAAAATCAAGTCAGTAGAAATTATCCAAATGGAAACACAGAGAGAAAAGGGCTAAACAGAACATCAGTTACCTGTAAGCTAACATAAAATGATATAACATACATGCAAGTTAGTCCCAAAAGGAGAAGAGAGAGAAAACATATGTTTTTAAAATACATAAATACTGGAGCACCTGGGTGGCTCAGTCGGTTAAGCATCCAACTTCGGCTCAGGTCATGATCTCACTGTCGGTGAGTTCGAGCCCCGTGTTGGGCTCAGTGCTGACAGCCCAGACCCTGGAGCCTGCTTTGGATTCTGTGTCTCCCTCTCTCTGACCCTCCCCCAGTCATGCTCTGTCTCTCTCTGCCTCAAAAATAAACATTAAAAAAATTTTTTTTAATAAAAAAATAAAATACATAAATACAGGGGTGCCTGGGTGGCTCAGTTGGCTAAGCATCCAACTTTGGCTTGGATCATGATCTCACGGTTTGCGGCTTTGGGCCCCTCATTGGGCTCTGTGCTGAAAGCTCGGAGCCTGGAGCCTGCTTCAGATTCTGTGTCTCCCTCTCTCTCTGCCTGTCCCCCACTCACGCTCTGTCTCTCTCTGTCTCTCAAAAATAAATAAATGTTAAGAAATTTTTTAAATACATAATTGCTACATTTTTTCCAAATTTGAGTTTAAAAACTTAATCCAGAGATGCAAGAAAGCCCAGCAAATCCTAACCATAATGAATATGAAGAAAACCACATCTAAATACATGATAATGAAGCCAAAAGGAAAAGAAAATCTTTAACCGTTTTCAGCAACATGGATGGAGTTGCAGTGTATTGTGCTTAGTGAAATATGCCAATAAGAGGAAGACAAATATCATATGATTTCACTCATATGTGGAACTCAAGAAATAAAACAAATGAACAAAGGGGGGAATAAAAAAAGAGAGGGGGGGGACAAACCAAGAAACAGGCTCTCAACTGTAGAAAACAAACTGACGGTTACCAGGGGGAGATAGGTGGGGAAATGGGTGAAACAGGTGATGGGGATTAAGGAGTGCACCTGTGATGAGCACCAAGTGTTGAATGGAAGTGTAGAATCACCATACTGTACACCTGAAATTTACATTACATTGTATGTTAACTAACTGGAATTTAAATAAAAACTTTTAAAAAATGAAACAGTACCTGGCAAAAAGTAAGTGTTCAATATCAGCTATTATTATTGCTAATTTTTCGTTTGAATTATTTTTTTTTTACCAAATGGTTTAAATATATGATTTTGTACAGCACCCTATGCAAACTGACTGCAGAGATTCGACACTTCTTGTTTAGTTCAATATAAACCATTGTCTTAGGAAAGAACTTTTTTTTCACATATGAGGAAAGAATAAATGAAAATTAAAAAGTAAAAGAAATATTCTCTGATAGAGGTTTTAAAAAGACAGTATTGGCTTATAATAAAGAGGGAAACAAGTCAGAAAGAAAAAAAAATTTAAAGGAGCCAGAGGAAAGACAGGAAAACACACACACACATACACACACACATACACACACACATGCACAAGCACACGCACACACACCCATAGGACTTTCACTCTAGCCAGACTGAGATATTTCAAATTAAATACCTGTGCCAGCCTCTCCAGTCCGCTGGGCCTTTGAATATTCTGCCCACTATGTTTAGCATTCTGTATTAAAATCTTGTAAGTTGGACGTTCTTCTAAACTTCTTGCAAAACCCAGCCAACAGGTTACACTATAATGGACATGTGTTATTATTTGGACTTACTAGATCTTTGAACACCTTTCCTACATTTGGAGAGTTACCCACCTTCCAAATCCCCTAACAGAAGCCACATTTCTCTCCACTGCCTCTGCAGCAAGGACACAGGGATGACTTAGTCTTCACCAATCAGACACATCACACTGGGCATTGAACAAGAAGATTGTGACTTGTAGAATCAGGTACTGTGTGGAATCTAGAGGCTGCAGCAGCATGAGCTGTCAGAGACATTAGCAGCAGGAAGTGTGACAGGAGTGTCCGATGCCCGACATCGGCAGAGTGGGTCATGGGCTGCTGTGTCCATGCCCTGGCTGCTGCCAGGACATCTCTACTGAGCCGGTTCTACAGTGTTATTTTGGGTGTTGCTCATGAATGCATAGTTTAGGCCCTCCTAGAAATTCCCCAAGTTCTCTAATATCCTCTCTTAAATCTCTTTGCTGTTCAATGAGCCAGGGTGGGTTTGTGTGTTTGCAACTAAGAGCTCTGACTGATACAGTTTCCCTGCCCTGAAATCTTCAGGACTCCCTTTCCTGCTATCTCCTGCATGCAGAAAAGTCATCCCCAGTTCCTGGCTCCCACAGCACCCTGTGCTGCCTCCTCTCCCAGGAACATTACAATCTCCTGGGGTTGTTTACTTATGTGCGTCTCCCCACTGGACTGGGAACTACTGGAGGGCGATGTCATAGTGTCATTCATTGCCACCTCTTCACTGAGTGCTTAGCAGAGCACCAGGCCAGCAGAGATACTCAAAGAGAGTTGACGTTTCACATGTTAGGTGAAGACAATGTCACCATTTGCCCACAGTAGAGAAAATGTAGAGCCACTTTTTCTTAAAATCCCTGTAAGAAAAACTCCAACAGGCCCAATCTCATCTCTCTAACAGGGCCTTGAAGCTGTTGCAAAAAGCAGCCTGTAGACAATTCTGTCTGTAACTCAGTGGCAAGGTCACTGGTGCTGGCACAGGAGTAGGCTGGACAAGGGTGGTACATCCACAAGCAGCTGGGTGTGAGTGTCGGGATCTTCCTACTGAGTTCAGCGTATGGTTCTATCTGGCACAACATTTCCAGGTGGGGCCAGACCTCACAAATCCATTTGTGCAAGACAGAAATTAGGACTACTTTATGGATAACTCTGAGCAGCGGTTTACTGGTAAATGTTTAACAACTGGCTTTTCGGGAGGAAGAAGGGCCCACATTTCTTCCACTGCCAGTTTTCATGGTGGAAACGCTCCCACCATGGCTCATTTCAAGGTGCCAGGGTAGTGGTTTCCAATGTGAAGTTGGGAGGAGACACACTATAACACACGGTCATGTGGTGTTTCCATCATAATGATACAATAGACACAAATAAACAACTGTAAAAGCATAGATAATAGTAAAGCAGACTGTATCTTATGTTAACTACAATTAGAAATTACATATATCGTTAGAGATAGTTATTAGAAATAACTAGAAATTGGTCAGGTTTTAGTAGTTATTATCTTTGCTTGGAAATATAATTAGTTATCAATTTATATAATTTTGTTAAGTGGCTGCATTTCCTAACAGGCTTACAGAATTCCTGAAAATTTAGCAATAGTCTCCTGTGAGCTGGTGTCCTCTGCCTTGGTATGCCACCGACTCCGTGCCACCTCTGGTGACACCATCCGTTCTTCACTATTAGGCTGATCCGTTAGTACAAATGAAAGGAAACCAGAGGCTCCAAGTAGATGCAGACTTGTCCAAGATCATCCTGCTGATTCCTGATGCCACCAAAACAAATCAAAATAATGGCTGAGGTTTGGAGATGCCAACCACATGTCAGGCACTGTGATAAACATTCCACTAAAATTATTTTGTCCTCACCATGACCCTATGAAATAGGTTCTGTAATGATTCCCCCTTTTTAGATTAAAAGAATAACAATGACAGTAATAATGATAAACTCCAGAGAAGTTAAGAGATTTGCAAGGATATACAACCAGGAGTACTGGAGCCAGGATCTAGACCCAGGCAGTCTGACTCCAAAGGCCATGTTCTTCTTCATTACCTCTAGTACCTCAGGTTTTCTGACTTTGTACCACATTACTGTCCCCCTTCATTTTGAATTCAGCCAAATGTACCTGCTTAGTCTCACAATGCTTAACTGCACTCTGTACACATTGGATCATTCTATGCCTTTTGCTAAATATCCACCAGGACCAGGCTTTTTTAGTTTTCCAATAGGAAGGAAATACTTGGCCCAAGTCATTGTGATCCCTTAGCAACCAAAGACCTCTGCTTTCAAAGAATCACAACTGAGATATGGAATGAAATCCAGAGCCATGAAAATAGTCCCTTGATTCATGGAACTGGAGTCTGTAACACATGGTATCATTATCTTATATCCTCAATCTCTTTATTCATTCATTCATTATTTACGAAGAGCCCATTGGGTGCCAAGCACGATGTGAAGTTTCGAGGGCTGTGTAATCTAATAGATTACACCATCAAAGCAGTCTTCAGGGCCCAAAAGCCTTTCAAGGGTTCCTGGAAATATTTGAGACCTGAAAATAATTAATATCATCTCCATAATACAAAGACTGCAAAATTAAATCAACAAGCATCTACTTGAAAGTCTATAAAGTCTAACCTTATGTCAACCTGTCAACTGCTTTTCAGCACAACTCTTATATGGTTATATAAAATTTATATTTAATGTGGCAGTGGCATTATATTTGATTTTAAATAAGGCAGGTCTCTAAAACTAATAGTTTCTTAATCCTATGAATGTTGTAAAATAACCTAGAGGTGCTAGGGAAACAAAAATGCCTAAAACCTAATCTCTGGTTTCGTGGGAGCCTAATCTTGTATTTTGTTTATTTACTTGTCTATTTTTATGTTCTAATCATGAGTTCCCGGAAGGCAAGGATTTTGTCCTCTGTTTTCTTGGTAAACTTCATATTCCCTGGGTCTAGAGGAGAGCTGAATTTACAATAGTCCCTAACATGTTGGCTAGACAAACTCGATCAGGTTAGTGTAATGATCTATACTCTAAATTCTGAGCAATCCACAAGGACTCAGAAGTCATTTTCTTACCACCTCTTGCATGGATGTGGACACACCACACACACACACACACACACACACACACACACACTCCATCCCCTACCCACTAAATTCCACAAGGGATAGAAGGAAGGAAAGAAATCAACATTAGTGAGTAGCTACAAAGCACCAGCTACTGTGCTGAATACTTTTCATACATCAAATATGCAACATGTAAATATTCCCCATGCCTGCTACATTGTAGTGGGCATTGCAGATTACTAGGAATTTGGAGTCATTTGTTCTCTAACTGTCTATGCTTTTCCCAACTTCTGTTTGTGATGCTTTTTGCATATCCTCTTACATGCCAAGTGCAAGATGCATGATTGTGAAAGGGAGCGACAATTTCAGGCAGATTATAAAACAAGCCAGAAAGAGTCGCCAGCAGAAGGGCTAAATTTCTTGAGATTCATCCTGCTGCCCATTTAAATGAAATATTTATCTCTCCTACACTTATCATCAGTTCATTCCGATTCGTGGACCAATCTTGTCACTTCAGGCAGCTTTAATGACTTTCATTTATGCGAGCTCAAGGCTGCCACTTCTGAACTGGCTGTCCACCATCAGGCACCCTTAGCTTTCCTCATTCTTACGGAGCAGAAACATTTCCATGGTCCAGAGAAATCGCGCTGTGGGGATCTGCACTACTCCCATGTCAGCATTCCACGGACTGAAAGTGATTATTTCAGAGGGATGGACTTAAAGCTGCCCAAAGCTCAGGAGGAGATAAAGAGGGGTATGAAGGACTCAGGGACACGGGAAAGCGGTTTAAGGCCTGGAGTCCATTTGCCCCATTTCAGATTTGACCCATACATCCCAACAGTCTGAGTTTGAGTAATGTGGTTTTAAGAAACAGTTGCTTAGTGTTATATAAATATGAATTTACATGTACGATTGAGGGCTTTTGCTTCCCTGACTTGAAGGTTAATTTTTTAAATTTAGCATTCATTGCACTAATTACGTTGCCATGCACTGTGCTGAGAGATTTCTGTTCATTATCTCGATTGAGCCCATCAACAAACCTATGCAGTAGGTATGAATATTTGCATTTACAAATTGGAAACTGAGGCTCAGGAAGGGAAGTGACTTGCTCAAAGCCACATATCTCATCAATATCTTGAGCTGGATGACTTATTTTCAAGACTTAACACATATTATTGAGCCCCTTTGTAGGACCAGAGGGAATGGCAAACATAAATTTGTAAGTTCTGATGAGGAAGAGATATAAACAGGTTTCTTTGGGAGAATGAGGTGGGGGCAGGGGGAATGGAGGGAAGGAATGGAGGGGCTTCAGGGAAGAGGTGGCAGCAGAACTGGGCTTAATGCTGGAGCTTGAGTTTACCAGATGGAGAGAAAAGGGAGTGGCATTGGAGGCAGAGGGAAGCTTAGGAGCAGTCAAGGTGAACATGGGGAAAGGACCTGTGAAGTCCAGGGAATGAGTGAGAGGGCATGACAATGGCTGGGATCCAGGATCAGTGAGAAGATCTCATAAGACAGGAGGCTGGAGAGGTAAACCAGAGTCAGAATTTGGAAATCATGGCTATTTAACATGAGCAGAAATAGCAGAGGAGGGGACTGTGGCTGAAAGACAAGACATTAAAGACTGAGGACCAGTAAGGAGATGCCTAGAAGAGCCCAGCAGAGACACGGTGGGTCTTGAACTAAGGCAGCTACTGTGGACGTGGAAAAGATGAAATAGCATTGGGAAATAGTTCTTAAAAGTCAGTGTACAGTTTTTAAACAATTTCTTGAGAGACGATCTAAAACTGCAAATTCCAGGACCTACTCCAAGATAATAGAATTCCCGTCATGTGGAATAGAACCCCAAAACCTGCATGTCAACAAGCACTCCAAGAAATTCTGATTCAGGTGCTGTGCAGATAATTCCTTGTGAGATATTTCTAGGACAGGCAAACTTGGTGATGGATTGGGTGTGAAAGTGAGGGAGGGGGAAGATTTGAGTTGATGTCCTCCTTCCCTGACATTGCTCCCCATTTCTTCTGATAACTGCCTGATTTTCTTCTTTTTTTTCCCCCCTTTCTTTGGCCCACTCTTGGCCCATGTGGTTTGTGTAGAGCCTCATGTGACCAGGCCTAAGCAAATCAGTTCTTCACTCCTTATTCAGAGATAGACAGATGATTCAATCAGAGCCAATTCTGAGACTACAGAGAAAAAAAGCAAGTAATCCTCCTTGTTGGCCTTGAACTTGGCAGGACAAGATGTTGCGGCTGCTTTACCCAGGTAGAGCCTGAGAACAAAGCCAAGAGAAGACAGATGTGAGAGATGGGAAAAAAAGCAAAATCTCAGTGTCATTGTTTGGGTCCTGAATCAAGCCACGTCTAAAGCCAGTAGACCCCTAAACTTTTTGCTTGTTGTTGTTGTTTTTCACTTATACCATTCTGTGTTGGGTTTTGTATCACTGGAAAAAGAGAAACTCTGCTGATCACTTTAAGAAAATCTGATATCTAAAAATCTTACTTTACAAATCAGATAAATGAAGAGTTGATTACTTCTATTAAAAAGGGATTCACTCACAGCTTCCTTTGAAGAGAGAGCCTCCCCAAGGTATGAAGTGTAGAATTTGATTTATTAAATTTGATTTACACATGACCTTTTCAGGAGGACGATCTTAAATGCAAAGTGAGAGCTGCTCTACCAGGATAATTGCTCTCAGAGCCACTCCAGTGTGACTTTCAGAGGCCAGCCAGGGTGGCTCCCCCAAACACCAGCTTTCCTGCCCGACCTTTTTGGGTCTAAATTTGATGTCACAGCTCCATGGTCCCACCCAACTGCAGCAGGACCTGATCTAGCTGGTACACAAGTCTAATCTGATGTAAAAGTTGTTCCCAACTATAAGTTAATGGTATTTGTATTGTTCTTCTTGGATTCCTAATAGAAAAGAAGCTTAGTATGTGATCCCTTGGTGTATTAATTCATATGTTCATTATTCTTTACCAATAACCCAGATGGAAAGACTTTCTGGTCAAGCATGTGTTTCTCTGGGTTGACAGTGAATGAGTCACTGGGTTTCTTGTTCTATAGGTAGATGATTTCCTAGGGCCAAAGCTAAAAGAAATTCTGCACAGCCCAACCCCAGTGACCACGGCAAAGCAAAGGATGCTTTTGTCATCTACATGGCGCCTGTCTGAAGCTAGGGATTGGCCTCACTTTCCCATTACCCAGACCATGGTTGAAGCCCACTGCATGGCTCTTCATTGGATGATTCAATGATTTGATCACTATCTGGGAAAGTCTGAAAAGGAGACCTTAGTCATGGGGAAATATTTTCTTCTGAAAACTGCTTTGTTCTGAAACTCAGGTGTTAGGAGGACCAGAACCCACACATTCCTCACCTGGGCAGCAGCAGACATCCCTGAGTCTCCCACTTAAAACTCCCTTCCAAGTCTAGAAGTGCAATTTCTCAGCTCATATCTTTACATTTCTCCCCCTCTATCTCGGGGCTTTTGTAAACGCCTTTATTTCCGACCTAGCAAACTTCTTTCATTGCCTCTCCTGATTCACTGTGGGGAGTAATAAAGACAGATTTTTCTTTCCAGCCCAGAGTAGGTTGCTGGTTCTCTTTCCTGGTTCCCAAGGTCTCTCATTCTTCCCTCTAGCTTCTCCTGCTCCTACCTGTGAAACACTCAGAGCTTGCTTCCCTCCCTCTCTTGCTCAGTTGTTCTGCCTTTGGAAGGAGCAGAGAGCTAAGCTAATCACACTCTTCGGTTCAAAGCACATACCATCAGCGTCTGCCTGCTTAAGGTCCTGCTCTTACTAGATTTTGTTTCATTATTTGCCCCTTCATCCCCTCTGCCCAGTCTCATTTCCCATAATCACTATACTGCGATTGGTACATGCCCTTGGATATGAAATGTCTCCGTGAAAAATCTGCAGTATTTCTTTGTGAATGAGTTTGTTTTAAATGAACATAAGTGACATGAGCTTCAGATTTCATGCTGTCCCCTGTTTTCTTTCATCACTGTGTTACAGTTCTATTCGTGTTCCTGTGTATATACCCATTTTTCTGTTCTAATGTCTACACCATAGTTTATAAATGCATCCTCTACACTTTGCTTGCCAATTTTTTAGTGACAGATGCCTTCATTGCCTAAAACTCCCTGCTATCACCAACAGTGCAGCTCTGAACATCTTTGTCCATGTTCCAAGATGCACCTGTACTTGAATTTTTCTGGGTATATACATAAGAGTGAAATTTCTGGGTCCCAGGGTATGTGCATAGCTAATTCCACTAAATGAGCTCTAGAATGGCTGTACCAGAATTGAGACCCTTTCTGTTGTTTCCCTAGCTTCTTCCAACCATATATTAATGCTAAACATTTTCATTTGCAATTCTCAATGTTCACCTTATTTTGTTTAATTATTGTGGTAAAGTTTTTGAGATAAATAAGGGCAGCTAGTATCCCCACTCTACATTTAGGGGAGGTGAGGTGGCCATACTGTTCTTAGCATTGTCTATGGTGAAAATCAATAAGCTAGAAATGATTCAGTCTATGTCCCAACAGAATCATGAGTAGGAAGTTGCAGTGAACTCTGGTGAGGTATTAAGTGATACAGAGGTCCATCTCTAGACCAAGTAGTGGTTCTCAACTTTGGTTACACATTAAAATTGACTGCGGCATAATTAAGAAGTACTTAACAAATAACTGTGCCCACACCTTACCTAAGACCAATTAAATCACATTCTCTGGAGTGGGGCCTTACATAGGCATTTTATGAGCTCATGAGATTTTAATATGCAGCCATAGCTGGGAATCTCATCTTGGACTAAGGGCCAGACTTAGAAGGAGGAGCGTCTGGCATTTATCACTGAGCACATCAGTGTAATGGGTTAGACACTTGATGACAACATGGAGGTCCTGGAGGGAAAATACACTGAGAAATGATGAGAAGCTGACTGCAACTATGATAACCCACCATTCACTAGATGGATAATGCGACAGGAACCCGGCACCACTGGCTCAAGGCCTGAAGGGAAGTGAATTACAGAGGATATTTTAATTTGTGCCTAATAATTAGAAACTCAAAACTTCCAAATGATTGAATAATTACAGAAATATGTGAAACCCTAAGGCCATTAACAAGACGGCCATGGATCATTACCCAGGCCTAGTGAGTACCCAGCTGACAAACCTGGGACTCTGACAGGCTGTTCAAGGTGCTGAGGCCCAACATACTTACTCACTGCTGGCTCCCCTCTGCCAGCAGGAAGCAGATTCCCAGGGGCACTCAGCAGGCAGCCCAGCTGGCCCCCTGCAGAGTCGATTTCTCTCTGCAGTCTGTAGGTAAATCCCTTACCACACTGATGTTCTCAAACCATGGAGAAAATTTAATCTCCAAATTGGCAGCAATGGGGCTGTCTCTGAAAATGACTCTCCCCTTACAGGCCTGCTTCTGTTTTCCTTCCTGCTATATTTCAAAATAATCATAATATCCAGTGGTAAAGTGGCCTCTCTTATGGGGTGGGAGGAGGACATTAGAAGGGAGGTAATTAACATTAGTTGAGCATCTACTATGAGCCAGGCAAGGTGCCGAACAGTTTACTCTCTTTATTTTCCTTAAACTCTACAAAAAGCCCTGGTAATCCTTATTTTATATATATAATATCAGAAGCTCAAAGAGCTTAAGTGACTTTTCCAAGGCAAATTATCTAAAAAAAGAGGCAGAAAAAATTATTCAAACCATGTTCTCTGATTCTAAAATTTGAACTTAGTCTACACTGAAGAAAATGTAACTTGTTTCCAATTCTTGCCCAGACAAGATATACCGTAACTTCTGTTGTGTCCCCTGAGTGCATTCAGTTTTCATTATACATAGATTCTTCTTGGTACCTAATCTATATCCTTCCCAGGATAATTGCAACATCCTGGAAGATGGAGATGATTCGATGAATGTTACATCTATGAACTGGCCCATTCAGTTGCAAAGGGGAACTTCAGTCTATAATAGATGGACCATTGCGGTGCCTGGGTGGCTCAGTCAGTTAAGCATCTGACTTCAGCTCAGGTCATGTGATCTCATGGTTTGCGAGTTCGAGACCCACGTCAGGCTCTGTGCTGACAGCTTGGAGCCTGTAGCCTGCTTCCGATTCTGTGTCTCCCTCTCTCTCTGCCCCTCCCCTGCTCATGCTCTGTCTCTCTCTGTGTCTCAAAAATAAATAACAATGTTTAAAAATATATATAATAGATGGACCATAACCTCAAATTCCAGTGGTTTTGGCTATAAAAATCTGACCTCTGAAGGCAGGCTTCCCCAAGAAAAATGTATGGATATATGCCAACATGCAGCCTTGGGTCCTGCTATGGGCAAAAAAGATGTAGCTATTCTTAGAGGCTACTTCTGGGCCCCATACTGCTGCCTGCATCACATTAGTGAACAAAGGACATGAGAAGACCCATCTGTCATTCTTCGAAGGAGTGGTTCTTCATGTGTCCCTGAACCAGCAGCATCAGCATCACCTGGAATTTGTTAATTGTGCAAATTCCCAGGCCCCATGTCAGACTGACTGAACCAAAAACTCTGAGGGGTAGATCCAATTAATCTGTGTTTTAACGGATCATGTGCATGTATGCACACACACACATAGACAAACATACACTAAGGTTGAAAAAACCTGCTTCGAAAGCTTCTGCTACTCAATAAAGAAATGCCAAGTGCCAAAATGTACATCTGTTTGGCTGTGGGAATTCTGGAAAGTCCCCTGGTCCGATCAGAACCATCTAAAGACAGAAAACATGTAATCACTGCATCACAGCTCTGCTTAAAATCTTCAATGGTTACCCACTGTCCACTGTATTTAACTAGCATGCCTTGACCTGGTTTTCTAGGCAACTTCTGTCTGGCTGCACACCACTCATCCAGCTTTAACCCCTTCTTTTTCCCCTTAGGCACTAAGTGCTCCAGATTGAGATGTGGATATTTGGGGAGGGGAAGGGGTCGATGGAGAGAAATGAAACCAAAATATTATTTTTCTGAATATTTTTTGCTTGTCAAGAAATAACACATTTCCCCCCAACTTTTTGCTCCTTTACAAGCTCTTACATCCTTAAATATACAAAACGTGATCATTTTCTGAGCAGACCAAGTCATACATAATGTATTTTTATTGGCTCCTTGAATAAAGATATGGCAGACATGAGTATCAAATGTGTAGATGAAAGAGCTGACAGGAACCCTCACGATGGGCGAACAGGGAGCAGGAGAGCACCTGGCTGCTCTTGCAAAGCCAAAAAAGATTGTGCTGGAGGAACTGCACCCCACATTACTGGGAAGACTTGCAGATGCAGTCACGAAACCACTGTTTTCTACGAGGGGTCAAGGAGAACAGGCGAGATGCTGATGGAAGGAGGTAGTTACTTTAGAAAAAGATACATTCGTCACACTAGCAGCTACTGAGAAGTTTTGTGAATGCTTCGGAGATAACAGCAAAAAGCCTGGAAATCAGTGTGGGTTTACCAAACACAGAACTTTATTTAAGGAAATGGGGGTGTTTGGCTTGAAAGGGACTTTATATATATGTAGGTCTTTCTATATCTGTAAATCTGTCACATGAAGAAAAATGTTATGCTGGGTGGCTTTCCAGAGCAGAAAGTATTGAAGATACAGTGACCTTGAGGATCATCCAGCCTTTCCCTTCATTCACGGGTGGACATCAAAGCTGAGAGAGGTAATGTGGCTTCAAAGCTAAGATTAGCGCTCTTGGTTCCTGGGCTTTTTTGATCATACTGAGTAACTCATAAAGGAAAGGTCATGAAAGATGAAACTCATTTCCTATTTTTCCAGTATCCCTAAACTGGCAGAAAGCTCTATAACCTGTAAAGTTCTATACAGATGTAAGTTGTTACTGTTATCATTCATAATATCAGGTTCAGTTCTTGACCCCTACCCACTCAACATATTTATGAAATGTCTGAAGAAGGGCATTGATTTTCTGATAACAAGCAGTTGGGGGCAGACACTGAGTGTATTTGGATGGTTTGAAAAATGAGGCAAATCTAACATGATGAAATCTAATCAGACCAATGTTAAGTCAGGCACTTAATGCACAATGCCAATGAATGTGTGAGCAAAACCTATGAGAGAGTGGATTAAGTTGTCTGAAGTTTATCTGAGATCAGAACTGTCAAAGCATTAGTCTCCGGTTGTATCATTATGAAAATAATATCTATGGAACAAGTAAGGCGATGGTCCCTCTGTTCTGACCAGTATCCACCATATTTCACTATGGTATTATGTTCTGTTCTAGTCATTACCCTTCATCTAATGGGCATTTCTGTTCTCATGAGGAGGAGTTGAAGAAACTAGAGCCACTTTGCATGAATAAGAGAAGTTTACAAAGAATCTTCTCTGTTACCTGATGTGTACAAAGACCGCTAGGGCTCCCATAACAAAATACCACAGAATGGGTGGCTTAACCAACAGAAATTTATTTTCTCACAGTTCTGGAGGCTAGAAGTCCAAGATCAAAGTGCCAGCAGGTTTGTTTTCTCCAGAGGCCTCTTTCCTTGGTTTGCAGGTAGGCACCTCCTTGCTATGTCTTCACGTGGTCTTTTTCCCTGTGCATTCACTCCTGGTGCATTCTTTCTCTTCTTAAAAGGACATCAATCCTATCTGATTAGGGCCTCATTCTTATGATCTTGTTTAACCTTAAGAACCTCATTAAAGGTCCTACCTCCAAACACATTTACACTGGGATCAAGGCTTCCACATTTGAATTTGGGGAGGGGACGTAATTCAGTACATTACTGACTGACTATTAGTTGGGATAGAGTTTTAGGCTCACTCTGGGATGCTCCAGAGAGCAAAACAGGGACCATTAAACAGCCAATTCAGGGCAATTTGTGTTCAGCATAAGGAACATATTTCTGATAACCAGCTTCTAAAATTTAAATGGCCTTCTCTGTGTGAGAGTGAGTCCTCTAGTGTTTTAGAAGCCACCTTTCAGTTCCCTGGTAGCGGGCATTCCTGCCCAGGGTAAGAAGGTTAGTGAATGGGATAATAATAATAAATGTTTTTAGATTTTTAGAGGCTGTTAAAAGAAACCAAGTATTGCACATGGCTTAATTATACACAACATTCCTAAATTCTACCCCCAAAACTATTAAAAATCTATTCAGTGTTTCCAGGCATTTTAAAAGTCTCACTCTCCCACAGAAATGCTCCACTTTCCCCATTACCACGCCTTTGTCAGCACAATCCCTCCTTGCACCCATCTATCCTAATCCTACCATGGACCAGCTACAGTCCATGCAAACTGCAAGCCCAGCAAATATTTCTCTGCTCTGATTATCCACTGCACTTCAACGCTGTGAATACAGTCAATTCTAACAGAGGTTAGTACAATCAGGAGGTAGTCAGGGATTGGGGTATGATGACAAGGAACCAGGATCTTTTAAACCTTGCTGACTCTGACAGATGTTCATTGACATGAGGCTCCAAATCTTCCACCAGGCACGTAGTGCTGCCATAGTTTGGTGAGGGAGGCAAACCAAGCTCGGAGATTACCAAAATCATGGCCTTCATTAACGGTTCTGGACCTCATTATGATCTTGCAGCAAATTCAGCTGGACCAAGGGTTCTATGAGAAACCCTTTTACCTAGGTAGGGGCAGACTTGGACAACTTGTTCTAAAACAAATAAGTTGTCTGATTTCATTAATACTCTCAGCAGGCACTTATTGTGCCACAAGTGATTCTAAGTACTGAAGTTATAGCAGTGAACAAGGGAGATAATGTCCCTACTCTCAAACTTACAGTCTAGTGGGAAGAAAAAGGGAGACAGAAAAAATAGCAAGATCAATATCACATAGTGAAAAGATGCTATGTAGAAAAGCAAAATAGAGTAATGGGGTAAAAACCAGCCAGCTAATTTATATTTGGTGGATCTTCCTAAGTTGTTGACATTTGGACTCAGGTAAGGAAAGAAGATGGATAGTCTGTCATGATAAGACTAGGGGGTAGTCGGTCTAACCAGAAGGAACATTTAGCACAAATGCCCCAAAGTGGGAACGAGTTTGGCAAGTTTGAGTAACAGAGATCAAGCCAGGACGGCACAAGCACAGTGGAAAAGGGGAAAGGAAAGTGATATGGGGTGCACTCCAAAAGGTAAGCAGGGTTCAAATCACATTAAATTTTTAAAACCAGGATAAAATGTCAACTGTTGTTCCATGTTATGCGGAGAGGTAGGAGAATTTTTAAAGAGAGGCAGACACAATCAAATTTGTACTTTACAGATCTAATTCTGGCTACCAAGAAGACAAGTTATGAGACCATTGTAGTGTCCAGGTGAGAAATGAAAGATGCTTGAGCTAGAATAGATGCTGGAGATGGAGAGAAACAGGTAGACGGTAGAATCTGCAGAACTCGCTTATTAGTTGGATAGTTGGATTTGGGAAGTGAAAGAAGTTAAGAATAGCATTTCAATTGGGGATTTGCTTCCATTTTTCTGATATGAGAAAGAAGGTGGAGGAATTGAGGGACACAACATGAGTTTTATTTGGGCCACTTTTAATTTGAAAAGACTTTATTACATACCTATTATATATGTAGGCAATATAGGAATTTGAAGTCCCATGGGAAGGACAGGACTACAAATAAAGATTCACAAGTCATCAGCATATAAGTACAATTTAAATCTATGGAACTGGATGAGGTCACCTAGACAGAGTACATAATCAGAGAAATGAGAAAGCATAATTCTATGATGTTCCAACATTTAAAGGCAAGATAGAGAAGGGGGAATCAATCAAGGAGATTGTGGTATCATGGAAGGCAGCAAAAGCAAGTGATTCCAGGAGGAGAGAGGATCAACTATGCTAAATGTTGTGTAGAGGACAAGTTAGAAAAATAGTGACCATTGAATTTTACTGATGACCTTGAAAAGAGTAATTGGGCGGTGGGGACAGAATGGTGGGTATTGGTTGAAAGAAAGGGGAAATGAAGATAAGGGGGCAGAGATGAGAATCAATCTTCCAAGGAGTTTGCTGTACAAGGAAGCCAATAAGTGGAATGGTAATGGGGAAGTTTGGAGTCAAAGATGGTTTTGAAAATAGGATATATGAGATACAGAGGGAAAAACTGATCACTCAAGAAAGGGACATACTCTAAAAATAATCTTACATTTCCTATTTGGACCCTAATCCTGACTGTGATCTCACAGTCTTACCACTGAACTGGACCTAAGGAAGAGAAACCTTTCTTCCAAAGTCCTGGAACATGAGTCTTTGCTAGGATGGGCACATCTTTTAAACAGGATATAATTCCAGGCCCATGTTAGTGCACCAGCCCCGCAGGAGATAACTACTCCAAGGCAAAACCAAAAAGAGATTAAGATCTCACAAAATATGCTATATGAATACAACTACTTTTAATCTTTATCTATTCTAATGAGAAGCTGCCCATACACAGGCTCCCAAGCATCCTGACCTGATAAATATCTGTACTTTCTATCCTGACCTTTCTTTGGATGGAGTTCAGGGACTGTAGAGAAGCCTTGAGTTATCCTTAGAGGTCATACAATGATATGTCATCTTATATAGTTAACATTTATTCACTTAAAAACTTCTTGAGAACTCAACAGAGGCCAGTCACTGTGCAATGGGCTGGCAATACAGCTGTGAACAAGAAAAATAGCAACTTTTTGAGCATCCTGTGCATCTCTCACTCTACTGGGGAATACAACCTGAAAAAAAATTATTATGCAAATGAATATTTATTACAATTGAGATAAACTGTAGAAACGAGTACCAGATGTTTTAAGAGTGTACAATGGATGAAGAAAACAAACTGAACTTGGGGGTTAGGAAAAGACTGATAAATATTATCTATGGTTGTATAGTACTAGACAACTTACACAGGGCTTTCTCATTCATGAAATCATTAAACTTAAGAAACAGAGAGATAAATAACATATCCCAATTTTGCAGATATGAAAACTGTCAGAAAGCTTAAGTAAAAATTAAATGTCTCCTTATTTTTGAGCATTTGTTTCCCTCTGTCTATTGACTAATTCTATCAGCCAAGACTCTAAATTACAAGGGAAGAATACTCAAACACAAACTGGGACACATAAATGAAAAGACCAGGAGTAACAACAGCATACAGTTCCCTCTTCCTCCATGTAATGCAATTTTAGCTGGGTACATGGCCACTCAGCCAGACTTCATTACCCAGCCATCATTGTAACTAAACGTTGCTAGATGACTAAGTTCTGACAATCAAATGTTAATAGAATTAAAATAGGCTACTTCAGAATTTTGCCCTTTAACTTTTTCCTCTGGAGGACCTCTGCTTCCTTTGTGTATAAATTGCCTTCTCACTGTAAACAACTAGAAAAAGAGACAAAATATATAAGACAACATTTATTGGACAACAGACACCACAGCACTGTGATCCCTGAGAGAAGGAATACAAGCAAGGTTAGCACAAGGTAGCACTTGCCTACTGTCTGGAGGCAGTTTCCAAGATAAAGTGTATAGAGGTGCCCAGTGGTCTTGCTGAGTTGAGGAGACAGAACAGAGATTAGGGAAACTAGAGGAACTAGAGTTCATGGACCAGAATGTCAGAAAAGTGGAAACTGTACTCAGAAAGAGTTCCAGACACCTGAAAAAAGTTCTTTGTAAGTTTTTGGCTGACTACTAATCTGTGAATCCATAAGTAAGACTCCTCAAGACCAGAAAAAAGAACCACTCATAATCAGTAAGCCAAAAAAACAGTCAAAGTTCACACAGGGCTGAGAATAGTTTACATCCCAAAATCTGGAGTGGAAAGATCATAGGTAGTAGAATCCTCACAAGTTTTCAGACTTTCATTGTGTGATTGAATTAGTCTTAAAGTAAAGGCTGCTCTGGACTTTCAAGAATAAAGTTTAAAAGAAAGCTTCAAAAGCATAAATTGATCCTCAATAATTTAAATGTGCATCAGAAAATTCCAAAATTCTAAAGAAAAATAAAAATCTAGCACTCAAAAGTATTATTTACCCAATTTCCAGAATTGAATCAAAAGTTCCCAGGCATGTAAATAATAAGTAAATGGAACTCATAATCAGAAAGAAAATCAATCAATTGAAAAAGACCCATAAATGACAAGATATTATGGATTTGCAAGAACAAGGATCTTAAGATAGCTATTATAAATCTTATAAATATACTCAGAGATATCAAAGGGGAAATAGAAGGCATTTTCTCAAAAGAGAAATAGAAGGCATTTTAAAAGACTCAAATGGAACTTCTACCAATGAAAATTATAGTATCTGAAGTAAAAAGTAAACTGAATAGGATTAATAACAAATTAGACTTCAGAAGAAAAAAATCAGTGAATTTGAAGATATAACAACAAAATCTATCTCAAATGCAACACAAAAAGAAAAAAAGACTTTAAAAAAAGAGTTTCGTGGTCTGTGAGACAATAGCAAATGGTCTAACATACACAACCCACCTAAATAAATAAATAAATAAATAAATGTATGTATGTATGTGGGGTGTTAAGGGGAAATATATGAAAATATATGAAGGAAAACATATGAATAATAATAGCTGATTGTTTTCTAAATTTGAAGAAAAATTCATAGAACAAGAAGCTCAGTCCAAGTGTTCATCAACTGATGAATGGGTAAAGAAAAAGTGGTATATATATACAATGCAATACTACTCAACCAACAAAAAGAATGAAAGCTTACCATTTGCAATGACATGGATGGATCTAGAGTATATTATGCTAAGTGAAACAAGTCAGCAGAGAAAGACAAATACCATAAAATTTCACTCATATGTAGAATTTAAGAAACAAAACAGATGAACCTATGGGAAGGGAGGAAAAAAGAGAGAAGGAAACAAACCATAAGAGACTCCTAATGATAGAGAACAAACTAAGGGTTGATGGAGTGAGGTGGGTGGGGGATGGGCTAAATGGGTGATGGTATTAAGGAGGGCACTTGCTATGATGAGACCTGGGTGTTGTATGTAAGTGATGAATCACTAAATTCTACTCCTGGAACCAATATTACACTATTTACAATTTAAATAAAAATTTGAAAAAGAAAAAAAAACTCAATGAATACAAAGAAATAAGAAGAAAACTATACCAAAGTGCTTAATAATCAAATTGCCTAAAACCAGTGAGAAAAAAAAAAACAACTTAAAATCAGTCATAGCACAGGGAAGAAGGAAGACATTATGTACAAAGGAATAAAGATTAAGAATGACAGCAGACTTCAATAGAAAAATGCAAGCTATAAGACAGTGGAACTACATACTTAACATACTGAAAGAATGTCACTATACCAGTGAACACATCTTCCAAAAATGAAGGCAAAATAAGGACTTTCTCAGGCATATAACAGCATAAAAAACTCATTACCAACTAATGAGTACTACAAAATGCTAAAGAAAGCCCTTCAGGCAGAAGAAAAATAACAGAAGTAAATCTGTATTTACACAAAGTTAATTAATAAAGAGCCACAGAAATGGTAAATACATAGATAAACATAAAGGCTTTTACTATTTAGTATTTATTTATCTTGTTATTTTAAAAATAACTTTAAAAGATAATTGCCTATTTTTTAACATTCAGTTATATATTTTTTTATTGAAATATAGTTGATATACAATGTTACGTTCACTTCAGATGTACAACATAGTGATTTAATAAATCTCTACATTATGTTCTGCTCACCATAAGTGGAGCTACCATCTGTCAGCACACAACACTATTGTAATATCACTAAGAATGTTTCCTGTGTTTTACCTTTCATCTCCCTGACTTATTAATTCCATATGTGGAAGCTTCCACTTCCCACTCCCGCCCATCTCCCAGCACCCACCCTGGCAACCATCAGTTTGTTATCTGTGTTTATTAGCATATAATTCTTGATTGTTACTTCCTCAGACTCTTTACAGTTACTTCCTCAGACTCTTTACACTTTATTTCAATATTTGTTGATTTGTATCATTGCTGAGGCTACATACATACATACATACATAAAAGATAACTGACTTTTTAAAGCAAAAACAATGAATTTATGGTCCATATCACATATAAAAGTAAAATGTATAACAACTGTAGCACAAAAACCAAAAGTTCATAAGTTATATATGAAGTGACATAATATTACTTAAAGGTAGCCTGTGACAGGTAAATATGTACACTCTTAAAATAATAAGTAAAACAAAAAATATGTATTAATAAGTCAAGATAGTAAGTAAAATGGAACTGTAACAAAATATTTTATCTGAAAACAGACAGAAGAATAAATGGGAATAAATAACAGATGGGGCATATAGAAAACAAATAACAAAACAGCAGATGTATATCTAACCATATTGATAATTTTATTAAATTCAAATGGACTAAACATTCCAATTAAAAGGCAGAGACTATCAACTTAAATTAAAAAGCAAGATTTGATGGTATGCCACCTAAAACAAATTCACTTTAATAGTAAAGACAGGGGCGCCTGGGTGGCGCAGTCGGTTAAGCGTCCGACTTCAGCCAGGTCACGATCTCGCGGTCCGGGAGTTCGAGCCCCGCGTCGGGCTCTGGGCTAATGGCTCAGAGCCTGGAGCCTGTTTCCGATTCTGTGTCTCCCTCTCTCTCTGCCCCTCCCCCGTTCATGCTCTGTCTCTCTCTGTCCCAAAAATAAATAAACGTTGAAAAAAAAATTAAAAAAAAAAATAGTAAAGACATAGATAGGTTAGAAATTTAAAAATGAAAAAAGTTACACCATGAAGACTTTAATTGAAAAAAGCTTGGGTGGCTATATTAATATCAGATAAAGAATATTTCAGACCAATGAATATTCCATGGGCAAAAAAATGAAAATTAATTGTGATAAAGGGATAAATTCATTAACACAATATACTAATAAGTAATATTCAGGTACTTATTGCTAGAACTTCAAAATACATGAAGCAAAACTGATATAACTGAAAGGAGAAAAAGACAAACCCACAGATACAGTTGGAAATTTCCATAAACCAATTTGAGTAATTGAAAAGACAAATAGACCACTTGGGGCACCCGGGTGACTCAGTCACTTAAGTGTGTGACTCTTGATCTTAATTCAGGTCTTGATCTCAGTGTTGTCAGTTCAAGCCCCATGTTGGGCCCCATGTTGGGCCCCATGCTGGGCTCCACTCTGGGTGTGGAGCCTTCTTTAAAAAAGTAGAAGAAGCAGACCATAAAAAAGGCAGTAAGTTAACCTCACTTAGAAATTTGACTTAGTTGCCCTTTATTAAATAAACTCTCCATTCAACTGCAGCATACAAATATTCACAAATATGGACCATATTCTGCGCCACAAAATGATCCATAATAAGTTCTAAGGGGCTGATCCCATTGAAATTGAACTAATAATCAATAACAGAAGATATCTGTAAAACCTCAACTGCTTGGAAATTAAACAACACATCTGAATAACACATAGGTCAACAAGTAAATTACAAGCATGGCAGAAATTATTTTGAACACAGTTAAAATGAAAATAAAATATATCAAAATGTGTGGGGTGCAGATAAAGTAGTGCATAGAGAAAATTTTACATTAAATGGTTACAGTGAAAGCAGAAAGGTCTAAAACCAACAATCTGAGCTTCCATCTCAAGATTGTAGGAAAAGAACAAAAAAAAGTAAGAGCCAAAAACAATGAAAATAAAATTAGAAAAAAAAATGGAGAAAAATCAATAATATTAGAAGAGCAATACAGGGGTGCCTGGGTGGCTCAGTCAGTTAAGCATCCAACTTTGGCTCAGGTCATGATCTCATGGTTCATGAGTTCAAGCCTATGTTGGGCTCTGTGCTGGCAGCTCAGAGCCTGGAGCCTGCTTCAGTTTCTGTGTTTCCCTCTCTCTCTGCCCCTCCCATGCTCTCTCTCTCTCTCTCTCTCTCTGTCAAAAAAAAAAAAACAAAAACATTAAAAAAGTTTTTTAAAAAGAGCAATACAATTAACAAATTTGGGCTATAATGATCAAGAAAAAATACATAAATTTATGTACCCATAAATTTATGGGTACATAAATTACCAATATAAGGAATAAGAGGGCATTACTACAGATACTGGAGACATTAAAAGGATAAGAGATTATTATGAACAACCTTATGCCAATAGGTCAACAACTTAGATGAAATGGACAAATTCTTTGAAAGACACAAAAGCACACTCAAAAGAAATCATGTGTCCCTGAAAGTCCTGTATCCATTAAAGAATTTTACTTTGTAATCTAAAATTTAACCACAAAGAAACTTCCAAGTCCAAATGGCTTCACAAGTGATTCTATTACACACTTAATTTTAAAAAATAATACTAATCTCACACTAACTCCTTCAGAAAATACCAAAGAGAATAACTACTTCCTCATTCTGAGACCAACATTATCCTAGTATCAAAATCTGAAAAAGATATTATGGGGAAAAAACTATAGGAGAATATCCTTCATAACTACAAATGCAAAAATCCTTAACAATATAGTAACAAATCTAATCCAGTAACATGTAAAAGGATAACACTATATGACCGAGTGAAGTTTTCCCAGAAATGCAAGATTGCTTTAATAGTCAATCATATAATTCACCATATCAATAGACTAAAGAAAAAATACTATTATCATACCAAGAGATTCAGCAAAACCTTTCACAAAATTCAGCATCATTCCTAATAAAAAATGTGCAGCAAACTAGGAATTAAAGAGAACTTCCTCAACTTGTTAAGGACATCCAAGGAAAACCAAAACTAATATGCTTAGTATTGAAGGATTGAATGCTTTGCCTCTCAAGTTAAAGACAGGCAGAGCGAATATTTCCATTCTCACAATTTCTAGCCAGTGCAATAAGGCACAAAAAACAAAACAAAACCAAACAAAAGTCTACTAGAATTAATCAGCAAGTTTTTCAAGGTCATACGATGCAAGGAAAATGTGCAAAAATCAATCATATTTCTATATACTAGTAGCTAATAATAGAAATTATATTTTAAAATGTCATTTACAATAGCACCATAAAATCTAAGATATTTAAATATAGGTCTAACAAAATATGTGCAAAACCTACATGCCAAAAATTATTAAAAGTTAACGGAAAAAAACAGGAAGATCTAAAAATGGGGAGATATTCCATATACATGGATTAGAAGTTTTAATATTACTAAGATTTTAATTGTCCCAAATTGATCAGCAGAGTCAACACAATTTCTTTTTTTATTTTTTGAGAAAGAGAGAGAGATCATGAACTGGAATGGGGGGCAGAGAGAGAGGGAGAGAGAGAATCCCAAGCAGGCTCAATACTCAGTGCAGAGCCCAGTGCAGGGCTCAATCCCATGACCCTGGGACCATAACCTGAACTGAAATCAAGAGTCAGATGCCCAACCAACGGAGCCACCCAGGTGCCCCAACACAATTTCCATTACAATTCCAGGGTAATTTTTATAGAAATCCATAAGCTATTTCCAAAATTTACACAGTCAGCTGTGGAGCCTGCTTAAGATGATCTCTCCCTCTGCCCCTCCCAAGCTCATGCATGCACTGTCTCAAAAAATGAATGGATGAATGAATGAACAAACAAATGGATAAACAAATAAATAAAATTTATATAGAAAAGCAAGGGAAGTATAATAGCTAAAATGATATTGAAAAAGGAGAAGAAAGTTGGAGAATGCACACTACCTGACTTCAAGCCTTACTATAAAATTACATTAATGAAGAACTGTGGTATGTAAATAGATAGACACATAGATCCATGGGACACAAGTGAGTCCAGAAATAGGCCCTGCATATATGATCAATTTATTTTCAACAAAAGTGCCAAGGAAATCCAACAGAGGCAGGACAGTCTTTTCAACAGATGGTACTGGAACTACTGAAAATCCATATGATCCATTTTGAGTTCATTGTTACATATGGTACAAGGTATGGACCAAGCTTTATTTTTAGTATGTGGAAAAAAGATTTGAACACCAAAGAGACATAGATAGCAAATAAGAACATGAAAAGATGTTCGAGATGGTTACTTTTAGGGAAATTAAAATTAAAATTAAAATGAGACACTACTACGTAACTATTAGAAAGGCTAAAGATATATTGATGATAGAAATGCAAAATTGTGTGGCCATTTGGGAAAACAGCCTGGCAGTATCCTACAGAGTTCAACATACACTCAGCTTACAAGGTAGCAATTCCATTCCTAGGTATTTATCCAAGAGAAATGAAAGCAAATATTCACAAAAGGACTTCTACGCAAGTGTTCGCAGCAGCTTTATTTATAACAGACAGAAACTGGAAGTGACCTAATGATCATCAACTGGCGAATGGAAAACTAACTTATGACAGATCCATACAATAGACGATTTCTCAGCCATAAAAAGAGACAAACGATAAATGACACATGCAAAAATATGGCTGAATCTCAAAAGCATTATGTTAAATCAAAGAAGCTAGATGAAAAGCATCCACATTATATGCCTTCATTTATATGAAATTCTGGAAAACACATAACTATAGTTACAGATAATGGGCTTGTGTTTCTTGGGGCTGGGGTTGGGGTGGGAGATTAACAGTAAAGGATGGAGATGTTCTATGTCTTGATTGTACTGGTGGTTCCGTGACAGTATACATTTGTCAAAAGTCATGGGACAGGTTGCTTAAAGTAGGCTGATTATATTGGCTTAAGTTGTATCTCAATAAAACTGATTAAAACAAAAAATACTTTCCCCTGCTTTCCTTCCCCCTCCAAACAAGGAGAAGACAAGCACTTGAGCAGCTGTCTTGGACCTAGAGAAAGAGGCCATGAATTGAGGATGCAAGGCCATCCTCTTGTCCCTGGACCACTTATCTCTGGGCTGTTACCTGAAAAGAAAATGGGCTTTGCTTACACCATTTCATATGTCCGTATCTTCATTATAGTACTTAGTCTGACACTAATTAATATGCCAGCTACAGGTTTAGCATAACTGGTTTCAGAGACTCCAACAATGCCACCAGAACCTGAGCTGTCTCTCCAGGACTCTGGTCCTCTCTATGCATTGGCTCCTTTCTCAGGCTCCATCTGGTAGACCGCTCATGTGGCCTCAGCCTCCCATATTCTCTGCCAGTTTGTGTCCAGTCCAGAATTGAGCACCGCCCCCCTCCGACTGTTCCAGACAAAGCCTCCTTATACCTCTGTGGCTCCACCTGGGTCACATGCCCATCCTGTGCCACTGTGGCCAGGTGAGCACAGTGTTGTGAGCAGCCAGGTCTGAGCCACTCACTGTATCCAGACACCAGGGCATATCCAGACACACAGAGAGTGCCCTGTGAGGAGAGCGGAGTGAGTCCCCCGAGGAAAGCTGGGGTAGAGCTATGAAGGAAGGGTAGCTGCTCAAGAGCCAAAGTAACAGATGGCCCTGTCAAGGAGAGTAAATGAACAAATGACTTACCTACTGTCACCCAGCAAGACAGTGACAGGTCTTTGAAGCTCGCCTCCTGTAGCAGGTCATAAACAAAGGCCACAATTTCTTTCTTCTTACTGATCACTTTACAAAACCTGGCTCAGAGCATACTCACGGCAGCTATCCCTCGGCAGCTCCTGATGACTTTTTGTCTTGATTTGGGGGCTAAGGAGAGATTATTTAAAAAAAAAAAAAAAAAAAAAAAAAAAAAAGGACAACACACACACACACACACACACACACACACACACACATAAAATAGAAGAAAAACCCCAGGGATTGAGTGTGGATGTGTCTGTGGAGGGAGAACATGCCTCCATAACAAGCTACAGTGACTTTTTACAGGCTGCCTAAGTCTGAGACCTTACTTAGATCACACAAGTTTCATGCCACAGCAGAGTCCTATTCTCCCAAATTCAAGTCCAGTTCCAGCAGTTTACAGCTGTGTGACCTTGGGCAAGTCACTTAACTTCTCTAAGTCTTGGATTTGTCCCCTATAAAACATGAATAATGCTACTCCCCAGGGTTGTTGTGACAATAAAGTTTGATGTTGTATGTGAAAGCACTTCATAAACTACAACCAGAGCCTGAGGGATCACTGCCTAGCTGCTCCCGCAGGCATAGCACTTAGCACTTACCCCTCTCCATCACTTCCTTGCACTCCATGCCCTCTGCCTGACATCTCTCAAACTCACCGCAGCTTCACCCTCCAACTCTCCATTAGATCTACAGACTGGAGAAAATGCCCTCATTTGGAAAATGTGTAACCTGTTTGCTGTCCCCAGCTTGATTGCAAACTGCTAAAATGGGCCACAGGTGTCCAAGTCAAAACCTTTACCTCCTCCAAGCAGCCTTGTGATCCTTTCTGATCTTTTCCTCTCCAGTTGAAAGAACCTGGGGCATACCATTTTAACATATTGCAAAACGTTGCAGAGTGAGACAGCAGTGATGGAGGGATCAGACCCCAAGTCCAGCCTCTGATGACTGAACCCCGAGGAAATTGATGAAGACTGTGTTCCTTTGCTTGCTGGGAGGCACCATCTGGGAGGCACAGCCTTTGTGGATCTGGTGTGCACAGCAGTTTCCCAGGCCACAAGGCCTTCTGGAAGGACTACTGAGAGCACTCTTGCTAAAAGAAGGATCTAAATTCAGCTACACAACCCTGGGGCTGGGAGATAAGGAAACTTGTGGCCCATCTGTCAGGATCTTTCGCTGAATGGCCTTGTTGTTTGGGCATCATTGAAACTGCGCCCGGGAGGCTCGGTCATAAAACACCAGGCTCTGCAAACACAGGCTGGAGAGGCAACCTTGGTCTGTTTAGCCAAGAACACTCACTGAGATACAGAAGCACGGAGGTGCAGAACACACACACTCATTCACACCATCACGCACACACACGAGTTCACACTCGGGTGTGTATGGTCACATAAACTGCTTTCTCTCCCAGATGCACGTGCCACTATTCACACATGACACACTCACCTGCTTTTGTGAAAACATGCTCAGGGCACACTCATACACACGCACAGACGCACCCATGCATACACTCACACTCTGAAACCATGACCCCCTTACTGGTTCATATAACCCTCAGAATCGCCACATTTCCCAATGTGGCACACAAGGACTCATGCAATTCACACCTGAAGGTGGCCACACCTTCAGATATACTCCAACATGCACAGTCAAGCAGGCATCACACACATCTACATACACACACACACACACACACACACACACACACGCACACACGGGGAGTTCTACATTTGAAGGCTAAGGGCTCTTCTGTGCATATTCCAGTCTTCATTTCTTTGCTGAATTATGCTTTCACTCAAAATTTTGGTTCAAAATGGGTCCCCACTGAGCATGTTATCTGAGGGTTCCCAGCCATATGCTTACTACAAAAATTCTGCCCATGTGTCAGATTCTGGCATGAATGAAATACAGCCCACACATGTGTATACATTGCAACAAGAGCCAGAATGTAGTTCTCACTGTAGGGTGGATGGGAACCTCAGGGGGAGCCCTGGCACCTAGCCATGAAGGGCATTCTGGTTGGGCATACCTTCCAGATAGCTCTCTGGAGGCTGGCCTCCGTGCTTATTTTGTGGCTTAAAACAGTACATTTATCCCTCACGCTTCTGGAGGTCTGAGGTATGAACTGAAATTTCCCTGACTAAAAGTAAGGTGTGGGCAGGGCTAGCTCCTGTGGAGGCTCCAGGGCAGAATCCATTCCTTTCTTCCCCCAGCTGCCAGAGGCTGCTGGCATTCCTTGCCTCACAGCCACATGACCCCAATCTCTGTTTCTGTCTTCACATCACCTTCTCCTCCTTTTGATCTTCCTGCCTTCTTCTTATAAGGATACTTGTGATTAATTTGGGCCCACCCGGATAATCCCCCTGCCCCTCACATCAATATCCTTAAAAGCCCATCTTGTCATAAAAGGCAACATATTCACAAGTTCTGGGGATTGGAACATGTTTGGGGAGGAGGAACGGGCAGTATTCAGTCTACCACAGTACTCAATAAACATTCATCATTGTTATAAAACCCTCCCAGCTACCTTGCCCAAAGTCACACAGATAGTAGGTGCCAGGGTGGTACCTTGGTGGTAACACTGAGCCACCCAGGTACCCCCATGCTTTACATATTCTATAAGTCACCAACTATGAAGCAGGTTATACTCATCCCATTATACAGATGGTGAAACTGAGGCTTAAAGAGTCTCATCCCCCTTCCCTCCCTATTCCAGGTACACCTGCTCATCCTAGCAGCTACTTTAGCCTTCTAATTGGAGGACACTTGGGACAAGTCTCCTCAGCTTCCTTCCCATGTACCAGGCTCTCTGTGTGCTGCATTTTTTATTGGGATTCTTTCAGGGCTGAAGGGAGGCTGGGGTGTGTGTGCTTGGTGGGGGGCAGTGAGGAGGGTTTGAAGGTATTCCTGAGTCTATAGCCATTTATCAACCACCTTCAAAGAGCTGTCTCCCCTTTTGCTGCTTATTATTATGATTATTTTCCAGGCTGCATTGCCCACAATGGTTATTGCTTCCAACTCCAGAGGGCCACATCAGCCGCCACTGACTTTTATTCCTGCAAATAAAAATGTAAGCTCCACAACAAGGAAACTGCAGGCGAAAGAGACAAAGCCCATAAACTCGAATTTTAAATGTGCAAAGATGATGGCAGTGATTCTCTGGGTGCTGTCTCCCACATTCCCTCTGCACCCATTGCACAGCACACGACTCTCCTCCAGAAAGTCCCTCCGAGCTCAGAAGGGCCTTGAGGAGGTAAGTGGTGGGGTGACAAACGGGGAAGAATTAGAATGAGCTTCCAGTAGTTTGTGCGGCCCCTCCCGCAACCAATATATGCAGACTTTGGTAAACCTCCTCCTGGTACAGAAAATAAAAGGGGGGAGCGGATATAAAATCCATTATGCTCTTTGGATATTATGTCTTAGAGTGTTTTCTGTGTGTATCGACACTGTCAACGAATCTCCTTTTTATTGGCCTCAGTGGGGAGTCTGGTCCCTCCATGAAGTTGACTGAGCTCCCCACTGGAGGTCTGGAGACTGGGAGCAGCTGTGGGGCTGGGTTGGGGACTGAAGCAGAATTGTCTTGCAGGCAGGAGGCACCTCCCTGAACACCCTTCCTACAGAGCCTCCCTCTCTCAGCATGCCTGATTCCCCATTCTACTCCTCCCACCACCCAAGTGTATTCCCATAGCATTCACCACTGTGAAGGTGTCTTTACTTGCTAATTCCCCTCTCTTCTGCTAAAACATAAGCTCCATTAGGTCAGAGACTTTGTGTGACCCATTTACCTTGATGTTCCCAGCACACAGTAGGCACTACATAAGTGCTGTTGCTGTTGTTACACACACCTTGTCGCTAGCTCCTAGAACACTGCCCAGCCAATAGTATGTCCTGAATAAATACTATGAAGATAATTGAACAGAGAAGAAAGTCTCCCTGAGGTTTGGTGGAGGATGTGGTTGAGCACAGGCATCTCCCCAAGGCCAAGGAATAAACCAGACCACCTAGGAAGGAGTGACTCACTGACTCCACCCCCTCAGCTGGAGAGGACCCAGGCATCTTTCAAAATCTCATCCCTGAGCCAGAGAGCCCCAGTGATTTAGAAATTGGAAGGACTTGTAAGTATCAGGGAGTTAAAGCTCCCACCCAGCCTGATACCCCTCCAGTGTGTCCAGTGTGTCCTGAATCATGTCTCCTCTTGTATGTTTCCAGGATGGGGGTTCTTTCTCACACAGAACAACCCAGTCTTCTATTCAAGACCTTCATTCCACTGCTGGAGCCTGGGCTAGCCCTGGGGACACAGAGATGAAATTGGCCACACTGTCATTCCTGTCATTGCTCTGAGACCCACCGTTATCCCACGATTGGAGCAATGAAAATGGATAACTCCCTAGAAGCAGCCTCTCAAGCTCAAAGGTGTTTCTTCTGTCCAAGTAAAACATTTCTAGTTCCTACTTTTTTTTTCCTTCATGACCCCATACGAAGTCTCTTGCTATCCTCGTTATGACCTTGAACACGTACTAGTTTTTCATTGCTCCTTTAGAAATATGCTGCCCCAAGCTGAGAATATTACTATCAGTGGGGTCTGTCTACAGAGCAGGAATATCATCTCTCTTTCCCTGTTCACTAGACTTGTATTAATGTAGCTCTGAGACTAACTAGAATTACCAAAGGGGAGTGGCGACATGAAGAAGAGCAAAGGGCAGCAGTTGAGGAAAACCCTGTCATTGGGAGATGGGCTAACATCAGAAAAGGAGTAGTCAGAGAGGTGGGTAGAGAGCAGGAGAGCACACTTTCACACATATAAGAGGGATGGGAGAACATCCCAAAGCTGCAGTCGGATAATAACTATACAGGCCCTACAGGAGGCCAAGCAAATGAGACAGGGGACCGTGGACTTCACCTAATGATCCAGCTTGTCACAACCGTCAAGGAAGATGTTCCATGAGGTGGAAGGACCAGAAGAGAGACCTCAAGGTGCAGAGGAGAAAATTAGGAGTGGAGAAACCAAGGCAGGGAGGATAGACAACACTTTCAAGATCCAAGGGCTTGGACTTTGTTGCTGGGAGATGGGGTGGGCACTATGATGAACATCATGGTTTGTATGTCCAGCCACTGCTTTCTTCTAGAAACCACATGCCCACTTCTTTTGGAGTCATATCCCTCCCCCAACCTCAACCATTTAGTTTTACTGGGACCTGGATCCAGAAGAGGCCATGAGTCAATGTGAAGCCAATCAGAGCCCTTCCTTGGTATTTCAAATTAGAATCAAGGAAATAGAGTATTTTCCTCTCTGGTGATGAAAGCTAGGATTTGTGAGTCCAAGAGTAGCCCCAGCCTGGTGGATAAAGCCCATGTGGGAGAATTCAGCTGACATTCTGAGAAACAGAATGTTTCTGACATTCTGAGAAGTCCTGCCCTGACAGCATTTGAGTGTGTGACACTCAACTCTGCCCCCGCCTGGCCTGAGATTTGGAAACGTGAGTCAATAGAACCTCCTGGAGCATACACTAAATCAGATTGGGTTTCTGTTACTTTCCACCTAAAGAATTCTAATATCAGAACTGTAGGCCAAAGGGTGAACTCGCAGTGAGTCTGGGACCCAAGATGGTTGATGCTAAAGCCACTCACAAGTAGAGCCAGAGCAGCCCTCAGGGACCTCTTGTCCATCTTGAACCTGACGTCCCCAGTCTGGCACCCAGAGTGATTGCGTCCAGCATTGGCCGCTGCTATGATAACAGAGCTGGGCTGGCTGCCTTATGGAGACGGTTATTTATTTGCTTCATAAGCAGGAGGGCCCGAGGCATATCGTGGCAGGGACCAAGCTTGCCTTCCTTTCCTATTTCATATTATATTTCACCCTGGCAAGAGTGATTCTTCTTGGCTGGGAAATTGATTTTAAATCACCCTTCTTGCTGTTGACAGCCTTGCACAACCCTCCCTTCCTGGGGCCTTTGCCCTCTCTTCCCTCCCTGCAAAGCTCTTCTACTCACACCTTCCAGCACGCCAGCTAGACAGACAGACAAACAGACACATACACATACACACAGCTCTTCTCTACGCTGGGGATTTTATCTTTTGCCAGTTCCATTTATTGATGAATTTTTATAACCAGGTCCATCTGTGGCTTCAAAACCAGTCTGTGGTGGGACCCTGGGAGAGGAAGCCGGCTGGAGGAAACGCAGGCATGAATTCTTGGCACCTGCCTGGGGGGAGCCAGCTGGCACCGGACAAGAGGAGGCTGACCAGTTGTTCCAGAAGGAACTTAGTGCAGAGATGGAGACTTTGATGCCTAGCCCATGAGTCTAGAAACCAATAGCCTCAGCTGAGACACCAGGCACCTAGTGGGGCCTTCCTGCCTTCTTCTGTGTTTTATTGCTCACTGAGCATTAGCCATCCCAGCACCCGGCTGTAGGAGAGAGGTCTTGGAAGTGGGTTCACGTTTCCCCCTCCCAGCGCTGCCACTTATTAGCCATATGGGATTGTCTGATGGGGATCTGCCAACCTTTTCTTAAAGGACCAGATGGTAAATATTTAGGCTTTGCAGACCATGCCTTCCTCACTACTCAGTTCTGCCACTGTAGAACCAGAGCAGTCAGAAACAATATGTAAATGAATGGGCATGGCTTTGTCCCAGTATAACTATTTACAAGAACAGGTGGCTCTCTCTCAAGGCATAATTGGCCCCTTCCTACCTTAGTCCTTGCAGTTCAGGGGCGACTCCTACCATCCTGATAACAGCTGCTAGGGACCAACCCAGCTTCTCAAAGAAAAATTGCAAAATTGTGAGAAAGCAGAACTGCCTGCCAGTCACTCAATGCATGTGGTACAGCCAAGGGTCAAGAATGTGGGCTAGGTTCAAGCCTGCCTTTGTCACTTACAAGCTCTGTAATCTTGGGAAAGTTATTTAACTTCTCTGTGCCTTGACATCATCATCTGTAGAAGAACATGCTAAACAGAAGGTAGGTATAAGGATTTGAATGGTCAGCTCATGTGCTAGAATGTCTGTGCTGGACTAGCAGAGATGAGCATCGTTATTCAGGAGTCTGGTGAGATTGCAAGGTAAGTAATGGAAGGAGGCTTCCATGTGCTGGCAGAGGAAGCCCTCTAAATTCAGCCTTAGGAGGGCTTCCCAGAGGAGGTGATGCTGGAGCTGAGGTTCTGACAACAAATAGGAGTGCTCCAGGGGAAGAAGATGGAAACATGTTCGAGCATCTTACTGAAGGCAAGAAAAAGCAAGTTTTTTGTAAGGATTCACAAGGAGCTTTAATATTCCCAGGGTTTGGTGCAAAGAGACCAGGGAGAGAGCAGGCTGGATTGATAAGCAGGGGCCAGATCATACAAGACTCTGTGCATTACGCAGTAGAATGTGGATTTTATCTTCGTGAGAATGAGGGCCCTGGAAAGTTTTATTTTTTAATAAATGTTTATTTTTGAGAGAGAGTGTGAGCAGAGGAGGGGCAGAGAGAGAGGGGGGCAGATGATCTGAAGTGGGCTCTGTGCTTACAGCAGCAAGCCTGATGCAGGGCTGGAAGCCATGAACTGTGAAATCATGACCTGAGCTGAAGTCATACACTCAACCGACTGAGCCAACCAGGCACCCTTGGAAAGGCTTTAATTGGAGGAGATGTGTACCTAGATGTGTGCTTACTCTGGCAGCTGTCTATAGGATGGATTCGAGAGGGTGAAAGTGGAGCCAGGGGGACAACTAGGAAGCCGTTGCATGGAGTAAGACAGGGAAAAGCTGACTGTTCCAAGGCAGGGGCCCTGGGAGGAGAGGAGAGGCACACAGTGGAGAAGTTAAAGAGACAGAAGCATCAAGATATGCAATCCTACTAGACTAAGGGAATGGGAAAGAGGGAAGAGCCAAAAACAACTCCTAGGTTTTAGCCCAACTGAAATCACAAGGCGCAGAATTAGCTGACATCACCACTTTCCTTTATAGGTCTGAGAGCTTTATCGCAGACTAATTTGGGGCTGGAACCCAAAAACCACCATGCAAGTGTCTCTTCAAGATCCTTGGGCAAGTCTTTTGGACATATACCCAGAAGTGGGATTGCTGGATCATATGGTAGTTCTATTTTTAATTTTTTGAGGAATTTCCTTATGGTTTTCCACAGCTACCGAACCATTTTGCATTCCCACCAACAGTGCACAAGAGTTCTGATTTCCCCCACAACCTCGCCAACACTTGTCATATTTTAATTGTTGTATTTTAATTGTTTACATTGTTTAAATAATAGCCATCCTAACAAAGTCAATGTGGTATCTCATTGTGGTTTTAATTTACATTTCTATGATCTCATATGCCTGTTGGTCATTTGTAGGTCTTCACTGTACTCCCATGCTCACTGCGGCATTATGCATACTGGCCAAGATGTAGAAGCATCCCAAATGTCCATCCACAGATGAATGGATCAAGAAAATGTGGTAAATGTGGTATGCACATGTAATGCAATATTACTTAGCCTTAAAAAAAAAGGAAATCCTATCATTTGTGACAACATGGATTGACCTGGAAGATGTTATGCTAAGTGGCATAAATCAATTAGAAAAGGACAAATATTACATGATTCCATTTGTATAACGAATCTAAAGTAGTCAACTTACAGAAGCAGAAAATAGGTCAATAGTTGCCAAAGGATGGGTGGGGAGTGGGGGAGTGGGAGAGTGGGGGAGGGAGAAAGGGAAGTTGTTCTGTGAATATAAAGTTTCATTTATACAAGATAAACAAGTCCTAGAGAGCTGCTATACAACATAATGTCTATAGTTAACTCTACGGTGCCATGCACTTAACAAGTGAAGAGGGTAGATCTTACAGTGAGTGTTCTTACCACACACACACACACACACACACACACACAAAAGCAAAGGGGCACAAGGAAACTTCTGGAGGTGATGGGTATGTTTATTACCTTGATTGTGGTTATGGTATCACAGGCATATATATACTGAAACTTATCAAATTACATTAAATACATGCAGTTTTGTGTGTGTATCAATTATACCTCAATAAAGCTAGAAAGAATTATCATGCAATCTTAACCTGTGGCAGGAAAGAGCCTGTCAGAGGTCATTTCACCCACCCCCCTGCCTCTGGACCTGTCTGCATTTAACCCCCTAAATAGTCAGCCATGGGTGCCATGAAGGACAAATGTTCTGTACAGTGCACAGGAGGGAAGCTGCCCAATGTGGAGGTGAAGGTTTCCAGGCTCTGGAGAGTCAGAGCTTTTAGCTGTTAAGTAGACTGGACCCTTTCTTCCATTCTCTTTTTAAAATTTGCCAGCAGGGTCAGTTTCCTGGCTGTAGAGGAGGGAGGGTCTGGCAGATAGCCACCCAACCACATCACAGCTAAAGCTCCATGGCCCCAGCCACGACAGGTGCAATTTATCTGCAGCCAAGGGAAAGAGGCAAAGAAATGCCATTTCTTCCCTTCCTTGCTGTTTGGGGCCATTCATCACTTTCGTTATTTTTATAGCAGTGTGGTGTGCTCAGTTCTCTCCACCAGCCCTCCTCCCCAGGAAATGTGAGCAGATGAGGAATTTGGAACCCATGTTATCAAGGAAGGCATCAAAGCACAGAGGGGTGATTAAGGATGGAATGTCACATTTCCACCCCTCTGCCCTCCTTACTTCTTATTTTAACTCCCTTCCATGTCCCAGAATTCCCCAGATCGGACCTCAGACTTTATCTGAGTTGTGCAACAGAATGGAAGACTTGCTTTGAAACACCTGGACTTGGAAAAGGGAGATCATTGTAATGCTCATTCCAGTGATCTCTGATTTAAGCCAGCAGAGTGAACAAAATAGTGACTCAATGAGAAAGTCAGTGTGAGGCCTGTAGGATTTAATGCTTTGCTGAAAAGATGGAAAGGGGGAGAAAGAAAATAGAACCCACTCTCATGAGGATGAGAGTTTCTGTGTTGCTCAAATCAAAGCAGAAGCAAGAGCTTTAATTCATTGAGTTATGCTATTTGCCTTGCTATAGTGGGGAAGGTGTGTTGCAGAGTGGAGTTTGGGAATTATATTGAAACTCAATTTGAATCTTGACTTCTCCATTGCCTCAATAATTTATAAACTGAGGATAGTTATATCCACTTCCTTGGGTTGTTGTGAAAAAATTTTTAATTAATGTATATATTTTATTCTCTAACTTTAAATCCAGTGCCAGAATTATTTTTTTGCACCTCAAATTGTTCCAGCCTTCACCATTAGAGGCCCCATCAAGTTGGCTCCTGGTTTCTTTCAACAAGCCTCCAGATGTTCCAAACTCATCTTGTATGTACCATTCCTCACCACTGGAATCAACCAGTTCACTGAGAAATGTCAGTTCCTTGCAATGGAGAATGGTGCTTAGAGGCCATGAACTAAGTGCCACGTGTGCTCATTGTTACTGAGGTGTCACTGCTTCTAGGCCCTGTCATCAGACAGAGCTAGGAAATGTAGGTATGTGCACCAACCAATGCAAATATGCACATCTGTATTTCTGTATCTATGTATCATACAGGGTTGATAGCACTGGTTGATAGCACAGGTTGTAGCACTGTAAAGCGAGGTGAGAAATATAAAAGAATGTTTTATCTTATTACTGCAACTTTTCTGTTAGCTGAAAATTATAAGTTTTTTATGTATAAGAATCTAGAATGTAATAGGTGTGCACTAGCTGTAAATTCCCTTTCCATCCCTCCAATTCCTAAACTTGTTTGCTCTATCTACCTTGAAAATTTATAAATGGAATAGTAATATCTACCTCATAGAGTTGTTATAAAACACACTGGATGCGTTTCAGGATATGAACCTGAAAGGTGCCCTATAGCAGCAAATTGGGGAAAAGATCCACTCCTGCCAAGCTGAAGTTTGAAAGCAGAGTCTCTTATCATATGAAAAGGGAGGTATAGTTTAGGTTCCCCTGGAAGTAGACCCTGAGATAGGGTTTAGGGTTCTAGTGCTAGTAATTTATGGCGGGGAGCATCAGAAACACTATGGGGGAGTGGGAAAGAAAGACAGCCAAAATGTATGTGATAATATGCCAGATCCTCCAGTGAAGGACTGCTACATAATCTCATGACAAAAACTCTAGGAAATTCTGTAAAACACATATCTCAAAATTATCCACACACACCCTAGCAAAGTAGCTGGGAGATTTTATATACAAATTTCCATCAATCAATAATTGAGGGCTGCTCCCAGGGGTTGTTGTTCCCCCAGAACACACAGAGAAGCCTCCTGTAGTTCTGGGGAAAGTCCCAAGCCCAGAGCTGCAGAGACTGTAGCTGGGTCTTAGCACTTTGCCCCAAACAGACATCAGTGGCCATGCCATACTCAAGTTCAGTCTGTTTGACCCCATTTCCTGACCTACTCCCGTTCTCCTGAATTTCCTTGAGAGGCCCATGCAATGGGAAGAGAATTATGGCATCTCCTGAGCTTGTGGTTTAGGAGGAGAAAATTTGTCAAGGAAGAGCCAGTTTCATCTAACCAAATATTCATTAATCTGTGACAAGGTAGCCAGGTCTACAAATTTCCTCAAAGTGATATTAAAATGTATTTATATAGAGAGCTAGATGGCATTTCTCTATATATGAATATGTAAATTTCTGGGTTTGTAAGTATCTGTGGTTGAGAATGAGAATGAGACATGGAATACAGAGCCATGAATTCATAAAATGTTTTAAAGGAGCTCTCTCCAACCTTTTGGTGTGTTATGTTATTAAGGTACAGTAGACTTGCAAAGTATGTTGTAAATCTAAAAGTTTAATGCATCATTTGCAGTTTTCCACTGAGTTTGCTCTAAGAAAGGGCAATGAGGAGAAAGGGATGTCATCTCAACCTTTCGCCTTGAGAAGAGCTGCATGGTTGGTTTCCCCAGCCAGAGCTGGAATCCTACCCCACATCCTGAGGACCCAGAGATTCTTGCATGAATAGGGTAGGGTCACCATGGGTAGGGTCACCATGTAAAGATGCAGGTTGTGCCCAGCACAAATGCACGCAGCCTAGGGATGATGGAGCAATTGAACCTCGCCCATGCTCCCTCCACCAAGACAAGGACCCAATGTAGGACTGTGACTGCCTGGGAGAAAGGGTATCTTTTCTTAATTTGCACAAAAACACCACATGGGTCAATAGCATTCTTATAAGCACCCAAGACAAGGAACTATGCAAGACTAGGACACAGAGGAGAAAGACTTCTCCAGAGTGTATTCATTTGCTAGGACTTCCATAACAAAGCATCACAGACAGGGTGGCTTCAGCCATTGCAGTTCTAGAGGCTAGAAGTCTGAGTTCAAGGTGATCAGCAGATCAAGGTCATTGGCTTGCTGATGGCTGCCTTCTTTCTATGTCCTCACTCACTTCTCTCTGTTGTCCCTTTGTGTGTGCCTGTGTCCTAATCACCTCTTCGTATAAGGACACCAGTCTTATTGGATTAGAGCCCACTATAATGACCTCATTTTAATGTAATTGCCTCTTTAAAGACCCTATCTCCAAACACAGTAACATTCTCAGGTACTGAGGGTTAGGACTTCAACATATGAATTTTGGGGAGGACACAATTCAGCCCATAACACAGAGCAACACATAAAGTCATTGATGATGCCAGAAATAGAGCTTGATATTTTCTGACTTCCCATCTGTAAAACTCTGTAGCTTATTCCAAAGTCATCGTGTCCCTGTCAACCCTTGTTTCTGACAGAGGTGTAAATGGAATTGCAGACGCTAAGTAAAAAAGCAGTTCTGCCTCACTGTTGTTCCTGCTTAGCGAGTCATGTCACCATCCTCAAATGGAGCCAGGATCTCCTGTGACACCCACATAATACCCACCTCCACTGGTTCCCTTAGTAGAAGGGAGTGTCGTACCAGAGCCAAGAGCTCACAGATCCAGTTAGACCCTCACTGGGCAGCCACCTCCCACCTAATCTATACAGAGAATGGGCTTACATAAACCTAGTTTCCAGACACATTTGGGTCATTTCCGCATGATTAAGAGTTCACTATAGTGAAACCCCTTCCATGTCAAACTTCTGCAGAGAAGAGGCTGTGCTCATCTCCACTGAGGGCTCTAAATGATCTATGTAAATGGTGCCTCCTAAAGTAGTGCAGTGCACAACAAGTATAAGTGTATGGGGCAGCCCTGCTGCCCTAATCCACACCCCTTACTCCATCAGCTTTTCTGTCTGTTCCCTCCTTTTACCCTCCTCTTCACACCTTTCCTCTTCCCGGTCCTTAGCTATATTAAAACTACTTCTCCTTTACAGCCAGTCTCCCAGTCTTCCCCCAGTGTCTCCTGCCTCCTGGTATTCACACCTTGTATAATCACCTCCCACACTGTACAGAGTGATAGAACACTGTAAAAATAATGGTACGTGACTTCCAAGATCAGGTTGCAAAGACATTGTGGCTTCTGTCTTTGTCAGTTCTTCTCTCTCTCTTAAATCTCTTGTTCTGGAGGAAGCCATGTCATGAGAAACCCTATAATAAGATCCATCTAGCAAGGAACCGAAGCTTCCTTCCTTCCACTCACACGTGAGCAAGCTCGGGAACAGACCCTCCAGACACAGGCAATCTTCAGGTGACTGTAGCCCTGGCTGACCCACAGCTAAGCTACTCCTGGATTTCTTCCCCAGAAACTATGAGATAATAAATGTTTGTTGTTTTAAGTCAATAAGTTTTGGGTCACTTATTATATAGCAGCAGGAAACTAATGCAGGCAAACTACATGTTGGGTTAAATCAGGTCAACTCCTCACAGAATCACCTCCATGTGCTATGCATGGATGTTCTGCCCCAACTTATATCAGAGATGGTTACAAGAAACAGCCATGTAAAATGTGCCACCAATTTTGCTGCACACTTGCTATTAAGCAGACTACTTACTGCTTCATTAACTTTGTCTTTCTCTTTGTAAGGGGCCATATGAGAAAAACTTTAAAAGTTTAGTACAAGATTTGCCTTTATTCAAATATTCATTACCTCAATCCCTACAGTTGCAAGTTTGCTAGGGAAGCAAAAGTCTCCATTTATAATATTAGCCCTCCCTCCTTGGCATTTCTCCCACATTCACCTTAGGGTCTATTCCTTCCTATCCCATAGAAGCTTTGCTGCTCTACCTCTCACTGGTTGACAGATGATCAATACACTGGGAATACAATGCAAACTGATTGCAAAGTATAATTGCAAATATTGCAGTGAAAGGGGGCAGAATTTCACAAAGTCCATGAAAGTGAAGTTGAAGAACTACTGACATCATGTGCAAAGGTTTGACAAATATGTATTTGGGAGCGTTAGAGCAGTTAACAACTGAAGAGGGGAAAACAGCAAGGACGATGATACCATGAAGACTTTGAAAGAGATCAGTCTGAATATCAAAGGAATAAGAGAGACTCTTGAGAAAATTGATAAAGTGCTCAAAGAGTTTTTGCAAAAATAACCCTTTTGATGATCGTGCTGCAAAAGTCAAACATGAATTTAAGAATGATATTTCATTCTATCATATACGTTTGTTGGGAAAATTCCACCGAAAAGGTCAGCCCATGCTTCACACTGTTCATTCAAAGAGCAGGTGGTTAGTTGCGTGTGCAACTTCAGTTCTGTTAAGTGTACAATAAAATAAACTTATTTTAATACTTTTTGTTTCACTTTTCAAGACGCAGTCTAGCAAAGCTCCTTTATAAATATTCACTGTGAAATTTCTGTCCCGTCTTTAAGAGCAATTTAAACAAGTCTTTTTCTACTTTCAAGAATACCAAGGTATCGAAGGCCAATGTCAGCAGAAGGAAAAAAAGTAAACTTGCCCTGAATAACTGGCCTGTGACCCCCTTTCTGATTATCTCAACTTTGCAACTCCCATGCTTGACCTTTTGCCTGGACTTCCAGGAAGCTAATTACAATTCTGCTCACAATTCCAGTATGGGGTTTTTCCCCACACCACCAAGCAATTCTCAGATATTAGCTGGGTGTCCCACAGTTCAACTGAATTCTGACACTGTCTACCTGGAGATCACTTCAGATCCCTCAGGTTAAGGGCTCAGTCCTATATAACTGCTCCCTGCTTCAGATGCCAATTGAAAATCCAGGTTATCAACTTGTGCTTCTGACTGACCGGCTAAAGATTGGAGGTTCCAGTGGCCCCACCCCTGGGTTCAATTAATTTGCTACAATGGCTCACAGAACTCAGAGAAATACTTTACTTACTAGGTTATTATAAAAGAATATAACTAAGGAACAGCCAGAAGGAAGAGATGCCCAGGGCAAGATACATGGGAAGGGCTGTGGAGCTTCCATGTCCTCTCTGGGTGTGCCATTCTCCCAGCACCTCCACCTGTTCACCAACTTGAAGTTCTACAAACCCCCACCTTTGGGGGGTTTTATTAAAGGCTCCAGTGCATAGGTATGATTGCTTAAATCATTGGCCATTGGTGATTAATGCAACCTCTAGCACCTACACACTCCCCCAGAGGTCACTGGGGGTAGGACCAAAATTTCCAGCCTTCTAATTGCATGGTTGGTTTCCCAGAACCAGCCCCCATCCTTAGATGCAGTCCCAAAGTCACCTCATTAACATAGTAAAGATCCTCTTTACTATAGGGGAGGATCTGAGACCTCCCCAGCCTACATCAGCCTACCACAAACTAGATTCTCTTCTATCAAGAGACGCTCGGTTTGGGAATGTACTTTTTCACTTCTTCCAAGCTCCACTTTCCCTTTTAACTACATAATTAGATTTTTTTAAATCTATGGCCTCTTTCTAATCAGCCTCCTGCCTTGGCATTTGCCCACAGAGCTTATAAGCAATACGAAGCACTGGGCTAGGTTAGGCCTTCACACAAATGCAATTGCACTTTTATTGCTGCCATAATTTTGAGTTGCTGAGTAATGAGATTGATTTCTCAAAGAAGTGAAAGGCAAATATGTGGCCACTCAGCAGCCAACTCTTATTTCTTTGTAATTTGGTGCTACCAAGGGCTAGGTTTTGTTTTTCCTCATTTCTGGTCATGGAAACCTCAACAGTTAAGAATTTCTGGGTAGCATTCTACAAGCTACACGTAGCCCTGTTTATTCTTTTGAAATTTTACATGGAGGGGCAGGACTTCCTGAAAGGTGTATAAGGAGCTTGGCAGACTCCCTCTCCAGCAAAACCACTATTTAACTGGTGAAAATTATTTTTTAAAAAATCAATTACCATCTCTAGAAATTGTCCTGAGGACATACAGCAAAGGGAGAAGTATTCTTTGAAGAAAATTTACTAAATTTCAGTAAGAATGATGACAGGCTTTGGCATTTCAGCCACAACTTCTTCCTTGTCCCCTACCCCATACCCCATTATTATAGGAGCTCTACCCCAAGTCAGTGTGGCCAAAAGGAAGACAGCTTCCTCTCCCATCAGCTCCCAGTCTGGAGCTACTGCTTCATCTTGGCAGGGGTAAGCTACCAGCCTTTCCCATCCCCCTCCCAGCCTCAGGTTACAGAAGTGCCCTTTGGGTTGATGCTGCAGAGAGTACCAGTCTTCCTTCCCTCATTCTACCCTCACCCCTAGGGCCAAAGCTCCACTCTAGGCACAGTAGGCCAAGACTACTGGAATCTCAACTGCTCCATTTCATTTCTCTTGTAAAGAAGAGGATCCATGTTACTAGAGATAAGGGACATTTTATAACGAAAAAAAAATCTCAACTCATGAGAAAGATATAACAATTATGAATATACATGCATCTAATAACGGGGACCCAAAATATATGCAGCAAAAGCTGAGACAACTGAAGGAAAAAATAGACAATTCAACAATAATCTTTGTAGACCTCAATACTTTTCTTTCAATAATGGATAGAACTAGAAAGATGCTCAATTAAAAAAAAAAGTAGGAGACCTTGACAACACTATAAACCAACCAGGCCTAAAAGACATTGATTGAACACACCACATAATGGAAATAGAATATACTTCTCACACACACGTGGAACATTCTCCAGCTATCATGCTGGACCACAGAATAAGCTTCCATAATGAATCAATAGCAGAAATCAATAACAGAAGAAAATTTGGGAACTTCACAAATATATGTAAATTAAACAACATATTCTTAAATAACTAATGGGACAAAGAAGAAATCACAAGGAAAACTAAGAAATACTTTGAAAAGGAAAATGAACACACAAAATACCAAAATGCATAGAATGTAGCTAAAGTAGCACTCAGAGGAAAATTGATAGCTGTAAACATATACTCAAAACTATAATAAAGTATTCAAATCAATAACCTAGTCTTCCACCTCAAGAAACTAGAAAAATAATGGGGCACCTGGGTGACTCAGTCAGTTAAGTGTCTAATTCTTGGTTTCATATCAAGTCATGATCTCATGGTTCATAGGTTCCAGCCCCATGTCAGGCTCCATGCTGGCAGCACAGAACCTGCTTGGGATTCTCTGTCTCCTTCTCTCTCTGCCCCTCTTCTGCTTGCACTCTCCCTCTCTCTCTCAAAAATGAATTAGTAAGCATTTAAAAAGAAAGAAAGAAACCAAAGAAATAAGAGTAAACTAACCCAAAGGAAGCTGAAGAAAGGGAATAATAAAGACTAAGTGTGAAAGGTAAAAGAGAATAGGAAAAAACATAGAGAAAATGAAAAAAAATTGTTCTTTGAAAAGACTAACAAAATTGACAAAACTTTAGCTAGAGAGACCAAATGAAAAAAAGAGAGAAGACAAAATACCAAAATACTATATGGGGTGCCTGGGTGGCTCAGTAGGTTAAGAGTCTAACTCTTGATTTCGGCTCAGGTCATGATCTCACAGTTCGTGAGTTCAAGCCCCACATGGGGCTCTGCACTGACAGTGAAGAGCCTGCTTGGAATTTTCACTCCTGTCTGTCCACTTTCCCTGTCCCTCCCCTGCTCTCATGCTCTCTCTCTCTCTCAAAATAAACTTTAAAAAAGAAGAATATAAAGTACTAAAATACTAAAACCAGGATATCACTACTGACCTTATGGAAATAAAAATAATTATAAAGGAGACCTGTTAATAACTGTATGCCAACAAATCAGATAAATTAGAAGAAATGGGAAATCCCTGGAAAGATGAAAATTATCAGAATTGACCCAAGAAGAAACAGAAAATCTGTAACAAGAGACTGAATTAGTAATATTAAAACTCCCCAAAAGGAAAGCCCATGCCCAGATGGCTTCACTGTGAACTCTACCAAATACCCAAAAGAGAATCAACACCAAATTTTGAAATTTTCAAAAACCAGAAAAATAAAACTTACCAACTCATTTTACAAGGCCAGTATTATCCTGATACCAAAACAAAACAAAACAAAACAAAACAAAAACATCATATAAAGAAAAAAAACCCTACAGACCTCTTATGAATATACTTGCACAAATATTTAACAAAATACTAGCAAAATGATTCCAGCAACATATGAAAAGGATTATATACCATGACCAAGTGAAATTTATCCCAAGAATATACATTGTTTTAATATCTGAAAATCATTTCATTTAATACACCATATTAATAGAATAAAGAACAAAAAATTATTTCAAAAGATGCAGGAAAAGCATTTGACGGAGTCCAATTTCCTTTCATAATAAAAAAACTTGAGAAATTGTGGATAGAAAAAATAAAAGAAATTGTGAAAGAAGGAAACTTCTTCCACTTGATAAGCCACCTAAGAAAAACCCACAATTAGCACACATTTAATGGCGAACATCTGACTGCTTTTCTCCTAATATTAGGAATAAGACCAGGATGTCCTGTCTTGTTACTTCTATTCAATATTGCACTGGGGCTTCTAAGGTTTTAGTCAATATGATTAGGCAAGAAAAGGAAATAAAAGTCATCCACATTGAAAAGGAAGAAGTCAAACTGTCTCTATTTTGGATGACATGGCTTTGTATCTAGAAAATCCTAAGGAATCCACTAAAAAAACTTTTAGAATTAAAGTTCAGCACTGCATGATCAATTTATCAAAATAAGTTCTATTTATGTACACTGGCAATAAACAATTTGAAAAATGAATTTAAGGAAACAATTCCCTTTAGAACAGCATGAAAAAAATAAAATAAGAATAAATTTCACAAAAGTTCAGGACTTACACATTGAAACTATAAAATATTGTTGAAATAAATTTAAAAAGATCTAAATAAATGGAAAGACGTCCTATGTTAATGGACTGGAAGGCTTAATACTGTTGAGATGGCAATACTTGCCAAATCATCTACAGATTTAACAAAATTCCTATCAAAATCCCAATTTCCTTTTTTGAAGAAATGGAAAAGCTGATTTTCAAATTTATGAAGATGTCCAAGGGATTCAGAATAGCTAAAACAATCTTGAAAAAGAATAAATTTGGAAGAATTCACACTTCTCGATTTCACAACTTGCCACAAAATTACACTATAATCAAGTCAGTGTGGTGCTGGCATAAGGATAGCCATATAGCTCAATGGAATTGAACTGAGATACTAGAAATAAACCCTTATATTTATGGCCAATTGACTTTCAATAAAAGTGCCAAGACAATTCAATGGAAAAAGAACAATCTTTCAATAAATGGAGCTAGGACAACAGGATATCCACATGCATATAATGAATTTGAACCCATACCTCAATTATACACAAAAATTACTTCAAACTGGATCATAGGCTTAAATATGAGTGCTAACTTATAAAACTCTTAGACTAAAACATAGGATAAAATCTGTGACTTTAAGTTAAATAATGGTTTCTAAATCCCATAACAAAAGTAGAAGCAACAAAAGAATAAAAAGATAAATTGGACTATACCAATATTAAAAACTTTTGTGCTGCAAATGATACCACCAAGAAAGTGAAAAGATAGCCCACAGAATAAAGTAAACTATTTGCAAATCATATGCCTAGTAAGAGATGTGTATTCAGAATATTTTTTTCAAGGGAGGAGTTAAGATGGCAGAACAGCATGGAAGCTTTTTGTGTGTCTTGTGTCCATGAAATATAGCCAGACCAACACTAAACCATCCTATACACCTAGAAAACTGACTGGAGGATTAACACAACAATCTGCACAACCTGAACCACAGAATTCAGCAGGTACATGGCATGGAGAGCTGAACTTGGGGAGGGAGAAGCTGTGCAGGTAGGGAACTGCTTTTTCAGGCAGAGAGAGGATGGAGACTGGGGAAGGGGGGAGAATACGGGAAAAGCACCCCTCCCCAAAAGCAGCTGGAGAGAAAGTGGAAAATTGGAAACAGCACACGGACTAAACTAAAAAGGGAGAAAGGAGAGGGTTTAAATTCCATTGAGACTGTAAACAAGGGGAGCACAAAGGCTGGACCTCCACAGCTCAATACCTGGTGGTGCTCTGGTGGGAAGGGTGAATCCCCAGGAACAGAGTGGAATCTGGGAGGTTCTTGGGCCACACGGGGAAAAGTGGTTCCACTGCTGGAAGGACATTTGGTACAGACTGTTGAATCCACCTGGTACCAGCAGACCCCGGAAGGCAGCCACATTCACTGGTGCTGGGGCAAGGTCATTAAGGGTGAAGCCTGGTGCCAGATGTGTGTTGTGATTTTCCATAATCCCTGAAATGCGGCTGCTACACTGTCTCATGAACATTTTCTGGGGCGGGCTGGCTCCTGGCCGCAGTCTCGGGGCACCGGAAACAACAGGGTCCAGCGGGCGTTCCTGGGTGCAGCCGATATTCAGCCATTGCTCATTCAGCCATTGCTCGGCGAGACCCTCCCACAAAAGGGCAGAACAGGTCAAAGCCACAGTCCTTCAGAAGTAAGGGGCCGGGGAAAACAACCACATCTGAGACAAAACTTGGGAGAGAGGTACTTCCTGGGGCCTGGTCACAGAGAGTGAAAAACCTGGGAGTGGACAAGAGCTGAAGACAGAGGATGGGTGCACAATTGCTAATCCAGGAGAACAGACTGGGTAGCTGGGTGGTGCCATTTTCACTGCTCCCGCACATGTGCATAAGCACCTACGAGCACTGCAACAATCCACCCCTGTAGGCTAGCAGCGCCATCTAGTGGAGAGCAGAGCTGTTACACTAAGCCCCGCCCAACTGGGCCAACTTCGCTCTTCAAGAACACAAGTCTCACCACTGGCTTAATTTATGGACTATAAAGAGCTACATAGACTGACTTCTAGGGGAAAACAAAGCAATTTCAGTCCTACTTCAATCTGTTAGCAGGTTCATCTATTTGATATTCTTTCTCTGTTTTTGTTGTTTTTTCTTTTTGCTTTTTCTCTTTTACAATTCTTTTTCTTGAATACAGAAAGAGACAAAATGCATTTTTATTTTTAATTTTTATCAAAAATATCTTTCTTTAATTTTTATTACTGTATTTTTTACTTTTGTGTAATTTTTTCAAATTCTACTTTACTTCCATCATTTTATTTTAGCCTACTACAGTGTATTCACTTTTTCAAAATTTCAAACTATTTTTTCTTTTTTACCTTTTTTCTCTTTTTAGTTTTCTTTTTTCTTAATACAGAAAATGAAAAAATTCATATTTATTTTAATTTTTATTAAAAATATTTTTCTTTAATTTTTTCTACTATATTCTTTACTTTTGTGTATGTTTTTTCAAATTCTAGTTTACCCCCATCATCTCATTTTAGTCTACTAAATGAATTTAGTCTACTAAATGAATTGAGAATTTTTCAAATTCTCAAACGATTTCCTTTATTTTTCTAACCCCCCTTTTTTTTCTAATCTGTCAAACCACTTTCAACACCCAGACCAAAACACACCTAGAAATAGCATCATCTATTCGATTTGTGTGTGTGTTTAATTTTTAATTTTAATATTTTTTAATTTTAATTTTTTTAGTTTCAATTTTTCTACCTCATTAATTCCTTTTCTCCCTTCAAAATGATAAAATGAAGGAATTCACCCCAAAAGAAAGAGCATGAAGAAACGACAGCCAGGGATTTAACCAACATAGATACAAGCAAGATGTCTGAACCAGAACTTAGAATCACGATAATAAGAATACTAGCTGGAATCGAAAATAGATTAGAATCCCTTTCTGCAGAGATGAAAGAAGTAAAAACTAGCCAGAATGAAATTTAAAATTCTGTAACTGAGCTGCAATCACGGATGGATGCAGCGGCGGCAAGGATTGACGAGGCAGAACAGAGAATCAGCGATATAGAGGACAAACTTACAGAGAATAATGAAGCAGAAAAAAAGAGGGAGATTAAGGCAAAAGAGCACAATTTAAGAATTAGAGAAATCAGTGACTCATTAAAAAGGAACAACATCAGAATCATAGGGATCCCAAAAGAGGAAGAGGGAGAAATAGGGGTAGAAGGATTATGTGAGCAAATCATAGCGGAAAACTTTCCTAACCTGGGGAAAGACACAGACATCAAAATCCAGGAAGCACAGAGGACCCCCATTAGATTCAACAAAAACAGACCATCAACAAGGCATATCATAGTCAAATTCACAAAATACTCAGGCAAGGAGAGAATCATGAAAGGAGCAAGGGAAAAAGAAGTCCCTAACCTAAAAGGGAAGGCAGATCAGGTTTGCAGCAGACCTATCCACAGAAACATGGCAGGCCAGAAACGAGTGGCAGGATATATTCAGTGTGCTGAATCAGAAAAATCTGCAGCCAGGAATTCTTTATCCAGCAAGGCTGTCATTCAAAATAGAAGGAGAGATAAAAAGTTTCCCAGACAAACAAAAATTAAAGGAGTTTGTGACCACTAAACCAGCCCTGCAAGAAATTTTAAGGGGGACTTTCTGAGGGGAAAAAAGATGAAAAAGTATATATATAACAAAAGATTAGAAAGCACCAGAGAACACCACCAGAAACTCCAACTCTACAAGCATCATAATGGCAATAAATTCATATCTTTCAGTACTCACTCTAAACGTCAGTGGACTCAATGCTCCAATCAAAAGACATAGGATAACAGAATGGATAAGAAAACAAGATCCATCTATATGCTGTTTACAAGAGACCCACTTTAGACCTAAAGGCACCTTCAGATTGAAAATAAGGGGATGGAGAACCATCTATCATGCTAATGGTCAACAAAAGAAATCCAGAGTAGTCATACTTATATCAGACAATCTAGACTTTAAAATAAAGACTGTAACAAGAGATGAAGAAGGGCATTATAGCATAATTAAGGGGTCCATCTGCCAGGAAGACATAAAAATTGTAAATACTTATGCGCCAAATGTGGCAGAACCCAAATATATAAATCAATTAATCACAAACATAAAGAAACTCATCGATAGTAATACCATAATAGTAAAAGACATCAACACCCCACTCACAGCAATGGACAGATCATCTAATTAAAAAAATCAATAAGGAAACAATGGCTTTGAATGACACATTGGACCAGATGGACTTAACAGATATATTCAGAACATGCCATCCTAAAGCAGCAGAATATACATTCTTCTCCAGTGCACATGGAACATTCTCCAGAATAGACCATATACTGGGACACAAATCAGCTCTAAGTAAGTACAAAAAGATCAAGATCATACCGTGCATATTTTGAGACCACAGCGCTATGAAACTCGAAATCAACCACAAGAAAAAATTTGGAAAGGTAGCAAATACTTGGAGACTGAAGAACACCCTACTAAAGAATGAATGGGCTAACCAAACAGTTAAAGAGGAAATTAAAAAGTATATGGAAGTCAATGAAAATGATAACACCACAACCCAAAACTTGTGGGACGCAGGAAAGGCGGTCATAAGAGGAAAGTGTATAGCAATCCAGGCCTTCCTAAAGAAGGAGGAAAGATCCCAGATGCACAATCTAGCTTACACCTTAAGGAGCTGGAAGAAGAACAGCAAATAAAACCCAAAACCAGCAAGAGACAGGAAATAATAAAGTTTAGAGCAGAAATTAATGCTATCAAAACCAAAAAAAACAGTAGAACAGATCAATGAAACCAGAAGCTGGGTCTTTGAAAGAATTAACAAAATTGACAAACCACTAGCCAGTTTGATCAAAAAGAAAAAGGAAAGGACCCAAATAAATAAAATCAAAAATGAAAGAGGAGAGATCACAGCCAACGCAACAGAAATAAAAACAATAATAAGAGAATATTATGAGCAATTATATGTCAATAAAATGGGCAATCTGGAAGAAATGGACAAATTCCTAGAAACATATACACTACCAAAACTGAAACAGGAAGAAATAGAAAATTTGAACAGACCCATAACCAGTAAGGAAATCCAATTAGTAATAAAAATCTGCCAAAAAACAAAGAGTCCAGGGCGACATGGCTTTCCAGGGGAATTCTACCAAACATTTAAGGAAGACTTAACACCTATTTTCTTGAAGCTGTTCCGAAAAATAGAAATGGAAGGAAAACTTCCAAACTCTTTCTATGAAGCCAGCATTACTTTGATTCCAAAACCAGAGACCCCACTAAAAAGAACTATAGACCAATTTCCCTGATGAACATGGATGCAAAAATCCTCAACAAGATATTAGCCAACCAGATCCAATAATACATTAAAAAAATTATTCACCACAACCAAGTGGGATTTATACCTGGGATGCAGGGCTGGTTCAATATCCACAAAACAATCAATGTGATTCATCACATCAATAAAAGAAAAGACAAGAACTATATGATCCTCTCAATAGGCGCAAAAAAAAGCATTTCACAAAATACAGCATCGTTTCTTGGTAAAAACCCTCAAGAAAGTAGGGATAGAAGGATCATACCTTGAGATCGTAAAAGCCATATATGAACGACCCAAAGCTAATATCATCCTCAATGGGGAAAAACTGAGAACTTTCCCCCTAAGGTCAGGAACAAGACAGGGATGTCCACTCTTGCCACTGTTATTCAACATAGTATTGGAAGTCTTAGCCTCTGCAATCAGACAACACAAAGAAATAAAAGGCATCCAAATCGGCCAGGAGGAGGTCAAACTTTCACTTTTCGCAGATGACATGATACTCTATATGGAAAACCCAAAAGATTCCACCAAAAAACTGCTAGAACTGATTCATGAATTTAGCAAAGTTGCAGGATATAAAATCAATGCACAGAAATCAGTTGCATCCCTATACACCAACAATGAAGCAACAGAAAAAGAAATCAAGGAATCGATCCCATTTACAGTTGCACCAAAAACCATAAAATACCTAGGAATAAATCTAACCAAAGAGGTGAAAAATCTACACACTGAAAATGATAGAAAGCTTATGAAAGAAATTGAAGAAGACACAAAAAAATGGAAAAAGATTCCATGCTCCTGGATAGGAAGAACACATATTGTTAAAATGTAGATACTACCCAAAGCAATCTACATATTCAATGCAATCCCTATCAAAATAACACCAGCATTCTTCACAGAGCTAGACCAAATAATCCTAAAATTTGTATGGAACCAGAAAAGACCCCAAGTAGCCAAAGCAATCTTGAAAAAGAAAACCAAAGCAGGGGGCATCACAATCCCAGACTTCAAGCTATACTACAAAGCTGTAATCATCAAGACAGTATGGTACTGGCACAGGAACAGACACTCAGATCAATGGAACAGAATAGAGAACCCAGAAATGGACCCACAAACGTATGGCCAAATAATCTTTGACAAAGCAGGAAAGAATATCCAATGGAATAAAGACAGTCTCTTCAGCAAGTGGTGCTGGGAAAACTGGACAGCGACATGCAGAAGAATGAACCTGGACCACTTTCTTAAACCATACACAAAAATAAACTCAAAGTGGATGAAAGACCTAAATGTAAGACGGGAAGCCATCAAAATCCTCGAGGAGAAAGCAGGCAAAAACCTCTTTGACCTTGCCCGCAGCAACTTGTTAGTCAACACACCTCTGGAGGCAAGGGAAACAAAAGCAAAAATGACCTATTGGGACCTCATCAAAATAAACACTTCTGCACAGTGAAGGAAACAATCAGCAAAACTAAAAGGCAACCGACAGAATGGGAGAAGATATTTGCAAATGACATATCAGATAAAGGATTAGTATCCAAAATCTATAAAGAACTCAAACTCAACACCGAAAAAACAAATAATCCAGTGAAGAAATGGGTGAAAGACATGAATAGACACTTCTCCAAGGAAGACATCCAGATGGGCAACCAACACATGAGAAAATGCTCAACATCACTCATCATCAGGGAAATACAAATCAAAACCACAATGAGATACCACTTTACACCTATCAGAATGGTTAACATTAACAACTCTGGCAACAACAGATGTTGGCGAGGATGCGGAGAAAGAGGATCTCTTTTGCATTGTTGGTGGGAATGCAAGCTGGTGCAGCCACTCTGGAAAACAGTATGGAGGTTCCTCAAAAAGTAAAACTAGAACTACCCTACAACCCAGCAATTGCACTACTAGGCATTTATCCACGGGATACAGGTGTGCTGTTTTGAAGGGACACATGCACCCCCATGTTTATAGCAGCACTATCAACAATAGCCAAAGTATGGAAAGAGCCCAAATGTCCATCGATGAATAAATGGATAAAGAAAATGTGGTATATATATATATATATATACACATATATATATATATGCACACACACACATATATATACAATGGAGTATTACTCGGCAATCAAAAAGAATGAAATCTTGCCATTTGCAACTACATGGGTGGAACTGGAGGGTATTATGCTAAGTGAAATTAGTCAGAGAAAGACAAAAATCATATGAGTTCACTCATATGAGGACTTTAAGAGACAAAACAGATGAACATAAGGGAAGGGAAACAAAAATCATATAAAAACAGGGAGGGGGACAAAACAGAAGAGACTCATAAATACAGAGAACAAACTGAGGGTTGCTGGAGGGGTTGTGGGAGGGGGGAGGGGCTAAATGGGTAAGGGGCACTAAGGAATCTACTCCTGAAATCATTGTTGCACTATATGCTAACTAATTTGGATGTAAATTTAAAAAAATAAAAAATTCAATTAAAAAAAAGAATATTTTTTTCAAACTCCTTCAGCCCAACAATAGAAAAAAACCCACATTTTTAAATGGGCAAGGGATCCAAATACACATTTCTCCAAGGAAGATACACAAATAGCCAATGAGTGCATAAAAAGACGTTTAACATTATTAGTCACTAGGGAAATGCAAATCAAAACCACAACGAGATACCACTTCACACACACTAGGATGGCCATAATTAAAAAGACAAGCAATAACAAACGTTGGCAAGGATGTGGGGAATTAGAACCCTCATACACTGACGGTGGGATTTTAAAATGGTGCATCCACTTTGGAAAACAGTTTGGCTGTTCCTCAAATGTTAAATATAATGTTTCCATGTGACTCAGCAATTCTACTCCTAGACTTACACCCAAGAGAAATGAAAACATGCATCCACACAAACACTTTTACAGAAATCTTCATGGCAGCATTAGTCATAATAGCCCAAAAGTGGAGACAATCGTAATGTTTATCAACTGATGAATGGATAAATAAAAACTGATATATCTATACAATGAAATATTATTCCACAGTCAGAACAAGTAATGTACTGATAAATGCTACTACATGTGTGTGCATGAAAGAAGCCAGTCACAGAGACCATATATTTATATAAAATATCCATTTTTGTAAAATGTCCAGAAATGTCCAGAATAGGGTAATCTGTATTTAGAGAAAGTATATTAGTGCTAGCCCAGGGCTGGAGTTAGGGGTGGGAGGAAATGGGGAGTGACTGCTAATGGGCATTAAGTTTATTTGAGGGACACAAAAAAAAATCTCTAAAATTAGATGGTGGTAATACTTATGACTCAATAAACCTGTTTTAAAATTATCATGGTTCATGGATAGGAAGACGCAATTTTGTTATCAGTTCTTCCCAACCTGAGCTGTAGATTCAACACAATCCTAGTCAAAGTCCAAGCAAGTTATATTGTGCCTTTCAATAAATTCATTCTGAAGTTTCTATGGAGAAGCAAAAGACCAAGGACAGCCAACATAGTATTGAAGGAGAAGAACAAAGTCAGAGAATGACACTACTTGCCTTAAAGACTTACTATATAAAGCTACAGTAATCAAGACTACGTGGTATTGGTGAGAGAATAGATAGACTAATAGAACAAAATAGAGAGACCAGAAATAGATCTACGCAAAAATAGCCAACTGATCTTTGACAAAAGAGCAAAGGCAGCTCAGTGGAGAAAGGACAGTCTTTTCAACAAATGGTGCTGGAAAAACTGGATATCCACATGCAAAAAAAAAAAAAAAATTTAGACACAGACTTAAATCGTTTGCAAAAATTGACTCAAAATGGATCATAGACATAAAAGTAAAGCACAAAACTACAAAACTCCTAGAAGATAACAGGAGAAAACCCAGGTGTCCTTGCACTTGGAGATGACCTTTTAGATATAACACCAAAAGCATGCTCCATGAAGGAAAAAAAAAAAATGTATCACTGAGACTTCATTAAAATTAAAGATTTCTGCTGTACAAAAGACACTGTTAAGAGAATGAAAACACAAGCCAAATTTTGCGAAATATATACCTGATAAGTGATTTGTATCTGAAATATTCAAAGAACTCTTAAAATTCAACAATAAGTAAACAAACTACCCAATTTAAAAATGGATGAAAGACCTGAACAAACCTCACCAGATAAGCATATGAAAAGATGCTCAATATCACATGTCATTAGGGAATTGCAAATTGAAACAAGATACCAGGGCACACCTATTACAATGGGAAAAATCCAAAATACTGACAACACTAAATAATGACAAGGATGTAGAGCAATAGAAATGCTCATTGATGGTAGGAATGTAAAATGGCACAGCCACTTTGGAAGACAGTTTAGTAGTCTCTTTCCAGACTAAAGACACTCTTAACCTATGATCCAACAATTGTACTCCTTGGTGTTTACTCAAATGGGTTGAAAATGTATGCACACACAAATGTTTATAGGATCTTTATTCATAATTGCTGAAACAATAAAGATGCCTTTCAACAGGCGAATGGATAAACAAACTATGGTACAGCCAAACAATGGAATGTTATTCAATGATAAAAAGAAATGAGATATGGGGTGCCTGGCTGGCTCAGTTGATAGAACATGCGACTCTTTTTTTTTTTTTTTTTTTTTTTTTTTTTAGAACATGTGACTCTGGATCTTGCAATCGTAAGTTTGAGCCCCATGTTGGGTGTACAGATTACTTAAAACTAAAATCTTAAAAAAAGAAAAGAAAAGAAAAGAGATATTAAGACATGAAAAAACATGGAAGGACCTTAATTCATGTTGCTAAGTGAAAGAAGCCAGTCTTTAAAAGTCTACACACTATCTGGTTCCAACTAAATGATATTCTGGAGAAGGCAAAACTATGGAGACAGTAAAAAGATCACGGGTTGCCAGGAGTTTGAGGAGAGGAAGGGATGAATAGGTAGAGCACAGGGGATTTTTAGGGCAGTGAAACTATTCTGTATGAAGCTATAATGGTGGATACATGCCATTATACATTTGTTGGAACCTGCAGACTAAACAACACAAAGAGTGAATCTTGATACAAATTATGGGCTTTAGTTTAAAATAATGCATAAATAATGGGTCATCGGGGCGCCTGGGTGGCGCAGTCGGTTAAGCGTCCGACTCAGCCAGGTCACGATCTCGCGGTCAGTGAGTTCGAGCCCCGCGTCGGGCTCTGGGCAGATGGCTCAGAGCCTGGAACCTGTTTCCGATTCTGTGTCTCCCTCTCTCTCTGCCCCTCCCCCGTTCGTGCTCTCTCTCTCTGTCCCAAAAATAAATAAACATTGAAAAAAAAATTTTTTTTTAATAAAAATAAATAAATAATGGGTCATCAATTGTAACAAATGTATTGAACTAATGCAATACATTAATAATAGGGGAAACTGGAGATGGGGAAAGGGGATATACAGGAACTCTGTACTTTCTGCTCAATTTTTCTATAAACCAAAATAGTTCTAAAAAATAAAGTATATTAATTTTTTTAAAAAGTTACCCACTTACTTATGTGCAGTCCTGTTGCACATCACCAAGCACACAAAGATTCTTTATTCTTCAGAGCTAGCATTTGCTCATGTCACTTTCCATAAGGAAATAAGTAAATATATTATTTTTAAAAAATAAACTGTCATGTCATGTTTGGTGCATCCAAAAAATACATATAACCAACATGTGAGTTATATACCATGTTAATCAGGTGGCTACCCACTTAAAAATTAGAATATCATCAGTATTGTTGCATCCACAAATATGCTCCTCCCATATCCCATCTCCTTCCTTCCCTCAAAGAGAATAACCTTTTTCCTGAACTGTGTTTGCCATTCCTTTGCATCTTAAGAGACAGCAACTCTGGTTTTTGGAAGGCCGCTCTGGAGACTCACTGCCTAGGTCACTGTTATTGTGACAGGCAGATTCTAAAATGTCACCCCCACCCAGTGGTGTCACCAGTGTCACCGGTGTCACTGGTGTCACCAGTGATTCTGGCCAGCTGGTATCTATGCCTTGTGTAATCTCCTTCCCTTGAGTGAGAACTGGATGTAAAGACTCGATTCTCTTCTGAAGGTAATGTAGTGATGGGATATCACTTCCAAGATTGGATTGCAGAAAGATTCTAGCAGCTGTCTTGCTCACTCTTTCTTTTTCTCTTGAGCGCCCTCATAGAAGCCAAGAGCCATGTTTTAAGCTGTCCTCATGGAAAGGTCTACATGGCAAGAAACTGAGAGAGAACTTCAGTCCAACAAGCCCAAGGACCTGAATCCTGCCAACAGACCCATGAATGTGCTTGGAAATGGATCCTCCTCTAACTGAGCCTTGAGATAAGTTTCAGTTCTGGCAGACACCTTGACTGTAGCCTTATGAAAAACCCTGAGCCAGAGAACCTAGCCAAGCCACACCTAGATTTCTGACCCACAGAACATGTGAGATAAATTTTATTGCTTTAAGCTGCTCAATTCAGGAATCATTTGGTATGCAACAATAAGCAAATGATATGGGCACCATATTAGCTGTGTGGTCTTGGGCTAATAACTTCTGTGCCTCAGTTTCACAGCTATGAAATAGGGATAATAATAATGATATATCCTGTGATATCTGGAGAGGATAATAGAAGTTAATACATAAAAGGATTAAAATAGTAAGTGCTCAGTAAATGTTAGCTATCTCTTTTTGTTACATGATGTATGTATAGATTCTTCATCAAATATGTGTCCAAGACCCAATTTTTCCTCACTGAAGCACAATTACACACTGCTGATGCTGGAATACTAGAAAAGGAGCTATGAGTCTGCATTAGGTATGGCTGTTTATAGGAAGTCTTTTTTTTTTTTTTTTTTTTTTTTTTTTTTGGAGGTAGGGAGCTTTAGAACTGGCTTTAGAAACCAATCCCTCACTGACTCACTGACAAGATGCAACTTATTGGAGTTTGTCTAAACTGACTATATTTAATGTTCAGAGGGCTCCTGTGTCAAGAACTTGGTGAGTCTGCTAAGACATTTATGTTGCAGAGAGGGAGCCCATATTCCTGTTCAACCTCTTGTTTTCCTGACTGACAAACACAGGTCATTGTAACTTCTTTTTTTTTTTTTTTTTTTTAATTTTTTTTTTCAACGTTTATTTATTTTTGGGACAGAGAGAGACAGAGCATGAACGGGGGAGGGGCAGAGAGAGAGGGAGACACAGAATCGGAAACAGGCTCCAGGCTCTGAGCCATCAGCCCAGAGCCTGACGCGGGGCTCGAACTCACTGAACGCGAGATCGTGACCTGGCTGAAGTCGGACGCTTAACCGACTGCGCCACCCAGGCGCCCCAGGTCATTGTAACTTCTTATGGGCTAGATCAACCATTCTTCTGGGGGCATTTCTAGGTCATCTCAGAACAGAGATGACAAAAGCAATACACAGGGATCTGAGTGCAGACATGCAGAAGTTGAACAAGATATAGAGATGTGTATTTCCAAAACTTAATGATTTACTTATTCTTCAGTCATTGACTTATCCCTACTGATTTATGCCAGGCACTGTGCTAGTCCATTGGGTTCAATACCAAATTTAGGGGCATTGGTTAGGATTTGGGGATTCATACAGATCACTTAAGTGTAGGGGTCTGGAGTCCAATCTACTTGGGTTAACTATTCTTTCTTTCCCCAAGATTGGGTTCCATTACTCCATTTTCCTGTATTTCTGCCTCTGTTAAGCTGGGATTCCTGGAAACCCACTCTCCCTTAGAATGGTGTTTCTAGGCTAGCTTGATGGTATGAGTCACATGGGTGCTTACCAAGTGCAGATCCCCAGGTCTCATTCTAGACGTTTTGAATCCATGTCTCCTAGGGAAGAGTCTGAAATCTACTTTAACAAGCACCTCCAGGTAATTTTTATCATCAGTGAAATTTGGGAAACATTGTCTAAGAAAAGTTTACTTTCATCTTTCTGGGTTAGTGAATAACTGCCTGTGGCAGACATCACTAATTGATCACAGAGATTCTTTCCTACTGAACCTGGCTAAGGCCTCAGAACCCTTAACAAACACTTGAGGCAGCCGCTATTCATCAGGTAGAATTACACTGGAGATGAAATGTAATTGCCAGCCCTGCCCTAGTTTATATGTATTCATGTGCTGTTGACATTCTCCTGATCTGTTGATGATAGAAATGCAAGAAGTGCAGGTGCAGAGACTAGGGAAGAGCCCAGCTCCATCTGGGACTTTGTGCTCATGACTGGTTGACACCTCCACAGATACATGTCTTCAGAGAGAGGTCAAAGGTCCTTACCATGGGCATTTTCCTCCTGTTTCTCCAGATAATAGGCCCACCCTGGCCATAGAGTATGGTAGACAAATGGTGCTGTAAGTGTATCTACTTGCTGTCCTGAGAGGAGAGTAGGAAAATGTGAGGTGGGGGAAGGTTTTGTAGGCTTTTGAAAACTTTTGTGAGTCTTGATCAAAATAGAGCCCTTTGAATGGAGCTTAGCTGCCTGTGATGGTGCAGGTCCATACAACTTCTCTGATTTCTGGGAATCACAGTGTCTCTATTGATGATGGAACTAGGCCAGACCAGGACCAGGTAACAGAATAAGAGCTTCTGCCCTCAAAAGACACTGAGGTTAGTGGAGGGGACAAATAAGCAGGAAATTATAATGTTGCAGAATGGGATGCCCATTAGGAACCACAGGGAACCATGAGGGCAGAAAGCACAGAGAGACTAACTCTGTCCTTGAGTGGGGAGCAGGGGAAGACAAAAGAAGTGTGGATACAAAAGAAGTGATTCTAACAGACTCTATTAGAGAAGTAGGAGTTTTCCCCACAGGGTAGCTGGGGAGTGAGAAATGTGTTCCAGCAAAACATCTGCACAGAGGCTTATAACCACTCATTTCTGGGAGTCAGTAGAAAGAAGCAACATGGCTGCAGGGCCATGTGTACTTGGCTAGGGGAAAGAGTGGGGAGAGCAGGGTATGGCTACCCATGGGGCTGGAAAAAGTAGCTGACCTATCCAAGAGAAAAGACTTTATGGTAATGCCATTTATGGCTTCCTACTTGAACACCTGCAACCTATCAAGTCATTCTAGAGGAACGTGCCAGTGCATAAATCTACACACATGGAGCCTCCATTGAGCCTTTGTTGCCTCCCTCTTAAATATGAATGGCAACAAAATTCACCATGTGTCTGAGGAACCACTCTATTGTGGGAGGAAAGACTAACATAAGCAAACAGGAAAAAATATCACAGGAAATAGCAACAATAGAGAAAGGGGGAAAATAACAATCCTATTAACTGATATTCTCAGAGATATGGGGGGGAAATATTGTTTCCTTACACAAGAATATATAATTATTTAAAGAAGAATTAATAAAAAGGGAATCTTAAAATTTTTAAATGTAACATAAATAAATAATTCAATGAAATGATTGTAAGAATAAATTAAAAGAACCTCCAAAGACAAGCACAGAACTCCAAACAATGGAAAATTGGAGAAAATGTAAGAAGTGATAACGTCTGGGAATGCAATCTGGTGCAGCCACTCTGGAAAATAGTGTGGCAGTTCCTCAAAAAACTAAAAATAATACTGCCCTACGACCCAGCAATTGCACTACTAGGCATTTATCCACGGGATACAGGTGTGCTGTTTCAAAGGGACACATGCACCCCCATGTTTATAGAAGCACTATCAACAATAGCCAAAGTATGGAAAGAGCCCAAATGTCCATTGATGGATGAATGGATAAAGAAAATGTGGTATATACATACAATGGAGTATTACTCGGCAATCAAAAAGAATGAAATCTTGCCATTTGCAACTATGTGGATGGAACTGGAGGGTATTAGGCTAAGTGAAATTAGTCAGTCAGAGAAAGACTAAAATCATATGACTTCACTCATATGATGACTTTAAGAGACAGAACAGATGAACATAAGGGAAGGGAAACAAAAATCATATAAAAACAGGGAGGGGGACAAAACAGAAGAGACTCATAAATATGGAGAACAAACTGAGAGTTATTGGAGAGGTTGTGGGAGGGGGATGGGCTAAATGGGTAAGGGGCACTAAGGAATCTACTCCTGAAATCATTGTTTCACTATATGCTAACTAATTTGGATGTAAATTTTAAAAAATAAAAAAATTAAATTAAAGAATTAATTAATTAATTAATTGATTAAAAAGAAAAAAAAAGAAAACAATTATAGAACCTGAAAAAAAAAGTGATAATGCCTAGGAGGAGAGCCAATATCTGAATAGCAGAAGTTACAGAAAGAGAGAAACCAAGAGGGGAAGCTATTGAAGCAATAAATCCAGACATGAGTTTCCAGATCAAAAGGGCCACCAAGTTCCAGAACAAAGAATGAAAAACATCCCTCACTCACTGATATTCAACTGATCAGGAAGAAGAACAACATAAGTCTTCCCAACATCAGCACAGCAGGCTAGAAACAATGGTGAGATATGTTCAAAATCCTGAGGGGCAGGGAGATGGATGATTTCATTCTACACTTTTATATTCAGCCCAACGATTGATCAAGTATGAGGATAGAATAGAAAATCATCTCACACATACAAGATCTCAAGAATATTGCCTCCCCTATGAACCCTTACTCAGAAAGCTACTGAAGGATGCTCTCCACAGAGACAAGGGAGTAAATCAAGAAAGATGAAGCCCAGGATCCAGAATTTAATACAGGAGAAAGCCAAAGAAATTCCCAATTCGATGATGAAGGGAAGTTCCAGGATGACAGATGAATAGCAGAACAAGTTGGAGTGGGCAGACCAAGAAAAGAATTAAACCAATATGTAATTTTATATATGTCAACATATTTAAGAGAAAATCATAATTCTGCCAGAGAGCTCAAGGATGAAATCCTGATAGATACATAGAAAACAAAGTAAATGACAATTCAGGGCAATTACAACCCAAGAGAACCAACAAAGTTGTATGAGAAAGAAAATATAATCATGGTACACAGTGTATCTCAGGCTGAGAATAATATCATAATAACATAAATACTGAATACTAATATTACACAAAAAATGATGATATAATCATTTTGGGAGGATGGAAGCAAATGTGTTTGTGGGAGATAAGAGAGCTAAATCGTCTTACATAAAAAGAAGTTAATAAATGATAAATATTTTTAAAAAAAACAGTAGAGTAAACATGTTATTTAGAATTATGGAGTTAATACTGAAAGAAAACAGCTAAAAGAGTTGCCCGGGAGAGAAAGAATCTGGAGAAAGGAAGAGTTCTTCCTTCACTCCAAAGCCTTACATAGATATCTATTCTTTTAAATTAAGTTCATGAAATTTAGATATGGACACCATTGAATGAAATGCTGATGGGGCGCCTGGGTGGCGCAGTCGGTTAAGCGTCCGACTTCAGCCAGGTCACGATCTCGCGGTCCGTGAGTTCGAGCCCCGCGTCGGGCTCTGGGCGATGGCTCAGAGCCTGGAGCCTGTTTCCAATTCTGTGTCTCCCTCTCTCTCTGCCCCTCCCCCGTTCATGCTCTCTCTCTGTCCCAAAAATAAAAATAAACGTTGAAAAAAAAAAATTTAAAAAAAAAAAAAAAAAAAAAAAGAAATGCTGATGACAGCATTGAATGAAAGTGGTATCTCTTAGTCATGATAATGGTATTATGTTTATATAGGAGAACACCTTTAGTTCTCAGAAGATCCATGACAGAGTATTTAGAGATAAAGCAGTACAATGTCTGCTTTTAAATCCTTCAAAAAGAAAATAAGATGATAGATGGATAAGAAAATAAAGAAATGTGTGGGAGCCTGGGTGGCTCAGTTGGTTGAGATGCCAACTCCTGATTTCTGCTCAGATCATGATCTCACTGTCATGGGATCGAGACCCATGTCAGGCTCCATGCTGAGCGTGGAGCCTGCTTAAGATTCTTTCTCTTTCCCTCTGCCCCTCTCCCCCACTTTCTCTCTCTCTCTCTCTCTCTGTCTCCAAAATAAATTTGAAAAAAAAGAAAAGAAATGTGACAAAATGTAATTAGTGAATCTAGATAAAAGATATATAGATGTTCATTGTACTTTTCTTTCAACGTTTGTCATTTTAAAAAACTATCTCGAAATAAAATGTTTAGGGGAAAACTAGGTATCTGTGTTATTCTGATGAAAATTAAAAATTAAAAAAAAAAAAAACCCAGGCCCAATGCCTGATATATATAGGCATGGTAGCTATCATTACTATCCTATCATCATCATCATTTCTCACCAAGTGATTCAATTTAGTAGGTAAGATAGAGATTGACCACTGATCATTATACCTAATAATTATAAGAAAAAAAATTACACGAAGACAATTTTCACTCAACTGTCCTATCCACCCAGCTTCCAGGGCCTAGGGCCTGAGTGTAGCCCTGAAAACATACTCAGACATGCTCCTCCTTCATTTATAGTGCTCATGGGCACAGCTAGGGGATAGTACTGGTCACCTCTCGTTTGCAATGGTACAGAGAATGGCCAGTGGCCTGGTTAAAGAAATATAAAGGAAGCAGAATTACAAATCCTGAAAGGAGAAGTAGTGCAAGGTGCCTTTTAGGTGTGTAACTTGGAGGATTTGAGTGAGTGATGGGGGTGTTGTCTAGACCAAGTGTGGCCCCCTTGACCTTTACAGCACATTGCACCAGAATTTTGTAGGTGTCACCACTGACTTCCCACCCCCAAAGGCCATCCCAAGGCCTGGAACCTGTTGTTTTATAACTATTCATTTCTAAATGTGCTACATTCACATCTGGTCCTGCTTCATGTTACCATTTTCTATCCATCTAAGAAGAGTTGATGGTCGTGCCAGAGCCTAACCTACCAACTTCATGACTTAGCTCCTAATAATCTCCATAGGACTACAGATTTAGAAGTATCTGTGTACCTCCCCAACCTGGGACGCTCACAGATGCTTCAAGAAACTCCTACAGAGATGATCTCAGAGGAACTCATCTTCATACGTCTCTGAAGTATCAGGTCATTTCTCTTTTTTAAGTTTATTTCTTTTGGAGAGAGAGAGTGTGTGAGTTGGGGAGGGCAGAGAGAGAAAGAGAGAGAATCCTAATCAGGCTCCACGCTGTCAGCAAAGAGCCCGATGCAGGACTCAAACCCACAAACCATGAGATCATGACCTGAGCCAAAGTCTGATGCCCAACCAACTGAGCCACCCAGGTGCCCCAGTACCAGGTCATTTCTCATCAGTGTTTTCTGCCTCTAGGCTGAGTCCTTAGCTTTAGAGTAACATATCAGTGTGTGTATGTGTGTGTGTGTGTGTGTGTGTGTGTGTGTGTGTGTGTGTATACACAGATATACATGCAGGTGTATATACAGTCGACTCTCATTACACATGATTCCATGTTTGTGATTTTACCTGCTTGATAAAATTTATCTGTGACCCCGAAATCAATATTCTCTCAGTCATTGTGGGTAAGCCCGGAGCAGCAAAAACTTTGAGTGACCTGATGTGCACAGTCCTGGCTGAAGTGGAACCAGGCCATGCTCTGCCATCTTATTTCAGCTCTCATACTGTAAACAAGTGTCCTTTTCACAGTATGTTTAGTTCCACTCTTTTTTTTTTTTTTTTTTTTTTGCATCTGTGTGCTTTTTGTTGGTGATTTTGCTGTTTAAACTGGCCCTTGAGGGTAGCACTGAAGAGCTGTCTAGTTCCTAAGCACAGGGAGGATGGGATGAGCCTTAAGGAGAAAACATGTGTGGTAGATGAGCTTCATTCCTGTGAGTTATGGTGCATTGGCCATGAGTTCAACGTTAGTGAATCAACAATATATATTAGATACGGTGTCTTTAAGCAGAAACATGCATAAAACAAGTTTATACATTGATCAGTTGACAGAAATGTTGTGACCTGAGGCTCATAGGGAATTAACCCTGCATTTGCCCTAGAAGCAGTGATTCAGTATTCACTAATTCAGAACTGGTGGCGACTCTGTAGGACACAACGACCATAAATAAAGAGAATCAACTGTATATGTGTGTTTGTGTGCATCTCTTTATGTAAGTTTCTATCTTTCCAATGGCTTTTTGAAAAAGCAATAATGACAGTTCCTCCTTTGTTGATTTATGTTTTCAAAACAACCATCAAAAATGCACTTCCCCCACCGCAATAAAGTAAAATCTTAGGGTGTGGCTGAAAAGGGGTAGGAATGATGTAGAACAAGGGTGGAGTACTCACCCAGCTGACTGACTGAGGCAGAGTCATTTGGGCCTCCTCAGCTCTGAGCTGTACCTCTGAGAAACCAAAGCTCCAGTTCACAGTCATGGCACCCTACTGGGGTCTTTCATTCTGGCCCCTGAAGTGACCCAGCTCTGGAGGCGGGGGCCCTACAGACTGAGGGTGAAGATGGCTTCCCATGAGAAGAAAGGATGAAGGTGAGAGCCCTCCCAGCCCTTCTGGCCTCAGCCATGGAGGTCTCACAGAATGTACAAATAAACAAATAACTCTGGAGACTTCATCTCAAGCCCTGATCACCACTGCTAAGTATGATTATTTGTACTATACCTGGTACATAGTAGACAGTCAACAATTATGAACAAATAATCATCTTAACGTAAATAGTCATTCTTTCCCCCTTGAAAATATGATTCTGAAAGATCTGGCCCATTTCTAATGATGGTTTTATTATTCTTAAGGACATTTTCTTTTCTTCGCATCAGAGAAACACATCTTCAATTCTGCAAGAAACGTGATTTGATTCAGTGACCTTGATTTATTGAAATTGCTTGAGGAGAACATCAGTGCCATAAACAGCAGCATGTGCAGCGAGCAGCTGAGATGGGGTCCTGTCTCAATTGGCTCACTCTGGCACCCCTATTCTCACAGCTGGCACCCCAAGCGACACAGTTAGCTGGCACCCCAGTCAACACAGCTAGAACTGAGTTTACACAGCTGGCTGTTAATCTAGTTCCCACAGCTGGCCCAGTCTTCACACCTGGTGGGCACCCCAATGCACACAGCTGGCACTCAGGTCCATACAACTGGCTGGCACTTCAATCCTCACAGCTGACTGGTAATATAGTCCACACAGCTGGCACCCCAGCCCACGCAGATGGTGACCCAGTCCACACAGCTGGCTAGAGGCCAGGTCCTCACAGCCGGCACCCACTCTACACAACTGGTGTCCCCAGAATGGCTGTTACACCAGCTGGGAAGCTTTGCTCCTTGTTCCTTGCTTTTTATCATAGAGTCCATAACAGCTTCTAAACACACCTCAAATGACAATTCCATTCTCACTAAACAAGACAAGCTTCAATTAGACTGGAAGGGAGTTGGGTAAGATACCTAGTAGACATGTCTAGCCTGAAGAGTTTAAGATACAACCACAAGGAATCTCTTTCTTTTAAGATTCCCATAAAGGAAAAACACAGGTTTCCCAGATGAAGGTTCTACTCAGGGGCTCCTTGGAACCCCTTTGACCTGGGTTGGGAAGGCTGTGGGTCCCTTCAAGGTGTCAGTGAGAATCCAGGCACAGCAAAGTCAAAAGCATGGTCCAGGCGTATATCAAAAACAAGAGCCCTGTGAAGTCAGGCTCTGACCCTCAAGAAGATAGAGTGACAATGGTGTGGGGACTCCACATTGTCCAAAAACCTACTAGGCAAGCCTAGCAAAGATGAATACTGGAGTCAAACTGCAGGTTGAGAGGAGCATCATGGGAATCCAGGAGGCTGGACCAGACAATGCACAATGGGTTCAGCCGAATGTCAGAAACAGTGTTCTTCTGGGATGGAACATACTTTGAAGGGCACACATGCACCCATACCTAACTCTGTGGTCTTAAGTTGGTCTCTGATTATTTTGAAAGAGACACTTAGATGCAGCATCTATTGGAAACAGTTGGGGAGAGAGATCTAGCAAGTGTACTCCTAAACCCAAGCCAGGGATGTCCCTAAGAGAATTTCCAGGGAGGGCAGCTCACTTGAGCTCATGGTTTTTGGTAATTTATGGCCCAGTGGCACTGCCACTCATTATCTGTGCTACCTTGGGCATCCATCTTCCCCTCTATCAACCTTAGTTTATTCATCTTGAAAATTGAGATGATGATGCTTCTCTCAAAGAAGCTCCTTCTACTGTTGCCTCAGCCTGAGCTACCCCAATTTCAATTCTCTCTCTCAGGCATCTGAAAGTGAGATGGAGAGCCCACATGAGTGGCTGTGGATATTCTCCACTTGGTCCTCCAGATCCACTCTCCATCCTTCTCTGCCCTGTCCTGGGAGGCTGACCTCTGTCTGCAGATCTCATCAACTGGCTTCCCCAATCTCCTGTATTCCAATCCTATTTGACCAACATGAGGCACCAGCAGGAGATTGAAGAGGAGAGGGAGAAACAGGTAGGGGTATCTGTTCCCACAGCTCCCTTTCTTTCAGGCTATAGTTTGGCAGTGGCTGAATTTCTCCACCTGAAACCATGAGTCTTGTCAGGCAGCCCTTCTCCCATTGCTACAGCCCTTTCCAGGTTCAGTAACACCACTCCCTCCCCTTAATCCTTCTCATCTACCAGCAGAAATGGTTTCCTACATTGTCATGTGCTTCAACGTCCCTTGTTGGTTTACCTTGAACCTTGCCCTAGCAAATGATACCTTCCTTAAACGTTCTTTGACACCCCTTTTGAGCACATCATCTGTGTCTTGAGGGACCCCTGACAATATAGGGAGCCAAGCCAGAAAGGCCCAAAGTTGTAATGACTTGAGCTGACAACTTGGGGGCAGTTAGAATGGTCCTTGCAAAAGTGAGACCATGTGACTGTAGAGAGCACCAAAGGGGCACAGCCTGATGATTTTCCAAGACCCACAGGGCCTAAGTGTGCATCCCACACAAGAACGCATGAGTTTTCTTGGCTGAGCTCACTTGAGTGGGCTTCTGATTCTTGTGCTCTTGGGCTTCTGAAACATGGGCTTATCTTTATCCCCCTTCAGGAGAAATCCTACTGGTGAAAGGGTCTGTCAGTCCTTAGATACCAAGTGCTGGAGAGGCAGGTTCTGCTTCTGATCTCAAGCACACTGTTTCCTCAGTACCCAGCCTAGTACCTGGGCACTCAATACATCATATTTAATGAATAAAAACAAATCTTCAGACAAATGCATTTTTGGTTGTACAGGCACAATATCATTAAAGAAAAGATGTTCCATTGAGAAGAATGGCTGGACGCTTTGCTAATTGGCTGAATACACACCAGAGTCACTTTTCTCTTCCATCCAATGATTTCCAACTACCTTTGATTTATCAATGTTCTAAGAAGCCTGATGCCCATGGCCAACCAGGAATTCCTTCCCAAGCCTCAAAAGGGTACTAGAGGAGAAGGAGCTTGTTTCTGGGTACACAAAATCTGAGCATTTTGCTTTCTGGTTTCCAAATACAAAGAGAAAAAATAAAATGTGAGAGAAAGAAATTTCGGCTGTATGTAGAGAATAAATATTTCTAAAACTATAGCTTCTCAGACTTGGAAGGAATGCTCAAGATTGACATGTCTAATCTCCCACAACGGTAAAACAGCCTTCTGTAAAGGCTGGAGACCTCTCTTGGCCAGCTCAAAGTGGTTCTGTGCCTCCTCCAAGGTCTCTGTCTCCCACCAAAGGCCTGGCAGTCCAAAGGAGGCAGGCAGATGTGTGCAGCTGCTGACACCATGGTGGTAGTGTCCTCACTCTGGGCTCCACAGGACACAGGCAGCACATAGAAGTGCCAGGGACAGGGGTCGGGGTGGACAGTTATGGTCAAGCTCTTCCAATGGCCCTGTGAGCATGGGATCTCCAGGGCAGGGGCTTTGGCCATGCAGACCCAGTCATGGATGTTTGCCCACATCAGGGTCCTCCTTACAGAATCCAAAGGCTCACCAAACATTTCCACATCTGTTCTCTTGGCTTACAGTAGGTGACTACTACCTCTGGAAACTGGGCTGGTGTTGCTGCTGTCAAGAACACATCATCTCCACCAGCATGTCCACCCAGACTAAGCCTGCAGGCCAGGTCCATCACACGGGAGGCCACTACTGCTGAGAACTGCTCTCTCGGAAGTGTGTGCTGCATTACATTACCTCCATTTTACAGATAAGGAAACTGAGGCCCCAAGGGGTTAATTCACCTGCCCATGGCTAGGAAGAGGAGGAACAAAGATGTGAATCAAAGTTGGCTCAGAAGCACATGATCTTCCAGGAGTGACGGGTGTTTTAACAGAGAGTAAGGGAAGAAGGGGGGATGGAGAGACCAAATCTGCCTGGAGGACAGGAGAGACTTTGAGGAAAACGTGGGCTGAGACTTTAGGTTTAGGCAGAGGTTCTCCTGGTGTCAGGGACACAGCATTCCAGTCAGGGCCACAAGAGACACAGGACATCCAGCTGGGCCAGAGAAACTGCAGTCACTCAATAAATGCTAGCCCCCACAATGGCAGCACCCATTCTGCATGGGACCCTGTGCCAGGCACTCTAAATTCATTGAGCAAGTGTTTATCAAGTACATTCTAGGGCCACACTCTGTTCTAGGAGTTGGGCATATAGCCTTCAACAAGACAGATGAAATTCCCTGCCCTCAAAAAGCTTACACTCTGGTGAAAAAGGCGAATAATAATTTAATCTGCAGTATGTTAGGTGAAAAAAGCTCTGCAGCAAAATAAAGCAAGGAAAGGAAATTAAGCAGGGAGTTCTGGAAGAATAAGATGTCCAGGGAAGTCTTCATAAGAAGGATATTTGAAGGAATGAGAGAGAGTGAGCCATTTGGATATGAGCATTCGAGGCAAAGGAAGCAGCATGTGCATTGACCCTGAGGCAGAGACATTCTGGGTGTTTGGGGAGCATCTAAGAGCCAGTTGAGGGAGTGGAAGAAAGTAACAGCATTGAATGGACTCTAGTCACCTTATTGGGGACCTTTCTCAGTCTATTCATCTGTATAAGAAGGGGTGCACCCTCCCCAGGCACCCAGTGACCAGAACGCTCCTTGCTTATGGTTTCCACTGCCCTCTCCCCAAGGGTCTATGTCTTGTTCTGTCTCAGTAAAGGGGATCTTAAGAAAAAGTCAAGGGGAAGCTGGCTGGGAAGCCAGAGCAGGGCAGCACAGGGAAAGGGCAGGACAGACAGAGAAGTGACGGGGTAGAGTGTGATTTGGGGAGATTGGGGCATCAGACAATCCCCGTGTTGTCTGGACAGGACCCACAGGCCAGGAGAAAGAAGTGAAAAAGAGTGTAGGAAGGAGGCCTAGCCAGCTCTCAGTCCCCAAGGTGCCATCTCAGCCAGAGCAGAAGTCCTACTGGGAAAGCCAGTATCAGGAGGGGTTTATCCATGTAAAGTGAACACTCTTCCCCTCCTTAGGCCAAGACAGAAGATGGGAGCACAGACCCAAGAGAGTCTTTCAGAAACTCCAACTGAGCCCCCAAAACTCTGATTACACCTGCCTTTGTTCTATCCATGTCTATCCCGGGTCCCTCCCCGTCCTGTTCCCAAGCCACCAGGCCCCTCTCCCACCACCAATGTGGGGCCTGGTTCACTAGACACAGCCCCACAGCCAGCCCTGGGATTGAAGAACAGACTGTCATTTCCAGCACCCTGACCCTGTGGCTCTTAGAAGTGCCCCCAAGGGATGGAGCATTTCTAGAAGGGGAGGATGTCCCAACAAAGTGTGGGGTGGCGCGGTTTGAGTTATGCCCCCGTTTCCCCTCACTCCCCTTAGTCTCCTAACAGAGAAACTAAGAGACCCATGTCCTGCACAGAGAGGGGAGACATCTGGAGAAACAGGAAAGACAGACCAGAAAGGTGGAAAACTAGCATGATAGATACAATAAGAAAAAGCAAAGTGGGGACAGAAACCAAGGCAGGGGGTAGGAGGGACCCTGAGACAGAGAGAACGGAGCAGAAAATTGGTCCAGAGAGAGTGAGTGATGCAGAGATGGGGGAGATGGAAAATACAGAGACAGAGATAGGGACAGACAAACAGAGGGAAGGATGGAAGAAAAGTGGTAAGAAAGCAGTGAAACAGGGACAAGGACAGAGAGATGAAGAGGACAGACAAATTCAGCAGGAGAACCAATGACAGCTGTCCCTGCCATGGGGACACCTCATCTTTCTGTAGAGGCCACAGAAGACATAGGAGAAGTTTTCCCCACCCAGGGCTGCCAGCAGGTCCTCCAGGAGAAAAATTCTCACCTAAAACTGGGGGGCTTTGGGCCTCCCCCCAAATCCAGGTAGATCCCATCACCTGCCTCTCCCAAACCTTGCCCCAAGCACTCACACAGGCTCTGGGCTCACCATGTAGTGGGGCAGGGCAGTGGGGGCAGTCCACCCTGGCACAGTCGACATGGGCACGTGCTATCTGTATGGAATCTCCAAGCAGTAATGATGCCAACAAAAAGTCTGTCTCTTTTTGTTGCCATCAGGTATTGACAATCCTAAACATTGAAGTAATAAAATACCCTTCCCCCCAAAATTCTTGGATGGTAAAAATGCTAATAATGGCTGTGGCTACTGTTGAGTTCAATATATATGATTAATATACATACTATATATTCAAATTAGCTATTTTTTAATGTTAATTTTTGAGAGACAGAGAGAGAGAGACAGAGAGAGACAGCATGAGCAGGGGAGGGGCAGGGAGTGGGAGACACAGAATCAGAAGCAGGCTCCAGGCTCTGAGCTATTAGCACAGAGCCCGACATGGGGCTCGAACCCACGAGCCACAAGGCCATGACCTGAACCGAAGTTGGACACCTAACCAACTGAGCCACCCATGGGCCCCCAAATTAGCTCTTTTTTTTATTGCTTATCCTTTAGTGAACATCATATTCTTCATGGAAGTTAACCCTGAGTCCCTTTGATCACACAGGTGGCCCCCGCACTTAGGACCTCAGCTACATGTGTTCATTTCCAGAGTGTTCCAAGATTCTGGATCATTCAAGCTCACTTCAGGTGCACTTTATGTCTCCACCTCCCATGATACCATATAACCTTGTGTTTAGACAGAAGCTTCTAAATAAACAACCACAGCACAGTGAAGGTAAAGATACTTTGAAAAACAAAGAAACTGAGCTTGAGTTACTTCCATTCTGTCCTTCTATGCACCCACTTGGAATTTTTATTTGTGTATAAATTTTTAAAACAGTGAAACAGAATGCAAACTGCAATGTGTACTACCTTTCGTTTGGAAAAGTGCAAATTTTAGCTGCACTGAACTATCTTGCTGAGTTTAGATACTATCTTTAACACCAAAAAACAGAAATTATAATGTTATCATTTATTATTGCAACAGACCAATAAGTAGATATAAGCTTTTCCCCTTTTTTCGAGACATACTTTAATATAACTAAAAAGCATTTATCTATTAGTTTCTAAAACTTTTGTACTGTAATGGTTTATTTATTTTTACTTTTTACTGGAATGATGATATATATGAAGTTCAATACCAGATAAAATTTTACTGAGTTTCTTTTCTAGCCATTATTATTATTGGTCTTGTTTCATGATTAGTACTGAAAATAATTTTATTGAATAGTGGAGGAGACTGTTTAAAGATTGATCTACTCCAGATGTCAGAATGCACCATTGGCTCTGACCAAACTTCAGTGGATTGGACCGACCTCCCCTGCACACCCCACCTGCATCCTCTCCCCTTCTCAGGTGCCCCCTCCACTTCCACTCTGCTACAGGCCTCCTTCCCTTAAGCCCCCTGGGCTCCAGGGCAGAGGAGTGGGAGCTCAGGAGGAGGTCTCCACCTTGCTTACCTCAGTTACCATCTCGAGTGGGAATGCATTCTGGGGGCTTGGCATTCTGCCCCTCCTCCCTGTAGCCACACCTGATCTCAAGGTCACACCTCTACTTCCTCAACTGGCCCTGGCTCAGGGTCTTCCTCTCTGCTCTGCCTCAGCCAGTCCAACCTCAACATGCCCATGTGGGCTCAACAATTCCCGTGACTTTCCAGCAACCCGGCAATCAGAAATCTTGGGAAGGTCTGCCTTCCATGGGATGCATCTCAGTGAATGGTGCCCCCATTCACCCAGAAGCCCAAGACAAAACTCACATTCTCCCCCACATCTAATCCAGCAGCAAGGCCTGGTGGCTCTACTTTCAAATGCACCCCCAAAGCCAGCCCATCCATTCCATCTCCCCCAATGCCCCCCAGCCTGGTCACAACCCTCAATTCCTGCATTGCCTAGATTCCCTTCTTCCACTCTTGCCCCTTCCAGTCTATTCTCTGTATGGCAATGAAGGTGACCTTTAAAAACATTTATCAGATGAGGTCAATCCCCTGCTTAAAACCCACCAATAGTTTCTCATTACACGTAGAATAATTTCCAAGGGGGCGCCTGGGTGGCTCAGTTAGTTAAGCATCTGACTCTTTATTTCAGGTCAAGTCATGATCTCACAGTTCAGGGGAACCATCAGCATGAAACCTGCTTGGGATTCTCTCTCTCCTCTCTCTCTGCCTCTCCCTGCTCGCACACTCTCTCTGTCTCAAAATAAATAAATAAACCTTAAAAAAAAAAAAAAAAAAAAAGAATGTCTAAGTTCCAAACATTGACCAATAAGGGCCAACCTGACCTCTATTTTCTCTAGATTTCTACAGGTATCCCTGCTACTTGCTTTGTTTCTGCTACACTAGCCTTCTTGCTCTTCCTTAAGCATACCAAGCTTTTCCCACCTCAGGACCTTTGCACTCACTGTTTCCTCTTTCTGGAATGTTCTTCCCACAAATTTTGGTACAGTTGGCTTCATCTCATCTTGCAGGTCTTCATTCAAATGTTACCTGCATAAACCCCTTTCCTGACCACCTTGCCTAAAATGTACCCCATGCCCCCCTACTCTTTATCCCTCAACTTTGTTTTGTCACTTTTCATACTATCTGAACTATGGATTTTTTTTAAGCCTGTGCAATTGTTTAATCTGACTCCTCTAGTTGAAAGCAAGGACTTTGTTTTATAGGCTAAGCCAACAGCCTATAAATAGTACCTGAAGCATAATAGAGGCTCAACAAAACTGTCCAATATCTTGAAATCTTAAATTCCAACATCGCAGAATCTGGCCATAGCCTTTGATTTTTCCAACTCTCTCCTACCCACTTCTGCCCTTACATGCACTCCTCCAAAGTTCCATTTTCAACCAACAGACTACAATTCGGTAGTTTCAAAAGTTAGAAACCTGGGACTCATCATTGACCTCTCCCCACTTTACACCCTCTACTTCCAAACCTATTTCCACATATGCCAATTCTACCCCATCCACAACATTTGAATTAATTTGCTTCTCTCCATGTCCACTTTACCACCGGGGCCCAAGGCAGCACTATCTCCAGGCTGGAAACCAGTAGCCCCCTAACTGGTCTCCATCCCTCCACGTTCCCTGTCCCAGCAATCTTTCTTTCCACCGATTCCAGGAAGAGCTTCTAAAGAGGAAATTTCATACAATGCTCCACTCTCAAATATTCAGTGACTTTCCATAGTTCACAGAATGGAGACAAAATTCTTGAATAAAGTCTACACTGCTCTACAACAACCTGTCTCACTTTTTCTCCTGCCATCCTCCCTTTTACTCATTGAAGTCCAGCCACACTAGCCTCCCTTCCATTCCTAAATATATCTTGCTCGTTTTAATTTAATCATTTAATATGTATTTGTGGAGGCAAACCTATACACTAAACACAGGTGGATCTACAGTGGTAAACAAAGGACACAAAATCTCTGCCCTCATGGAGCTTATGTTGTAGTAAGAGAAAACAGATCATGAACAAATCATCATATGTTACAAAAGTAGGACTAAACAGTGTTGTGAAAAAGCATTAAATAGGGAAGGGGGATAACCAATGTCCAGGGTTATCCTGAACATTGCTAGCCAGAATGCTAGGGAAGCCCTCTCTGAAGAAGTCATCTTTGAGCAAAGAGTGAACCATCCAGTAATCTGGAGAAAAGAGCTTTCTAGGCAGAGAGAAGAACACATGCAAAAACCAGAGGCAGGAAGGTGCTGAAGATGTGTATCTGAAGAACAACAAGAAACCTGAGGCATTTGCAAGAGTCTAGAACCCTTTTCCTATCCCAAACTTTTCCTACTTCAATTCCCAAATGCCCTTCAGATGTCCAATCAAAGTTCATTTCGTCAAGCTGTTTTTCTGACCCCAAGCCTAAATTGAATCCACTAACCTAAACATTCATTGTTCCTTGTTCTCTTCCTCAATAGCCTTAAGCACCATTTACCATGTACATGTGGTAAATTGTTTAATTAATGTCTGTCTACGAGATTACCTGGCTCTCACTTAACATCATGCTACCCTGTGCTTTGGTCGTTCTCCCCTGGCCACAGCAGAAGAGATGTTGCCATTTCTTGCTCTCTGATTGACCACTTTCTATCTCCTCCCTGCTGGTTAAAACATACTATTTTCAAACATGGTTCAATATAATTGATCTGACTATAACTCTCTTCACCGTAATCACATCATCCTGAGACTACTGCCTCATTCCCTTGATTGGACTTGGATGTTTTGTCATCACTCAGGGTAGGTCTCTACCTTCTCAAGATGCTGATTTATTCTGTCAAATGTTGAGTCTTCCTACTTTCACTCTAGGAGATTCTTCTGAATTTAGTAGCCTCCTTATTTGCCCTTATTTGGAAATTACTTCCAGAACTCTGCTGGCCACCTTCCATGTTTTATCTTACCAGACCATTTTTTTGACCCGTCATATTTAAGTGGGTTGGAGAGTGGACACCTGATCAAAGGTCAGAATCACCTTAGATCCAGAAGCAGCCACTGCTTTCAAGCCTCATGGAGCCCAGCCCACTCTTCCTCCTGTCCTTGGATTGCCTTGAGAGTTTCCATCTCTCTATCTTCATTCTTAAAATCCATGAATAAACCAGAAATTGTGTGGCCAGGCTTTAAAAAAAACTGAATTAATTTAATCTCCTTTCTTGAGACTATGTACCAAGAAAAACAGTTTACAAATTAGTAACTAAGGGAAATTTTGAAAACAAAACAAAAACATTGGGTGGGACAATGGCAAACCAAGGCCAAATGGGATAGAAAATTATAGGGAAAAAGAGGAAGCAGACACTATGTGGAGGTAGCTGATACATATTAGTGGCAGAGCAGAAGGATTCTGATGCTAAAGGAAGAATCCAGAACTACCTTAGATCCAAAAGCAGTCATTGTATCCCACCCTTCTGGAGCCCAGCCCAGCTACTTCTGTTCTTAGATTATCTTGAGAGTTCCCATCTCTTCATGCCTTAAAATAACCACCTCTGCTTAAACCAACTGAAGGAAGTCCTTGTTCATGCACTCAACAATATTTATCAAACGTCTACCACATGCAAGATACTGTTTTAGGTATTAGGGATATAGCAATGAACAACCCAGTCAAGATTCCTGCTCTTGTGGTACTTGCGTTTTAGTGAAGAAAGACATAGCAAAAACAAACAAATATGTAATACATTAGATGGCTCTTAAATGCTAGAAGGAAAAATAAAACTTTGTAAGCAAGGGGGTCAAGATAGTGAAAATGCTTCCACTTCTGGAACCATGGCCAGTGAGATACACTGTGGGGATCTTCTACTTGAAAACAATTACATGTTGCACAACACATAGTTTTTGCCACATTACTGAGCTCTCGGGAGATGGAATAAATCTCCAAAAGGTGGAAGAAGAAGTCCATGAACTATAAGCAATAGTGAGGCATGGGGTTGCAGTGAAGGAGCAATCTAGGGACTGAGTCTTGAGCCAGTGGCACAGCACGGTAGGAGAGCTGAGCCTGAGACTTGGATTTAGCCAAGAATCTTGAAAGAGGCTAAAAAGATTTGTGGCTAATGGTAACCTCTGGTGCCCTGCACAAGTAAGTGTAAATCTTCTCTGGAGGAAAATATCCTCAACTCATTGATTATTGGCTAAGATCTACCACACGTAAGCTCACATTCAAAGAACACCAAGCACACAAGGAAACAAAGCACTATGAGTAAAAACAGGAACAACAAACACCAGAGTTAACCCCTCTGGGCAACGAGAGAAGTGCCGACAGAATAGATGGTTCCTGAGCTGTGCTGTGCAAACCAGCAGGAAAATGGGACGGAAAATCAGAGATGAGAAGATCAAGGCTGGCTTCTAGCAACCACAAAGGGACTTGACTTAAGTAGAGGATAATTGATATCCAAACCCCAAGGTTCCCAGACTTGACAGCCTGTGTGCTAACTGCTGAGCTCTTAACCGACTTGTTGCTGACTTAGGTGGAGTGTGAACTCCAGGACTCGGCAAGCTCCTGCTCTCCCACCTCACCTCTGCTGCTCGGGCCCCGAGAACTCCAGAGCTGCTGAAGTGGCTTGAAAATATAATGGAGTCAGGCTCTGCGGTTGAAATTAACAGCCAGCCCAGGCCCCACCCCTCTTTATCCTTTGTGATCCGGCCAGGGAAAACTCTGCTCAAAAGACCTGTGTAATTGATAAAGTGATGTCATGTGGGGAGACTGCTATCTGGGGAGAGGAAACATTTTATTATTTCATGGCTCTTACCAGCACCTCAGAGTGAAGGCAGAGGAGACCGGCTGTGAAGCAGCAAACACAATCTAAGCTACTCCCCGAAGGATTGACAAAGCAAAGGACCAGCCTCGAAATTTTCAGCAAATATTTGCAGTTGATAAAAACATCTGGCACTTGGTCTTACACAGACTGAGGAAAAGGGAAACAGAAGCAGGCCCAGGTTGAGCACCGTGTGCGCGCTGGGCGCTTGGTCATCACTACGCTGCATATTCTGCACACGTTTTGTCACTTAATTCCGGCCACCATGCCCCAAACTCTATGCCAAGGGCAGCATTATCCTCATCCTGCAGATGTGGCCCCTAAGTGAAGGGTTACCAGTAATAGGGGATGTAAACAATGCAGGTACTGGGCTAAGACACTGTGTAGTATCGTTATTTCACACAGCAGTTCCATCAGTTAAGTGCTATGATCTGCATTTTACAGATGAGGAAACAGAGGCACAAAGAGGCTTGCCTGCAGTCACACAGGGACAGAACGTGACTCAAGGAGACTCAGGATAGTACAAAGGTTCCACGGCTCCTAAAGAGCAGAGTTTGGATTTAAGTCCAGAGAGTTTGGGGGTGCCTGGGTGGCTCAGTCGGTTAAGAGTCCAACTTCGGCTCAGGTCAGGATCTCACAGTTTGTGAGTTCGAGCCCTGCATCAGGCTCTGTGCTGACAGCTCGGAGCCTGGAGCCTGCTTCAGATTCTGTGTCTCCCTCTCTCTGCCCCTCCCCTGCTTGCTCTCTCTCTCTCTCTCTTTCTCTCCCAAAAATAAACCCAGAGAGCTCTGGACTCTGAAACTCATGCCATTTCCCTGCATTGTGCCACTTCCTGCCATTTGTCCCTGCCCATCTGTGTTTTCCCACAACCTGACTCCCAAAAGGGCCAACACATGTGATGGCCAAGCATGTGGGCCAGTGCACATCAGAGCTCTTGAGCCCAGCATCCAGCAGGCCTGAATTCCATCTCCTGTGCAGCTACAGGAGGGCAAGGGAGTCTGTGGCATCCCCAAGGAGCTGGAGAGAGCTCACTCTCCCAGGACCAGGAAGATGGTGCCCTGTGTCCCTATAGTTGCCCTCATCTTAGCTCCTTTGTATCCCCAAGCAGCACCCAGAACAACTCTCCAAGGCAAGAGAAGACTTTCTCAGGCTTCAGGAAATGACTTAGCAGAGCACACCTGACCTGTGGCCCTATGACTCATGGGAGAGGGGGTATCCCAGGTGTACTGCTTGCTTGTTGCTCTTGGATGAATGGCTTCATCTCCAAGGTTAGCTTCTTTTTCTTTAATGAGGAAAACAGTCCCTATCTCCTAGATGTTCAGGTGGGATTATAAGGCCAGCCCCGAGCTCTTTACCTGGAATGGAGAAGGCATTCACAAGGTCTGTTATCCACCTCTTCCTCTCCCCATTTATCTCTAAAATTAGATTTGTTTTTCGCATGCCTCAGAAGGCTGCTGTGAACATGACAGGACATAATCCAGTCTGGCAAGATGTATGCACTCGGTAAATGTTCATTAAAATCCAACACCCTACGATGATTGACTTCATGTTGTTACCATAGGGCCTCAGCCTGTGCACAGTGAGCTGGAGCCACTCAGAGGAGAGGCTGGCCCATTCTGTGCGGCCCGCCTCACCCAGGCCTGTGATCTTGGGTCCTGGCTGGGCTTTGCTCTTTCATCACAGAGGCTCTAAAAGGGAAGGACTCACATGCACACTGAAGCCAGAGTGATCTTTCTAGAAGGCAAAGCTAAGCATGCCTTTCCCCCACGCTAAAAACTCTTGGTTGGCTCCCCATGGCCCTCAGCATCCAGTTCAAATCCTTGAACATATTTGACAAGGCTTTGTGAACTGATCTATGTGCATGCCTGCCTTGCCTCTGTCACTCTATCCCTCCTCTGAAACTTCAAATAGGTCCTCAAGGGCTGTGTTCTTCCCCTTCTCAGACACCCCCAGAGCATCCCAAGTGTCTCTGTTTGTGACGCCCATCTCACGTACCAGGCCTGTTTTATGTCTGTCTACATCATAAAAACAGGCTCCAACCTGCCTGGCTCCAACAGGTTGTGATCTGTGCCTCCTTATTGATCACAACCTGTTGGCGCTCCTGGATGACTAAGTGTCCGACTCTGGATCTAAGCTCAGGTCACAGTCTCACGGTTCATGAGATTGAGCCCTGCGCTGTCAGCACAGAGCCTGCCTGGAATTCTCTCTCTCCCTCTCTCTCTGCCCCTCCCTTGCTCTCTCTCTCTCTCTCAAAATAAATAAATAAACATTTAAAAAACTAAAAACATAGGCTGCATGAGAGCAGAAGAGTCGAGTCCATGCCTGCTGTGCCCGTTGTTATATTCCCAGTACCCAGCACATAGTACCAATTAAGCATATTACCTTTACAAGCAGAAAAACATGTTATTATTCCTTAGATGTTAGAAGTGAATGAGAAATGTCACTTTCTGTGTGTACCATCTTGCTCAGTCCAGTCAGCCAATGCAGAATTCTGGGCCTTACTTCCGCAGACATAGCAATTCTGAACCCAGCCTGGTCTCATGACATGGGGAGGGCAGGGAGGCGAGGGAGAGGAAAAGTGGGAGGGGTAAATACAGACTATGTTCCCATAAGGCTTAGACAGCAGCTGTCTCCAGGGCCAGAGAGCACGTGGCACATATACATGCACATGAATTCACTTACATGCACGCAGGTAACTCCTTGCCTGCATGTGAGAGTGCATACGTCTCAATGTAACATCTCTACTACAAGGGTGCATCTCTGCGTGTGCACATTTATAGGAGCAGCTCAACTGTTTTAAATCCCTCTTCAACATTTCCATCCTTTCCCTAAAGACTCTTCTCCATGGGTCCACCAATTGGCTCTTTCTTCTCTCCACTAGCCCCATTAACATCCCTCTCCCCGACTGTTCGGGGTAATCAGATCTGTTCCCAGACTCACACGCCCCACTCAATCTCTTTGCTGAGCGAGACAAAAGTCCTGTGGTTAATCAGACCCACCCTCTTTAGAGGGCAGTTTAGCTCTAATCTGTTTTACTTGATGATAATACCAGAGGTCTCACCCAATCCCCAACCCAAGTCATTCATCAAAGCAGCTCTACCACGCACATCTATCATGTGGTCCAAGAATCTTTCATTCCAGCTGCTCAGAGGATAACATGAAACACAACACCTCCTTTTTACAGTTATAAACCCATACATAAAATCAAGGTGGGGTTCTCTCTCACCCAGCAGTGCTACAGGTAATGAGGATCATGTGGGTCTGGGCAGGAAATTCATGCTGGGTGAGCACCTATGTCTGCCCTGCCTGTTTCCTGACGATTTATGACACTGCTTAATTTCATCCTCCCAACATTATTCCTGGGTTTACATAAAGAGACTGGGGGTCGGAAAAGACAAGTAACTTGTCCAAGATCCAGTGAGGGAAGGGCAGGACCAGGACCAGGACTCTCCAGCCCATACTCTTTCCACTACACCAGGATGCCTCCTCTCAGGATTTGGAAACACACTGAGGTCAACATTGTGATGAGGGGTCTGCAATGTGCATGTGCACAAAATAGGCAAGTCCTATTTGGAGAGGTAAAGTCTTAGGTTTGATCAATAAGATGGCACAGATTACAACCTGTTGGAGCCAGGCAGGACCTCAGGCCATTTTGTCTAACCACCTCAGTTTATAGGTGGGGAAACAGAGGTCCAGAAAAAAATAATGACTTGCCCATGGCCACACAGTAAACTAGTGCCAACTCAGACTAGATCTCAGGCCGGGTAACAGCTTGGCCAAGGTTTCGACCACATCCACCTGCTGTCCTGCAAATAATTTACATCGTATTCTGATGTTGCTTTGCATAAAAGCCTCCAGTGTCTTCCAGAACTTGAGATCAAAAATTTGTCTGTCCCATCCAGGAAAACCTGCTGAAAGAGCTCTTCCCTGGCAGCCCCCACATATCATATGCTGCCTCCTAAGAACATCCCTCAAGGACCGGAAGCCCCACCTGAAAAGCCACATCTGCTGCAGCCTCTGGATGGCCCAGCCGCTGAAGGTCATGGCTGATGCCACAGCTGCTAAGTCTTTGCCAGCATCCTGAGATGCGGGTACCACGTTTGGCTTTCCATTGGAAAAGGCTGGCATGTTGCCCATGCTCAAAGTCAAATCTTTTCCACCTTCATGGGGCAGATCTAAGGCTTGCTCATGGGAGGGTTGGTGATAAGACGGAGGTTTCTACTCTCACAGGCCAACTTTGGAACCAGCCCAGACCTCTCCATCTCTGGTGCAGTGCAGCACCCCTGAAAACCCAAGACTGAGTGCAGAGAGATATGCCTTTGGCTCAATATGTAAAAACTCTCCAGCAATAAATTTAAGCAATTCCATTTGGGGCTCTCACAATTTCCTCCACTCAGGCAAACTGCTTTTTATTTCAAACGTTCCTGAAGGAAATTGGCCAATTGCTTACTTCAACTGTCGATGCCATTATGCTGAGCCTGATGGCAAGACACAAATGCAACCTGGGAATTTCTCTGCACTGGATCTTCACAAAACTGGCCACTACAACAGGGGTCTGGCCCAGAAGGGCTGTGGGTGTTGACCCTCTAGGAACTTCTCAGCACTCCCACAGAAGAGAACAAGGTGGCTGGGGCCAAGGCAGGGCTCTGAAGAACTAGGAAGGAGAGAGTTTAACATTCAGCCTGGCCCTTCAGATTGACTTTACTGTCTTCAATCCAAGGGGGTGAGGTCAACTCCAGCCACTTTGAGATGGTGTCGGCAGTCAAGGAGACTGACTGGAGGAGGTAGAAGGCAGCATTAGTGCCCAAGGAGTCTGATATGATCAACAGCAGCTCCATTTACTGAGCGCTTTCATATGCCAGATGCTGTGCTAGGCATTTTACGTGCATAACTGCAGTAAATCCAAACTCCTTACCATGTTCTCTGGAACAGTGCCTGGTACCTGGTAAGTAGTATACAAGTGTTGACGAATGTCGTGGTTGTTAACAAGGGGCTCCTAATGAACCCCCAAGCCCACCCTCACTGGCTTGGGATAGACAAGCTGATTCTACAACTTCCTGTCACCTTAGCATCAGAGACGGAGTTGGTGGGAGGCACTGATCACTTGAACTGTTCTCAGTTTGGGCAAGGACCTGATTGGTCAGTTGTGCGTCCCCTGGCTTCCTAACCCTGACAGATGATGCATTAGGAGCATGTGTCTCCCTAGGAGCCCACACAGGCTGGCTCAGAAATGGTGCATGTGGGTCTGGTCACCTGCATGCATAGGGTTGCCTCCTCCACCTTCACCCCACAGCAAGAAAGGTTTCACCAGACACATCAAGAAAAAGGAAAAGGAGGAGTTTACTTTTTACGACCAGAGTTGTGGCAAGCAACTCCTGACTCCAGCATTGCCATGACAACACCTGGAAGACATCTTGGCTAAGAGCTGAGGTTTGTGAAGCTGAGTGGCTGTCTCAGGTGAACAAGGTCTGGCAAGGCTTCTCCAGGCCAAGGAGAAGGGAGCCACCAAGGGCTTCATGAATTAGTCACTCCCCTCCACAGGGATGGCCTGAGGACCTAAAGGCAGGTCTCTTGGTGACCAATCCCTTTTGAAATGTGCTGTATAAAGGGTTTCTGAGTCCCACTACCCCTACCCCCAGCCCAGAGGGCACCCGCTGTTCCCTTCTCTCCATAGCTTTCAAGCTTTCAGAACAGGTCTTGGGCCCCTCCAATACCACTGTGACACCCCCCCCCAATGCCAAAGCTGGATCAGTATCACAAGGATTACCGAGCATCTACTATTTTCTGGTACTAGCCAACATAATTAGGGACACAGTGATTTAAAAAAGGGGGAGGGGTGTGCCTGGGTGCCCCAGGAAGCAGAGCTTAAGGCCAAAACAAACACCAGTGACTCCATCAGTGTAAGCATCCAAGGAGAGAGTAGAGAAGAGAAAATGAACAGGGGGTGGGCCAATCAACTCTAGCCCAAAGCATTAGAGACATGGAGACAATGGTGGCTATGCAATGATAATGGAGAAAACTGTATTCACAGAATGCCTCTCAGGGAGAATATTCTCTGTGCTTAGCGATTTTGATAGATTTTGATACGCCAGTTGTGAGGTGGAGCCTCAAGGCACCTGTTTAAGATATAATAGGTGCCTTAGTGTCTTCAAAGGAGGCTGGGTCTGGTTAGCTGTGGCACTTTGGTGATGCTGGGTGGGGCTTCCCTGCTCAGGACAGGAGGGAGCAGAGCCACTCCTCCCCCACCCAGACCCCTGCCTTGTTATAGATTCTGAACAAGCATGGGAAGGGTGTTGATTTGAAGAGTACCATTTTTCACCCCACCTGGAGTACTCACAGTCTGACTCCATTATGGAGAGCTCCACCAACACTAGGAAACAAAGTGGCTATAAGGCAGATATATGAAAGGTAACGAGCTTTCCACTCCCTGGGGAGTGAGGTGGCCTGGAGCTGAACTAGGCCTTCTCAGATAGGCCACGCGGCCCACAATGCTTCAGATTTTAGCCTTGCCCAGCGGCAAAGCGTGCAGGGTCTGCTCTGGGCCAAGGAGGCACCAACACTGAAGGAACCAACAGCAGTGACCAGAATTGCTGGACTTTCCAGCAAGGTGGCCTGCAGTCCAGCTCACAAAGCATCTACACTGTCTTCTCCATCCAGGGCACAGAGTGTGTAAAGTAAGGACTCCTCTGCCCCTGAGTTGCTCAGAATGATTGGGGGACGCAGCTATGCAAACAGAAAATTAACACAGCCATTAAGAGCTCTGGCCAGAGCACAGAGAAGCCCTTTTTGGAAGGACAGGTAGACTCAGGGAAAGCTTTTCAGAGGAGTCAAGGCTGTGGTAGAGGGAAGGGCACAGGGGAGGTGAGGGAAGGAGTGTCTGAGTGAGGATAAATCAGTCCCAAACAAAAGGAACGGGATGAGCAAGGAACAGGGGCATGAAATACCACAAACATACAAGGAACAAGTCATTCTGATGGAGCACAAATCCGTACCAGTGAGTGACGGAAGATGATTCTGCCAAGACAGGAAAGACTGGGAAGACAGCAAGACTGGGAAGGGTCTTGGATGCTGTATGTTACGTGGAGTTTTATTGTGAAAGATGATGGAGGCCACTGAAGGATTTTCAAGTTGGGAATGACACAGTCCCATTTCTAAATTTCTTGACACTAATGCCCTGTTCCTTTTTTCCACATGCCTGCACCCTGGCTATTCTTCAGGGCTTCCCCGAAACCTCACCTCCCTCAGCATGTCCTCAGGACTTAACAGAAAGCTCACTGTTTTCCATTTGACCTTCACCCCAGTCACAGTGGACCCATTTTTGGACCTGGGCCCCTCACCAGACTGTAAAGATCCTAAAAGTCAGAGCTTTGTCATAATGATTCCTTGTGCCACCCGGAGAAATGCAAAACATTGCATAAATGTCTACTGCACTCACTACTATTAAGATGACTGTTATTTCTATCAGCATTATTTGCATTATTGGAGTTATTTAAATACTGAGTAATCCCTTAGCTGTAAGGATGCAGTCTCTGCCAGTGAGCCTCATTAAAGTTGACTAACCTGAATGGAAAGAGTTCAGGATTTTTAGTCTGAGGAGGTGAATTGAAAATCCTGGTTCTACCACTAACGGAATGAGGAGACCCCACATCACAAAATGTCTGTTGAAGAACAGAGGGTTAAGAAGGCTCTGGGAGTCAGATTTCCCAGGAGTAACACGTGGTAAAACCTGGCCCCTTATTCCAGCTGGTCAAGAGGATGTTTACACATCAGAGGCACTTTGGGCAGCCAGTCCCCAACCCCAGCGAAGTGGGACAGACTCTACCCCAGCACTTTACACACACTGTGTGTCTGCTCCAGTACAGCCCTTTAGAGGTCCCAAAGCATGTCAAGTGGATGCTATGGAAGACTAGCTGTGAGTTCCCAGAGATTAGGCTAAGACAGGTCAGGTCAGAAGTGTCCACAGGATCAGGAGAGGCCCAGACATCAAGGGGTCCCTGTGACCTGTGTCTTCTTCAGCCTCCCAGAGACTAAGCCCCTGGGAAAACCAAGACTTCACAGTGGAAGTGCTGACTCGTGAACCCTACAGGAGGAGGTACGGGATTGCTGATCAGTCATGCCTGCAGCTCCTAATCATCATCACAGGGCAGACCTGCCTGCAAGGATGGAAATTGTCTACAAACACCAACACAATCCTATGAAGCATCATCTGGCCACAGTCTGTGTCTACCTCCATTGAGCATCAAAGTGGACACAGCTGAGCTGGCTGACCCACCAGTGACCTGCCCTCCCTCACCCTTCCAAAGATGTTAAGCCATCAGAATCTGAGGCTTACTCTAGTAGAAGAGGGTACCCATTACCCCATTAAGATGAAAACAAGTGCATGCAATATGGACTCAGGGTAAGGAGCATAGTAAGAGACAGAGAAGTCATGGCCATTCACATGACCCAGGGCCATGAGGAATATACCCACTCATGGCTCCTCCTCTTCACCATCATCTCCAGGCCTCCTTAATGAACACTTACTTAATTACAAGGGGCCTTATCAGACTGCCTATGAATTTGAGTACCATTCACATTTAATCTTTGCGTTGTTTTTTAGGTGAAGGGTCTCAGGAGAAGTCTAATTCTTTTTCTGAATTGAAGTGGTCCTGATTTGGTGTCTGATTCTCATACCTTCCCTGGTCTCATACCTTAATAGTTTGGGGCTCAAGTTTGGCACAATGACCCAACTGCAAAGGAACCTGATGAACTGATCGGTGCCAACCTGGAGGGTGAGAGATTACGGGCCAGTATATGGAACATCTTTCTAAGCATCAGAAATTCCTGAAGAAAGAGCATGCTGACTCACAGATAGTGAGCTCCCTGTCACTGGAAAGATCCAAGCAGAAGCTGGAAAACTACCTGGTGAAGAAGTTGTGGAGGAAAGGCATGAATCTGTAAAGGTCTGTGTCTCTTACAGCCTCTCTACTTAGAAAGGCTCCCCCTGCTGAAGTTATGCATGCCCTTGCCACTTTGAGGATCTATTTCCTTGGCAGAAAAAAAAACTGTGCCAAACGGCAGCAGAAGTCTGCCTTCTCTCTGTTTTCTTTTGCATGATGCCTCCCCAGAGACAGGCAACACCTCCCTTGTTCTTCCTGCTCTAAACACAACTAGAGTTTAGTCCAAGGAAAGGAGTTGTTTTTTTAAAGGTTTGTTATACTCCAAGAAATAAATAAAGATGATGTGAGTAAGCAGAAGAGGCAGGGATCCAGGTAATCTGCAGCTGTCCCCAGGATTTTACTTCCTAGGGAGCTACCTGGTGGGATCACCCTAGGCTGTCCCTAAAGATGCACTGACCCACTCCTTTCAGTGGGTCCTGTGTCCCTGCCCTCTAACAAAGATAGGCCAACTGCTAAACAGAGAGGCTTTCCTGACAGAGAAAAGCAAGGATTCAGCCTGGATGCCAGCTACCCAGCTACCAACTCAGAAGTTACTGACTACATCCCATCACCAAAAGGGATTTAGACAATTTCAGAATGTGTGCAACTTTCAAAAGTTAGTTAGATTTATTATCTCCTCCCAGTTGCTGTTAGGAATTAGCAGTAAAACCCTTAAAATTTAAATGCCCTACTTGTTTTAAAGGACAGGAAGACCGTGTCCCACCAGAAGGCCAATCTTAGTGGAGAGAATCCCAAGGAATAGAGTGGCAGCTTAAAGACAAACGCTACAGAACGAATTCCAGGGCTCAAGACTCAGATGCCTAGCTGCAGCAGTTGAGAGGAGTGAACTCACAGACACCTGCTGGGGCATCCAGCAAGCTCTTCTTATCTTTGGACTGTTCCCTGGTACACTACAGTTGCCCTCACGCAGCCAGGCCTGCGCTATGTGGCTCCACCCCCTGGCCATAAGTGACTGGATCATAGGAGGACACATGACTAAGATGGACCAATCCAATTTTCCATTCAAAAATGTGAACTGGAGGACAGAGCGGCAAGCTGAGAGCTGAGTCAAGCTAGTAGCCGTGCTCTTCGGTCAACCATGTGGTGGCATCACTTAGGAACGAAATGCAAATTCTTACGGCCGTTGGGGGAGAGAGGTTGGGTCCAGCAAGTCCACAAACGGTGGTTCTACCGTCTAAAGTTAGAGAAGCTCTGCCCCAGAGGAAAGGAAGTCTATGAATTCAAGTAGATTGTTCAATGTTTTTGTGACTTCTGTGAGACACTGGAATATACTTCTGGTAAATCAAATATATTTTGCCTTATACTTCTTTGAATTGGTTTCTGTCACTTGCAAACAAGAGCACCTTAACTAATATGGCTGGTTGAGCCTGGGATGACAGAAGCAGACTTTCATTCCCCAAATCCTCACCACCACCTCCCAATGCTGGCCCACAAAGGAAGGCATCCTTTCCCATCCCACCTCCTGTTCCTTCAGTGGGAATCCCCCTAATCCCACCTTCCTCACCTTTCTACCTGCAGTTCTTTGGATTTGCCATTTTGTGAACTTGTTTTTCAAGTCACTCACTGCCCCCCCCCATCCTTTATTTACCATCTCAACTTAGAATCTAACATGTTACTATAACACCTTGAATTCTCTTCCTTTAGTCAATGCTATAAACGCTCCACCCAGATTGTCCCTCTATTCTCCAAAGCAGAGGCATCCCCCACTTCTTCCCAGGAATGCATTTCTTTTAGGAAATTGGAAGCTTCTTACAGTAGCACCCAGGGTCACACAAATAGTAAGGGACACATTCAGATACCAGACCAAGTCTGCCTGCCTGCAAAACTCGTGTTCATTCCACTGTATCACTGCTTTTCATCTGCAAACTGTCTCCTTAATCCTCCTTCCTTCCCCTGAGTGAGGAGCAGTAGCTGAACTGAGAGCCTCCCTTTCCCTCCCCCAACCTGAAGACTGTGCTCTGCAAAGCAACAGATTCTGCTCTTTATTTCTCTACACTCCTTTATGTATACATGCACACCCATGTGTATACAAGCACACACACACGTACACAAGTGTGTGCACATATGTGTGCTAGCAAAAATTTCAATTCCAAACAGCTGTTTGAAAGTCCATTTGTTTGCAAGTCCAAAGAACCTACTGAAGGTTAAGCTTATAATCCCCAGGTACATTTTCCACCAAATAGAAGAGTGAGTTGGTGCTTCGCATAATCTTCTGTTTTGCTCTGATAGGTGTTCTTTTTCCAAAATATCCCTAGTTCTCCCACTTTGAAAATCTGCTGAGACAGACAAACCCCTCCTTCAAGATTTCTCTGAGAGAAGTCCTTAGCAGCTACAGTACCAATATCACTTTGACCTTGTGTAGATGGTAGGGACCCTGAACCTGTGGAATCTTCATGGTTCACAACAGCTGTAGCACGTCTGCAATGGCCAGGTTCTCAGACCCCTCAAGCATCTCCTGGGCTCACCTAAGGCTATGGGGTATCCATTAATGATAGCAATTAATTATATTGCTCCTGTCTAGCCATATACCCAAAAATTTTCCTACTTTTTTGATTTTTCAATTGCTTCTCATCATATTTTGCTGACTCTTGTCAATGGCATGGGCACAGAATTTTTTACATGTTTCCTGATTCACTCTTGGTCCTTTACAATAACTCATTGTCAAAAAATTGTATCCCATTTTCACTTGCAACATCCATTTTCTCACCACTTCCAATTTCTGAAATTATTATGCCACTTTGGTTTCCATCGTAACCATATGTCTCTTCTAACTAGCATTTCCAACACGCTCGCTCTCTGTGTCTCCACTTATTGGTCATGATGATAACAACGTTTATAAAACACCTTCAGTCTGAGCACAAACACAGCAAACGTGCCCTAATAAATCAAGCGACAACTATGCCAACCACAGCCGCCACCTGTTGGTGGCAGGAAGAATTGACATGCTTTTGCTGTGGAGCAGAAGTCGGCAAACTTTATTTGTAAATAAAGTTTTATTGGAACAAAACCATGCCTATTGTATATGTCTGCTCTCAAACTACAACAGCAGCATTGAATAGTTGTGACAGACATCATGTGGTCCTCAAAGCCTGAAGTATTTATGATCTGGCCCTTTGCAGAAAATGTTTGCCCACGCCTGCTCTGAAGCATTTATGGAAATTAATAGCTTTAAAGTTTGTAAGTAGTGGAATAAACAGCTTGAGACCATGCATGACTCAGATAAATGACTCTCATGAAGCTCATTTGCATGACAGCTTTTGAGAGAATTCATCCTAAGGATGGAAGGGACCAAATTCAACTGGCCTGACCCAGTCAGAAAATTTTAGTCAATGCATAGAAGAAAATTTCTCATTACTGTATAGGGGCTATCACTCCAACCCATCCTTAGCTAATTTCCATAGATTCATGTCTGAATCTAGGAGGAAAGAGGGCTTACTTATATCAGACAGCGATAGTCTAAATGATGCTGCATAACAAACTATCTTAAAACTCAGTGGCACACAGCCATAAGCGTTCATTCCTGTCTCTAGCTTCTGCAGGTTGGGAAGGGAGGTTCTGCCTCAAGCCACAGGTCTGCTGTGTCTGGCTCTGCCCCCCATGACCCTCATTCTTCCAGGACAGCAGTCTACCCAAGAAGGGCTGTTCTTCCCCTTTTCACATTCGTCTCCTATCGATGGCAGATGCCTAAGATGGCAAGTCCAATGGCACAAGCACATTCCAAGCTTGTGTTTGTTTTACATCTTCCAGCATCCCATTAGCCAAAGCAAGTCACATGGCCAAGACCAACGTTAATGGCTGGGAAATACACTCCTTTCATATAGGTTCAGGAGAAGGAAATTAATATTTGCTGAATGATAAGATACTTAAGTAAAGACTGAAAAGACTGTTTCATCAAGCTGTATAGAATTTTGGGATGTCTCCAAGACAGTGCCACACAAAAGAGAGGAAAGCTTCCTCCTTTTCTCTCCACCTTCGCCACACGTATCATTCTGCTTGGGCACTTAGAACCACGTCACTTGAGAGATAGCAGCAGTAATCCAGTGAAGCAACAATGAGGCAGTGTTGGGGCCTGGGGGACACTGCTGGACCTGGCAAAACAGCAGAGGAGCTCAGTCGGTTATACGGGAGTGCAGAGGGAGAGGCTGCAGTAGCCCAGCAGAGCAACACTGGAAGATTCCAGCACCTGCAGAGCAGCCGAGGTGTCTACAGGGGTCAGCCATGCCCAGTGGAGCAGCAGCACCCCCTAGAGGAGAACATGGTACTCAGTGAAACAGCAGCATACTTGTCCAGACCATTCAAACACATGTGAGGGTTCTCAGGAAATCATGAGATTTTTCTTTTCTTTTCTTTCTTTTTTTTAAAGAGAGAGAGAGAGCAGGGTAAACGGGCAAAAGGAGAGAGGGAGAATCCTAAGTAGGCTCCACACTCAACGTGGAGCCCGACACAAGGCTCAATCCAGGAGCCTGGGATCATGACCTGAGCCCAAATCAAGAGTTGGACGTTCAACCAGCTGAGCCACCCAGGCACCCCAGGAAATCATGAGCTTTTTCATAGGAGACTAAGGTGGGGATGCAAGGCAGTGAAATCTCTGAGTCAGCTGACTAATACCCACAGACTGATGGATCCTGGAAAAATGCAAATTGGGATCTCTGACTCCAAATAGCAGGCTCATCAGAGCAGAGATTCCCTTGAACACACATACATGCACGCGTGTCCACACACACACACACATACACAACACAAACACCCTTAGGCCCCACCCATTAGAAAGAAGCAGAGCATTAGACTCTCATAAGATTTCCTTCCTTCCTTCTATAGACTCATCAAACAGATTCCTACCAATTCTAACCAAGACAGGTCAGTGAACTGTAACCAATCCTGCACCCAGAGACTAAGCAGCCTCAATTCTGGAGTCTCTGGAGAAGTGCTTTGAAATGCCTCTTTGTAGGGGAAGCTCCTCCCTGCTCTCCATCTGTCCAGCCCCACCAGGCCCTGTAGCTGGTGATCATTAAGCAGTAAGTGCAGTCTTAATGGTGGCTAATGGTGGGCTTAAATACTCAATACTCGAAGGAACCCCAGGGGTTGACTCACTTACATGTATTGAGTGGTCCTGCAGACCCATGGAACGGCTCCTCTTAATGAGATCGACCAAACATTGAACTTGAGCCCAAGAAATGGCTGAGAAGAGGACGCAAGCCCTGCCAAGGCCCTATGTAAGAGGCCAGTGTGAGAGCACAGCCTCTTTGGCTATTTTCTCTGAGGGGTCTGTTGCAAGGGCCACCCTGCAGGGATTGAATAGCTAAGGTGTTGTTGTAGTTGATAGTTAAGGCTGCCTTGACCTCCACCTCTGCTCCACCTCCATCACCATTCCCACAACAACACCCTGTAGTTCATGTTCACCCAGAACTTCCAGGCCTCAGAATCCATTCTGCCTGCTCACACCACCTGCCCTCCAGCTCTCTCCCACCTGTCTCCTAACACCCTGACTTTCCTCTAACATTCTCTATTCTCACAATGACCACATGTTTCTCCCCAAGTGTGCAAGCCAGAGACCTAGTAGTCATTTGAAATACCTTCCTCTCCCTGGATCACCTATATCAATCCATTCCAGGTCCTATTGACTTCCTCCTAAATGTCTCTTTAATCTGCCCACCCCTCTCCATTTTCTTTGTCTGACTTCCTATCATCTCTTGCTTGGATTGCTTCAGTGGACCCCATGGCAAGGACCCTGTAGTATCCATCTTTGTATCTCAAATGCTGCACCCAGGTCTGGCCCAAGATAAGAACTCAGAAAATTCTGGCTGAATGAATGAATAGATAAAAAGGCCAAAACATATTTATGAGTAATTGTTCTCAGCCAGTACTGGCTGAATGTACTTGGACTAGTCACTTCTATGCTTTGAGCCTGTTCCCCCACCTGCTAAATGGAAATAATCCCAACAGAATTGTTGTAAAGATGATAGGAAATAATGCTAAAAGAATTATGTTCTGCTGCTAATAATAACCTGAGGAACAATGACCTAACCCAAGTGGTATTTTTTCTTTCTTTTCCTGTAAGAAGCCTGGAAGCTGCTGTTCCTAGCATTAGTCCAGAGGCTCAGGCACATCTAGGCCAAGATTTCTATGATATTCTTGGTCTTTACCTTATGACTAACTTATGTTTACAGAAGGGCTGCGATACCTCCAGCATCGGCCCACATTCCAAGTAGAAAGGGGGAAACACCAAGGGCAAAGAGCAAAAAGGGTGCATGCCAGCTGAGGTGGCTCCTTTTAAAGAGCTCTGCACATCTAATTTGATTAAAAAGTAAAGCTTTGGAGTGGATATCAAATATATCCTTGAATGACTATCAGTCAATGTTCTTGGATGCAAGTATTGGAAATATCACTGGCCATATTTATTTTTAAAAAAGAATTTCTTGGAATAATATTGAAGGCTCACAAATTACTAGGAGACTAAGGGCTGGAAAATAAGCAAGAACCAAGGACTCTCCCGAGGGCCAAGCATAGGAAATGATCTATCCAGGAGGCTATGGCCACTACAGCAGGACACAATTGACTATCCACAGCTCCTATTGCCACTAGGCTACCACATGGTTGCCACTAGGTAACCATCATGGCTACCACAAATGAATTCCCAACGATGGTTCCCTTTTCCTTTCTTCCTTTCTTTCTTTCTTCCTTTCTTTCTTCCTCCCTTTCTTTCTTTCTTTCCCCTTCCTTCCTTCCTTCCTTCCTTCCTTTTTTCCTTCCTTTCTTTTACCATTTGCTCCAGATTCAAACTCCTGGGCAGAGCCCAGTACGTCAGTAGGGATCCTGGCAAGGATTGAGTGACTTGAGAATTTAATAAAGGAGCTATTTATAAAGAGATGGGTAGGGTATGGGGAAACCACAAGAATGTCAGAATTCTGGGGTTTGTAACAGCAAGGTGCTGTGATTGACCTGAAGAGGCAAGAAAGAGAGTGGTTACTGAAGCCCAGGATATCACATTAACTCTAGGCCATTAGGTCCAGCTTTCTCTTTGCTAAACTAGTGCACCAGTACTTCTCAAAATGTGCTTCCCCCAGAGCAGCAGCACCCGTGAACTTGTCGGAAATGCAAACACTTAGGGCCCACCCCAGACCTCCTGAGACAGAAACTCTGGGGGTGGGTCAAGCAATCTGTGACTTTCAAAGCTCTTTAGGTGATTCTGATCCTAAAGTTTGAGAACCACTGTAGCATACCAAAGGTTGGCAAACTTTGTCTGTAAGGGACCAGATAGTAAGTATTTTAGGCCTTGAAGGCCATACAGTTCCTCTCTTAACTACTCAACTCTGCCTCTGTGATGTAAATGCACTCTAGACAACACATAAGCACAGCTGTGTTCCAATAAAACTTTACTTACAGAAACTGCAATTTGAATTTCATATAATGTTCATGTATCACTCAATATTATTCTGCTTTTCAATTTTTTCAACCATTAAAAAATGTAAAAACCATTCTTAGCACCAGAGTTACATACAAACACACAGTGAGCTGGATGTGACCCACAGGCGCAGTTTGAGGACCCCTGGAGTAGATTGTTAACACCACCCACGGTGCTCAAAGCTGGAACTTTCCATTCTGAATCCCAGGGGAACACACCCACGGCAATGAATTGCAAGAAACTTGCCAACCTTATTCTCTTCCTTCCCTCTATCTCTTGCCAGTGGTCCCCAGTGGCTGAACTGCTTCCTGGGACACAGAGTAGGGTGGAAAGGTGGAAAGTAGATCTGCGGAGGTGGGGGTGGCATCTGGAAGATTCTATCACACACACTCAAGTCAGGAGCGAGAGGAGGGAGACTGCTCTCCTTCAATTCCCTAGAGGGGGCGCTGGCTCGTAAAGGAAGGGAATGGGATATTGCAAAAATATAATGCATCAACTATCCGCTACAATGGTATGTTTTCATCAGACGGGAATCTGTTGTCTTAGCGTCGTGTTGATACTGCCCAAATTTCACTCAGATTGGATCTAAAATACTCGGCAGCCACCACTTGAGTTAAGGTAGAAAGATAGGGGGCGCCTGGGTGCCTCCCTCTGTTGAGCGTCCAACTCTTGATTTCAGCTCCAGTCATGATCTCTCGGTTCGTGACTTCGAGCCCCACGTCCGGCTCTGCACTGACAGCATGGAGGTTGCTTCGCATTCACTCTCTCTCCCTCTCTCTGTTCCTCCCCTGCTTGTACTCGCGCTCTCGTTCTCTCTCTCTCTCGTTCTCTCTCTCTCTCTCTCAACATAAATATATAAACTTAAAAAAAAAAGATAAAAAGATAGCCCAACCATGTGCCCAGGAAGGGTTCACAGAACACACATCTTCCCACAGAGAACCCCAGGGCCGTCAGCACTGCTGGTTAAGCAGACTCAGAACACTAAAGCATGGGTGTGCATGCATCCAACCTTCCACATTGCCCAACCTCAGCCCAAGGGGCAGAACAGGGTTCGGCACATGCAGCCAGGCACCTGGACACTCTACACTGAAATCAACAATGTGCTTTCACACCAGGCCGGGGCGGCAGGGGGCGGTGCTCCTTCACGGCAGTTCGTTTTGGAGCATTAACCAGCCCTCGAAGCTCCTGTTAGTCCAAGGCCACAGTTGTAAACAACCTGTGGACACCTGTACATCACACTCGGCACACAATCACCATCATCAACTTTGTCCGTCTTAAAGGTCCCCCCAGACAGCATAGCACAAACAGCACTACACATGCTCGTACACAAATCCAGACATGTGTATCTTTCCTTCAAAGAGAATTGTGCTGCAGAAAACACCATGAGCTATCTACTGAGAAAGCCCAGAGGCCTGTGTGGGAGGCAGGTCACGGACTGGGTGAGAGGAGGAAGCTTGAAACCAGACATAAATGGAGTGGAGGCAGGCAGGTTTATCCTAAAGTTGTTTTATGCCTCAAACAATAACTATTGACATCTCAGAAGTTAGGAAATGTGAAAGCGAGCATCTTACACTATCCACTTAATGGAGTCGCTATCTGGAAATGAGTTCTGAGAGAAAGAGAAAGGGAACAGAGGAGATAGACTAAGAAGGATCTCTCTAGCCCCAATGCTAGAGACACCCAGATCTGAGTCCCCACTGCACTGATTAGCTGTGTGGCCTTGGGTAAGCTACCTCACCTCTCTGAGCTGTTTCCCAGGCTATAAATAGGGTTACTGTGCAAGTTCAATGCGATGACCAATAGGAAGTACTTGGCATGGAGTAGGCATTCAGCAAATGCCATTTCTTTTTCTCCCCCTTCCTGTGGAGGGAAAGAAAGAGACATGAAACTCCTTCTCCAGGAAACACTGAGCCTTATCTGCCACACTCAGTCACCACATCCTGGCCGTTCTACCATAATTTCATTTCTGTTTCTAACTTGATCCACCCTGGAATGTTGGATCTGCTTTTGTCCCTGCTATTTTGGGTTCCCTGCCTAATATTTAGCTCCAATACTGGAATTTCATTTTCTCTCTGTGAGCCCCTTTTGCTGACTCTATGTCCTGACTCAAGTCCCCCTGCCTTTTTCCTGTTTGTTTCTCCCTCCCTCTCTTATTCCTTCTATCCTTCCTTCCTTCCTTTCCTCCTTCCCTCCCTCCTGACTTTGATAGCTATAGAGAATCCACAGCATGTCCAGTGCCACGTTAAGCATGCAGCCTAATGGGTTGTCCCAGAAACAAGACAAATGTGGTCTCTGATCTCAAGGGCCTTCAGTCAAGTAGGAGAGACAGACAATGAACAAATATATAACAGGATGTTTAAATGAAAGTGTTAGCCAGGGCACCAAGAGACAATAGCTCTCATATTTCAAAGAAGGTGCTAGACTATATGTAGAATTTACAAAGGAGGTTGTCAAAGCCAGTTGCACATCAAGTGTACGTGCAGGTCAAAAGATGGATTTGGGGCAAGTATTTCAGCAAAGAATTTCTTGGGATGAGCTGTGCAGTGAATCCCACGCCCTCCCGGGAGGTGGGGGGGGGGGGGCTATGGTAATCACTGCTCCTATTCACCAGTGTTTGGTTTTTCTCTATGTCTGGGCACCAGAGATCTTGTACCCTATCTACTCACCTTGAAATTAAAGATGACTATGGTGCCAATGAATTTCATGGCAGTGTGCAGCCCTCCAGCCCCCTCTTCCTTCACCGTGGCAATTGTAGAAGAATTTTTTCTTCTTATTAAATTCTATTGAAGCTCTTCAACTCATCAATATTTATGCCAAGAGCTTATAAGAGAAAATATTGACAATATCTGAATGCATATCTAACATCTAGTTAAGTTAACAATTATTTTCTCAAATGAAGCAAAAGTTAAGTTCACTAAAAACGCTTTTTTTCCCATGTAACATTTTTTAAATTGTGATGAAATATACATAACATAAAATTTTCCGTTCAAACCATTTGTAAGTGTTCAGTTCAGTGGCATTAAGTACGTTCACACTGCTGTGCAACTGTCCCCACCATCCATCTCTAGAACTTTTTTGTAGATGCATTTTTGATATAGAGATGCATGGAATGTCAAGTCAACACTTAGAGGACAACTGCCCATAAAGGGTTTCTGGAGCCACAGGGGACTGAGAGCCAGAAATGAACTTGCGTGGTATTAAGCACTTTGGTTGGATGCTGTTAACTCAGTATAACCTAGCCTAGGCTGATGAATGCATAGATGCTACCTCCTACCCCAGGGTGATAGGAGAGTGGCTTTGAGAGACCACTTGGAAAGCTGAAATGGGACCCCTATAGTCTCACTTGAGAAATCCAAATGTCAAGAGGCTGGCTGCAGCAGCCTGTAGCACAGAGGAGAGGGCTACAGTTTGGGAAGTAACTTTCTTTGAGAGTATATCAGAGCACAGGAATGACAAAGGTTTAACCAGACTCTGAAGTAAGTCAAGTGTAAGAGTAAGCCAGTGTGGAGGTCATGTAGGTCCTGTCAAAAAGAGAAAACAGTGACTGCTGGGTACCCAGGAAAAAGCAAATAGCCAAAATAAAGATGCATGTGCTCTAGACTGGCAACTGCAGGTGAAAGGTCCCCAAGGATGAGTTAGGCATCTCAAACACCCCACAAAAGCACCCAGCAGAGAAAGAGTTCACTTTTAACATCTGCCAAGTCCAAAGAGTGTTGAAGCTGGTCACCACCATGAAAAACAGTCAAGTGAGAATTCCCTGCTTCCCTTACCTCTTCTGGTACTCCTCCCCCCATCCTGGAGGTGTTATAAATATGGCTAGCAGGATGGCAGGGGAGTAGATGTACCTGGTGAAGAAAGGAGATGATACCAACCGTATATGCCCCTTCCCCACAGCTTCCAGACTGCAGCAGTCCCCAGGGGAGGAGGGAAGATGATGTGCCTTTAAGGAAGATGGCAGTCAGTGTTCCATATTTTAATTACTAAGTTAGAAATAGAGTTGAAAGTTAAAGAATGCATAGGACTTTTTATTGCTTTGTAACACCCATAGCTTTTAGGGCACCTGGGTGGCTCAGTCAGTTGAGCATCCAATTCTTTTTTTTTTTTTTTTAATGTTTATTTATTTTTGAGACAGAGAGAGACAGAGCATGAATGGGGGAGGGGCAGAGAGAGAAGGAGACACAGAATATGAAGCAGGCTCCAGGTTCTGAGCTGTCAGCACAGAGCCTAACGCGGGGCTCGAACTCACAAACTGCGAGATCATGACTGGAGCCGAAGTCGGACACTCAACCGACTGAGCCACCCAGGCGACCATGGTTGAGCATCCAATTCTTGATTTCGGCTCAGGTCATGATCTCAGGATCATGGGATCAGGCCCCACATCAGGCTCTTCACTGAGCATGGAGTCTACTTAAGATTCTCTCTCTCTCTCTCTCTCTCTCTCTCTCTCTCTCTCTCCCTCTCTCTCTCCTTCTGCCCCTCTCCCCTTCTTGAGTACTCTCTCTCTCTCTCTTTCTAAAATAAAAAAAAATTTTTTTTTTAATTAAAAAAAAATAACAACCATGGCTGCCAAGGGCCCAGCTGAGTTTTCCTCCAAGGGCAGAAAAACTAGCCGCCACAGAATGGTTTATACTGGGACAGCAGGAGACAAAAATAAAGTTGCTTTATGATTCCATCCCACAAGTCATGCATATCCAACATAATGATACAAATAAATCTACAAATATTTTCCAAGATCAGCGAAGTCAGGTAAAAGATTTGATGGGAGTGTTATAGCTAAAGAAACTATTTGTAAGTAAAAATAGGAACTGGTCAGCCACAGTCACAGAACAAGAAGAGAACCACCAGAATGTCCATGCTAGCCCCGAGGGTTCAGATCACGGTATTCCATGGCCTTGATCTTTCAGTTTCCAATGGCCTATTTGTGGCAAAGGCATTGATTCTTCAGGATGGCTTAGCTTTACACTATTCAGCTTTCAAATCACATAATTAAGTCATGTTATTTGAATTCCTCGTGTGCCAGGCGTGATGGAAATGGTCACTTGACTTTCTGCATCCGTTCCCATCTCCTTCTACTGGGCATTCCTATACCAGAAAGGTTGGGAAAAAAAATTTTTAACTTAAATTTCCCAGACTCCCTTGAAGGCTGGGTTCTGGGTAAAAAATAGGCTTCAGCAATCAGGTGTACTTGAGGGAGATACATATTTGTAGATGAAAGTAAAGAAGACACCAAGACACCATCGTCCTACTGACAAACAAGGGAGTTGAGACACCAGTTGGCCTTTGTCAGACTATGTCTCAGTGTCAGGAAAAGCGGTGGCGGTGGCAGCAGCAGATACCGAGTGCTGGGTCATAGAGCTCTGTGCTCTTGGACTCAGTGATTTCAGGGTCAACCACCTGAGCTCCCAGAATCTAGGTTTATCAAAGGCAATAGCTTTTCTGACAGATCCCTGCTACAAGAAGTCACTCCTAGAGGCCGTGCTTAGAGTCTCTCCTCCAACCCTTCCAACAACTTGAGAAGCACCTAATTCCTCATAATAAATAAATCTCTTTCTTCTTAAAATATCCAGAGTTTCTGTTTCCAGCACCGATCCCTGGCTTATGCACCTTCTGAATGTAATCTCACTTCTCATTTGGCATGGCCTCAAAGGGAAAGGGGTCTTGTCAGAACACGAGACTAACAATTCCCCTGAGTAGTAACGTTTCTCAGTGAGACCTAGTGTCATACAACAGAGTCTTATACAGTTCATTGACATAAGTCAGCATTCTTTTTCTTTAATTACTTTAATGTTTATTTATTTTTGAGAGAGAGAGACAGAGTGTGAGCAGGGCAGGGGCAGAGAGAGAGGGAGACACAGAATTTGAAGCAGGCTCCAGGCTCTGGGCTGTCAGCACAGAGCACAACACGGGACTCAAACTCATGAATCATGAGATCATCACCTGAGCTGAAGTCAGACACTTAACTAACTGAGTCACCCAGGTGCCCTGACATAAATCAGCATTCTTAAGTTTGGGTAATGCCAGGGCATGGACTAAACTGTGTTTCTGTATGTAAGATTTGGCCCAAGTCTGGACAGAGGTGAATTCACCAAGGCACATGCCACTTTGTAAGGTCTTGGGGGAACAGGACACTTAGCTTTCTCTGGTGGCACCTCAACTTGGTTCACACCTCAACATCCAAACATCCCAGAAGTCCTTGGTTCCTTCCATGTCTCCATATTGCCATTCCACTCCTGGTAAGACTGGCCCTACCAGGCTCTACTGCCTTTGTAGCAGATCTGGACCTGACCATGTTCTCCATCCTTCGTCTGCCTCCTCCTACTGCTGCTGTTTCCTCCTGTAACAAAATCACCACACAGCACAACAGCCCAGTTAGTGGCTCATCAGAAAATCCTATCCTTTTGGTTGGAAAAGCCCAGCTCTTGGGCATTTCCACCCAGGCATAACACAGCCAAGAAACAAAGCAAGTTGTGCTTCCCTCAACCACAACAGGGAGTCATGTATCAAAGTCAGTGAGTTAGCAGAGACCACCCAGACAATTTTCTCTTAACTGTTGCATTGCTGTTTTTTTCCGTTTGAGCTCCCTGAACAGTAGATAATTTTGAAAACAGAAACTGTCCCATTTGTCTTTACATTCCTAATACCCAGCTCTGGACCATGCAGAGAGCAGATGATGCTTCGTGACAGTTTGTTGAATGAATTAATGAATGACACTTCTATTTCTCTGCCTCTTTTCTTCCCACTCTCCTCTTGCACTTTACATACCAGCCACACAGGATAGCTTTCATTTCCTGCTCTCTCCCACCCTCTGTCTTTACATACTCTACACACATACCCACCTGCAAGTCACTGCTGACATATCCCTTTCTCCAGGAACCTTCCCTGGCTTCTCAGACTAGTTTCTCCCTTTAGACATTCTCCTAGCTCCCTGTACTTCCTTCCTCACCGCACTCATCATCCCTGAGTGTAACTATTTGCCCCAGTGTCTGTCTTCCCCACTGTACAGTAAGCTGCAAGCAGGCAGTAGACCAGACGCTCTGTAAATACTTGTTGAATGGATCATAAATTTCTCTTTCAAATGCACGCTTTGAGAGTTAAAACCTTTCTCTCAAGTACTCTCAGCCAGATTCTCTAATGATAGAGCATAGAAGAGAATGCCAGCCTACATCTCTGCCCTTCTAGAAGATAGCCCACCTTGTCCCTGACCTGCTACTAGGTTTGTCATGCTTAACTCACCTACCAGGTACCACTGATCCCTTGGGTACAGATATTTGTGCTGTCTTTTATGCTGTGCTGAAGACAGCAGTTTGCTTTGACTCTTTCTCTATTTCCCTTTTATTGTGCCGTTTTTAGCCTATTTCATTCCTGTTTCTTATGTTTTCTCCTGTTTTCCTCTTTTCTTTATTACTATTTAAGAAGAAATTCCACTGTAAGAAGGGATAGCTCTAAGCAGCTGACGTGTCCTAAATCATGAACACTAAATGTCACTCCTTACCTCCTCCCAGCCCTCCCTAGCAGCTCATATTACAGAGCCATTACCCGTGTCCAAAGGAGATTTCCTGGTCCAGTCCTGGGAGAGTTCCTAGACTATAAAGACTTTTCAATAGGATAGTTAAAAGTTTCCCCTACACACGTCACTACATCTGATCACAAAGTTTAGAAGGCCAGGATTCTCCGGCCCAAGAACGTGAACGAGTGCAGCTCCAACTACTACCCTGTTGTCTGTGTAACCATCTGTGTTTCCCCACAGCCAGGCTTGGGAGCTTTCATCTCTAAAGTGTCAGAAAATCTCTAAAAAGTGGATAAATTAACATGAATTAATGAATGAGCAAATGAGTGAGGGAATGAATAGATAGATGCGTGGATGGTAGACAGACAAATTAATGGGCAATTGAATAAATAAAGGAAATGAATGGATCAGTGAGTAAGTAAATGGATGAATAAATGGACAAGATGGGCAAAGATATGGATGGATGGATGGTTGGATGGATGGATGGATGGATGGATGGATGAGAAAGTGAATAAATGAATTAGCATATCAATGGTTAAATGAGTGAGCAGATGAATGAGAATGAATGAGTAAATAATAAATGAGTCTGAGCCCTATAACTCAGGCATAAACCAGGAATGAGTTCCTAGCAGGAGCCATAAACCAGGCAGTTCCAGGAAATGGAACTGGGTACTAAAAATACAATGAAGAAATTAAAAACAAACAAACAAAAAATATCCCAGCGTCAATACATTGATCAATGTCATTGATCAGTGTCCAGAATCAATATTCTCATAAACAAGTCTCCTGCATGGCCTCTCAGCCCCACCCACTGACTGTCACCGGAGCTGTGGACATTCCTGAAAAAAGGACTGAGAGATATAGTGTGTGGGTGTTGAGAGGCTGTACACTTGATCAGGACCATGGTTCTTTACTTTAGTCGTGCTTTAGAGTCACAACTGGGGAGCTTTCAAAAAATGATAATGCCTGATCCTCACCTCCAAAGATTCTGATTTAGCTGAATTGGGGGCAGAAGGAAAAAGAGAGGCAGACTGCTTTGTTTGTTTCAAGCTCCAACAAGATTCTAATGTGTGGCCAGGGATGACAACCACTGGTTCCCCGGTAAATGGAATTTTGATGTGAGTACTTAAAGAAACTCATTTTGATGCCACTGACATCTTCATGTCAAACAAAAAATTAGCCTTTATGCTGTTTTTTTAAAACCAAGCAAGATGTGAAACTTACATCTATACTCTCAAGACTTCCTTCCTTGCCCACCCTGCCCACACCCTCTGGGAGGAGCAGATACACTAAATGAGTCTTCCTTCCTCACCCAACACTTTTGGTTTTATAGGCGTGGATGTTCCAAGGTAGAGCTCAGATGAGATAAGAATCAGGACTGGAGCACAATTCCAGAAATGAGGAAGACAGGGTCAAAGAGACTCAAAGATGTCTGGTCATTAAAAATATTTTTTTAGGGGCGCCTGGGTGGCGCAGTCGGTTAAGCGTCCGACTTCAGCCAGGTCACGATCTCGCGGTCCGTGAGTTCAAGCCCCGCGTTGGGCTCTGGGCTGATGGCTCGGAGCCTGGAGCCTGTTTCCGATTCTGTGTCTCCCTCCCTCTCTGCCCCTCCCCCGTTCATGCTCTGTCTCTCTCTGTCCCAAAAATAAATAAACGTTGAAAAAAAAAATTAAAATATATATATATATTTTTACATTTTGATGTACCCATTTTGACATAGTAGCATAATGATCAACACAAAATGTCTCCTCTGTCAAGATGTCTTGCTTAGGAGACAAGATGGCAGATGGGGTTTTTCCATGCAAGGAAACAGCAAAATCCCCAGCCAAAGGACAGGCAGGAAATCTGGTGGAAAGCAAGCCAACCACTCAGAAAATAAACACTGTTCTTGGTGCCTGGGAACCAGAGGTGTAGGGAGGTGCCTCTCTGCTTCAAAGAAGTGGCTTATGCTTGGGCCATTGGACAATTTCAACACTATAATTTCTGTTTCTTTCCTGTCTGGGTTGCCTTCATTTTTAGGAAAGTTCTTTCTGAAAGGCCATTCTACTATTTCCACCATGCCAAAGAAATGAAAGTAAAAGTATGGAGGAAAACGAGAACACAGAAAATCTCAAGATCTCTTGGGATGAACAGTAAGATCAATGCAAGGTAGGAGTGGATCATGGGAAATTGCTCACCTAGCCCCAGGTACTAGTCCCAGGGAAAGATAAAGGAGTGGGGAGGGGAGGAATCTTGGAACTTGAAATTATCGGGATGTAAATTCAGGACCAATAAAAGGAAGTGCTCTTTCACAGCAGGGAACAAGCTTACAGAACTCATCATCCCAAGAAGAGATACAGATGGAAAAATAAACAGGATCCCCAAACCTGCAGATATATATTGATTGGGTTATTGAAAGAGTGACATTGACATCTAGGGGAACAATCCTGTTCTTCTCTAATTTGCTTTTTAACATCCTGGACTAAGACAAGATCCTGGACTGTAGGCACCATGGAAATGACCTAGTGTGGTGATCCAATGATCTCACGTTTGACCTGGGGTTAGCAATTGCCTAGGAAACTAATTTCCTTTTTTCCTTCATCCTCCTGAAAAGTGCCAGTGACAGATTCCATCTGTTAAACACCTTCTATTTTCCAGAAACTATTACTTTACACCCACTGTTTAAATTTAAATCAAGCATCCCAAAGCACTTATTGAGTACTTTCTTGTGCTCACCACTCTACAAGGTACAATGGGTGATAGAGGATGAAAAAGCTACATCTAGGTCTTTAAGGAGTCTATGATACATGTGAGAAGGCAGAATAAATATGCATAATATATTAAACAAATGACAGACAAAACCACTAGAAATGATTGATAGATACAGGAAACCACTAAGTATTTGAAGTGCATAAGATAAGGAACCAGTGGGGGTGGTGGATTAGCCATTGTGTGTTTAATGGAGTTATAGCAAAGTAGTTCAGAGGAAGGTCCTGGCTCCAGGCTGGCTGATTTCAAATCCCAGCTGTTCCATTTACTGGCTGTGGAATTTGGGTGAGTTACTCAATCTGTCTGAACCTAGTTTCTTTATCTGTGAAATATGGATAACAATACCTTCCTCCGGGCACCTTGATGGCTCATTCAGTTAAGCGTCTGACCCTTGATTTTGGCTCAAGTCATGATCTCACAGTTCATAAACTTGAACCCTGCATTGGGCTCCGTGTGCTTACAGCAGGGAGCCCGCTTAAGGTTCTCTCTCTCCCCCTCTCTCTTTCTCTCTCTCTCTCTCTCTCTGTCCCTCCCCCTTCTCTTTCTCTCTCTCTCTCCTAAAATAAATAAATAAACTTAAAAAAACAAATAGCTTCCTCATGAAGTTGTTGCAGGATTAAATGAATCAATGCACCTGAATCCCTTAGAACAATGCCTGGACATAGTAGGTGCTCAGTAAATGTCGATTATCACTGTTTTTATCTCTAGTAAGGGCCACCACAAACAGAGTGGTGGCAGAAGTCAGGCCAAGGACTTCCTCAGCTGTCAGTTGTGGTCAAGATGAAACTCAGATTCCTTAAATAGCCTGTGAAATGCCAGATGCTGTGCCCCTGACCTACTCCTACATCTCCCCTGATACCCTCTCCCCTGCTCACCATGCCTGGGGCACACTGCCCTTCTCTGTCCCCTGCTCCTTGAGCCCGATGCCTTTCCCACCCCTTTCCCACCTCCAGGTTTCACACACGACTTCCTTCAGCTGGGAGCCTCTTCTCCCCCCCCCCCCATCCCGCCATTCCTCACATGGCTGGCTCCCCTCATCCCACAAGTCTAGCTTAAATGTCACTTCCTCAGAAAGTCTTTCTGTTGCCATCTGTATCTGTCAGGGTGCTGGCGGGAAACAATGGCACGCTTGCATGAGGATAATTCAAGGAGGTTTGATAAAAGGACTATTTATAAAAAGCATGGAGCAAGACAAAGGGAGACCACAGGGACAGAGTAGAAACAACCCTAGGCTGGAAGGATGAAGGAGTAGGACAGTGGCCACAGCTGACCCAGGGTGATCCTGCACAGAGAATCTAGAAGAGGAAATACTCCAACCTCATCCCCCTCTCTGTCTCCTGCTAGAGATGCTCTTTGGCTAACCCTGCTGGAATACCTACTAGATACTGGGCACACCATCCAACCTGAAGCAGGTTTTCCTCACTGCCCTCAAAGTTAGAACCTTAATCTTTTTCTTAATCATAGTTAGAACAATTCATATTCATTCACTGTACTATTTTTCCTTCAGTTTAGACCGGGCAAAACTGAAGAGACTCAGTTATGCCCCAGAAACCCCAATCTCACCCATTTGTATCTAAATGAAGTCTGCATGATATGGACATAGGAGGAGATGTGAACTCTCTCCAGATCGTGGAGCTCTGGAATAAATCCTCCTGACTGCCTTTCTTCTCCCTTTCTCCTTTCACACATCCCTGGCAAATTATGTCAGAAAAATCATGGTTAAGAATTGGGTGGGCCATTGGCAAATTGTAAGGTCACATTATGGAAAAACATGGGCAAAGGTCTCAATTTATATTTATTTAAGATCCATCTCTTGGGGCGCCTGGGTGGCGCAGTCGGTTAAGCGTCCGACTTCAGCCAGGTCACGATCTCGCGGTCTGTGAGTTCGAGCCCCGCGTCGGGCTCTGGGCTGATGGCTCAGAGCCTGGAGCCTGTTTCCGATTCTGTGTCTCCCTCTCTCTCTGCCCCTCCCCCGTTCATGCTCTGTCTCTCCCTGTCCCAAAAATAAATAAACGTTGAAAAAAAAAAAAAAAAAGATCCATCTCTCATGATTGCCATGAGCTCTAGTATCACATTGGCTTTGCTTACCACTGGGTATCCACTTGGAGACATCACACTAGGGACACAGTATATAATAGGTAAATGTTTGAATAAAATTGTGCTACCCAAGAAGTGATGGCAAAAGATCCAAACTGTATTGTCCAAAGATGTGCAGCCATCCCAAGCTTGACCCAGACCAGTAGCCAAGAATATCAGTATACAAAAGACCCAATCAAGTGGACAGCGCCCCCATACAGGCAGAGACTTAACCTGGAGTGGTAGGATCCTGGTTCCATAGGTAGGGGAAGGGGCAGCAAGACCAGGCAAGGCAGACCTCAGCTGGGGGTCAAACCCTGGGAAAACAGCATGTTTATGAGAAGAAGCAAGGCAGACTTTCTATCATAGCAATCGACAAACCAGCCTTCCTCCATTCTCCACACCAGAGCCAGTGTGATTTTTCTAAATTATAAATCTGAGCATGCCATTCCCCCACTGAAACACTCCCACTCACTTTCTCAACAAACATTTATTGCATGCCTGTGATATGCAAGCCCAACCTTCTTAACACAGTATATAAGTCCCTGCATTTCTCGCCCCTGCCTACCTCTCCAGCCACATCTCACACATCCACCTCCAATATGAGTGCACACGCCCATACACACACTCCCTCTCTCTCTACTCAGCTTTCTAATACACCATCCCCTCTTCTACTTCAGTATCTTCTCACATACAGTTCCCTCAACTGGAATGCTCTTTATTTATGATACCCTTTCACCTGGCTAAATTTTGCTTATTCTTTGAGTCTCAGCTTAGACCTTGTTTCCTCTGGGAATTCATCTTCCAAGGCAGAGTTAAGAGCTTCTCCTTTGGGGTTTTGGGTTATCTCAGCACTCTGGACCTTCCTCATCAGAACACTTGCCACTCTGTCATGGCTGTCTGTGTAAGTGTCATCTCCCACCTAGACCATGACTTTGTGAAGGTGGAACAGAGTGTGTCTTGTCCAGAATGGTATCCCCATCACCTAGCATAGTGCCTGGTACAAAATAAGCATTAAAAAGTATTGCTGAGGGGCGCCTGGGTGGCGCAGTCGGTTAAGCGTCCGACTTCAGCCAGGTCACGATCTCGCGGTCCGTGAGTTCGAGCCCCGCGTCGGGCTCTGGGCTGATGGCTCGGAGCCTGGAGCCTGTTTCCGATTCTGTGTCTCCCTCTCTCTCTGCCCCTCCCCCGTTCATGCTCTGTCTCTCTCTGTCCCCCAAAAAATAAATAAACGTTGAAAAAAAAATTAAAAAAAAAAAATAATAAAAAGTATTGCTGAATAATTGGATAGATGGATGCATAGATGGGTGGATCGGGTGGGTAGATGGCATGTGGTTGATGCTAAGAGAAAGATGTATTCAAGCCAGTTTAGCAGAAACTCATCAAAGCATACTAAATACTGGGCCAAAGAGGAGCAGAAAGCACTTTTCACTCCAGGCCCGGCCATGGGGTCAGACGCTCTAAAGGGACACTGCTGAGATCCGTCAGGTGAGGTTTTTATCACCTGCAAGTGAGCGAGGTCAGGGAAGACCAGGCCAATTTTACTCAGGAAACACCTCTCGAAAGAAGTGACTAGTGGCACTTGAAGGAAGTGATGCACAGGGGTAATAATACTGTCACAGCCTGCACTGCGGAGCATTTATTTTAAGTCAGGCTCTCTGCTAAGAGCTTTATGTATTCGATTTCATGTAAGTGACAGAGACAGGATGTGAACCCAGAGAGTGTGATTCAAGGGCTACACACTTAATGAATACACTACAAAGCTTGGGCAGAGAAGAAATAGGAACATGTCCGAAGCAGGGAGAGCCAACAAAGACAAAGATGGCAATAACAAGTCTTGGACAAGATCTAGCAGAGAGTTAGCCCTCACAGGTGTAGAGAAGCAGAGGGTAGAAGACCAGAGAAACACTGATGCATAAGACTGAGTATCAGGCTAAGAGGACTTTAGAGTTGAGCCCATAAGCAACAGGATGTCGGATAGAATCGTAACTACCTGGTGCTTGAAACATAACTTTTGTGTGTGTGGTAGTGAGAGGCAGTGGGCTGCCCCATTCAGCCCTGTGATTCTGTTTTTACTCTCAATGTAAACTAAAGTACTAACTCAGTCTTGGCTCCTGCCCCAGACCCAAAAGTCGCTTCTGTTTCCATTTGTCAACTGTAGTGGAACAAAAGTCACCTACATTTGGTTAACTGCCTTGCTACTGCGTGGAGGGGTCTGTGGATCTCAAAGTCATGGGCCCAGTCTGCTTTCAGAGTCACTGACCTCCAGTCTCTCCAGGATACTAAAGGGGAATCTTAATTTAAGTGACCTGATTAAAAACAAACAATTTCTGTGACGACTTGCATGAAAATAGGCCACTAGCAGAGAGATCTTGGTGACAAATAAAAATTCAAATGGCTGAAGAGCTTCAATAAACAACAGGTCCACCACTGTGAGCCTGATTTTCCCCTGTGGTTTGGCAGGCAACCAAGAGTGCCAACTCTCCTCCCAGGAGTGCCTCCTTGGCCAAGTGGAAACAGCCCACAGAGAAAGGGCAGAGCTTCATGGAGATAAGTGGGAACATGAAAGAGAACACCCAAACCTTCCTCTGAGCTCCCTGTTAGAGTGGAGGGGACCAGCCCTTGCTCCAATACACAAGCCAGAAACTCGGGACACCTTCCTCTTCCTCACCCATCACACCCATCACTTGCCAAGTCCTGTCTATTCTAGCTCCTTATCATCTCTCAGAGCACCCACTCTTTTCCATCTGGACTACCATCTCTCCACTGGTTACTACCAAACAGCTTCCTACCCATATACTCTTAGACTGTGAGCTTCAGCCACAGTGTGTGGCTTTCACATGACTCCAGAGCACCCTCTATGCTCTATCCTTGAAACAGGGAGACCACATGTGCACTGGGCATCTGGACAACGGGGGCAGATGGAGCAGTGGTAGACGTCAGTGATGTCACATGTAACTTTGGAGCCTTGCATTCATTTCCTAGAGCTACTGGAACAAATTACTACAAACTTGGTGGCTTAAAACAATAGGCACTTATTTATAATAGCAAATAACATAACAATAGAAATGTATATCACAGTTCTGGAGGCCAGAAGTCACAGACTAAGGTGGTGGCAGGACCACGGACTTTCCAAAGTCTGGAGGAGAAAGGCCTTCCTTACTCTTCCAGCCTTGGGGGGTCTGTCAGCATTCCCTAGCTTGTGGTTGCATCATTCACAAGGCTGTCTCTGTCTTCACAAGGCTTCTCTTCTCCTCTCTCCATGTCTTTTCTTCTGTCTCTTATAAGGACATTTGTCATTGGATTTATGGCCTGTCCAGATAATCCAGGATGATCTCATCTTAAGATCCTTAATTACATCTGCAAAGATACTTTTTGCAAATAAGGTCACATTCACAGGTTCCAGGATTAGAACATGAGCATATCTTTTGGGGACCTGGCCAGAGAAGGGCATGACAGTGGTAACTCTAGCACAGAAGAAATGCTGTAGACTGAACGTCTATGTCACCTCAATATGTTGAAACTTAATCCCCAGTGTGGTGGTATTTGGATTGGAGGGCCTTTGGGAAATAATTAGGTCACAAGGTGGAGCCCTCTTGAATGGGATTAGTGCCCTTATAAAAGCAACCCCAGAGAGCTCCCTCACTCCTTCTGCCATGTGAGGACACAGTGAGAAGATAGCCATGTATGAACCAGGAAACAGATTCTAACCAGATACCAAATCTGCTGGTGACTTGATCTTAGGATTTCCAGCCTCCAGAACTGTGAGAGATAAATTTCTGTTGATAATAAGCCACCCAGTCTATGGAAATTTGTTATAGCAACCCAAATAGATGAAGACAAGGACCTTTCTGGATATATAAGCAGGAGAGAGGGTATGGCAGTATGACCCAGGGAGGTGACAGGAAGGGCAAAGGTATCAACCAATTTGTCCTTTAAAATGTACCCCAGTTTTGCACTGAAGCCCTCACCTCTCAGGGACCTTGGAAGGGACCAGAGTAGATCAGAGCCTACAGCCCAAGCCTGTCCCTGCTTCCTCTGGAATTGGGTTCCTGTGACACAGCCTGCCCTTGTCCTCAGCCCTTGTCCTAAGGGCTCCCCAAGTCATCAGCCCTTGTCCTAAGGGCTCTGAAGCCCTACGTCCTTAAGCCTACCTTTATGACCTTAAGGAAAGGAATGGTCAGAGGAGAAAGACCATAATCTTGAGAGTCTGCAGACTGGGTTTGAATCCTGGCTCGGACACTTAATAGTTGCTTCAGCTTCCTTTGCCATTGAGAAGGATAATGACAATTACCTCTCCAGGCTGATAGGGTATATGAAGTATGACCACTGTGCCTGGCACATAATGGGGACTCTAAAAATGGTTAGTCTCCCCACCACCTTTAAAGATCACCCATTCCTTCTGTTATTATCCAGGAAGGATGGTCCCACACCTCCCCAACCCTGCAGGCATCCCATCTGATGGGGAGGCTTAAAAAGATAGATAATCGATGAGAAAAGGGAGCTATAACAGACTCTCCATTTAAGCAGCACCAAGCAACCTTGGGAGAAACTCCTCCTTTGTTCTTTAGAATCAGACAATGCTTCAGCCCCCGCCATCCTGCATTAAGCAATGTTTCAACTCTCTGTCTTTCTTTATCTAATAAACAGGGCTACTGGGTGAAAGCCTGCACTCCCTTGGTACCTTTTCACTTGCACTCCCTTGGTATGCTTTTCACTTCCCTCCTGGTTGTTATATAGGATATGGTTTCATTCACCTAATTCACATTTGCTGGACCAAGACAGAGCTGTTCAGGTCATACTCTTGGTGTCGAAAACGTCAAGCAAAAGCTCATATCCTTCAGGTATGACAGGAACCAAAGATCCCAAGATCCCAAAAGATACTTGTGAGCAAAGAGACAGAAAACGACCAGTGAGAACAAACATCACCAAATTGGGGATGAAGTCCTCTGGCATCCTAACACAACTTTACCAGCCCCATTCACTGCTATGCGCTGGGAAATGTCACAGCATGGGAAGATGGCTGATATTAGAAGAGAGTGTGCAATGCTCGGCAGTGACTATAAAATGTTGCCTGGGGCAGGGGGCGGGGCAGGGGGGGGGGCCAGCATTCTGTGTAAGTCTTGGGGAGGATCATCCTTCCTTGGATTCAAAGCTTCACACTGCTTGCCTCCATGCAACTGGCTCTTTGGGCCCCCTCCAAGTCATCAAATTTCCCAAGTTACTGCAAGCTAGAGAGTTTTTGTCACCATTAAGCTACCCAAGTGCCCCACAATTCACAGTGACTGAAAGATGTCCTGGTCTAGCTGACACAATACACCTTTATTAAAGAACACTCTAATCCAGAGCAGTGGTTCTCTAGTGACGGCAATTTTGGTGACTTCTGTAGACGTTCTTGGTTTTCACAACAGGGGAGGTACTACTGGATCTAATGTGTAGAGGCCAGGGATGCTGCTAAATAACCTACATTACATAGGACAACCCCTCACCACAAAGAACTATCCAGCCCGATATCTGTAGCCTGAGACAGTAGTCTGGACCCTTCGCCCAGAAAAATGCAGAAATGCTTTTCTGAGTCGGACCCAACTCCCTCCAACAGCATGGGTCATGCCCTGGCAAGACAAGCTTGTTGGGTGAGCTGGTTTCCCTCCCAGCGCTGGGCCCACCCCACTCTCCCCACCCCCTGCAGTCCCACCCCCTCTGGGACAGCACTCATGTGGCTCAGATGAAAGACTGGTGCCGCAGGCCCCCATGCCAGCTCGCCACTTGATTGCTTTTAATTAATTCTGCTTGATTACAGCACATGGGAGTCGCATCGGAGAGATAAGACAGGCTCTTTATATTCTGTCTTCATTAAAAAGTTTGGATCTGGAAGCTTTTTCAAAGAGCTATGTGTCTCCTTTACTTTTGTGTCATTTTTAATTGAGGAGGGCACAGGGAGATAGTTGAGCTGTGCTGAGCAGAGATTTTGCAAACGAAAGAGAAAAAGTCTGCGACCCCTTTGGCGGAAAAGCAACTAGGATTGGGATCAGGGTGACACAGTCAAGACACAGCCAGTCCACCATGGCTAAGAGAGGCATGGAAAGAGAAGCATCCCCAGTGGTGTGTTAGCCCAGATCTATGGAACAACATGGCTCAGATTCTCTGCAAGTTGCCGAGGACTCTAGGGAAGGAGTTGGGAAATTGCACAGTGGTGATAAGAGTAAAGGAACAAGGAGACTGGCTCACCACCAATTATCTGCACCCATCTTCTCTAGAGAGAAGACCATCCCCTCCCCAGGGAAACCTTGCCCAACTTCCCCATGCAGATTTAATCACTCCTGCCTCTGTATCCCTACAATACAGACTCATCTCTCCAGAAAAGCATCATGTTGTATTAGTTACCTATTAATTGCTGAGTAACAAATCAGGAAACGTTTGTTATCTCACCATTTCTGTGCATCAGGAATCTATACATCATTTAGCTCAGTGCATCTGCTTCACAGTATCTCAGGATGCCATAATCAAGAGGAGTAGGACCCATCTCCAAGTTAACTCAAACAGCTGTTGGTAAGCCCCAGAAGATCCACTTCTGAGCTCATTCGTGAATGTCGCTGTTGATAAGTCTCAAGTCCTCACTGGCTATTGGCCAGCGATATTAGCTCCTTGCTATGTGAGCCTATCCATAGAGGAGCTCACAACATGGCAGCAGGCTTCCCTCAGAGCAAGTGAGCCAAGATAGAGAGGGCAGCCCAAGATGGAACCAGAGCCTTTTTGTAACCAGATTATATATTCCATCACTTTTCCTATATTTATTAAAAGTGAGTCACTAGGTCTAGCCCACGCATAAGGAGAAGGAAGTACATGTGGGCTTGAATACCAGGAGGCAGGGACCACTCAAGGCCATCTTAGAGGCTGCCTACCACATTTGTTGCACTGTAATAATCTGCCCCTCTTTCTAGGAAATTGCTCCTTGAAGCAGGGACCCCTGTTGACTTACTTATAGTCTCCAACACCTCATTCAGTGTCTAGGACGGGCCAGGTACCCAAAAGGTGTTTGGTAGAATGAACAAATGTATAAATGCATGCATGAATGAATGAATTACAGATAAATGAAATAATCTTTTCTTATACCTTATTTACACTCATCAAATCAGTCCTTGGAAAAGAAAACTTGTTTGTCTCCAAAACTATTGCAGCAGGAGCAGATATATCCAGGTCATCTAAAAACCCAGTTACTTAAATATAAATTTGAAATAACAGAGTGCAATCATATGTTATTCCATTTAACATAGGACCATAACCATCCTCTTTTGTTATGGTTTAGTCTGAGCCCACTCTTAAATATTTTCTCCCTGGGGACTAATGACTGATCGTAAATCAATAATGTTGAAAAGACAGAGCTTTCCATTATTTTAAGCTGCTATCTGGGTGACACTAAACAGTACAGAAATGATCAGGAGGGAAGCAGCTGTGTCCAGACCTAGTTAGTTTTCATGCAAGATCAATTAGCAGAGGAGCTAAAAACTCAGAAGCAGAAGTTTGAATGGGTCCAGGAGAGGCTGCATGCAGCCTGAAGACCTAGCACATCAACTGGGCTGAGGCCAAGGACAGAAGGTAAGCCCAGCTAAGCTGATTGAAATAAATCAACCCATGCCAGTGGTGGTCCAGGATCTAGAGAAGGGCTAGCAAGTAATCAACAGATGAACAGTTGTCCAAGCAAGTTCAGTACAAGAAGGTTTAGGAGACAGTGTGTTTTAAAGGTGAGTGAACAGGCAAATGCCAAGAAGGAAGGAAGTTTAGGGTTTCAGACCCTGGGCTCAGAAACAGAGAGTCCTAACCCATAAGGAAGATCTGAACCAGATAAGGTCCTAGCATTAGTAGGACTAAGATACAAAGCCAGAACATAAAGTGGGGAGGGAGGGACATGCAAAAGAAGACTCAGATACCAGAGGCACAAAGTAGGACTTCAGTTTCAGGGTTAAGCAGAGAGTTTGTCTCCAAGATTGGACTGAGTCCTTGAGATACTAAATTCTAAATGAGAGCTCCTTAAATTCTTCCTTCCCTAGAAATGAATTGGGCCCAGGGACTGGAGGGGATAGGAAGGGAGATACTGGGTTCTAGGAAGGATTAAAGAACCTGTATCTTCCTTCCCTAGAAATGAATTCCTTCCCTAGAAATTCTTCCTTCCCTAGAAATGAATTGGGCCCAGGGACTGGAGGGGATAGGAAGGGAGATACTGGGTTCTAGGAAGGATTAAAGAACCTGTACCTTCTGGAGGAAGGGCACTGCTCTACAGTGCTCAAATTCAGGACCAACATATTGGGACACAGTCCCACTGAATGGGACTCCAACAAAGTCAAGCAAATATGGGTGTGGCCATTTTATGGATGTTCTCTCTTTTCCCAAAAGATTGAAGAAGAGGTGCTCAAAGAGAACTCCTCATGGGAAGAAAGCCTTCATCTGTGAATTAGGTGAACTCAGCTTTAAGAATTGAAGTAAATCAGGGGCACCTGGGTGGCTCAGTCAGTTGAGCATCCAACCTCAGCTCAGGTCATGATCTCACAGTTTGTGGGTTCAAGCCCCATGTCGGGCTCTGTGCTGACAGCTCAGAGCCTGAATCCTGCTTCGGATTCTGTGTCTCCAACTCTCTGCCCCTCCCCTACTCACACGCTGTCTCTGTCTCAAAAATAAACATTAAAAAAATTTTTTTAAAGAATTGAGGTAAATCCTGTCTCAGTCCTTCTTCTGGTTCCACTCACTGACACTGAAGCTTTAGACTAATGTTTCATACCACTGAATTGGTAAGAGCTGAGATTGGGGTCCAAGCTTTAGAGTAGAAGAAGATGAACCAGATCAGACATTTCAGGACATTGATACCAATATAGCTAAGGTGAAGGTAGCCTCTCATGGCCAAGGCTAGCTGGCTCATGCACCCTCCCAGGTTTGGAGCCAAGGCCCCCAGTGGTGCAGCATTCTTGTGTGTAGAACACCTTTGGATTGTCCTGGGTTCATAGCCTATCACCATCACATTAGCATATAACAGCCACAATGCAACATTACTTCCAGGAGTCAATGAGCCCAAACTTCATGCTCAGGAATCAAGCTGAGACACAAGGGTGGGAGGCCAGGTGGGGAGTTGAGCCAGCCATTACAGTTCAGGCTGGAGAGACCTACACAAACCGTTTGTGGAGAAGACCAATGGTGTAGAACCTGGAGTGGCCATAATTTGGTGTAGAAAAAGGCGACGGCTTTTAAAAGATGGGAGAAACCACATATTGAATCCATCCTGCGGGAACTACTTCCGAGGAGTTAATTAGGATAAATCGTTCAGTGTGGGTTATTTATTTATTTATTTAACAACCCTTTATTGATGCCTGCCTGCGATGTGGCAGGCACTGTGGGGAATACAAACATGTTCCAGGTATGGTCTCTGGCCTCAAAGGAGCTTGTAATCTGGCGGGGAGACAGATGCCTACACAGTTAACACAAGGGAGGAAGGAAGGAGGGGAAGGGGGTGAGCCTGCAACTCATCAGCCTCCCAATTCCAATTAGAACCCTTGGGCTCAGATGCCAGGGACCAATTTAGAATTCCAACTCGGTAGCACAGTTGATAAGACAAAGCTCTCCCAGGTCTGGGGGTAGGGGAACACCCTGATTTACAATAGAGCTTGAAGGCAAAGTACCATGTGGTCCCAGTCTGAAATCTGATTGTTCCTCGTAGATTTCTAAGTCATGTTGTCTGGTTTTGTGTAGTGTGGCAAGGTCTCACCTCAGGCAAGAGAAGCTGTGGGTAAATTTAATTATTGAGCTGCTTTAAACACTGGATGTGGGGTAGGCATGCAGGAATAGGGAGCAAGGAAAAGGCTATTCATCTATTCATTCAAAAATTATTTCTTGTTTTGTGATATGAAAATGAGTTCTGGACACAGGTGGTGATGGTCCCATGACAATGTAAATGCACTTAGTACCACTGAGCCATACACTTAAAACATGGTTCAAATGGAAAACGTTATGTTATATGTGTTTTACCACAATTTTCAAAATTGAAAAAAAATTCTTAATTAATATGTGTCAAGGGGCACCTGGGTGGCTCAGTCTGTTACGCATCCAACTTCGGCTCAGGTCACGATCTTACAGTTTGTGAGTTCGAGCCCCATGTAGGGCTCTGTGCTGACAGCTCAGAGTCTAGAGCCTGCTTCAGACTCTGTCTCTCTCTCTCTCTCTCTCTCTCTCTTTCTTTCTCTCTCTCTCAAAAAGTAAATAAACATTTAAAAATTTTAATTAATGTGTCAAGCACTATGTTATATGTTGTCTCTGATGAAAATACAAATGACACAGAATCACTTCCCTTAAGAAGCTCACAATCAGAGGCAGAAAGTCAAGGACTAGGTAAATCTCAGCTCAGACATCACCTCTCCCAGGATGCCTTCCCTGATTCTCCCACCCTGGGTTAGGTCTGCTTCTGGTTCTCCCTCAATAGTCTGTGCTGGTTTGTTTTATAATTATCTTCATTTATTCAGCAAACCTTTATTAAGCTAGTCATTAGGGATATAAAACCAAATGAGGCTTTCCATGTAAAGAAAGAAACAAACATGCAGATGAATCAGCACAAACACACACAACACACACACACTACACACAACCCATTACTGCACTTTTCTAATCCATAGAGCTTCCGAAGGTAGTGTTCAGTAAATGTTTACTGGATTGATGGATGGATGGATGGATGGATAGATGGACAGATGGACTAATGAGTATCTGTGGTATAGAGGAGTGAGTTATAAACTACGTGCCCAGGAATATGAATAGGGATCATCTAAACCGGATTTCAAAAATGAAAAGGAGTCTGCAAGGAGAAAGACAGAAAATGCACCCAGACAGGAGGGTGTATGTGGTAAGAGCCTGCGAATTTGGGAAGCAGCAGAGTTTAGTGCTTGGAGCCCAAGGAAGAGGCAGAGACCCTGATCAGGAAGGCCCACATAGGTCATTCTAAGGAGTGTGCAGTTTGTTGTGAAGATCATCAAAGACTATGAGAGGTTTTTAAGCGGAAGAACGTGGCCTAAATTTTTATTTCAGCTTGCTCACTCTGCCATGGTTTGCACAAAGTGAGAGTGGGTCTACAGAAGTAGGACCAGGGACCAAGTAAGGAATTATTATATTTACTTACATAGTAGAGATATAGACAGAAAAATGTGGCTGAAATTAACATATGTTTAGAAAGTATGGAAGATGAATTTGGCAACAAATTGGACTATAAGTTTTATTCATTTATTCAACAAATATTTATGGAACATCTACTATGTAGTAGGCACCATTCTAGACACCGGGAATTTAACACTGGACCAGACAGCATTGTCTTACCCCCATGAAATTTATGTTCTGGTGGGGTGGGAAAATAATAATAAAATAAAGAAACAGACAAAAGTAAACATGATAGAGATGTGTGAGCTTGGTCAACTCAATTTTTCCATGCCTCAGTTTCCTCATCTGCAAAATGGGGATTACCAATAGTATTGGCCCCATAGGGTGGTTGTGAGGATGTAATGAGTTAATACCTATAAAGGTCTTAGAACTGTGTCCAGCCCATAGTAAGCAGTATGTACTACTTATTATAATTACACAGGGGAATGCATTTAAGAGGGATTTGACAGGTAGAAGTAGGAGAGGACTGTTTTGCTTAGCAGGTTAAGGAAACCTTCTCTGGGTTGCTTACTCTTGAGCTGAGACCTTAAAGAATGATTGAAGGAGCCAAAATTCTCTGAAAGAGTGCTCCAGACAAAGGGGAAAAAACTGTATCTGGAACTGGCTAGGAGCATCCAAGAAATAGAGAAAGGGCCAGTGTGTCCAGAGCACAGTGAAGGGTAAGGGTGAGTAGGGGTGAAGGATAAAATTAAAGCTGACAGGGGGCCAGATCAAGAAGGACCTGCAGGGCCATGAATTTATATTTCAGTAGCAACAGGAAGGAAGCCATCACCGGGGTTTGCTAGGAGATGTCCTGTGATTCCTACTTTTAAAACATCACTCTGGCTGCTTATAATATGTGTTGCCGAAAATGGCTACAGTTCCCTGCAATCCCCATATACACATCCTCCAGGTGATATTGCCAGTCCCCCATCAAGAGGAGGAGTGTGTTTCCCCACCCACTTGCATGCAAGCTGGCCTGGGGACCCCCTCTGATCAACAGAATGCACTGAAAGAGATTTGGGGGAGTTCCAAAGCTAAGCCTCAACATAGACACCATACAGCCTCCACATCTACCCTCTTGCTATCCTCTGTATTGATTATATTTTTATATAATTAATTTCTGGCATCTTTGGCATGACTTGCTGGCTGGGAGAGACTGCTCCTCCCAGGGCTAGCTAATTCCTAGAGACAGTAAACACCTCCTGAGCGGGCCTCCCTCTCATATACAAACCAAACAATCCCAAGCCCACACCCCCAACCACCTCCTTTGTCTCTCTCACACCAGGCCAATATTTCCCCTGCCCTAAATCAATCTGTCCAATGTCCCAGACCATTGGGACAGCCCCTATGCCTCAATGCCCTCCAGAACTATTCAAACTAGCCAAACCTGAGCTGTTTGCTCTGCCCTGCCTTGCTTCCCACAGAAACCCCAATAAAGTCTGTGGCTTTTGCCTTCCCCTCATGCCTTTCTGCCTCCTGATTGACAGGGGTGCTTCCCCTTGTGGCCCTGCATGGAGCATGGTGGGTCTCATTTCAAGAAGAACTGCAAGTAACATGAAATTTTCTTCCCGTGTGGTCATCCGATCATCTTTATAAATTAAGACCCAGGCCCAAATCACCCTGCCATGTGAAGAAACCCAGGGTAGCCTACTGGAGCCTGAGAGCAAATAAAAGAGACAAGGCCTCCCAGCTAAAGCTCCCCTGATCTGCCAGCTGACCACATCAGAATGAGTGACCCTGGGTGAGACCAGCAGAAAAACCACCCAGCTGAGCCAGGCCCAAACTGCTGGCCCACTGAATCGTGAGCAAATAAAATGGGTCACTGTTTTATACCACTTAGGTTGGGGTGACTCGTTACACAGCAGTAGATAATGGATACACTGATCTATGGACAAAGGACTCTCCGCAGGACTAGCGGTAGAAGCCAGTATTAGAAGGCATTGGTCCAGGCAAGAATTGCCATGACTCTCCCTAGAATGGTAGCAGTGGAGATGGACAGAAGTGGCTGGAACCAAGATGCAATCTGGAGGCAACCAGCAACACTCACTGGCTCCGTGTGGGTGTGAGAAGAGGAGAGGACTCAAGAAAGAAGCCACATTTTTAGCCTGAGTAATTGGGCAAACAACTGTGGCATTTACTAGATGTGAAAACCCGAGGGAGGAGTGGATCTGGGTTAGATGTGGAGGGAGATCAGCAGTTTACTCCTGGATGGGTTTAGATAGAAGTTTCTATTGGCTGTCCCAGTGGGGATGCTGAGTTCCAAGTTGGACATGTACACCCAAACTCAAGGGAGAGATTTATGCTCGAGATACAAACGTGTGAGTCACTCAGCTTACAGAAGGTACTTGTAGAAGCCACGGTGTTCAAAGCCGAGTCTAGATCACCTGAAGAGAGCGTAGAAAGTGGGCGCAGAATTGCCAGGGTTTCAGTGTGGAGGAGAGGAGAGAGCGAGGAAGACTGAGAAGGAACAGTGAGTGGGTAGGGGGGAGGGCCAGGCCAGCGTGAGGGAACAGCGTGTCTCGAGGAGAAAGGAGTCAACAGCATTTTATGCTGCTGGGAGGTTGGGTAAGATGAGAAAAGAGACAGAAGCATTGGTTGGACAGCGTGTAGGTTGTTGACAGCGATAAGAGCCATTTCAGTGGCATAGTGAGGACAGAAGCCAAGTGCAAGTACGTGGAGGAGTGACGGGGGCGGGGGGTGTGCAAGTGAGGACAGTGAATCCAAATTACTCCTTTGAGAAGTTTTGTCATGAGGGACAGTAGGAAAATGGGCAACACAGAGACAGGCTGTGGGGCCCAGGAGAGGAACTTTTGTCTTACTTTTTTGTTATTGTAAAACATATCAGACATCCAAAAGAATAACACAGCATCTATGTTCCGTTTGAAGGGACTTTGCTTTTTTTTTTTTTTTTTAAGATGAGAGGTACTACAGCATTTTGTATGCTAATAGGACTGATCCAGTGGAGAAACTGATGATGCAGGAAAGAGAGAGGATATTTACAGTAACAAAGTCCTTGAGAAGGTGAGAAAGGACAGGATCCGTGGTGGAGCAGAGGGGTCGGCCGCTGTTAAGAGTAGGGACACGTCTTCCATTGTAGCAGGAGGGTGTTTGTCAATTTAGTGATGGGAAGACACAGGGGTTCTTGTGAAGTAAAAGGCAAGGTCATCAGCCAACGGGGAGGAAGGGAGAGGCAGGGCTGGGGGTGGAGGAGAGAGAGGCTGCCGCCTCAGGGTGGGGAAGGGGACATAGGGAGGCAGTGTCCTGGCACTGCTGGGCAGTGCCCAATGCCCATCTGAGGTTTGTGGTCATGAGTTCAAAGCAAGACTGACTGGTCAGCAGGTTTATACGGGTTTCTTCAGATTAGGTGCTGATTCGGGTAGGACCAATGAGCGGGGTTAGCCAGGATGGAGGTTTTGTTAGGAAGGCCATTAAGGACATTTATGATAAAATGATTATAATACATCTTGGGCAGGCTAAGGAGAGGGGCAAGGGAGACGAAGGCAACTCCCAGGTTTTTGCAATGTACCTACAGTACCTACAGGTAGACACCATTTGCCAAGATGCTATTTGCATCTAGGAGGAAGCCCCGGTTTGGGGAAGGAGGGACTCTGAACAGAGACAAAGACAGTTGTGTCTGAGGAGATCCCAGTGAACAGGACACCTCCTCCCCTTTGCTGGCTCCTCTCCCCTGCCCTTGGCCCCTGGCTGGGAAAGTGGAAATCCAGCTTGCCAGCCCGGTGCCCACTGCCCTGCCCAGCCTGCCCCAGCTTCCTTCCTTCTTTAGGAACCTGTCAGGGCCTGTTTGCTGGTCTTTTCAGTTTAATACATTTTAATCAGAAAATTAATCAGGAAACACCAGTTCAGCAGATAATTGAACAATGAGAAGACACGATAATTGCTGTTTAGTCTAATTAACTTTGTTAAGTCTTTATTGGTAACAGAGACTTCCTGAGTGAAACTTATTAAACGTCCTTCCCTGGGAAACGATTCCTATTCAAAGGAAAAGTTGTACGGTCTGTCTTTGTCTGCATTATTTCCAGCAGAAGGACGTGAGTCCTGCAGCAGTTCCTGTGGGCAGAGGAGACCTGTAAATCTCTCTTCGGGCTGTGTCTGGCTTCCTTCTCCCTGGAACCATGGGCAGCCCGGCTCACAGGGCAGGATGTGCCACAGGGCCCGTTTGGAGAACCGCATTCTGGGCCACCAGCTCTCTCCCAACCACATGGCCTGCAACTGGTTAGTCCTGCTCTCCAATGCTTATGCTTTGGGGCTCTTCAGTAGGGCCTCCCAGAGTCATGGGGAGAGCACCAGGCCCCCTCCAGGACTGCAGACCACCTGTGCAGCTCACCTATAGATACAAGCTGGCATACGTTATGCACCAACAGGCATCTGGCCCCACGTTGTGCAAATGTAAGATACTGGCCTGAATTTTCCAAATCAGTTGTTTTACCCCAGCAACCCCTTTGCGAAGGAGGCGATGCCTTCAAATGCTCCGAAGGTGTGCAAGGTGGTTGGTTTCTGCACTAAATGGTTTTCTCCTTGGGGTCTCTTCTTGCTTTCCTCTATGATCACTTCTTATGTAGGGCCTCTCAGAGGGGATTGGCTTCTAATCTGCTGCCTCACCTGGCACAGCCAGTTCCTGCCTGAGAGCAGCCCCCATTTCCCCCATGGAGAATGATCCCAGCACCAGCTCTGGCGGACACAGCGGGGTGTGTGGCTCACGGAAGCCCAAGAGATTTTACTGAAAGACCCACTGTGGGAACTAGAAAATAGGGATTCCCTGCCAAGCTCCAGAGTGGACATTCAGAGTATGCTTGGGTGCAAGAGAGAAAGCCACCTTCTCCCCATGCAGCTTTGCACCCTCACCTTTGGTGTCCATCCCTGTCACCACCAGGACAAGCCCCAGGAGGGCCACCTGCCATTGTGACCACAGTCCCAACATCAGGGATGCTTATCCCTCCTCTTCCATCCTCGTGAACTTGTTATCTGTGACCTGCAGAACCTGTCCATACGTACTGAAGGGCTTGGGTTGCTTTGGACGGTCTGTCACAGTGGTATTATTTTAGTGCTCTCTGTCATGCCCCACATCAATAGGCCAGACAGATATTAAATTTCCTTAGATCCTGCATGTCAGCCAGGGGAAAGGTGGCAGGGAACTAACTATTCCAAGACACAAGAAAGAACAGGTCATCACCAGATGGCTTTGTGTAACAGGCACAGAAGTGAAGGGTGAGGAGTGGCTGGTTTCACCTAATCAGGGAGAACATCCCCTAAACTGCTGGAAATTAACTCCTCAACCTGTCCTCTGGCTCTCCCTGAGTTTCCTAAGGCACAGGCTGGGGTGTTACAACATGAGCTGCTGCTGTGGTCTCCAGTGAGGTCACAAGGCTGCAGCACCAGCCAACCTACGTACCACCAGATGTCCACCTCTGATGCCCCCACTCAGGATGGGGCTGTTCCTTCCGTGCAAAGGGTTGCCTCCTCCCCAAGTCTGCCACCCCTGATTGCCTACATCACTGCTACTGAGAAGCTAGAACCTTAGCAAAATGTAACTGAACATTTGGAACTAACTAAGGAAGTACAGCATAAAGCATAAAGTACAGCATAAAGCATAATTTGGAGCTACTGTTATGAGGGGCCACACTTAGAACCTCCGGGCCCAATTGTGATCTCCAAACCTTTTACCAGACTGGTTCCCTGGCCAGCCTTCCCTCTAGAAACACAAATCTGCCTCAAAGTCCTCAAATCTTATCCCAAAATGATAGTGTGGATTCCCACCCTGCCCCCCAGAAACTGACCCCCACCCACCCACAGGAGCACGGTCTGGCATCAGATCCCCAAGTCAAGATAACCTTGAAAGAATTCCACAGCACATCTCCCCAAGCCTGGGTCTCCCAAAGTCCAGCCCCCATCCCATTCTCCCCCTGTCCCCTGGGCAGTGACCCGAAGGCAGGCTGTGTGTCCCTCCTGAGTTCTCTGCCTTGCCAGCTCCTGCCTCCTTCCAACAACAGCTCAAAGAAAAAAAATCTCACCATCTTGGTACAAATGCGACAATTTACAGGCACGGGCAGTGTGAATCCAGAATTAGAAAGAAACATTTCTGTAAAGGAAACATCATTTGCAGAGGCAGGTTCCACTAAAATGCCCTCCTGATTTACATTACTAAGCAGCATACCTAGCATCTCAGGCTGAAGCAATTGCATTTAGGCCTTCTCCAGGAGCCAGGGTGAGCAAGGCTGGCTTCTCATTTACATAACTACGAGGGCCCACTCAAGAGGTTCCGCCAAGAACAAAGAGACAGTCTGCCCTAAAGGTAAATTCCAGTCTCCACCCTTAAAGACAGAAACTGTGTATAATTTTTAAAATAAGTTTTTCAGCTTCGAAAATTGTAAGGTCCCATCTTCCAGTGCCCCATTAGATAAGAAGCGGAAGGAGGAGGCTGAATTTGAGGACAGGGATGGTGTCATGTTTATCTCTAGTCATGCTAATGCCCAGCTCAAGACTCTGCACATGTAATAGGTTCTCATTAAAGAAGAGTCAAATGGGATAAAGCTGACAGAGGCAGATGTGATATCTAGGACTGGAACAGCCTGGAAATAAAGACTAGAGAGACACGGCATGCCTATCTATGCAAACCAGAAGTAGCCAGAGGAGGTCTTCTCTGGCAGGAAGATGTTATAGGTTTAGTTCTTCCATCAAGGCTTAGCACTTGGGTCTTTGGCCTGATTACACCCTCAGCTGAGAGCACATGGCTCTGGGTCCATGGACTTTGGCTATGGCTTGTGTAATAATACTAATAGCCGTGTAATAATAATACTAATAGCCAATGCAACATCATATGCATCAGCTCATTCAATTATCCCAACATTCTAACAGGAAGAAGGTACCATGAGGACTGTATCATTGCCATCTCCAGTTAATAAATGAAAAACAAGACACAGGGGAGGAGCCAAGATGGCAGAATAGCATGGACTTTTTTGTGTCTCGCGCCCATGAAATACAACCAGATCAACACTGAACCATCCTGCACATCTAGAAAACTGACTTGAGGATTAACACAACAATCTGCACAACCTGAACCACAGAACTCAGCAGGTACACAGCACAGAGAGGTGAACTGGGGGAGAGAAGGCAGGGAGCTGTTTTTGCATATGGAGAGAGGACAAAGATGGGGGGGAGAGAATACGGGAAAAGCACTTCCAAAAGCAGCTGGAGAGAAAATGGGAAAGTGGAAACAGCCACAGGGACTGAACTAAAAGGGGAGAAAGGAAAGGGTTTAAATTCCATTAAGACTATAAACAGGGGGAGCACAGAGTTTGCAACTCCGCAGCTGGATACCTGGTGGTGCTCTGGTGAGCAGGGCAAATCCCCAGGAGCAGAGTGAAGTCCAAGTGTCTTTGCGCCACATGGGAAGCAGCAGTTCCCCTGCTGGATGGACAGCTGGTAGAGGCAGTGTAGCTCCCCCAAAGGCAAAAGCCCCAGTGGCCCTGGGAGAACAACCACATTCACTGGTGCTGGAACAAGGTCGCTGGGGTGAAGACTGGTGCCAGATGTGTGTTGTGATTTGCCATAATCCCTGACACACTGCTGCTACACAATCGTGTGAACTTTCTCTGGGGCAGGCTGGTCCCCAGCCACAGTCTCTGGTCATTGGCAGCAGCACGGTCCCACGAACGCTCCTGGGTGCAGCCAGCACCCGGCCATTGCTCAGTGAGACCCTTCCACAGAGGGGAGAAGCTGGTCAAAGCTGCAGTCACTCACAAGTAACGGGTTGGGAAACACAGCCGCATCTGAGATAAAACTCAGGAGGGAGGTGCTGCCTGGGGCTTGGTCCTGGACAGTGTAAAAGTGGGAAGTGGAGGGAAGCCGAGGACAAAGGACGGGTGTGTGATTGCTGACCCGGGAGAACAGAGTTCCAATACTAGAGACTGGGTAGCTGGGTGACGCCATTTTCACCGCTCCCGCGCATGTGCATACGCACCTACAAGAGCCACAACAATCCACTCCAGTAAGCTCAGCAGCTCCATCTAGTGGAGAATGGGGCCATTACACTAACCATGCCCAATTGGGCCAACCTCGCTCTTCAGGAACACAAATCCCTCCGCCTGCTTAGTTTACCGACTATAAAGCACTGCATAGTTTGACTTCTAGGGGAAAACGAAGTAATTTCAATTGTATTTCAGTCTGTTCGCTGGTCCATCTACTCAATTTTCTTTTTTTTTTCTTTTTTTCTTTTTCATTTTTTATTTTTCTTGAATACAGAAAGAGAAAAAATTTATTTTTATTTTCAATTTTTAGTAAAAATATTTTTCTTTAATTTTTTCCCACTATATTTTTTACATTTGTGTAAATTTTTTCAAATTCTATTTTACTTCCATCATTTCATTTTATTCTATTTCAGTGTATTTTTTCAAATTTGCAAACGATTTCCTTTTTTCTTTCTTTTCTTCTTTCCCTTTTTTACTCTATTCTATCAAGCCCCTTTCCACACCCAGACCAAAAAGACACCTAGGATCTAGCATCATTTATTTGATTAGTGTCTGTGTGTGTGTGTGTGTTTTAATTTATTTTAATTTTTTCAATTTTAATTTTTTTTATTTTTTTTACCTCATTAATTCCTTTTCTCCCTTCAAAATGACAAAATGAAAGGAATTCACCCCAAAAGAAGGAACAGAAAGAAACGACAGCCAGGGACTTAACTAACACAGATACAAGCAAGATGTCTGAACCAGAATTTAGAATCACAATAATAAGAATACTAGCTAGAGTCGAAAATAGATTAGAATCGTTTTCTGCAGAGATAAAAGAAGCAAAAGCTAGCCAGGATGAAATAAAAAATGCTATAACTGAGCCACAATCTTGAATGGATGTCATGGCAGCAAGGATGGATGAGGCAGAGCAAAGAATCAGTGATATACAGGACAAACTTATTGAGAATAATGAAGCAGAAAAAAAAGACGGAGGCTAAGGCAAAAGAGCACGATTTAAGAATTAAAGAAATCAGTGACTCATTAAAAAGGAGTAACATCAGAATCATAGGGGTCCCAGAAGATAAAGAGAGAGAAAAAGGGATAGAAGTGTTATGTGAGCAAATCATAGCAGAAAACTTTCCTAACCTGAGAAAAGACACAGACATCAAAATCCAGGAAGCACAGAGGACCCCCATTAGATTCAACAAAAACGACCATCAACAAGGCATATCATAGTCAAATTGACAAAATACTCAGGCAAGGAGAGAATCATGAAAGCAGCAAGGGGAAAAAAGTCCTTAACCTACAAGGGAAGACAGATCAGGTTTGCAGCAGACCTATCCACAGAAACTTGGCAAGCCAGAAAGGAGTGGCAGGATATATTCAATGTGCTGAATCAGAAAAATCTGCAACCAAGAATTCTTTATCCAGCAAGGCTGTCATTCAAAATAGAAGGAGGGATTAAAAGTTTCCCAGACAAACAAAAATTAAAGGAGTTTGTGACCACTAAACCAGCCTTGCAAGAAATTTTAAGGGGAGAAAAAATTAAATACATACATACATACATACATACCAGAAGCAACAAAGACTAGAAGGACCAGAGAACACCACCCAGAAACTCCAACTCTACAAGAAACATAATGGAAATAAATTCATATCTTTTAGTACTTGCTCTAAATGTCAATGGACTCAATTGACCTTCAGATTGAAAGTAAGGGGATAGAGAACCACTTATCATACTAATGGTCAACAAAAGAAAGCCAGAGTATCCAAACTTATATTGGACAATCTAGGTTTTAAAATAAAGACTGTAACAAGAGATGAAGAAGAGTATTATATCATAATTAAGGGGTCTATCAACCAAGAAGACCTAACAATTGTAAACATTTATGCTCCAAATGTGACAGCACCCAAATATATACATCAATTAATCACAAACATTAAAAAACTCATTGATAATAATACCATAATAGTAGGAGACTTCAACACCCCACTTACAGCAATGGGCAGATCATCTAATCAGAAAATCAACAAGGAAACAATGGCTTTGAATGACACCCTGGGCCAGATGGACTTAACAGATATATTCAGAACATTTCATCCTAAAGCAACAGAATATACATTCTTCTCCAGTGCACATGAAATGTTCTCCAGAATAGACCACATACTAGGACACAAATCAGCCCTCAACAAGTACAAAAAGATTGAGATTATACCATGCATATTTTCAGACCACAATGCTATGAAACTCAAAATCAACCACAAGAAAAAATTTGGAAAGGTAACAAATACTTGGAGATTAAAGAACATCCTACTAAGGAATGAATGAGCTTACCAAGAAGTTAAAAAGGAAATTAAAAAGTACATGGAAGCCAATGAAAATGATAACACCACAGCCCAAAACCTCTGGGATGCAGCAAAGGCAGTCATAAGAGTTAAGTATATAGTAATCCAGGCCTTCCTAAAAAAAGAAGAAAGGTCTCAGATACACAACCTAACATTACACCTTAAAGAGCTGGAAAAAGAACAGCAAATAAAACCCAAAACCAGCAGAAGACAGGAAATAATAAAGATTAGAGCAGAAATTAATGCTACCAAAACAAAACAAAACAAAACAAAAACAGTAGAAGAGATCAATGAAACCAGAAGCTGGTCCTTTGAAAGAATTAACAAAATTGATAAACCACTAGCCAGTTTGATCAAAAAAAAAAAAAAAAAAAAAAAAAACAAGGAATTGACCCAAATAAATAAAATCAAGAATGAAAGAGGAAAGATCACAACCAACACAGCAGAAATAAAAACAAAAAAAAAGAGAATATTATGAGCAATTATATGCCAATAAAATGGGCACTCTGGAAGAAATGGACAAATTGCTAGAAACATATACACTACCAAAACTGAAACAGGAAAAAATAGAAATTTGAACAGACCCATAACCAGTAAGTAAATTGAATTAGTAATCAAAAATCTCCCAAAAAACAAGAGTCCAGGGCCAGAGGGCTTTCCAGGGGAATTCTACCAAACATTTAAGGAAGAGTTAACACCTGTTCTCTTGAAGCTGTTCCAAAAAATAGAAATGGAAGGAAAACTTCCAAACTCTTTCTATTAATCCAGCATCATCTTGATTCCAAAACCGGACAAAGACTAGAAGAACTATAGACCAATTTCCCTGATGAACATGGATTCAAAAATCCTCAACAAGATATTAGCCAATGGGATCCAACAATACACTAAAAAAATTATTCACCACAACCAAGTGGGATTTATACCTGGGATGCAGGGCTGGTTCAATATCCACAAAACAATCAATGTGATTCATCACATCAATAAAAGAAAGGACAAGAAACATATGATCATCTCACTAGATGCAGAGAAAGCATTTGACAAAATACAGCATCCTTTCTTGATAAAAAGAAAAAAACCCTCAAGAAAGTAGGGATAGAAGGATCATACCTTGAGATAACAAAAGCCATATATGAAAGACCCAACTCTAATATCATCCTCAATGGGGAAAAACTGAAAGCTTTCCCCCTAAGGTCAGGAACAAGACAGGGATGTCCACTCTCGCCACTGTTATTCAACATAGTATTGGAAGTCTTAGCCTCAGCAATCAGACAACACAAAGAAATAAAAGGCATCCAGATCGGCCAGGAGGAGGTCAAACTTTCACTCTTCAGAGAAAAACAGGACACAGAAAAGTTAAAATGTTTGCCTTTTTCCATGGCAGACCAGATAGTAAATGTTTCCAATTTTGCAGGCCAAACGGTCTCAGTTACAGTGATGCAACTGTACACTGTAGAGTAAAAGCAACCATAGACAATATGTAAATGGATGAGTGTGAGTGTGTCCCAATAAAACTTTATTTAGAAAGTCAGGACAGATAAGTCCCACAGGAAGTAGTTTGCCTATCCTCGAGCTAGGAGATAATTAGACATTATAGTCCAAGTTCTTTTTTTTTTTAAGTTTATTTATTTATTCTGGGGGGGGGGCGCATAAAGAGAGGGAGAGGGTGGGGGACAGAAAAAAAGGGAGCACTCTGTCAGCACAGAGCCAAGCACAGGGCTCAATCCCACGAACCATGAGATCATGACCTGAGCTGAGATCAAGAGTTGGTCGCTCAACCAATTGAGCCATGCAGGCACCTCTAGAGCCCAAGTTTTTAACCATTACCCACATCCTTCTCTAGAGGCTGAGGCAAGCAAATCCCAGAAGACCATCAAAGATGCAGGAAGTAGACTTCACTTATCAGCCTGGACCTGCAGTCTGCACACCTGTTGATCCCAACCTTTGTCACACCATTCACTGATGATCATTTTCTGTCTTGGGGATGGCAATTGAATCCACAGGTCAGGAAGTATGGAAGACAGACGTTAGGATGGGAATTAATAGGATAGGAATCCTTAGGGCACAGGCAGAATATTGAGGCTAAAACATAGCATGAGATGGGGTTGGAGATTAGGAATTATGCTGGTGACAGTGGTGATGATTTTCAGCATGCCCACTTTGTTCCCAGTACTAAATGTTTTGCATGCAATATTTGCATGCATTATGAGTTGAATTGTGTGCCCCACCCCCAAAATCCATAAGCTGAAGGCCTAACCCACAGTACCTCAGAATGCAACCTTATTTGGAGAGAGGGTCTTTGCTTATCTCTATCTAAATTAAAACTGAGGTCATTAGGGTGAGCCCTTATCCAATATGACTGGTGTCCTTATAAAAAGGGGAAATTTGGAAACAGACACATATACAGGGAGCATGAACATGAAGGCAAACGTGGACATATAGACGGCTACCTACAAGCCAGCGGGAAATGCCTGGGACAGATTCTCCCTCATGGCTCTCAGAAGGAACCTACCCTGTTCCACCTTGATCTGGGACTTCCAGCCCCCAGAACTGTGAGACAATACATTTCTCTGGTTTAAGGCACCCAGGCTGTGGTACTTTCTGAAGGCAGTCCTAGCCAATGAATACAATCTCCTCAACCATCACTATCATTCTAGGAGGTAAGCTCTGTTATTATCTCCATTTTACATAAACTAAACTTCACAGAGGTTGAGTAACTTGCCTCCAGGAACACAGAGAGAAAGAAGTGGAGTTAAAATTTGAACCCAGCCTTGCCAGATTCCAAACAGATAAAGGTTCATAACAGAATGTGTAACCCAGATTATGTCTCTTTGACCTAATGATTATTTTGAGTTGAAGCCAACTGAGGAAAAGCAGATACAAGAAAAGCTCTCTCCCATTTGCCTAAAATCAGGACATAAATTTACAAAGATGCCCCTCCTCCTCTCTTTATCAGGAAGGACAAATCCCTGGAGACAGCTTTAGGCTCTTGCCAGTGAAGAAGGCAGCAACTTAAATCTGCATGACAAACCAGATTCTTGTTTACTGTGCTTTTCCTGCACCTCTCCCTTCCCACATAACTGACCTCCCCACACCTTGCTTTTGCCTTTATCTCAAGAAGGTATTTAAGCCTGAGTTCTAAACCATGTCTCAGAGTTACTCATTTTCCCCTCGAGATCTCCCACGTAGACAAGAGGTGTACGTGTTCATAAACTTCTGTTTGTTTTTCTCTTGTTAATCTGTCTTTTATTACTAGGTCTCAGCCAAGTACTCAGAAGAGTGGAGTGAAAATTATTTCCTCCACTATACATAGTTTACCACTAATCTATCCCACACTGCATGGGGTTCTGAGTGGGAGAGAGGGTTGAATGGCTTTTATCACCTCTCACATATATCTGCTACCCGCACCCCTACCCTTGAAGGACAGACCTTGACCTTTCAAAACTCTTGATACCCCACACTTGCCCTCCCCACTCTATTACCCATGCTCTGTCTTAGGGGACAGCTCTGCTCTGAACTCAGCAGAGTTGGTTCCAGAGAGTAGGGACCTCAGTGATTATGCAGTGTGCTATGTCCCCACAGGAAGAAGGTAATTTCCCCTCCAGCACCAAGGGACCAGTGAGGCTGTCAGCCTGCCCAGGGAAGGACCCACCCAGTCCCCTTAGATGCTCCCATTCCCCCAGCCAGCAGAAACTGAGGTTGGCCTGTCTCTTCTCTTTAGGCCTCAGGGGACAGGAAGCAGCGTAGTCAGTGGCTTGCTGTAGAAGCTTCTGTCTGGACCAGGCTCCACTGTGGAGATGCTGTGGCTGCTGTCCCCAAGTCACCTTGTCTGCTCTGAAAGCCTTGGCCTCCCTAGCTAATTAGCCCAATACTAGTGCTGTCCAGAGGCCTTCTGCACAGAGACGGTCACACACTTTGCCATTCAGAGACAGGAGGGACCTGTTGAGGCTCTTTTTAAAAAACAGGATTGTCAGAGTCCAAGAAATAATTAGTATTTAAGAGACACAAGTTAGCAAGGTTAAAAGCTGAGAAATAAACACATACACACATACACACACACACACACACACACACACACACACACACACACAATTTCAAATGATTCTTAAAGCTAAATGGGAAGATATGGCCTCTGCCTGGGAAACTATTTTTAAAAGATAGGATTTCACACCAAGGAAAACCAGGGCCCTCTCAGGCACCACTGCCTGGGATAGCTCATCCAGGCACCCTCAGGCTGTAGAGCTCTCATCTTCCCTAAAACCTGTTCTTCCTCCACCTTCCTTACTTCTGCCAAGGGCTCCACTACCCTGTAGCACACAAATGACATCCTCATTACCTCCCCCCTACTGTGCACTCAGCCCCCACATTGCAGTGATTTGCCCTTGGCAGTGTAGCTCACACCTGTGCCCCACTCCAGGCCTATGGACTCTGCCCTCACTGTGGCCTGGACCACCATGACTTCTCCTATGTGGTCACTCCACCACCGTCTCCACTCTCTGTAAAGAATCTTATCATGTCATCCTTCTACTTAACACTTTCATGGTGCCCCACTTCAAAGATGCCCCATGGGATAGTAATTAGTATTTAAAGGCACAAGTTAGCAAGGCTTGTCCTTGATCTTCAGCACTGGGTTTGAACTGAAGCTCTACCTAACTTCCATGTGGCCATGGGCACCTCTCCCACTCAGCTACCCCATTTATAACACAGAGATAATCTTACTGAATTCAAAGATCCATCATGAAGGGTTAAAGTGATCAGCGCCTTGAAGATGATTATGACTCAAAAATAATGTGGCTTTTATGATTATCAACCCAGGAAGGAGAAGGAAGGAAGGGCTACCTGGTCAATTAGCAGCAAGTCCAAGTCTTCCAACCCCCATGATACTCCAAGCTCTCAACAACGATTTGTTGGGTGAATGATTGTCAATCAGTCAATCTCAGCCTCTTGTGCTCCCCATCTAGACATTAAGTCCTGTGTCTATTAAGGCTACTAAATCTATTACAATCCATGCAAGACAAAGATAAGGAAACCACTTCCTTTTATGGCTCATGCTAATCTAGACTCAAGTGAGCCCCCTGGTGCTCATATCTGGGATTGTGTGAATAAACCCAAACTGGCTCAGACCTCCTAAGCCCGGTCCTGGCTCAGCTGGGCTTTTGGGACTGAGAAGATTCAGTCCCTCTAGTTTCCACATGAAGGTGACGTGTTCTGCATTGTAGCTCAGCAAAGATTTCCTGAGCTCCTGTAGCTGACCCAGGTGGAATGTTAGGTGGGCACAGCTGGACCAGAACTACTAGCTATAATGGAATAAATCTATGTGTTGAGGGTGACAACCACTGAGCTCTTGAATGCAAGCAGTATCAGGAGCCAAGCCCAAGGGACTTCTTCGAGGGGTGTGGACGTCCAGAGCCTGGTGGAAACCAGGCCTCCACCCTGCCACAGTGAATTAGCCTCTACCCCCCACAGTCCTGCTGAAACCCTCAGCCTTTTGCTGTCTAGGCTAAAATCCTGAGCATCTTTCTTGACACCTTTCTCTACACCTCCCAACACCAAGTCTTGTCCATCCTATCTCCCAAATTTGTCCATTTCTCTCCAACACCACTGCCACCATCCTACTCTGAGTCAGCCTGGCTTCTCTGCTTGGATATTGTAACAGCCTCCTTCCTGCTCCCTGCTTCCAGTCCCACCCTATGCTACAACCAAAACCATCTTGCTGAAACCCAATTCCTACCTCACCACTCCCTTAGAAGCTGGCAAAGTCCAAATTCTTATTGCACCTGGGAGAAAGTCCAAAATCCTTAACTGGGTTGACAACATCTTAACTGTCTATCCTTTGCCTTTGGCCCTGTCTGACCAGACCCTTGACATGCCTGCTTTGAGAGTGTCAGGTTCATTCTCTGCTCTGGATCTTGGCATGTGCTATTCTCTCTGCCTGAAACACCTTTCCCTCTCTTCTTCACTTGCTGAGTTTATTCAGTGAGTGTCTATAGAGTGCCAGGGATGTGTCAAGCACTGTCTTCACGAGGTTCAGAGTCTCATGAAGAGTCATAGATTAACCACACAGAGATATAATTTAAAACCGAGATCAGTGCAGTGAAGGAGACTGTCGCAGAGACCTAACCTTGCAATCTTGGAGGGCTTCCCTACAGAGGGGGTCTTTAGGCTGAGAGGTGCATAGTCATTCAGGAGCTGTCAGGATAGGAGCCTGGGGCTCTGAGTGGCCCCATTCCTCACTAAGTGGGAAAAGCTGGCCTGCCTAAAGGAAGCAAGCAGGTGGAGAGGAAAAGAGGGTCCTAAAGCTCATTGTGCCCCTGGTTCCTGGTCTGAAGTTCCTGAAGCTTCTGCCTCTTATTTTTAGAGGCACCCCCATCTTTCTTTCATAGACTAGTAATGAGCAAACCCTGACCAATAAAATGATGAGGTTCCCAACACATGTTGGCAGAGTCTTTGACATCACAGGGACACGGATTCAAACCCTAGAGCCTCCACTCTACATTGCATCCCTGGGCTAGTTATTTCCCTGTGTGAGTTTCAGTCACCGTAGCTGTAAAATGGAACAATATTCTTCCCCTAGCAGAGTTTTCTTGAGGGTGAAATCAGATGGAAGGCATGTCCCCTTCTATAATGAGCTGCAGAGGGATCAGTGGGCTTGTGCAATTTGCAATCTGAGTAGGGGTAAAAGAGTGAGGGGTCTCTCGTGCTCTGTGCCAGAATCCAGTCACAAAACCTGGGTGGGTTCAAAGAGGTAAAACCAGAGAGCTTGAATTTCTCATCAGGGAGAGAAGCTGGCAACATCATTTAAATTGTTGATGTATTCCATTAAAATTGACTAACTTTCTGGTGGAGAAAAGTGTAATTGAATCCCTGGACCACTCAATATTAAATAGGTTCCCCAATTTCTGTCCCCCACCCCCACCCCCACCCCTCCATCTATGAAGGAAAAACAGGCTGTACATAAATGTCTGCTACTTAGCACTTGATCATCCCTCCAAACTGATAAACCCTTGGCTCTGGGCCAGCAAATGGAGCAAGAGAGGAAGGTTGATAAGGCCATGCACAATCTGGTCCCTTCCCTTAGGGCCCATAAGTGACAACCCTCTCTTATCCTGCCCTAGGGGGTCCAGAGAGTGTGCTGTTGGGGACTGTGCTCAGCCCAACATTGGGCTTCCTAATTCCACCCTCAGCACCAAGCAACCTCACACAGCCAGCCACATGGAGCAGAACTGCAAGCTTCACCCCACAGAGGCAGAAGATCCCTTAAAGAGACAAAGAGAGTGGCTGAACCCAGTATATTCACTAGTGAGAATAATTACTTGTGCTCTCTGGGAGGAGAGAGAAGGGGCAGAGAGAGGTCAGGAAACACCAGGAGTAAGAAATAAACACATTCCCCCTAACATCATTAACCCCATTCTGTGCCTTGTCTACACTGGTCTTCCTTTGGCTCTATAAAAATGCCACGCTTCTTTCCACCCCAGGGCCTTTGTACATGCTTGCGTTTGGGGGTGGAGGTATACTTGGAACACTGTCTTCTTTTCTCCCTTTGTCTGGTGGCCCCTTACTCATCTTCTAGGTTTTAGCTTAAGCATCACTTCCTGATCTCCCACACAAGGTCACATGCCCCTCGTATATGCTCTCCTGGCTTCTGGATTTCCTCTTTGTAGCATTTGTCATGATTTAAAGTCATAATTATTTATATGATTACCTGACTGATGTCAACTTTCTTGACAAGGCTCTGTGCACTAAGGGCAGAGACACATTTGTGAGGGTGTCCCCTGTATCTCCAGTGACAATTCCAGCACTGGCACATGGTAGGTGCTCAAAATATTGTTTTTTACTATTTACTTATTTTAATACACTTTCATATTGTTTTGAGTTTAATTTTTAACATCTTTTTTGTGGTATCCTTGATACACAAAAATACCCTTAATTAAGGTATACAATTTGATGAGTTTGGACATAGGCGTACAACCATGAAGCCATCACCACAATCAATATGATAAACACATCCATTACCTTCAAAAGTTTCCTCATTTCCCCTTGGGTTTTTTTAGGGTTTTCTGTTTTTGGTTTAAGAACACTTAACATGAAATCTACCCTCTTAAACGTTTTTTTTAAGTGCCCAACACAGTATGATTAACTATAGGCACTACGTTGTATAGCGGATCTCTACAATTTTTTCATCTTGCTAACTGAAATACTGCAGCCAGTAAACAGCAAAGCCCAATTCCCTCCTCCCCAGCATCCTGGAAACCATCCTTCTACTCTCTGCTTCTATGAACTTGACTTTTTTTAAGTTTATTTATTTTTGAGGGAGAGCACACAAGCGAAGGAGAGCAGAGGGAGAGGGAGACACAGAATTCGAAGCAGGCTCCAGGCTCTGAGCTGTCAGCACAGAGCCCGATGCGGGGCTCGAACCCACTAACCACGAGATCAAGACCTGTGCTGAAGTCGGACGCTTAACTGACTGAGCCACCCAGGCACTTCCAAGTTTATATATTTATTTTGAGAGTGAGAGAGAGAGAGAGTGGGGGAGGGGCAGAGACAGAGGGAGAGAGAATCCCAAGCAGGCTCCACACACTCAGCACAGAGCCCAATGCTGAGCTTGAACTCAGGAACTGTGAGATCATGACCTGAACCAAAGTCAGACGCTTCACCGACTGGGCCACCCAGGTACCCCTGAATTTGACTTTTTTTTTTTTAATTTTTTTTTTCAACGTTTTATTTTATTTTTGGGACAGAGAGAGACAGAGCATGAACGGGGGAGGGTCAGAGAGAGAGAGGGAGACACAGAATCGGAAACAGGCTCCAGGCTCTGAGCCACCAGCCCAGAGCCTGACGCGGGGCTCGAACTCACGGACCGCGAGATCGTGACCTGGCTGAAGTCGGACGCCCAACCGACTGCGCCACCCAGGCGCCCCTGAATTTGACTTTTTTAGACACCTCCCACAAATGGAATCATGCAGTATTTCACTTAGGATATACTGTGACTGGCTTATTTCACTTAGGATGATGTCCTCCGGGCTCATCAGTGTTGTAGCATATGGCAAGATTTCCTTCTTTTTCAAGGCTGAATGAGATTCTATTGTAAGTATACACCACATTTTCTTTATCCATTCCTCCATCAACGGACATTTAAGTTGTTTTCGTTTTCTTGGCTATTGTGAACAATACTGCATTGAACATGGGAGGTGGGTATCCCTTTGAGATCCTGATTTCAATTCTTTTGGGTAAATACCCAGAAGCAGGATTGCTGGGTCATGTAGTATTCCTATTTTTCATTCTCTGAGGAACCAGCTGCACCACTTTACATTCTGTGGGTGCTGAAAATATTAATGAAAGAAGTAATAATAGTTAACTCACAAAGTCATTTTTAAGTACTTTACACACATTAACTCCTGTAAGGTTTATGAGAACCCTGAGGTAGATAATTTCAGTACCTCCATTTTACAAGTGGGGAAGCAAAGGCACAGAAAGGTGAGAAACCTCGCTTAAGGTCACACAGCTGACAGCAGAGCTGGGATCGGAAAGCAGGGAGGCACACTCCGCCACAGGTATTCACAATGTGCTATGTCGCCTCTTGAGGAGGGGTGTGGAAGGTTCCGAGGACTGGAGGGGTGGAAGAGGACAGTGGTACGGAGACCAGCCAGAGGGAAACAAAGGCTGGAAGAAAGGTCAGAGAAGAACGTCCCAGCTGCCACAGTGAGGTGTTGAATCAGGGGACACCTGTGATCTGAGGGTGAAATGTGGGGGCACGGAGATCCCCACTTCTGCCTCTGGAATCTTAAGCTTGGCCATCAGTTTCCATCCTGGGAGTGGGTGCAGGGGCGTGTCAAGGCAACTGGCTCTCTCGGCCCCTCAGGGTGGTTCAGCTGTGGGCACCTCTGCCTCCCTGGGGTTCTCGGCATGACTGAGGGATCACCCCTGCCTCGTACCAGGCATCAGGAGATGCTACACACAAAAACACTCCACACAGTGCCCCATACGGTAATCATTTGATAAATGTTCTTGAAACCTTTCAGGAGGGCCCACATGTGTGTCATAGCCTTCACCAAGTCCTAACAGATGCCACGGGGTGCCTCTCCCCAGAGGGGATCTCCCAGGGGACTAATTGTTAATTGACTCCACCACTAAAGTCCTGCGAGGAAGGAACGCGGCCACCTCCACCTGCCGCACCTGCGTGGTCAGCATCTGGCAGGCTCATTGTTTTAAGTGATGAGCAATTGTCATTTTCTGTCGCCTGTATGATAAATCACTTTAAGAACTCCCTTCTCTCGACAGCATAAGTAATTACAGCCCTGGTGTCTGGGGCCCTGGCACCGATTAGGAGGGAAGCAAACAACATTGGAGCTGATGCTGACTCATTTTTCTTTTTCACAAGGGCCTGGAGGCCACAGGGTCAGATCTGCTGGCTGGTCCCTTCCTGGGCTGGACAATATCCCCCGCCACGCATCCATTAGCACCTCCAGACCTAGAGCCTGGAGACAGAGCCCCTCACTAGCCACCCCTCAAAGCTCTTCACCCCCCTTTTCCCTAGCTGCTTTCGAATCGTGATTCCCAAGTGGGCCAGTGATTAGGAGGAAAATATATCGTATTATAATAGGGAGAAATAATTCAGCTAGGTAATAAAGAAGGGAAGAGTACCTTGTAAGAGGTCCTGCGTGTGGTAATGCATGCTTGGGAAGATCTTATCTATTATGTTTCCTTGGTATGGAATCGGTAGAATTAGCAAACATCTTGGTCAGTATGCATCTCAGTGACCCAGAAATGACAATGAGGAAAAGACTGAATGATCCTGACGTTCTTGTAACCTGAGATGGAAATCCCGGAACAGAATTTAGGAGCCATTGGTGCACAGGATAGAGAATTAAAGCACACAGGAAGCACGCTTGGGAAGCATAAATGATGTATGAAACCCAAACGTGCAAGAAGGTCTTGGGCGCGGTCTCTGCTAGCATTTCTCCTACCGCCATGATGCTACAAGCATAAATAACCCCAGAGACCCATGCCTACCGCTGGCCAAGAGTTGGGGAAGGTCATTCTCCTGGCAGCCTCTGTGATTCTGCTTGGAGGCTAGCTATCGTGACAACCTCCTGTCTTGATGACTCTCCCAGCCCCTTATCAATAGCCAGAGAAGCATGAGCTTTCCCAGAAGTGATTAGCTGGAGAGTCAGCAAATAGTCCTGGGCAGTGATACCAAAAAAAAAAAAAAAAGGCTGGAGAAATGCACATGATTAAATAAGGTTGGGAAATGCTGCATACTAGTAACCTTCTCTAGGAAAGTCTCAATACATTAGCATTTTAAAAGCTCTGAGAAGTCCTGCAGTAAATAACCTGTTTAGTTTTTTTAACCCACTGTTTCCCAAGCTGCTTTGATTAGGGGACGTTTTTCATGGACATCTCTGAACATCCTGCAGAGCAGTCTTTGAGAAAAGGCTTCTTGGCACAGCTAGGACCTTTGACGGCAGATAAGAGAGGAGAGCTAGAGCCTGATTCACCCCTCAGTGACCTGATCGGAGAGAAGATGCTGAAGCCGGCTGTGTTCACCTGAGTAGCTTACATTTGTAGGGCACTTATTTCGACCTCATGGGTTTCTGGGTGCAGAAACTGAGGCTTAGAAGAATCAAAGTCATGTACACAGTGATATGTAGGCAGCGGTCAGGCCAGGATTAGACCTTGGCCTTCCTGAGTTGGTCATATCACATAAACCTTCTGGGCTTTAATTTCCTGATTTATAATACAGGGAAGATGACCACTGTATCTACCCTTATAAAGCCAAGATGAGGATTAAATGAGATAATAAAGGGCTTAATGCAAGGCTTAGCACATAGTAAGCTCTTAAGAAGTGTTAGCAGCACAACAGACTCCATACAAGCCTGTACTTACCCTCTCCAGTGATGGGGAGCTCATTATCTTACAAAGCCCTTGACACTTTCAGGCAGTTCTAGCTATTAGAATAGTCACCCTGCTCTTAAGCTGAAAACCTGTCTCCCCTTCCCCTAAGTCCTGACTCTGCCCTAGAAGCAACCCCCAACCCTCCTCCCCTTGCAGCTCAGAGACCACTGACTAGTATGGCATCCCTGAGTCCCCTCACCTTCCCTCTCCCATACCCAACCCCACCCCCAGCACAGTGAGCTTGGAAAACAAGGTACTTTGCCATCAGGTCAGGACCTCTGAGACGTTCTCGCTCCCCCCCCCCTGCTCCTCTGGGCAAGAACCCTGGTTTCTCTATGTGGAAAGGCCGGCATCTGCCACAGAGCATTCAGCCCATGGAGGCTGAAGGAAGACAAGCACACCCAGCCCACCCGACTCACGTGGATGATCGGGATGGGGATGGGTCAGGCTCGCGCCCTACTCAGCTCCCCGAGGAGAACCAAGGCAGGAGACGGGATGCTGCCCAGGTCTCACTGTACATTTCAGGCTAACTGAGGTCCACTAACCATTGTCAAGGGCCCAAGGGAAGGTCCAGTCTGCCTGCTGAACCCGGAGTCAGTGGGCACAGGCTCAAGGAGGGTGATGGCAGGACAGGACGCACGTTCCCAGGCAGGACCCTGAAGGTGAGAGGTCCTCGGAGGCACAGAGAGGATGGTCAGCACGGTGATGCTTTCACCTTCAGGCGACACATACCAGCGCTGTTTCATGTGTATTATGTATCCATTAACTCCTTTATCCTTCCAGGACCCTACCTGCTCCCAGTTGAGAGGTGAGCAAACCAGGCCAAAGATTAAGTAATTCACCCAAGACCACACAGCAAAGGAGCAACACAGCTGGTGTTTGAACCCAGGCTCTAAACCTGTGCCCTTAATCTCTGAACTACAATATCTTCCCGACGCTGTAAATCTGGCACAGTCTGGGGAAGAAAGAAACAGAGGAAGGGAGGTTAGAACAGAGACTAAAAGAGTGCAGAGAATTCAAATATTTAGAGACAGAGAAAGGCACTGTCCAGGGAACAGCATGGGGACCATAGCAGGGATGGCAGGGGGACGGCAGGGTGATGGCCCAGCACATGCAGTGGGCAGACAGGATGTCAGCTGCCTGAAGCAGAGGCCAGGGGTGGGGAAAGGGCAATTTCACTGTCACAGAGGAGACAGGGCAGGGTGCACGGGAGGCAGAGTCCTCGCCACCCCAAAGAGCTCACGGTCTTGTAAATGAAGGCCACTGCAGGGGCCATAGCAATAGGATGGGCTTGAGAGGCCCCTCCACAGGCTAGCATCTTCCCAGGAAGGGAGTCTGGTAGCTGCCGATCTTCATCCATAAAGCAAGTCAGACTCCAGCGGGAAAGCTTCTGGAGTCCCATTAGTGCTGAAATGGCCCCACGCCACCCCCCTCCACCCTCGCAATGAATTAACTCCGTGGCGGAGATGGAGGAGATGCCAGAGTCCCCCCTCGTCTTCCCTAACCTTGGGACAAATTAAATCAAATTCCACTGCACGGCCTGAAGGCATAAACTTCGTTAGCTGCACCAATATATTCTGCCAGGCAGGCAGGCTCCTAGGTACTAATTACTTTATTCAGCAAGTTAAACAAATGATATGATATCTAAATTCGAAGGAGAGGCACCCAAGAGTTATGGAGCACATGCCTGTGGGATTTGCCAATGAACAAAGAAAAAGAGAATTGCTAAACCCGCAGCTCAAAGCATTTATCTGTGTATCCTTCAAGATGGAGTTCAGGGCTTCTGTTCACCCCTCCTCCAGGAAGCCCTCCTTATTTAGGCCATCTCTGTGAACATTTTCTCCCCAGAAGGCCATGTGGCCTGGTGGTTAGGGCACAGCTCTGGTCTTGGCTAGAGGGGGTTCTCGCATGGACTAGCTGTGCAACTTGGCTCATTGCTTAACACCCACCTCACTCTAACCTTCCGTTTCCTTAACTGTAATGTGGGGATAATAATAGCTCCCACCTCCTAAGGTGGTTGCCAGGGTTTCTAGGTAATCCGTGCAAGGATGTTAGCACACAGCACAATCTCCATAAATGGGGACTATTTTTATTATTATCCTTATTGTTGTTATGGCTATTTATGTTGTTAGTAGCATTTGCAGATGTGGGGTCTCCAAGAGGTCCCCAATAAGTAGCAGCCCTCTTGGCCTAGTCCTGAAAATAATTTTTATATGAAACAAATAGATGGATGGGCACCTGGGGGACCTTCAGTCAGTTGAGCGTCCAACTCTTGATTTCAGCTCAGGTCATGATCCCAGGGGTCATGGGATCAAGCCCCCTGCTGGGCTCTGTGCTGAGTGTGGATCTTGCTTAAGATTCTCTCTCTCCTTCTGCCCCTCCCCCTTCACACTCACTCTCTCTTTCTCTCTCCCTAAAATTAAAAAAAAAACAGATGGAGGTCAAAATATTGACATTATTACTGAGAGATGCTGAGTTTGAAAATGTAGCTTAATGTGGAAGAGAATGGGCCGGGCTGGGAGTGTATCCTGGGGTAGGAGTCAGGGCAGCGCTGACCAGGGCAAACTTCTGTGCTGGAGGCAACTCCATCAAGTCCTACATCAAAGCAGAGCCCTCAGGTTCTCCTCGGTGCCAGATCACTCCCAGGAGGCAGGAGGCACCCCCATTATTCTTCTTAAATTTACCGATTGGAAAGATGTCATCCCATCTCCCCAGGGTAGCAAAAATAAATGGGGTGGAAAGGGACGCAAAGCTACACTAATTGAACTCCCTTTACAGGAAGAACCTTCCAGAGCTTGGGGAAAGCCTTTCCCAATAACACATAGGAGACAATGAGAGGTGGTGGCTTTGAAGTCCAACAGGATGGATTTGAATTCATTCTTCCCTCACTTACATGTTATGTGATTCGAGGAAAGAACCTTAATCTCTTTGATTAAGGCCCCAATAAAATCTGGCTTTACTAGCACACAAATCATTAAAAAGAAGTTGCCTGCAATTCCCTGTACTTGATCCTTAGTCCTTTATTTCCAGAATCCAGACACTTCTATGACTCCTGAGCCTGGCATCACCTTGGGACTTTGTCTGTGTGATCTTCCTCCATTCATGTCCTCAGTGCTGATCCTGCTGTCCTATTCTACAGCTTCTAGAGCAGAGACAAAGTTCACACTTACCCATGCAGAGCAATGACAGAACCAGCCACTCCACATCCATGGATATCCTTCATGGTTGACCATGGCAGCATTAATTACAGCACACGACTTCCCTCACCCTCCTGGTTACAGTTGGTTGGATAGCAGTGAGCACATGACTCAACTTGAGCCAATCAGGTTTTCTCCTCCCAGTAATGTGTGGTATTCATACTTCACACTTCTGGGGAATTTGGAAATTGTGGGGCAACCATCTGATGCCAAAAGCATAGATAAAATTGAACCAGAGAGAGATTGGTTGGAAAGTGAAGCACAGTTCAGAGAAATGCACAGATAAAAGACCCTCCAGCTCCATAGAGAGCAAGACATATAGACGAGGTGACGACTATGGTTCTTGGTGGCTTCCTAGTCGATGACCCTCTGTATTACTGCAAAAAAAAAAAATATCTATTTGTGTTTAAGGCAAACTGGTCTCTGATATTTGCAAATTAATGAATCTTAACTAAAATACTGTAAATGGTTAGGAGTCAAGCCACGGAGCCTAGAAAGCATACCAAACCCATCTAACCACCCATCTGCTCTCTCAGCTGGTTATGGAGAAGGTTCTGGAGGGACCTGGGGCCCCTTCCCCAGAGAGAGGAACAAAGTCTGAAAGCAAAGCTAGTGAGGAGGCTGACTCAAAGCCTACTCCCCATGTCCCAGACCTGTTAGAATCTGGAGTCCCCAACCAGGGGACAATCCCCTTCCATGACTCTTACTGTGGCATTTCTCCACTAGGGAGGATGGCGATTCTCAGCTCTACTGGGGGATTTTCTTCTAACTAGTTTTATTTGAGTTCTACCAATAGAGACACAATTCTGAACTTTTTGTCGGCATGCCTAAGACAATGAAGCACTCTTGCTCACCCACACTGCTGGTCTGAAGTCCTTCTCATTAATGTACCAGAAAAAGAGGATCTCACCTTTTCCTTAACTGAATTTGGCACCTGGGTGCTTCCAGCGAGACGGCAATAGAGCCACTGGGTCACCTGCTCCCCAGGTGTGCACATCAAGAGTGGATGTTGGAGAGTGTACTCAGAGTTATTTGTGGAGGCAAGTCAGAGGCCATGGGAGGGTTCTGCCCCTGGGCAGGGGACCCAGAAATCCTGATCAGGCCCTGACACATGGTACTCAGTAAATGTTTGATCAATACGTTAATCCGTCAGTCACCCTGGCCCTCATCCCCCGTCAGCCCAATCCCCACCCACACTCACCCCCTAAATGTCCTTCAGATCCTGTCTTGACTCCATAAGACTTGCCACTGCTCTTGAATCGATAGATCCTTAACCTTTCTACCAGACACTAGCAAATATAATTCTCCGGACTCCCTGTTAACCCATCTCTCTGCCCTGATCTAGCTTCTACGACAGTGGCTGCCCAGTAGTCTTCCTCAAAGATCCCTAACACTCCCCAGATTAGTAGCCTTCAGGAGTTCCCACCAAGGTCCCCAGAGACCTGCCCCTGCCTGGCTCTGAAGCCCCATCTCTTACCTCCCAGCTTACACTGGAGAGGTGCTGGCTCCATGCCCTTGGGCAGGCAGCTTCCCTCACGTGGAGTGCCATATCTCCTCCTCTGTCTACCCTTTGCCAGTCCATCTTCTAACTCCTGCATGGCCTTCATGACTCACCCCGGCACACGTCCAACCCTGCTCCCCGCTGTTCTCAACCATGGGCCCATGTTCATCTCACTTGGTCCCCTCTCCAGCACTGCTCACTTCTTAAGGTAACTGATGGTGTACTTGCCTGTGTCCACCACGCAGTTGTGAGCACCTGGGGGGCAAAGGCACATCCTATGCCTCTTTGGTACCAAGAAGAAACAATGATTGTTCTTCAAAATAAGAACTAACTGTAGCTGCTTTTACGTCCTAGAGGAATGGCAAAATTCCTATCAGAGGAGATGGCTTTTTATTTAGGAAAATACATAGAGGCACTTCTTTGGAGTTAAATGTAATACTCCCCAAGGCCTGGTTGAGAAGGAACAGGTATATCAAAGTGGGAGGTAAATTGCATAACAAAGTAAAGAAACATTGAGTTCCAGGGACTGTTCAGGAGAGGAGACAGGCAGCTCTTAGGAAAACAGAAGGAAATGTGTGAAAAGGAGAGGCCTGTGGGGCATCCCGATTGGATGGGGAGGCCACCAAATGTGGGATGCTCTGATTGGCTGGAGGGCAGTGAAAGAATTCACCCAAGGCAGAACAAAGGAGATAAAGGTTTATTGAATGCATCGTGAAGAATTGGGCAGGACAGCAAAGGAAAGACTGCCACCAGGCAGTGATGAGAGGCCACAGTTACAGGGCAGAGTAAGGGAGTATGGGGACATATGGAACTTTCCCTTTTTTGGTAATCTTCGGAACTGTGCCTGGTTGCAATTGGTCAGTTAGGGTCTGTGGTTATTTCAAGATGGGTGGCTTAATAAGCCTGTTTGCATTCAGCTCAGTGGTCACTGTGAGCCCTTTTGCCTTGACCAAGGTTCCATTGCTCAAGTTTGTGCCTAAAAGCTGCCTCTACAGGCCCCAGCAAGTAGGCTGAGGGCCTGAAGAGGAAAGGTAGACAGTGGACATCTCTTGGGCCCTGAGGGCTAAAGGGACTTAGAGAAACAAGATGTGGAATACTGAGGTTTAAAGTATTTCTGATAGATTCGAAGGGGTACATGCACCCCCAAATGTTTTTAGTAGTGTTTTCAAAAATAGCCAAACTACGGTGAGAGCCCAAATGTCCACAGACTGATGAGTGGATAAAGAAGAAAAGAAGATGTGATGTGTATATATATATATATATATATATATATATATATATATAGGAATATTACTCAGCCATCAAAAAGAATGAAATCTTGCCATTTACAATGACATGGATGGAGCTACACTGTATTATGCTAAGTGAAATAATCAGAGAAAGACAAATACCATATGATTTCACTTGTATGTGGAATTTAAGAAACAAAAGAGAAGGACCTATGGGAAGGGGGTGGAAGCAAAGAGAGGGAAATGAACCACAAGAGACTCAATGACAGAGAACAAACTGAGGGTTGATGGAGGGAGATGGGTGGGAGATGGGCTAGATGGGTGACGAGCACTGTGTGTTGTATGTAAGTGATGAATCATTGAATTCTACTCCTGAAACCAATATTGCACTGTATGTTAACTAAAATTTAAATTAAAACAATTTGTTTAGGGGCGCCTGGGTGGCGCAGTCGGTTGGGCGTCCGACTTCAGCCAGGTCACGATCTCGCGGTCCGTGAGTTCGAGCCCCGCGTCAGGCTCTGGGCTGATGGCTCAGAGCCTGGAGCCTGTTTCCGATTCTGTGTCTCCCTCTCTCTCTGCCCCTCCCCTGTTCATGCTCTGTCTCTCTCTGTCCCAAAAATAAATAAACGTTGAAAAAAAAAAATTAAAAAAAAAAAACCAATTTGTTTAATGTTTATTTATCTTTGAAAGAGAGACACAGAGCATGAGCAGGGGAGGGGCAGAGAGAGGGGGAGACACAGAATCTGAAGCAGGTTCCAGGTTCCGAGCTGTCAGCAGAACCTGCTGTAGAGCTTGAACCCAGGAACTGTGAGATCGTGACCTGAGCCGAAGTCTGACACTTAACTGACTAAGCCACCCAGGCGGCCCAAATTAAAAAAAAAAAAAAAAAAAATTAAGTGATACAAACAGGAATAATAAAATAAAATAAAGTATTTGATACTGTGCTGCCCTGTGCTGCCACCTCTCCACCCACTACTCCAAACCTTCAGGAAAAGTCCAACGGTCATGGCAGCCATGTGGTGACAGTGCTTTGAGAGGAGGAAGGAAAAGAGACCTTGTCCAGCCGTGGGGAGAGGCGATGCACAGAGGGGCAGCTGCAGAGGGGAGCTGTGAGTGCGTGACTCTGAAGGCAGGGGAAGCACAGAATCAGAATTCAAAGGGAACCTTGAGGACAAAAACCACATCAAGAATCTGCAGAAAGCTTGGGGAAGGCATTAAAAGAGAGGGCTTGCCATTTTCTTTAGATTAAAGGTTTTCTGCTCAACGCACGCTCAAATGAATTGAATCGAAACTCTCTGGTCAGTGTGGGGACGTCTGAAACTGGCCTGTGTGCATTTGGGGCAGCCCTCTTCCATGACACGTGGGAAAGAAGAGGAACGTCCAAAATTCTTAGCCAAGACTGTTTCCCACATTGTAACGAGGGTGGAAGAGGTGGGAGGCTTCTGAGAGAGCTCAACCCTGACAAGGCTTCTCACCAACAAGGACTGGTGGGAACAGACAAGGAAACACCGTCTTCAAATGCCTGAGCAAGAGGCATTTGGTCCTCAGATGGTAAGCAAGTCCAACATAAATGCCACCTCTGATCGAATGGTAGTGGCTGTTGAGAGCACTGCCTAAGGAAGAATTGGAAGGCTCTGCCTGAAGTCAGCAAGAAAGAATTCACTGATCAATGGATACTGTCTGCCACGGGTACGGGAAGGGGAACAAGAGCATGTGAGCCATCTCTAACCTAGCCCAGCTTCTACAGATGGACAAAAAGAGACGCTTTCCCAAAGGCACATAGTTAGTGGCTAGAGTCAAGTTGGTGTCGAATTCTCTGGGCTCTTCTCTGCCCAGCACCAAGACCAGGAACCGGAAGGGACCCTCTGAAGGACTGATTTTTGCTCCTTCTCCCGCTTCTATTCTTGCTAGGACCTGCACCCCCACCCTACACACACCTCATCGAACAGGGAGCACATGTCCTCCTTATAAAGGTCGAGGAGCTAATGACTTCTTTGGAGTCTTCCACACAATAGTTAACGTCTGAGGAGTGACCAGGCAGGGTTATCATGTATGTTTTCCAGACCACTGACTCACCACGGCCCCTGGCTCCAGGGTGTAAGTGACTTATAGTGATGAGGGAGCATAAGGCAAGATGAAGACAAAGGACAAGCTAGCACACAGCTCCCCTCCCCTCCCCCGCCCCCACGTGGGATATATGCGTGCTCTTTCTTGGATACTCCAGGCTGTCCAAGAACAGGGGAAAGGAAAGAACGCAAATGGTTGACTGATAGAGATCACAGTCATGCAGCACAGGCATCTCCTTCAGTTTACTGAGAACTTAGTAAACTGCAAGAAAACGGCAGTCTTATCCATAGCCTAATCTGCAGAAACCTACAGACTCCGTTTCCTGGAGCCCTAACATCACCCTCATCAAGATGTAAGGGGGTTTAAGTGCTTGCCATGGTGATGTGGGAAACTAAGGCAAATGAAAGATTAAATTCCCTTACTGCCTATAGCCCATTGGCGAGTCCTTGAGACAGGCAGAATGACCTCCCTGTAGGAGCTCAGCTGCCTCCATGATGACACTTTGCTAGGGCAAAAGGGAATCTTGGCTTAACAATATCCTGACCCCCAACCCCCACCATGATCCTGCCAGTCTCCTTAAACACATAAAAATTCCTTTGCAAACCTCCTTTATCTTTAAACCCCAAGTATATCTTGGCAATTATACTCCAAGCATAATGGCCCCTGATATACATCTGAAGGGTCTCATGACTGAAGTTTTACTAAACAGTTATAAATGACGTTTTTGTAACAACAGCTAGCCCTTCAAGTTCCTGAAAACCTTGCTTCCAAAATTTCTTAGAGACTTATGCTGTCCCTAACCCCCTCCCAACCTGAAAGTATATTATCAGTCACTCTTCACAACCCCAGTGCAGCTTTTTCTGCCCATGCGTCCTGTTCCCATGCTTTAATAAAATCACCTTTTTGCAACAAAAACGTCTTCAAGAATTCTCTCTTGGCTATTGGCTCCGAACCCACACCATCACCCCAAAACCTCAACACTAGGACACCTAAACACTTGTCTTTGTTATTTTTTATAATTTTTTAAGTTTATTAATTTATTTTGAGAGAGAGAGAGTGTGTGTGTGTGTGTGTGTGTGTGTCTGTACATAAGCAGGAGAGGGGCAGAGAGAAGGAGAGACAGAATCCCAAGCAGACTCTATACCATCAGCACAGAGCCAAATGCAGGGCTCGAACCCAGCAACCCACGAACTGTGAGATCACGACCTGAGTTGATGTCAAGAGTTGGACATTTAACCGACTGAGCCACCCAGGCGCCCCACCACTTGTCTTCATTTTAACCTTTTCCTGGATCCCTGAGAAGACACATATAACAGACCATAATCCTCAGTGAAAACCCCAGACCTCAAGCAAAGATGAAGCTTCCTCTCCTTTCCTTTCTGAGTCTCCCCGATGTTCTGTCTGCATCTGCACTCTATGTCCTCAGTAACCTCTGCTCTCACCTCCTCTCTGCTCAAGTTTAACTTCTATCCTGCACGAAGTCAAGGACCCCCTTGGCTGGTCCTGCAGGACCCCCTCTGGGCCCTTGGCCCCAGCCAGTCTGCATCAGTACCACCACCCTCTACACAAAACACAAGACAAAGAAGCGGGAAGGTTATTATCTTAGCTAACCGGTGCAAAACTAACCAGGGCAGACGGTGCCAGAGGAAAGTGGAAAGGGAAACTATATTTGGTTTCTATCAGCAACAGGTTTTGGCCAATCTCTTCATTCACTTTGAGATCACCCAGCTACAGGAAGCATCAGAAAAGCTACCGTTCGGGTTAACATAGCAGCATGACTGGGACTCAAGCTCAAGATATAGGGATAGAAATCCTCATCCTCGACAGGAAAGAAGACAGCTTGACCTGGATAGCCCTGGGCAGTGTCTTCTTTATAATCTTATTTATTTATTCAACAAATTCTTTCTTGAGCACATTGGAACAAATTAGTGAACTAGGATCTGGGGCTATAGTTTTTGAGGCATTTACATCCAGGAGAGGGTGGAGATAAGCATGGAACAGCTCATTATGCAATTAGTTATTTAATTATAAACGGTGATAAATGCCATGGAGAGGGACAGGGAGCTCTGACAGCAAACAACCCAAGGATCTGATGTAATCTGGAGAAGGAGGGAAAGCTTTCCCCAGGAAGTGACATTTAAACTAAGATTTGAAGAATTAAAAGAGGACTGAGTGATGGATCGGGAGGGGTGTGTATAGAGAGAGGCAGCAAAGGAAGACAGAAGACAAAGGGCAGACAGAAGAACCTGTTCAAAGGGCCTGAGGAGTGAAGAAACATGACATGTTTGAGGAATGGAAAGACCAAAAGGCCAGAAGGGCTGGAACACAATATATGCGTGTTTTTTTTTTTTTCAGGTTAGGAACCAACAGAGGAAGAAGCTGTAACAAAACAGGACTTAGGACTCGGCAGAAATGGCCACGCCTCCCCCACCCCCAACCTGCAGCCCAGGTGCAGCAACCTTGGCGTGAGTCTTTTTTTTTTTTTTTTTTTAATTTTAATGTTTACTTATTTTTGAGACAGAGAGAGACACAGAGTGTGAGCAGGGAGAGGAGCAGAGAGAGGTGGAAACACAGAATCCAAAGCAGGCTCCAGGCTCTGAGCAGTCAGCACAGAGCCCGCCCTGGAGCTCGAACCCACGAACTGTGAGATCATGACCTGAGCTGAAGTCTGACGCTTAATCTTAACTGACTGAGCCACTCTGGCTCCCCAGCATGAATCTTTAGAAGGCACTCCTGGACTGACAGCTGGGGCACACAACCGGATGAATAGAGCCCAGGCTGGCTTTCAGCCACCCCCACCCCCCACCCCATCCCCTCAGCCAGACACAGTCTGGCTAAGCAGACACAAGGCAGTGTGCGTGCCCACCTCCCTCAACCCAGCCCTCACGCAGCAAGTAGTCTAGAGCAGGGCCTCAAAGGAATCCCCTAGAGATCCAGATAAAATGCAGAGGCTGATTCAGTAGCATGGAGCCTGCAGTTTTGCATTTCTACCACACTCCCCATTGCTCTGGCTGGTGATCTCTACACCACATGTCGAATAGCAAAGAACTGACAGATGAGGTGCGGAGGACTGGGCCTGGACATCCCAAGGTAAACAGGGAAGAAAAGAAACCCATGGAAAATGATTCTGTTTGATGAAATGAAATCCTTTCGGACTATTTCCCACTGTGGGCCAGTCCTTTTCCTGCTGGAGACAGACAGACATGATGCAGACCTTGTCCACAGGAGAAGGCACCCAGAACCTGGTGGGACAGAGAAGCGTGCCCGCCACACCCAGGGCAAAAGAGCCCTGGAGCCCAGAAGGAATAACTAGAGCTAAATAAGCAAATCAGGGAGGACTACTTGGGAGAAGTGACATTTGCAGAGTCAACAGTATTTCGACAGGTGGAGGGCAGGAAAGCTAAGCAAAAGAACCAAGGTATACCTCAAATCATCGAGCATTAGGTTATTCTGGGCCTTGAATGCCAGGCTAAAAGAAGAGAAATTTACCAAAAATGAGAAAGCAAAATCTCACCAGGCAGTCAGGGCCCAACCTCGCGAGCTCCAGTTCTGTGAGGCCCCCCATCAAGGGGCCCAGGCCTGACAAGTCCCATGCAGTTGGTGGGGCCTGGGAAGGATCAATACAGAACAGCTTTCCAGTGTCTGGGCTTGTGTCATCTACACGGGAAGGTCAGGACGACAATGCGGGAGGGCAGACATCTAACTCCACCTGTGGGGAAAACAGGCAGGGGAAGCGCTGGAGAGAAAAGGTATTCAGCCACAGAAAAGGAGACCTGTGAAAAGGGCTCACTGAGAAGACATGAAACATAAAGCCCAAGCCCCTCAAAAAGAAACACGTCAAGTGTTTGCAAGATTGAAGCCCATTGAAGCCGCTGAAGAGAAATGGATGGCTGGAGAGAGAGCAGTGAGAGAGAGCTCTTTAAGGAAATAAACGAGCCAGCCCAGGAGCCGAACCCTCTCCTCAAGCTCCCTGCGCCTTCCGAGAACCTCCACCTCACCGCAGCCCCGCCAGAGCCAAGGTCATGTGGCCCACATCTACATGCCAGCCAGGCAGCTCTGGACCCCACGTTACAGTCCTGTCCCAACCCTGGCCCCATGCCCCCTTCTGCCAATGGCCTCAGCCTTGCCCCAGAGATGAAACCTCTCTACCTTACATTCTAGATCGCTTGACTTGAGTTCTGACATGGTGGCCTGCCCAGGTCTTCCCAGGCTGAGACTCCACTGAGCTCTCCTTCCTTCTGGGAGTCCTCACCCCAAACCACCCGGGCTCCCCTTACCTATGGTTATTCCCTCCTGCCTGACGTGTGACAAGAACGACCTGAGCCATATGAACCAGTCCTTCCTGAGTCCAAATACCGAAAGGGGCCAAGGATTTGTTCTCAAGGCAAAGAAATCAGACTGGACTTAGAGCTAGAGCCATAGAAATGTGGTCTGCCCACATCCTTGGGTGTTTCTTGTGCCGTTCTATTCCTCAGATGCTTGCTCAGAGTCGACCTTCAAGCTGAGGGTTCGGCGGTGGTGCAGGTGTGGTCCTGGAAAAACTTCATAAGAACATGAACATCACAGTCTCCTCGGTTCGCGACTCCAGGCATATCCTTCTCTGCCTTCTGGGTGGCACCGCTCTGCAGGGTGCACTCTCTCCCAGAGCAGCAGCCAGGCTCCTGGTGGGTGGCAGCGCTAGCCCTGTGGCCCATCCCTGCCATGAGGCCGCAGCAGGAAGCATTAAGCAAACACCAGCAGGCGGATGGCCCACTACAGTCAGCTCTGTGCAGGAGAGAGCTTGAACGCTTCCCCCAACGTGACTCCTACTGCTGAGTCTTACACAGTCCCGTATTTGTTCACCCCTCATTGCCGAGAGGCCTCTGGGCTTCCTGAGCACCCTCAGTGGTAGCAGACCTTGCTCCCAGACTGCTTCCCCCCTGAGTCAAAGGTAAAGTGTCAGGCCCTCGAGTCAGGTGTCAGGACTAGCTTACAGAGGTCACATTGTGTTGTTGCAGACTCCCAAGTTGGGTGTAAGTAAGGTTCCCCATGCCGTTCACAGCCACAGTCATTTCTAGCAGCTTAAACTGCATGCCCTGACAATTTCTATCCCGACAGGCTGGACTGCAGCCCCAGCCCATGCAGAGACTGCGGCCCATTCATTTCACAGCTGCTAACGTGCTGTTGGGCATGCAAAGGAGGGAGGCTGGAATGAACCCTGATGTGTTGGAGGTATCAGGGTGACCCCAGAGTTTGCAATATGCAGATAGAAATATGAATATAGAAGTGGAGAGAGGGGCTCCTGGGCGGCTCAGTAGGTTAAGTGTCTGATTTCGGCTCAGGTCATGATCTCACAGTTTGTGAGTTCGAGCCCCGCATCAGACTGTCTGCTGTCAGCACGGGCCTGCTTCAGATCCTCTGTCCCTCACTCTCTATCTGCCCCTCCCTCGCTCATGCTCTCTCTCTCTCTCTCTCTCAAAAATAAATAAACATTAAGGGGAAAAAAAGAAGTGGATGGAAACATGTGTGGATACCTATACATGCAAGTATTTGTATATAAAAACACCTCATCCCCAGCTCTGTCTGCTAAGACAGCCTAGAAGCAAAGAAACCACCGTAGCAAATAACTGCACACCGTAGCACCTAGATCTTGGTTCCTAAATACCATTCTCCATCAAAAGAAGGACTGAGAACAAACTAAGGGTAGACGGGGGCATGGGGGAGAGTGGAAAGTGGGTGATGGGCAGGGAGGAGGGCACTCGTTGGGATGAGCACCGGGCGTTGTATGGAAACCAATTTGACAAAAAATTATATTAAAAACAAAAACCAAAGTTATTTAAAGAAACGGCCATCCCAGGACTGGGCAGGGAAAACACAAGCTGAGCCTGGGACACCTTGTCTTTGCCCGGGCTGTCCCCTCCTCCTGGGCTGCTCTTCCACACCCCCTCCTGCGACGTCCCATCAGATCAACAGTGCACCCAGTCTGCCAATGCTCAATCTTCTGTCGCTGATCAGGGATGTGGCAAAGTACCACGGGCCAGTGCAGCCCCTTGGAAAATCCAACGCACCTCACGCAAAGCCGGGCTCTGTCTGGTTACTAACTTAACCCGTATGAGACTCAGTTTCTCCATGAAACAGGGATACTGAGACCTGCCCCCTGGGGTACGGAGGAGCCTCAGACAGGTGACCCAAGCTGAGCCACGAGGCTGAGTGCTTACCCAGCAAACACTAAATGGCAGTATTTTATTCACAGTGATGTGTTCACCTGCTCTGTGAGATCCTGAGCTCTGCCTCATCTGTTCTTCCCATCCCCCACCACCCAGCACTGCCTGCCACCCCAGGAGTGGTCAGTCTGTGTTTCTTGGATTGTTTCATGGAATTACTAGCTGATATTTACTGGCAGGCCCTTATTGACTGGAATGTACAGGCCGGTGCCATCCTGCTGACACTGGAGTGTATCTATACTTATTGATTGAGCATTTCCTACCAATGCCCGGTGACTGACACCTACCTGGGACTGCCCCTCATAGCACCTGCCGGGGCCCCCAACCTCCTGAATAAAAGGAAGGAAAGCTCTCTGACTCTCCCTCCGCCTGCCTCTTTTTCATGTCCTGACACGCCCATTTCTCTGCATCTCTGTCCCACCTCATTCTCTGTCCCGATTCCTTGTCAGCATCACCGTGTCTGGTTTTCTCCGTGTCTCTGTGATCCTGTTCTGCCCCCGGCTCTCTCCCTGCTTCCACGGGCCCTGCTTTATGGTTTTCCTCCTGCCACCATCTTTCCGTCCCACAGGAGAGTCGTCTCCCCTCACCCCAAACCGATGACCCTCATCGTCCACACTCAAGGACATGGCACTTGATAGCACAGGTGCATATTTATTGTTACATCTTTATTGTTCTCCTGGCAACAGACCATCTTCTCTAGTCTTCGGGGATCAGATGCAGATGGTTTTCTTTATCTGCACCATCTGGGACGCCTGTCCTCCCCATCCCTCCCACTTCCCCCAATCTTAGAACCCCCAGAAGAGGCATCATCTGGAAATGTCAGAAGCAGCCTGAGGATTCCCCAGCTAGCACGTGTGGGGAGGGAAGGATGAGGTGACACGTGCCACACACATGGGAAGATGTGCTCCAGCAGAAGAAACACATGGTCAGACTCCAAAGTCATCATGGACAGTTCATACATCATGTGTCCAGGCCAATTATTTGAGGGCGCAACGGACCCAGCCTGAGCAGGGCATATACAGACGCTATCCGAGTTGGAGGACATGGTGTTTGAGGGCGCAGATGTGAATTCTGGGGGAAAAGGAGCACATACATAGAATTAAGTCCTTTGCTCTGATGAAGCCATGTGACATGCACCACTTTGGAACAAAAGCTTCTACTGCTGTCCCGTTGTTCTGCCCTTGCTCTTTCTCTCTGCCCTGCCTACACAGGGGCTGCTCCTTCAGCCCTGCTGCCAAAATGAAGAAGACAGGCTGAGCACAGGCATGGCCTCTGACCTGCGGATGGTAGATAAAGGGAGGGGAATAGAAACACGTTGTCATTTATGAACCACTGAAGTTTAGGGGGTGTTTGTTACTGCCACACAACCTAATGAAAGTTGGGGAAAACATCTCGTATAGTGCCGTGGCTTTAAATACTGCTCCTGTGCTGATGGCTCTCGTCCGTACATCACCAGGCAGGCACTCTTCTCTGAGCTTCCGACAGGTACATCCTACTGCATATTCCAGTCTCCACTTGGGTATCTAACAGGCATATCAAATATAACATCCACAATGTAGCCAAATAAAAATTTGAGAACATCTGCTTTTCCGCTTGCTGCCGTATACAGCAAGCCCTGTGCCATCATTTAAAACGTACTATGTGACATTATAGATGTCTGTTGTCAACTCAGTATCACCCCCACATACATCATGCCGCATGCAGTTTTATCAAAGTGGACCTATCTTTTCATTTTACTTTCAGGTTTTTTATAGGATACTTTTCAAATTACAAAAGTAACACACTGAACAATTGAAATGTACAACAGAGCAGTTGAAACGTACAATGGAAAGGTTCCAAGTATGAGCAAGGCAAGGTATGAAAATACATTCCCGGTTTTCATCTACCAGCTAATAAATCTCCAGATGTTGCCTGGGTCTCCAACAAGGAAGAACGCCAGAGTTGATTGGTGCCACGCATGTTAAGTGGATGGGCAAATGGATGTTAAGTGGATGGGCAGACCCTGCCTCTAAGAGGGACACCCACGGTGAGCGTGGGGGCTATAGCTATGGGGTGGAGCAAGCTTCGCATGTGGGAGGTTGTGAGCAGAGTTCAAGTACCTGGATGTCCAGGCTATGTTTGCAGATGACAGAGTCTGGTGATCAAGATCATGCAGCAGGCAAACCTGGGGCTAAATCCCATTCAGCCATTTTCTTTTTTTTTATTTTTTTAATGTTTATTTTATTTTTGAGAGAGAGAGAGAGAGAGAGAGCATGTGAGTGGGGGATGGTCAGAGAGCAAGGGAGACACAGAATCCAAAGCAGTCTCCAGGCTCTGAGCTGTCAACACAGAGCCTGACACGGGGCTCAAACTCACAAACTGCGAGATCATGACCCAACCAACTGAGCCACCCAGGCGCCCCAACTCAGCCATTTTCTATGTGCACTTGGGCAATTCGCCTCTGTAAACCTCAGTTTACTCACCTGAAAAAATAGAAATAATAAAACTTATGTATTGGTCAGGGTCCAATCAAAAACCACAGAAGACATTCTGTGTGTTCCAAGTAGAAAGGGCCTTAATGTAGGGAATTAGAAGCTTCCACAGCTGTCAGAAGGGCTGGGTAAACACCCGCTGAGGAAGCCACAACCCTCCAACTGCTACTCCCCTGGGACATTCCCACTGACCCTCTTAGGATGCAGGAATGCAGCGTGTGAAGCTCAGAAAGCTTGTCTGGAAGATGCTTCAGATCTCATGTCTATGTATCTGCCTGCAACTGCTTCTGGAGAATAATGGCCTCACCGTCTTCTCCCCTTTCCAAATCTCCCATGAACATCTGTTTTGGCCAATGCAAACCAGAAACCATATGAGGAAGGGCTTTGTGGGAAAGGTAGGTCCCAGCTTCTCCTCTGCAATGCAAAAGACACCTAATGACAGGTGACAGTCAGATGCCAGGCAGACAATATACAACCCAGCACAACCTGCCATCTAAGATTCTTACAAGATTAAATGAAACAATGCAGATAAATTCTTAGCTTCACATATAGTTAATGCACAGTAAGTGGCAATTATTACGATTATTTTTATAATTTTGATCCTGGAACCGGTGGTTCTCCACCCAGCCCGACACACTCACTCCCTTTCGTGTTAGAGAAAACCCTAAGCATTTGGGTTCCTGTCAAAAGATACATTCCCTGTTGCCTCACATCACTCAGCAGGTTCTATTATTCCTTTTTCAGATCCGATTATAGTGGCAACATTTGTAAATTGCTGATCCTTTAATGCCCCATAAGCACACATTCTGGCTAAACGTATTCAAATCAATTACACTGAGAGACATGAACTAAATTCTCTCCTTCTGTGTCTCCCGGTTTTGTATTCCATGGCAATTGTACTCAAAATCACCACCAAAAAAAAAAAAAAGAGAGAGAGTATTATGCTACAGGTGTGTCTTCTCTATCATCCACCCATCAAGGCATGAAAATACCCAATAATAACCCCTGTTATGAAGCAAGAAGTTCTAGCCTCACAATTGCTATCGCCAAACAAATACATTTCAGGATGATGAAATGTTTCCAATCGAAATTAATTTTAAAAACCCAAACCGCATGCAAACTTACTTCCATGAAACTTAAATTCAAACCATTCCATGGGTAACAAAATTATACTTATAAAGAACTCAGAATGATTGGATCTCAAAATTCAAAATCCAATTGTAGAAAATAAAATCTGTTATATATAAACCTCCAGGGCCTTTGCCAAGCCATCTTCTGCTCTGAAGCACAATCCAAACATCACATGGTCACAGGTCAGTGATTCCTGCAGAGAAATCCATTTTACAAACAAACCTAGGGTAATAGCACCCAGATCTGTAAATGCCTTTTCCTGATTAATGATGGGCCCACACACTGTCAAGTCCACGGCAACCAAGAGTAAAGCTAACATTCTTAGGGGCAGCATTACCCTTAAAATTGCAATAATCTCCAGGGAAAGTGACCCAGTTTAAACTTACTCTCTCTTTAGCTTGAATTTGTTTAGCTCTTTTGAACTTGTTCTATGCTGTCACCTGTGTCCTTCAAAGACATGCCCCTTGTTATTCTCCATAACTTGCCCATTCAATCAGATGTCTCCGATGATTTTTTTAAGTTTATTTATTTTTTTTTTTTTAGTAATCTCTATCTCCAACATGGGGCTCGAACTCACGACCCAGAGATCAAGAATCGTATGCTTTCCTGACTGAGGCAGTCAGGCACCCCGGAAGTCTCTGATGATTTTAAAAGCAATTTAACCCCCAGTTTACCATGATACTATTAAAGGGCAAGTCAGTGACACAAGCTAATTAATTCAACTTACAGCTGGCTTTTTTTTTTTAAACCCTAAACCCATATGTACAAATATCCATTCAGTCTGTCTAGGTGTTGGGTGAATGAGTCAGGAAAAGTCCCTGACCTCAGGGAGCTTACATTCTAGTCAGGATAGACAGATAAATGATTAAACAAACAAGACCACTTCATAATGTGTAAGTAAGGATCTGAGAGTCTCTTTGCTTCACTTGTCTGGGCTGAGGTGAGACCAAACCCATGGAGAGCAAGGGAAATACAATTCTTGGCAGACGTTATAGCAAGTGCAAAGGGCCTGTGGCTGAGAAGAGTTTGCCACACTCAGGAACTAGAAGCACACTGCCGAACAGAAACACACACACAACACATATGTTAACACACACCAAAGACTTCCTAAAATGTATTATTAAACTTAGTTGAGGGATGCCTGGGTAGCTCAGTCAGTTTAAGAGCCCAACTTCAGCTCAGATTATGATCTCACATTTCATGGGTTCAAACACCAAGTCAGGCTCTGTCATGACAGCTCAGAGCCTGGAGCCTACTTCAGATTCTGTGTCTCCCTCTCTCCCTGCCCCTGCCCTGCTCATTCTCTGTCTCTGTCTCTCAAAAATAAATAAATGTTAAAAAAGGGGGGGGTTCTCTTTTAAAAATATATGCCTACCATATAAAGAATAACAATAAAGGATCACTCATGTATCCCACTATCCAATTTAAGAAATGAAACATGACCATTGAATTTGAAATCTCTGTGTGTTCCTCTTTGACCCCATTCTCTTTCCGCTTACCCAGAGGAAACTTAATCTGAAGTCTGTGTAATTCTCCCACATTTTTTTCTTTGTGAGTGTCTCTATGAGTTCCAAATATTCCGGCAATATGTTAATACATTTTGATCTTTAAAAAGAATCATGCAGTTATTTATGACTCTATGACTTCCTTTTTCTTTATAGCCAAGTCAAAACTCTTAAGTTTTTTTTTATTTGAGAGTAGGAGTTAAACTTTTAATTGAAAATTTTATTGAAGTGATTGTAAATTCACACACAGTTGGAACAAATAACACAGATAGATTCTGTGTACCCACCCTTTACCCAGTTTCCCCAGTGGTAACAGTTTCAAAACTATAGTACAATAGCACATGCAGGATATCGACATGAGACAACTTACCAATCTTATCCAGACTTGCCTAGTCAAGTCATTTGTATGTGGATATTTAAACTCATTTGTATGTGGATATTTAAATCTATGATTGTTATCACATGTGTAGGCTTGTGAATCCACCACCACTGTCAATGTACTGGATAATTTCATTACCATAAGTATCCGGGAGGCAGTCTCCCTCCAGTCCCACAACATTTCTAACCCCCAATACCCATTAATCTGTTCAACATTTCTAATATTTTATCATTTCAAAAACATTATATAAATGGAATCATATAGTATATAACCTTTATTGACATATTTCACTCATAATAATTCACTAAAGATTAACCTAAGTTGTGTGTCTCAATAGCTTGTTCCTTTTCATTGCTGACTAGTATTCCACAGTATGGGTACACCTGTTGGCTTAAGAAGGCATCTGCTGAAGGGCATCTGGGCTGATTGTAGTCTTTGACCAATATTACAAATTAAGCTACTATGAATATCTGGCTATTACAAATAAAGCTTCCCAGGCTTTTCTGTGGACATAAATTTTTACTTCTCTGGGATAAATGCCTAAGAGTGTAATTGCAGAGTCATATGCATGCTTAGTGTGATAAGAAAACTTCTATACTAGCTCCAACATTTTACATCCCATCAGCAATTTAGGAGTGAGCCAATTTCTCCACATCCTTGCCAACGGTTGTCACTAATTTTTTTATTTTAGCAATTCTGATCAATGTAGTGATATATCATCATGACTTGAAGTTTCTCAACCGCATTTCTCAAGCCGCCTGGGTGACTCAGTCGGTTAAGCATCCAACTCTTGATCTTGGCTCAGGCCATGACCTTGAGCTTCATGAGTTAGACCCCCACTTATGGCTCTGTGCTGACAACGCAGAGCCTGCTTGAGATTCCCCTTCTCCCTCTTTCTCTGCCCCTCCGCCCCAACAAAATAATAAATGAATAAACATTTAAAAAATTATAAAGTTGCATTTCTCTGATGGCTAGTGATGTTGAACGTATTTTCAATGTGCTGATTTGCCATCTAAATAGCCTCTTCAGCAAACTATCCATTCCTGTCTTTGCCCATTGTTTGGATTTGTTACCACTGTCCTGAGACATTTTCATACTAGTTCTTTGTGGTTTGAAAATATTTTCTCTCACTCTGTAACTTATCTTATGGCCTGCTTTTCTACTCAGAATTATCATCCTCAGCTTCATCAGTGCTGATGGATTTTTTTTATTTTCATTGCTGTATAGTATTTCATTGGATCAGTTGCATCCATTCTACTATTGATGAACATTGTTCATTGTTTTTCTTTCACAGTGTTACTAAGGGCGTTTCTTGAGGTGTCTCTTGGTTCACCAGTACAAGTTTCTCTCAGGTATAGACCTGAAGTAAAATTTCTGGGTCATTGGATATGTACATTATTAGTTTTACTAGACAAAGCTAAATGTATTTCCAACTTCCACCAGCAATTTAGAACTTTGTTACTCCCCGCCTTTGCCAACACTTGATGTTATCAGATTTTCTTCATTTTTGCAAATCTGATAGGTGTATAATAGTATCTTGTTTTATTTGTACTTCTCTGATCACCAGTGAGACTGAGCATTCAGTCTGGACATTTGGGTTTCATTTTCGATTAAATGCCTATTTGATTTCTTTTGCCCATTTTTCTACTGGGTTGTCATTTTATAATGGATTTGTAGGAGTATTTTTCACATATTCTCAATACTAATATTTTGCCACATATGGATGTTGTGGGTCATTTCTTCCAATGTTCAGCTTATCTTTCTACTTCCATTAGGGTGTCTTTTGATAAACAAAAGTTCTTAGTTTAAATGTTGTCAAATTTTTCAATCTTTTTGTTATGATTGCAAATTTGGGGTTTTAAGAAATCCTTCCCCACTCTGAAGTCATAAAGATATCTCTTATACTGCCTCTGTATTAACAGTATTAAATAAGTACACAGGCTCCCAAGCCAAACTGCCATGGTTTAAACCCTGGTGATGAAACCCTGAGCAAATTACTTAACCTCCTGTGCCTCAATATACTCATCTAAAAAATGGAAATGATCTTAATACCTATATCACATAGTTCTTCTATAGACTAAATAAGTTAATGTTCAAAAAGCAGTTAGAACACTGTCTGGCACATGGTAAGTATTATGTGCCAGCTATCATCGCCATCATCATTATCATCACCATCATCACCAACGTCATCATCACCATTGTCACCATCATCATCACTGTCATTACCATCATCATCACCATCGTCACTACCATCATCATCACCATAATCACCTTCATCATCAACATCACCATCATCACCATCATCATCACCATCATCGCCATCATCACCAACATCATCATCACCATAGTCATCACCTTCATCATCAACATCACCGTCATCACCACCATCATCACCAACATCATCACCATCATCATCAGCATCATCACCATCATCACCATCATCATCAGCATCATCACCATCATCACCATCATCACCATCATCATCACCATCATCACCATCATCATCACCATCGTCATCACCTTCATCATCACCATCATCATAACCTTCATCACCATCGTCACCATCAGCATCACCATCATCACCATCGTCATCATCACCAAGAAGTTTTATAATATTGTCTTTAAAATTTAAATCTATAATTAACCTGAAATTTTTATATATGATGTGAGGTATTGGTCCAAATTTTTTATGTGAATAATCAATTTACCCAGCAAAATATTTTAATTGACTCTTTCCTTACTGAACTATAATATCAATGTTGTCATATATCAGGTTTCCATTTGTGTCTGGGGTGTGATCTGAGATTTCTGTTTTCTTCCATTGCTCTGTCTATTCCTAACCCAATGCCACTCTGTCTTAATTACTATGTTGTTATAAAGATATTTGATAAGACTACTTCTCCACTTTACTATTCTTTGGTGGTATTTTTGGCTATTTTTGAGCCTTTATTCTTCCATATACACTTCAGAATCTGTTCATTACGATCCTTGAAAAAGAAACTTACTGGATTTTTATTGGAATTGCATTGAATCTACAGATCAGTTTGAGATAACTGATATTTTTACCTTTTTGTTTCCAAATCCATGAACTTAGTACACTATTACTTATTTTTAAGTTGACTTAAATCAATATATTGATTTCCAATTTTCTGCATAAAAATTCTGCATATATTTTTTAGATTTATTCCCAGGTATTTAATTTTCTTGGAGGTATTATAAATGGTATCTATTTTTAAGTACAATATTTACTGCTTATTGTTGATGTAGAAAACGCAATTAACTTTTCATACTACTTTTATATCCAGTGACCTTGATAAATTCTTTTACTTATTCTAATAATGTACCTGCATATTCTTTGGGGGTTTCTATGTTATAATTATATCATCTCAAAATAATAACAGCATGATTTTTCTTCCCAATCCTTATGTCTTATTTTTTAAATCTTTTTTTCCCTTGCTTCACTGGCTAGGGCCTTTGGTATATTGTTGAAGAGATATGGCAATACCAGGCACCCTGGTCCTTTTTTTTCCTCATACTAATAGGGCAATGTTTTCAATGTTTCACCTCTAAATATGATACTTGGTATAGGTTTCTTATAGGTTCCCTTTATCAAGTGAGGACATTTCATTCTATTTCTGGTTTGCAAAGACTTTTTTTAAGAAAACCATAAAAGGGTATTGAATTTTATTAAATTTTCACATCTCTTAAAATGATTATATCACTGTTCTTCTTTGTTTTGTTAATGTAGGGAATCACATTAATTTTTTATGCTTTAATGTTTACCCAGTCTTACATACCTTGAATAAACTAGGTCATGGCATATTACCATTTTTCTATGTTGCAAAATTTGCTTACCCATATTTTGTTTAAAATTCTGTGTCTGTGTTCTTGAGTGAGATTAGCCTATTATTTTCTTTTTTCAGACTTCCCTTGTCAAGATATGGTATAGTATCAAGATTATGCCAGAATGGGTTGGGGCATGTTTCCTCTTTTTCTATATTACGAAATAGGCTGTATAAGGTTGGAAAGATCTATTTCTTGAATGTTTCGTGGAACTCAACAGTAAAACCACTTGGGAGGTTCTGGTGTTTTCTTTAGGGTATATTATTAAACTAATAATTTAGTTTATTTAATAATTATAGGACTGTTCAGTTTTGACATTTTTCTTGAGTTAGTTCTCACAGCTTATATTTCACTAGAAATTTTTTCATTTTGCCTAAGTTTTCCAAAGTATTAGCATAAAGTTGCTCATTACACCTTTCTCATTCTTTACATCTCTGCTGAATCTATAAATATGTCCCCGTTTTCACTCCTTCCTTTCATTGCTTTGTCTGTCTTCTCTCTTTTTTCTTTGATCAATCTCACCAGAGATTTTTCAATTTTATTGGTTTTCTCAAAGAAACAACTTCTGGCTGTGTTGGCCTGTACTGCACATTTCATTTCTGTTTCATAAATGTTTGATTCTGTTTTTTATATTTCCTATCTTCTATGTTTTTGGATAATTTTCATATGATTTGCTTGTAAATCCTTAGGTTGGATATTTAGTTCAGGGCTTCTCAACCAGGGACAATTCTGCCCCATAGGGGACATTTAGCAATATCTGGAGATTTCTTTTGGTTGTTTTGACATCAAGGAGGTAGCATCCAGGGATGCTACAATGCACAGAGCAGCCCCCCCACAACAAAAAATTTCCAGGCCCAAATGTCAATACTAATGAGGTTGAGAAAACCTGTTCTAGCCCATTAATCTTCAGCTTTTCTTCCTATCTAATAAGAGCACCTAATGCTAAAAATTTTCTGCTGGGTACCACAGGTCAGCTGTGTTGCATTAACAGTTTTTTAATTTAAATACAGTGAAACTGACTTTCTCTTCGGTGTACAGGTCTATGAGCTTCAACATGTGTCTTGGCTCTTGTAACAACCAGCACAATCAGGGTACAGAACAGTTTCATCACCCCAGAAAATGCCTTCACACTGCCCCTCAGTAGTCCAGCTTTCCTCCTCCCGTTGGCAACCACTGATCCACCCTCTGTAAGTATAGTCTTTCCAGGATGTCACATAAATAGAATCATACAGTATATAGCTTTCTGAAAATGGTTTCTTTCACCCAGCATAATGTCTTTGGTATTCATCCATACTATTGCATGAATCAATCAATAGTCCATTCATGTTTATTGCTGAGTAGTATTCCACCATATGGATGTACCACAGTCTTCTTGTCCCTTCACACATTGAAGAACTATTGGATTGTTTCCATTCTTTTGACAGTTATGAATGTCGCTGCCGTCTGTGTGCAGATTTTTGTGTGAACATAAGTTTTCCTTTCTCTAAATAGCCCAGAATGGGATAGTTGGATCATACAGTAAGTGTATATTGAATTTTATAAGAAACAATGTATGAGAGCTCCAGTTGCTCCACATACTGTTAGATGTTGTCCAGCATTTGATGTTGTCAGATTTGGTGTTTCATTTTTGTTACAGTCATTCTAATAGGTGTGTAGTAATTTTGGTTGTAATTTGCATTTCCTTAAGGGCTAATGATGTTGACATCTTTTCTTGTATTTATACACCATTTATATAGCTTCTATAGTGAGCTGTCTGTTCAAATCTTTGTCCATTTTTTATTAAATAATTTGTTTCCTTGGGGCACCTGGGTGGCTCAGTTGGTTGAGTGTCCAGCTCAGTCACGATCCTAGGGTCATGGGATCAAGTCCCGCATCAGGCTCTGTACTGACTGTGGAGCCTGCTTAAGAGTCTCTCTCCCTCCCTCTGACCCTTTCCCCCACTTGCACTCTCCCTCGCCCTCTCTAAAAATAAAAAAATAAAAAATAAAATGATTTGTTTCTTTGTTGTTGAGGTTTTTTATTGAGGTCTAACTGATATACACTAAATTGCAGATATTTAAAAATTTACAGTTTGGTAAGTTTTGCCCTATATATACAATCATGAAACTATTATCAAAAGCAATATAGTAAACAAAGCCATTTTTCCCCAAAATTTCTTTGGAATCCCTCCTCTTCTTCCCTCCTTCAATTCCCAGGAAACCATTTATATGCTTTCTGTCACTACGGATAAGCTTCCATTTTCTAGAAATTTGTAAAAATAAATTCATGTGGTATGTACTCTTTTTGTTTTGTTTCCTTCATTTAGTAAAATTATTTCTGAGATTCATCCAAGTAGTGTGTGTAGTTCATTCCCTTTTATTGCTTAGTATTATTCCACTGTATGGATTTATCATAATTTACTTATCCCTTCACTTGTCGACGGACATTTGGGTTTTTCTACTTTGGGACTGTTGTTTAAAAACAAAAACTGTTCAGGGTGCCTGCATGGCTCAATCGGTTAAGCATCTAACTTTTGATTTCAGCTCAGGTCATGATCTCACGGTTCGTGAGATCGAGCCCCACATCGGGATCTGCGCTGAGAGCACGGAGCCTGCTTGGGATTCTCTCTCTCCACTTCTCTCTCCCTCTCTCTGCCCCTCCCCACCTCAAAATAAATAAATAAACATTTTTTAAAAAGCTGCTAGCTGGCATGAACATTCATGTACAAATATTTTTATGAACACACTTTCTTTTCTCTTGGATAAACACTCAGAAGTGAAATGCGAGAATATACGGTAGATGCTTGCTTAATGTTTTTAAGAAACTGCCACTGTTCTCCAACGTGGCTCACCATTTTACACTGCTGCTTGACATCTATGACAGTTCTAGTTCCTTCACATCCTTGCCACACTTGAGATGGCTGGTCTTTTTAGTTTTAGAAGCGGTATCTCACTGTGGTTTTAATTTATATTTTCCTAATGATTAATGATGCTGTGCGCTGTTTGTGTGCTTATTTGCATACCGTATATCTTCTTTGGTGAAATGTCGGTTTAAATCTTTAGCCAATTTTTAATTGGGCTATTTGTTTTCTTATTGCGTTTTCAGAGTTCTTTATATCTTCTGGACACAAGCCCTTTATCAGATATATCCTGTGCAAATATTTTCTCCCAGTTTGTGACTTGTCTTTTCATTCACTTAACAGTGTCTCTTGAAGACCAGAGGTTTTTAATTTTGATGAGTCCGATTTGTCAATTTGTTCTTTTATCGATGTGCTTTTGGTGTCTTCTTTAGGTATCTTTGCCGAATCCAAGGGCACAAAAATTTGCTCTTGTTTTCTTCTGGAAATTCCGGAGCTTGTGAGATTTTACATTTGCTTCAGTGATCAATCTGGAGTAAAATTTTTCTATGGTGTGAGATATGGATCGAAGTTGTTTTATGTTGTGTTGTTTTGTTTTGTTTTGTTTGTAGATGGGTGATCAAAGAACAGCCTTTCTCCCTTTGATCTGCAATGCTCCTGCCTGTAAGACGACAGTGTGAACACTTGTTTCTTCCTACTTCACATGGTTTGAATGAAGACAAAATGTTGTGATGGTGGTCATGAGATGAATAGCTCTCCAGGGGAATGTCTGAGGCACACTGCCCAGCGGTTAGATGTGTGAGCCCTTGAGCGGGTCAGACCTGGTTCCAATTCTGGTTTCAACGTCACACTGCATGAGTCATTATCTTACCCCACCACTCCTACTATTTAATTGTATTCTCAGATCTTGTGGAAGTTGTTAAGTCTTCCTGTACCTCAGTTTCTCATCTGAAAAATAGGTCTAATGGATCCTTCCCTGAAGGAGTTGCTGGAAAATTGAATGTGATAAGATATGTAAAAAGCTAAAAACTGTCTTGGGATATGCAAAGTACAAATAATAGCATCCACGTTAATTTTTCACTGTTGCAACCTCATTGCTTAGCATAGTGCTCGGTAAATATGATTTAAATAATAAAACCTGTCTCTGGAAGCATTTGTAACATGTAACCAACTCCCAGACCTGGTTCCAATTCTGGTTTCAGAACCACACTGCATGAGTGTTTATCTTACACCACCACTGATACTATTTAATTATATTCAGGAGTCCAGAGTGTTGCTATTGCCATTTCTGTTGTTCCACTAACACTATAACCTCTCCCATGACCCTCACCACACCTGTGCTCCCATTTTCAAGGTATCTGTCATCAGACAGGTGCTGATATGTTTATAATTTGCCTCTTCCCCATAGTATGAGCTCCTTCAGGGAAAGGACCTGCTGGACGTTGTTCATCTCTGTATCCTCCACTTGTAACACAGTTCCAGACACACAGTAGCCCTCGAAACACGTTGGGAGAGGTGCCTGGGTGGCTCAGTCAGTTAAACATTTGACTCTTGATTTCGGCTCGGGTCATGATCCCAGGGTCATGGAATCGAGCTCCACGACAGGCTCCACACTGTGCATGGAGCCTGCTTGGGATCCTCTCTCTCTCTCTCTCTCTCTCTCTCTCTCTTCTCTGCCCCTCTCCCCTCTCTAAAATAAAATAAAATAAAATAAAATAAAATAAAATAAAATATTTTAAAAACATGTTGAAATGAAGGAATAAGTCTGGGAGGGAGGAGGGAGAAAAAGGATTCTAAATTTTTGCGAAATGCCTAAGCAAATGTGAAGCAATTTTCCAAGCCCAAGCCAAGTAAAATATAGGAAACTTCAAAGCTCTGATAATTCCATGAGGTCTAATTTTTACCTATATCCTTCTCTTCATCATATTTATCTGCAGAGCATCAGTGCCAGGCCAGGCACCCAGCAGCGCTCCTCGGGGACAAGACTTTGCCAACCCTTGAGCCTGACACCTAGTGGCCAAAGTAGGGAATGCAGGCTACGTTTTAAAACCTCTCCTAGGCAAAGGGTCCCAAAATATTTTCTCATACCCTCTCATACCCTCTTAGCTGAGGCAAAAGACCCACGACTTTCCTCCCTACCTGTTACCACTTTCCAGAGGGGGGAGGGAGTTTGGCAGGCCCTTTGATATCAAAAAAATTGGAGAAAAATAATGTTCTTTTATGTGTGTGAATATACTAAAAAAACATTGCATAGCACACTTTAAGTGGGTGAATTGTGTGGTGTGTGGACTTTAGCTCAATAAAGCTTTAAAAAAATTCTTTTAAGTAAAAGGACCAAGAAGTTTACAGGGCTCCATCACTAAATAAATAAATAATTTTTTAAATGGTGATTCTGATAACCTTTAATAACTCAGTAAGTAAACTTAATGCTACACAAAAAACCTAGGGCGCCTGGGTGGCTCAGTCAGTTAAGCGTCCAACTTCAGCTCAGGTCATGATCTCACAGTTCGTGGATTCTAGCCCCAAGTCAGGCTCTGTGCCAATAGCTCAGAGCCTTGAACCAGCTTCAGATTCTATGTCTCTCTCTCTCTCTGCCTCTCTCCCGCTCACATTCTATTTCTCTCTCTCTCTTTCAAAAATAAATAAACATACAAAAAATTCTAATGCTATACAAAAAACAAAAGTCAGTAGACTTTTGCACAGTATTTGTCTCTTTTTTTAAGAAAGGCAAAACAAAAAAATCCACAAGATTTTGGGTTTTTAGAGCAGTCTGCAGCCACAGGAGGCCCTGTGTGGGCCGAGGACCACACCAGGAGAATCGTCAGTCCAAGCCCCTGAAAAGATTCTAAGTGTCTCTAGGTACACAGAAAGGGTGGGTTGGGTGTCCAAGTGCTTGGAAAAAGAGTTTGAATGTCACACAGCAACACGTGACCTCAGACCCAGCTTCTCATCCGGAGAACATCACTCTGAGAAAATAAGGAAAGTTGCTATAAATTGCTATTTAAAATCTCCTACTAATCAGAAAGGAAAAGACAAAGGACTCTGCTTGGAGCCTTACACATACCATCGCATTTAATTCTTGTGACACCATCATGTCCTGGGCATTATTATTATTTCTTTTTTCCCATCAAGGAAACCGAGCCTTGGAGAGGTTTATTTGCCCAGAGGCACAGCCAGTCGTGGCACAGGTGGGATTTGTCTCTCCTCGGTACCATTCTGCCTCCCAACACATCCATTTTATATCCAGTTTATGGCATATTTGAGGTGTCTTTTACTTCATGCACACATTATAGTACAGAAGGGTCTATTCTATAATTAATGTACATGTGCTCATTTTCTAGAACTCAGCACTTGTATTCTTGTTTTAAAATCATTGTTGAAGTTTATGGTTATTGCATCTTTACTTTATGTTCAGTGTGGGTTATATCTGTGATCATCCAACGGTCCCACGGAGGGGACTGCTTCTTTAAAGACAGCTCATCACAAAAGAGGCTGTACCTCATGAGAACAAGCATCAGGGAGGGGGCTGAGCCATGCTCGGTTCTGCTGGGCAAAGAGGGATGCTGGAGAAAGCTTTGGCTTGGAACAACAGAAATACAGGGAGAAGGGGTGCAAGCAAAACCGGGTCAGGCAGGAAAGGCTTTCTATGACCGGCCAATGAGTCAGGAGTCACTACTTTACAGGCAAGGATGCTTTCACAGAGGGGAGTGTCATTATCACATCTGTGTTTTAAAAGCACCCATGTTGGGAGACACCTAGGTGGCTCAGTCGCTTGGGTGTCCAACTCTTGATTTTGGCTTAGGTCACCATCTCAAGTTTCATGGGTTCAAGCCCCATATCGGGCTCTGTGCTGACAGCATGGAGCCTGCTTGGGATTCTCTCTCTCTGCTCCTCCCCTGCTCACACTCTAAATCTCTCTCTCTCTCTCTCTCTCCCCTCCCCCCATGGCCAAAATAAATTAATTAACATTTTAACAAATAAATTTTAAAAAGCACTCATTTTGGGGCTCCTGGGTGGCTTAGTCGGTTGAGCATCCAACTCTTGATTTCAGCTTAGGTCATGAGCTCATGGTTTGTGAGTTCAAGCCCCATGTCTGGCTCTGTGCTGGCAGCACACAGCCTGCTTGGGATTCTCTCTCTCTCTCTCTCTCTCTCTCTCCCTCTCTCATGCTTGCACACTCTCTCTCAAAATAAATAAATAAACCTTAATAAATAAACAAATAAAATACCCATTTTGCTTTGGACAGGCCAGGAGCCACCCTGAAGAGGGGTCCCTCTGGGTGCTGGCATCTGGATAAAATATGACTAAAGCCGGACTTAGATGTATCTCTGACCTAGCACTGTCTAGAGCCTCTTCCCTCTTGCTCACATCCTGCTTCTCCAGCTGATTGTCCTCTGTATCCCATGCCCGTCCACACTGAGATAGCCCAGGGAATGAATCCTGGCGGTTACGCTCACCCGCTGTGCACCTGTGGTCCTGTTTCCTCTGTGCCTCCATTTCCCCATCCGTAAAAGGGGAGAAGGAACGGTAGAACTCACCTGGTGTGAATGTGAGCAAGCACACATGAAGCCCTTAGGAGGGAGCCTGGAGCTAAGTAAGCTTTATGCAAGCTTTTGCTCTGATCCCTATTGCTCAGACTGAACAGCCTTGAATGGGGCCTGACAGAAATTCTCAAGCTCTCGACCACCTCTTTTTTTTTTTTAACGTTTTATTTATTTTTGAGACAGAGAGAGACAGAGCATGAACAGGGGAGGGGCAGAGAGAGAGGGAGGCACAGAATCCGAAACAGGCTCCAGGCTCTGAGCTGTCAGCACAGAGCCCGACGCTGGGCTCGAACTCACAGACCGTGAGATCATGACCTGAGCCGAAGTCGGACGCTTAAACGACCGAGCCACCCAGGCGCCCCTCTCGACCACCTCTTGATCGAAAGGTTGGACTTTCGGAGGAAGGCTGCACCCCTGGTATTTCCGTAGCCCTATGTCCTTTTTTCTTCCCGCCACTAAAAGGTGTTCATGTAAATGCCGGGGCTGTGCGTCTGCTCAGAATTCTGTGCGTGAATCTGCACAGCTGTCTAGAAACTCTTGGGGGTACCTTGGTCTGACTTTTTCTCTCTTTATGCTGCGGAAGGAGAGGACTTGGAAGACTTCTGAGCTCTTAGTGGAAAGAGAACTTTTTTTCTAACCAAGGGGCTTCTCAGAAGCCAGCCATTCCAGACTGTTTCCCGTGTATCTGTAATCCCTCCCAAGACCTTGGCAGGTTCATAAAAAGAAGGAAAAAGCCTGTCCCTGCACAGCTTCACTGGGTGGCTGCTTTTTAACTGTTTCCTGCCCTCTCCTGGGTGAGTCACAACAGGCCTTCCCCACAGCTCCCTTCTCGGTGTTCAGACTCCTTCCAATAAGAAGGCGGTTGCCAAGGGAACCTCAGGTAGGCCGTCCCCCCAATCAAGGCATAATCTACATTGAAAGAAATTTTCCATTCCAAGAGCTCAGCAGATTTCAACAGTTTACAACCCGCTTCAATCACTTCTTCCTTAAAGTGGCCGGCCTTCCTCCACAGTAGGTAGAGTCCACTGTTTGGCCCAAAACGTTCGTGGTGCTACTGAGATTTGCTTAGAGGATTAACTCGGTTAAGTGATTCCCTACTGAGATGTGAATGATACGGTAGAGAAGCAATAAACCTGTTTGGCAGAGTCGTTGCAGGAACTGAATGAGACAACGCAGGTAAGGGGTTGGCACACAGTAGGGTCTCCAAAACACAAGCCTTTCTGAGGGTGAGTGCCCAGGGTGCAGGGTGCAGTTACCGTGGGGAAGGTGTAGGGGAGCAGAGGAGGTATCTGGGAACTCTGCTGGCGGATGCAGAATGCACCATTTGGAGGCCTCCCTGCAAGAAGGGTCCCCCCATCCTCCGACCCTTCTTCAGAGTTCGGACTTTCTACAATTATCTGGTTTCCAAGTGGGGAAAAAGAACGGGTCACCTAGTTGCAGATGCCTTTCTAGAACCTGGAAATGGTGTGGTGTCTAATTTATAACTGGATTCAACAAGGTCTTCAAAAGTGTCCCCCCACCCCCCCCCCCCCGCCCCATGTTACCACCAGCCCCAGGCTGCTGCCTCACTCCTATAGCCCCTGTCTGTAGAGATACAGCTGCTTCCTCTCTGCCCCAAAACTCCAGGAGGCTGGGCTGTCATACTCTCTTGCAGAGTGACTGAAGGCTTTGAGAGCAGGTATCGCTACAAGCCAGGCAGAAGCTTTATCACCTTCCTTGGTGTAGAGGCAGCTCTCAGGCAACCCGCTTGGGCAATGGAAACCCGAGGAAGGTAAAAGGGCCCACAGTGACCCCCAGCACTGAATGCAAACTGGCCCATTAGGCAACCTACCCTACAGGCCCTAGCTGACCAGTGGGTTACTTACAACGGGGCACAGGTACCAAAAAAGGAAAATTCCATACGTTCCCAGCTCCTTTGCTGTCTTGCCCACTGCTCCCTTACAGTGTATTCAATAAACTTATACCTCCTTTGTTCTGCCTTGGGTGAATTCTTTCCCACCAGCAGGCAGCACCACTGGCCTCCACCCAATCAGGTTGCCCCACACAGGGCCTAGCCTCGGAAGTCACCTGGCGTCACTTCTGCTATATCCTATTTGTCCAAACAGCCACAAAAGCCACCTAGTTTCAAGGGGAGGGGACACAGACCACACCTGTTAATGATAGTGTTGTGAAGATAAACTGTATTCGATTCCCAGGGTCGCATAACAAAATACCACAGACCTGGTGGTTCAAACAGCAGGAATGTACTGTCTCACAACTTAGGAGCAAAAGTCAAGATCCTGGGGAATCAGCAGGATTGGTTCTTTCTTGGGGCGGTGAGGGGGAACCTGTCCTTGTGCCACTCTCCTAGCTTCCGGCGGTTTGGTGTTCTTTGGCAAACAGCAGCACTGCCCAGTCTCTGTCCTCATCTTCCCATGGTGTTCTCTATCTGTGTCCAAATTCCGCATTTTATAAGGACACCAGTCATATTGAAGCAGGGGCCCACCTATTCCCGTACGGCCTCATCTTAACTAACTTTATCTGCAATGACACTATTTCCAAACAAGGTCACATTCTGAGGTACAGGGGGTTATGACTTCAGCACATCAATTTGGAGGACACAATTAAAACCATACCAGCCACATCATAAGAAGAACAGGAGGGATTGGAGACACCAGATCCATCTTTGGGAAACACAATATGCCACAGGCATCCACCTCAATGGCCAATTAATTTCCACGCCTTGTAGGAAAACTCTAATCGCACAGAGAAGTCATTGCAAGTGGTAGAAATTTCTCGACAGCTTTCTTACCATCTCAGGATTCTCTTTAATTAAACAGAGATGTCAGGACCCCTCCCATTCTAAAATCTGCACGATCTGTACAATCAGCATGTTAATTTGAGATACGTTTGAGTGGGTGTGCTCATAGGCACTTTTAAATAATGAAATGAAATCCAAATCAGTCATTTGCAGAACTCCTGAGGCACCTGCTGAATGATCTGGGAGCCCCAGATCTGTGTCGGCAGGATACCCAGAAACACCTGTGCAATCACACAGTCATTGATCAGAAGTAGATGCTAAGTCCAGTCTCCCAGAGAGCCCCTGGGCCTACCCCAGCCAGGACTCCCCACCACCCCATCTTCTGTCCTGGAAATGGTGGGCTCCTTTATCTACAAAGCAGCCACTGCAGCCCCACCTGCCCTCATTCCTGCTGACAAAACAAACATAAAGTGGGGGTAAAGATTGGGGTATTGTATGGATCCCCTTATATGAGGGACCTAGACCAGGCAAATTCATAGAGACAGAGAGTAGAGGAGTGGTTACCCCAATAAAGGGACCAGAGTCGGGGAGCAGGAAATGAGGAGTTCACGTTTCATGGGCACAGAGTTTCTGTTTGGGATGATAAAGAGGTTCCAGAAATAGGTCAACATTTTGAATGGACTCAATGCCACTGAACTGTGTACTTAAAGAGGTTTAAAATGATCAATTCTGTGTTATGTATATTTTACTGCAATTAAAAAAAAAGAAAAAACAATCTCATTTAGGACAGGTGGTGAGCTATGAAATTCCAAGACAAACAAACAAAATTGCTAGGATCCATCAACGACCAAAGCACTTTTGTATCTCTTCACTTATTGAATCCTTTTTTAAGACCCTAGAAATTGGGTGTGAATGTTGCCATTCTACAGGTGAGAAAATAGAGGCCTGGAGAGGTGAACTGCTCAAGATCACAGGCTGAATTAATGGCAGGACCAGGTCTGTCTCTAAAATGCAGGCAAAGGAGTCCCTGTAGGTGGCTGGCCCTCCGAGGGACGGGAGTGTTTTCACTTCACAGACTCCCTGGACATCAGCACTGGAGGGACTCAGGCCTCAGAGGCCTGGTTTAACGCCTGCAGAGAAGGAGAAATCTGCATTCCTGGCTGGTCTGCTCTGAGACCCTGGCCCGAGGCTCTTCAAGCCTTTCAGGCGTCTGCTCTCTTTGTCTCCCCTTCTTGAGGGGTGGTTGTTAGATTGTTACGTGGGCAGGTTTTGCTCTTCTCCCACGTCCCACCCGCGTGACCTTGAGTATGTCACTTAACTTCATACCACATCTACTCAATGGGCACGGTCAAACAGGACCCGCCTGAAGAGGACTGGCCAGTGGAAGAATTAAGCCACGTAAAGTATCCAGCACAGAATCGGCTGCTGTTGTTGTTCAGCCTGGACAGACATACAGCCAGCCCCGCTCTGTAGTGCACAGCTGCAAATTCAACAGTAGATAAATAAAAGCTCTAGAGACAGACTGCCAGCTGAGTTTGAGGGGTGGAGGGGAAGGTGGTTATTATTATTAACAGCTTTATTGAGGCATAAATGACATATAAAAAACTGCATGTTTCAAGTGCACCATTGATACAGATGGACATATGTATATACCCTTGAAATCATCACACAATCAAGATAATGAACATCTCCACCCCCTGTACCATTTCCTTGTGTCCCTTGTAATGCCCACTCCAGGCGCTCCCCATGCCCCATCCCCCCATCTCCAGGCAACCACTGATCTGATTCCTGTCACTAGAGATTAGCTTGTATTTTCCAGAATGTTATATAAATGGAATCATACAGTATGCATTCTTTTATATCTGGCTTCTTTCACTCGGCATAATTGGTTTGAGATGTATCTATGTGGCTGCACATATCGATGGTTCATTTCTTTTTATTGCTTTGTATTATTCCATTGTATGGGTTGGCAACTATTTGTTACCAATTCACCTGTTGACTGACATTTAGGTTATTTCCAGCTATTACAAATAAAGCAGCTAAGAGCATTCATGTGCAAGTCTTTGTGTGGATATATGCTGTCTTTTCCCTAGGGTAAACACTCAGGAGCGGAATGGCAGTGACTATGATAGGTGTACGTTTAACTTTTTAAGAAACTGCCAGGGGCGCCTGGGTGGCTCAGTCAGTTAAGCGTCCAACTCTTGATTTTGACACAGGTCTTGATCTCACACTTTGTGAGATCAAGCCCTGCATCGGGCTCTGCGCTAACAGCAAGAAGTCTGCTTGGGATTCTCTCTCTCCCTCTCTCTTGCCGCCCCCCTCTCTCTCTCAAAATAAATAAATAAACAGTAAAAAGAAGATGAAGAAACTGTCAAATTGTTTTTTCGAGTGGCTGCCTCATTTCACATTCCCACCAGCAGTGCAGGAGGGTTCCGGTCCCTCTACATCCTTGCCAACACTGTCTATGGTCAGCTCTTTTTTACGTTAGCCATCTTAGCCAGTAGGTGTGCAGTGGTATCTCACAGTGGCTGGAACCTGCGTTTCCCTGATGACTAATAATGCTGAGCAGTTTTTCAAGTGCTTATTTGCTGTCCTTATATTCTTTGGTGACATGTCTGTTCAAATCTCATCCGTGTCACTTACCAACTACATAACTGCAAACAAGTGACTTAATTTCTCTGTGCCTTTGGTTCTATAAAACAGAAGAGAGTGACAATCCACATCTCACGGGGTTGTTGTGAGAGTCCCTCCCACCCCTGTGCACCATCTGCCTGTCCCCTCCCTTACTCCATGGAGCCTAACACCAGGCAGGAGCTCTACGTCTGCTCCCTAGCTCCCTCCCCTACCAAATTCACCTCTCACCACTTGTGCATACACTCACATCCCATGATCCTGTTCCCCTTCCAGCTGTAGAGACAAGAGACAGGCATCAGCAGCAGAGGTATATTGGTCTAGGTATCCAAGGACTACATTTGACAGCCTGTTTCTCTGGCATTACCAAAAGACACTTGATATATAAAGATGTTTTTCTCTCTGCTTAGAATTCCCACCTGTCTGTCTCCTAGGTAAAGGCTGTCTATGCAAGGCAGGGGGAGAGGGGGAGCCACTGAGCTCTGCAGAGGCCATTTGAATCCCCGAGTAGGCACACCAAGCCCCCCAAGCTCCACACCAGCTCTTAAATTTTTTCTTAATGTTTATTTATTTTTGAGACAGAGAGAGACAGTGTGAGTGGGGGGAGGGGCAGAGAGAGAGAGGGAGACACAGGCTCCAGGCCCTAAGCCGTCAGCACAGAGCCTGATGCAGGCCTTGAACTCAGTGATCACAAGATCAGGACCTGAGCTGAAGCCGGGTGCTTAACTGACTGAGCCACCCAGGTGCCCCTCCACACCAGCTCTTAGAAGGAAGAAACAGGTGGAGCCAACGCCCTCCAGTCCCTCTAGCTTCAGGGCCCTGCTTCCCTCTTCCTCCAGCCGGTCAGGTCTCAGCAGCACTGCCATAGGCCAAGCCACAGACGGCGTGAAGGCCCCTACAAGGAAGAGGGGAGAGCCCAAGACCAGACAGGGCTGGGGAGCTGCTGGCCAGGATGACAGGACAAGCCCTCTAGAACCCAGGCTGAGAGGATGACAAATCAAGTCCTATGCAGCCTGGATCTTTGGCAGTGGAAGGATCACACAGCAGAGCATGGCATGTGACTTGGGACACCAGCCAGATTATCTAGCAACTTAGATCAGCCTAGCACAGTGCTTCTCAACTGTGGTCCTCAGAGAAGCTACTCTGGTTACCTGAGAACTAGTCAAAAATGCAAATTCTCAGGTTCCACCTGGGGACTCGGGGTGAGGCCCAGCTCTCTGCTTTAACAACCCTCCAGGTGACTGGTACAGCTCAAGTGTAAGATCCTCGGGCTTTTCAGGGGAAAGTTCTAGGCCAAAGGATGGATCTAAGAACCCATCGGTCTTTTCTAAGGACAAAGTTAGAAGCCACAGTGGTCACAAGCCGAGCAGGGGTTAGAGAGAGGGAGGAATACTGCAGTTCCTAGCTGCACGACCTTGAGCCTTTCTAAGCTTTGTTATATTCCTCCATAAAGACTGGACAAGGACTTTATACAGTCGTTTGAGGATTTAAAGAGGTGATATGCATTTTAAAAAAGGGGGGGGGGGGCGCCTGGGTGGCTCAGTCAGTTAAGCGTCCAACTTCAGCTCAGGTCATGATCTCACAGTCCGTGAGTTCGAGCCCCGCATCAGGCTCTATGCTGACAGCTCAGAGCCTGGAGCCTGCTTCGGATTCTGTGTCTCCCTCTCTCTCTGCCCCTCCCCTGCTCATGCTCTGTCTCTCTCTGTCTCAAAAATAAATAAAAACATTTTAAAAAATAAAATAAATAAAATAAATAAAGAGGTGATACGCACAGAGGGCAGGACATGTATTAAACACTCAAAAAAGAGCAGCTGTATAGACCCACCACAAGCCCAGATGGTGGCTCTGGGCTTTTAGACCAAGCAGTCCCTTCCTCATGCATCTTTATGGCCATCTGTGGGCAAAGAATCATACTACCTTGTCAAATCTAAGAGAACAACTTTGAGAAGGGCACCTACTGCACAAAGCCTGCCCTGGAGATGTGCAAAATGTAACCATAAGTGGCCCTGGCTGTGTTTACCATCATGAAGTGCTCACCCTTGAAGGTCCAGAAGTGGGATAGAAAGCACCGGTAGGACACGGCACCACCACCTGCTGGAGCCAGTTCCCCAGAAGGCAATGCATGGTACATTACCTGGAACGTTCTCTCCTCTCTTATCCACAGAAGTAACCTCTGCCTCCATCCCAGCCATCTGGGGGAAGAACAGGCTTCTCTCCAATAATTCCTACCGTTTTCAGGGGCTTCTTGCTCCCCTGATCACTTCTTGCTCCCCTGCTCTCAACTCAGTCCTCAGACCGTAACCAGGGCAGAAGGTCAATGAGCACCCGAGCCCTGGGGGTTCCAAACGGACCAGGTTTCACCACTGACCACTAATCCAGAGGCAGACAGAGAGGCAGCAATGGAACAAGAAGGGAATTTATCTCAGTGAGGCCAACGGCACACTCGTGTCCCAAAGCCTGTCTCCAAAGTGCTGAAAATACTTCCAGGTGTATATAAAGAAAATGTGCAACAGAAGTCCCTGGGTCTGTGTAGGTGGGCAGTGAAGGTCAGGTGGATCATTGTGTTGGGATCCATCACGTGGGGTCCCGCTGGCATCAGGACAGAACTTGTTGCTTGAGGGGGTAGTTTCAGTTCCCAACGGGATATTTTGCTCGCCCAGTCTTTTGCCTGAGTTAAGAAAGAGGCTGGAGGGGCGCCTGGGTGGCGCAGTCGGTTAAGCGTCCGACTTCAGCCAGGTCACGATCTCGCAGTCTGTGAGTTCGAGCCCCGCATCGGGCTCTGGGCTGATGGCTCAGAGCCTGGAGCCTGTTTCCGATTCTGTGTCTCCCTCTCTCTCTGCCCCTCCCCCGTTCATGCTCTGTCTCTCTCTGTCCCAAAAATAAATAAACGTTGAAAAAAAAAAATTAAAAAAAAAGAAAAGAAAGAGGCTGGAAAGGGGGCACCTGGCTAGCTAGATGGATAGAGCCTGTGACTCTTGATCTCAGGATTGTGAGTCCGAGCCCCATATTGGACCTGGACCCTACTTTAAATACATAAATAAATATAGAAATAGAAATAGAACTTTAAAAAAAATAAAAGAAAGATGATGGAAAGAAGAACTTAATCAGAAAGCACGTTCTGAGGTCAAATGGAGACAGGGAAGGTGATAACTGGGTCCTCTTTCAAAGCTCCTCCCACCTGGCACTTCCCACCCCTGCTGTCCTGCCCCTCCCCCCACCACCACTTCTCAGGAACCCAGCCCCTCTACCTTCACCCCCTAAAAGCAAATCTACCCAGAGCCTGTGGGTTTTGTAGAGAATGAGGCACATTACAAAACAGCAAACAACTGGGAACATTTAAAAGTGAATCTTGACCTTCTCAGAGTCCCTCCAACCAGCCCAACACAGGGAATTTGTCAATGCCCTTCTGGGGCCAGAGCTTGCTGCCCTGTTTGAGGGCACTACAATTGAAAACCCCTACCATGAGTTTTCTCTAATCTCTTTTCCCTGGGTCCTGCAAGATGCTAAAAACTCCCTGCCTCACAAGCTGCTGGTGGACAGTTTCTGATTCCTACTAGTTTGTTTTGTTGAGCAATCTAGTATTCAGTAGAGCCCCTTCCTTCCAGACTCTGCAAGGTGGGGGGAGGGAGGAAGCTTTCCTTTGAATAATCAAAAAGCCTATATATAGTGTTTTCTTAAATAAAAAAGTAGCCTTCCTTCTGTCAGGCACCCCTCTCACCCGCACCTGGAGCATAAAAGTGGCTGTAGGCATTTCTGTTTTTAAATAGCAATTTTTTCCCTTGCCATTACACATGAGCAATGTGCAGAAACCCCTGGAGATTCCTCAAGTTTTTATTAAAAATTCCAGATGGTACAGCTGAGATTTCAGACACTATAGCTTCTATTAACAACAGGAAATTAATAACCAAAGTGACTTGGGGTCATCATCATCTGGATTGGTGATAATACGTGAAAAAAAGGAAGCAGGACAGCATCACATTTGACACAAATTGTGCAGTTGGCAAGGCCTGGGTTTGAATCCTGGGTCTCCCATTTATTGCCTGAGAAACTTGTTGGGGGCATCACCTAACCACTCTGTACCTCAGTTTCCTCATGTGCAAAATGGAGAAATAAGGGTACAGTCATGTAATGCTACACATGCTTTCCTGAAAATCACCACTATACAATGGGTGGTGATTGTACAAATATACAAAGATATATTTGATTGGTCCTACGTTCCTGGTACAAAGCTCCTAAAATACTTGGAATTTCCTGACTGTGAGAAGCATCTTTTGGTATTCATGAGCCCCTTTCAATCACACCTGAGTTCATGCTAATGCGGTGACTTAGGATCCTAGATGCTCTCTGGAAGGGGTTGGTCACCAGAAAGACCCAGTGATTAGAGGGCTGGAAATTTTAGCCCCACTACTGACCTCAGGGGAAGGGAAGGGAGTTGGAGATTAAGCTTTAGAAAAGCTCTTACTTGTTTGCAAATGACCTATCAGATAAAGGGTTAGTTTCCAAAACCTATAAAGAACTTACCAAACTCAGCACCCAAAAAACAAATAATCCGGTGAAGAAATGGGCAAAAGACATGAATAGACACTTTTCCAAAGAAGATATCCAGATGGCCAACAAACACGTGAAAAGATGCTCAACATCACTCATCATCAGGGAAATACAAATCAAAACCACGAGATACCACCTGATACCTGTTAGAATGGCAAAAAATAATAACTGAGGCAATAACAGATGTTGGCAAAGATGCGGAGAATGGGGAACCCTTTTGCACTGCTGATGGGAATGCAAACTGGTGCAGCCACTCTGGAAAACAGTATGGAGGTTCCTCAAAAAATTAAAATAGAACTACCCTACCACCCAGCAATTGCACTACTAGGTGTTTATCCAAGGTTACAAAAATGTTGATTCGAAGGGGTACATGCACCCCAATGTTTACAGCAGTGCTATTGACAATAGCTGAAGTATAGAAAAAGCCCAAATGTCCAGCAACTGATGAAGGGGTAAAGAAGATGTGGTGTATATATACAATGGAATATTACTCGGTGATCAAAAAGGATAAAATCTTACCATTTGCAACAACATGGATAGAACTAGAGTGTATCATGCTGAGTGAAATAAGTCAGTCAGAGAAAGGCAAATGTCCTATGATTTCACTCACATGTGGGATTTAAGAAACAAAACAAATGAACATAGGGGAAGGGAGGGAAAAATGAGACAAAAACAGAAAGGGAGAAAAACCATGAGAGACTCTGAAATACAGAGAACAAACTGAGAGTTGCTGATGGGGTGGCAGGTGGGGGGGATGGGCTGAAGGGGTGAGGGACATTAAGGAGGGCACCTGTTGGGATGAGCACTGGGTGTTATATGTAAATGATGAATCACTAAATTCTATCCCTGAAATCATTATCACACTATAGTGTGTTAAGTAACTTGGATTTAAATTTTTAAAAAAGAAAAAAGAAAAACTCTTACTACATTTTGATGAGCCTCTGGACTAGTGAACACATCCAAGTGCTGGCAGAGTGGGGCCCTGGAGAGCATGACATCTCCATGCCCTCGCCCCCCCCCCACCTGCCTGAAGGCTCTCTTCCATTTGGCTCTTACTGAGTTGTACCCTTCATGGTAAACAGGTAAGGGTAAATAAAGTGACCTCCTGAGTTCTGTGAGCCATTCTAGCAAATTATCTAACCTTAAGAAGGGGTCATCGACACCTCCAATTCATAGCCAAGTCAGTCAAAAGTGTGGGAGGCCTCAGACTTGCAACAGCCATCTGCAGTGAATGTGGCAGGCTCGTGGGACCAAGCCCTTAAGCACTGAATTGAATTGTTGGCCACCAGCATAGTGTCCAGAGAATCGGAATTGGTTGCTCTGTTGGGAAACACTCCAGACTGGATAAACAAAGTGTGGTGTATGCACACAATGGAACATCATTCAGACTTAAAAAGGAAGACAATTATGGCACAGGCTACAACATGGATGAACCTTGAGCACATTACGCTAAATGAAAGAAGCCAGTCACGAAAGAACAAATACTACACTGATCCCACTCCTACGAGATACCTGGAGTTGGCAACTTCCTGGAGACAAAAAGAATGGTGGTTGCCAGGGGCTGGGAGGAGGAGGGGGTGGGGATCTACCATTCAGTGGGGACAGAGTTTGCGTTTGAAAGATGAAAAGAGTCTTGAGGATGGAGGGTGACTATGGTAGTGAGACAGGAAACTAAAGGGGTCCCGTGAAAATCTACATTTTTCACTCCTTTTCCTGATTCTATCCTTGCTAGGACCTGCACCCCCGCCTTACACAAGCCTTGCAGGGCAGATCATGTGTGTCCTCCCTGAAAAGGTCAAGGATTAATGATTTCTCTGGAGACTGCTGGCACAATAGTTAACATTTTAGGAGTGACTGTGTGACGTCATCAAGAACGTTTTCTAAGACCAGGGACTCACCAGGACTCCTGACTCCAGGGCATAAGTGACTTACCGAGGACACCTAAATGCTTGTCTTTGTTTTAACCAGTTCCTAGACACCTGAGAAAACAGTGCACCTGACCACAGTCCTCAGTCAAAACTCCAGACCCAGGCAAAGACAAGAAGACTCACTCTTCCTTCCTTTCTGAGTCTCCTGGACGCTCTGTATCTGCACTCTCTCTTTGTCTTCAATAAACTCCTCTCCACTCACATTTGATTTGTATTCCTTGTATGAGGCCAAGAACCCTGTTGTCTGGTCCTGCAGGACGTCCTCTGGGTCCTGGGCCCCAGCCTGCATCAGTAGCACAACAATGTGAATACACTTAAAACAGAGAACCGTACAGTAACAAATGATCAAGATGGTAAGTTTTATGTAATGTGTGTTTTATCACAATTTGTTAATGAAAAATAAAATAAATCACCACTTGGCAAAACCCACAGAGCATGGAACAGTGGAATTAAGACACAACACTCAAGGGGCACCTGGGTGGCTCAGTTGGTTGAGCGTCCTACTCTTGATTTCAGTTCAGCTCATGATCTCACAGTCCTGGGTTGAGCCCTGTGTCGGGCTCCGTCCTCAGCATGGATTCTCTCTCTCTCTCTCTCTGTCCCTCTCCCCTATTTGTGCACTCTCCCTCTCTCTCTCTCTCTCTCTAAAAAAGAAAAAGACACAGCACTCAAGAACGTCATCAGTGACATATTAAAAAAGAAAAAGCAACCTAATTAAAACAACAACACAATTTTACACATGTTCAGTAGTTAAGATATACAGAGGTACTACAAAAAGCTCGACACTTAACCTTCAAAAACATCTTCCGTTTGCTTGTGGAAGTGGAAGTGGGAAGGGGGACAGCTCGAATCACTGTGACATGGTGTAAGCAGGGTCATCTGAAATGGAGAAAAAAGTGCCAGCACCAGGTGTGTGGCCCATAGCACACACAACACACAGAGAACTGAGTGTGCTTAAGATGTTTCAGGTGTATGTTTATTCTTATGCGGCGTGGTTCAGCCAATGGGAGCGATAGTGGGCTCACTAGTGTTTCTCACACAAAATCACACATAAGCAAGTGCCAAGTTAACTTTATGCTCTAATCATCCCCTAATACATCTATGGCATTGCCACAATTTGCATTTTTTTTGAGCTTCCTAAAATAGCATTTTTATTTATTTTTTAATTTAAATCCAAGTTAGTTAATATATAGTGTAATAATAATTTCAAGGATAGAATTTAGTGATTCATCATTTACATATAACACCCAGTGCTCATCCCAACAGGTGCCCTCCTTAATGTCCCTCACCCCTTCAGCCCATCCCCCCACCCGCCACCCCATCAGCAACTCTCAGTTTGTTCTCTGTATTTCAGAGTCTCTCATGGTTTTTCTCCCTCTCTGTTTTTGTCTTATTTTTCCCTCCCTTCCCCTATGTTCATTTGTTTTGTTTCTTAAATTCCATATGTGAGTGAAATCATAGGACATTTGCCTTTCTCTGACTGACTTATTTCACTTAGCATGATACACTCTAGTTCTATCCATGTTGTTGCAAATGGTAAGATTTTATCCTTTTTGATCACCGAGTAATATTCCATTGTATATATACACCACATCTTCTTTACCCCTTCATCAGTTGCTGGACATTTGGGCTTTTTCTATACTTCAGCTATTGTCAATAGCACTGCTATAAACATTGGGGTGCATGTACCCCTTCGAATCAACATTTTTGTATCCTTGGATAAACACCTAGTAGTGCAATTGCTGGGTGGTAGGGTAGTTCTATTTTAATTTTTTGAGGAACCTCCATACTGTTTTCCAGAGTGGCTGCACCAGTTTGCATTCCCATCAGCAGTGCAAAAGGGTTCCCCATTCTCCGCATCTTTGCCAACATCTGTTATTGCCTCAGTTATTATTTTTTGCCATTCTAACAGGTATCAGGTGGTATCTCGTGGTTTTGATTTGTATTTCCCTGATGATGAGTGATGTTGAGCATCTTTTCACGTGTCTGTTGGCCATCTGGATATCTTCTTTGGAAAAGTGTCTATTCATGTCTTTTGCCCATTTCTTCACTGGATTATTTGTTTTTTGGGTGCTGAGTTTGGTAAGTTCTTTATAGGTTTTGGAAACTAACCCTTTATCTGATATGTCATTTACAAATATCTTCTCCCATTCCATCAGTTGCCTTTTAGTTTTGCTGATTTTTTTTCTTCGCTGGGTAGAAGTATTTTTCTTGATGAGGTCCCAATTGTTCATTTTTGTCTCCAGAGACATGTCAAGTAAGAAGTTTCTGCAGCCGAGATCAAAGAGGTTTCTGCCTGCTTTCTCATCTAGGATTTTGATGGCTTCCTGTCTTACATTTAGGTCTTTCATCTATTTTGAGTGTATTTTTGTGTCTGGTGTAAGAAAGTGGTCCAGGTTAATTCTTCTGCATATTGCTGTCCAACTTTCCCAACACCATTTGCTGAAGAGATGTCTTTTTTCTATTAAATATTGTTTCCTGCTTTGTCAAAATTAGTTGCCCATACATTGTGGGTCCATTTCTGTGTTCTCTATTCTATTCCACTGATCTGTGTGTCTGTTTTTGTGCCAGTACCATATTGTCTTGATGATTACAGCTTTGAAATACATCTTGAAGTCCAGAATTGTGATGCCTCCAGCTTTGGTTTTCTTTTTAAGGATTGCTTTGGCTATTTGGGGGTCTTTTCTGGTTCCATACAAATTTCAGGATTGTTTATTCTAGCTCTGGGAAGAATGCTGGTGTTATTTTGACAGGGATTACATTGCATATATAGATTGCTTTGCGTAATATTGACATTTTAACAATATTTGTTCTTCCAATCCATGAGCATGGAATGTTTTTCCAATTTTTTGTGTGTATTCTTCCATTTCTTTCATAAGTTTTCTATAGTTTTCAGTGTGTAGATTTTTCACCTCTTTGGTTAGGCTTATTCCTAGGTATTTTATGGGTTTTGGTGCAATTGTAAATGGGATCAATTCATTAATTTCTCTTTCTGCTGCTTCATTGTTGGTGTATAGAAATGCAACCAATTTCCGTACATTATTTTATATTTTGCGAGTTTGCTGAATTTTTATATCAATTCTAGCAGCTTTTGGTGGAGTATTTTGGGTTTTCCACACAGAGTATCATGTCATCTGCAAAGATTGAAAGTTTTACTTTCTCCTTGCTAATTTGGATGCCTTTTATTTCTTTATGTTGTCTGATTACTGAGGCTAGGACTTCCAACACTACACTAAATAACAGTGGTGAGAGTCACAATTTGCATTTCAAAGCAAGCACAGTAGAAGAACCAACCATACACAGCTGATGGAATTATTACAAAGATTACATGATAAAATGCATAGGAAGCTTTTAATAGTGCCTAGTATTTAGTAACTGCTCAAAAGTAGTGTAAGTGATTGTGGTTGTTGGGATAATGGCAGTGGTCATCGAGGTGCCATGGTTATTGGTCATACAGTTACTCCAAGAACAGTCACCCAGAGGTGGACCAATGGAGGCTATATGACCATTTTACAGAATGCAGGACTGAGGCCCAAAGAATCTGAGAAATCTCTCAAGAGCACACAAAAATCTGATACAAGATGTATAATTAAAATACACACACACACACACACACACACACACACACGCTGCTCCAAAACTTTTACCCTGGGTACCTGGTGGTTAATCATTTCGCCCAGGTCATCAGAGCTGTGAAGAAAATGCTCTCTACCTTCAGGGAATTTGAGCCCTTTTTAAAAGGCAAAGGGAAATGGGTAAAACTTTCAGTTCTGTATGAGAAAGCAAGCCTAATTTTTTTGGTGGTTCCTATTGACTTGGAAAGAGAAGATCTGCCCATCAAATGGCATTTTACCAGTTGATCAATTTGGTGTCATTCTCATTGAATTAAATCAAATTGAAATGTAATTCCCTTCCCAGAACAAATCCCCTTGCAGGGATTCACTGTGCAGAAGTGATTGACCTTGTGCTGGTTGCCTAGAGGGCTTTCCAGAAAGTTACAGGCACAAACAAGGCCTGTAGAGCTCATACCTTGCCAGGCACAACCCTCTCAGCTGACCTGGACTTGACCACCGATGCTCCTGGGTCAACAGAGATGCCCAGATAGCTTCCATTGACCCCTGCAGGACTATGATCAAGTACCTGAATGTGGGCTTACACCTCAGAAAGTGAGCTGGCATATACGAAGGAACAAGGAACCATCACACTGGAGAGCTCACAGCACATAGGGAGCCTTTGTAAAAAGCAGAAGAAGCATTCCCCTCCATTCTGTGGAATTACAGACTGGTACCCCAGATGGTAAGGAAAGGGTGTTCCTTCCTCCAGACTACAGCAACCACAAACCAAGGTGCAAAGGTTAGTGAGTGATAAGTGGGTTGAATTTCAGCCTCTCTCATTCCCAGACTCAATTTATGCAACCACAGCCAGCAGTGCTAGTCAACTTCCCACTGGAGTCACCACAGAGGGCTCAGCTCTGAGACATCCTTGAAACAGAGGCTCAGCTCTGGCAGAGCATGGGTACTGCTCAGAGAATACAGTGGCTGTATTCTCTGTATACAGAGAATACAGAGAATAGGCTGAACCAGCTGCAATTGTCCCCACCAAGTCCTGGGAGATCCTAAGAACAAACCTGCAAAACATTTTCTCGCCGGAGTTCCCCATGAAACCAGAGATTGTACTACTTGACCCGTGGCCCTCCTGCCCTTTATCTACCCCTCCACTCCCTGTCTTGGGAACCAGAAGACCTGGCATGAAATCTTGGCTCTACTGACTAGATAACCATAGGCCAGAGACTTAACCTCTCTGAGCTTCAGCAAAGCAGTAACCATGCTTGTCAGCAGTACACAGAGGCGTGTGTTGACCCTGGAAACAAGGGTGCCCTCTGAGAGTTAGGGTAGTAAACCCACACAGAAGGAAGAGGTATGCCATCTGTTGCCATGAACCAAGAGGTGACCTGAAAATGTGACTGAAGAGTTTGGAAAGACCCTTAATGCCAATCACAGTGGCCTGGGTTTGGTCACAGGGTGACAAGACTGAGGGGTGACGGTAATTGAGTAAGCAGAGAAACCTAATTAACTAAATCAGTTGGCAAAGACCGTGCGAGCAGAGAAAGCATGCCTAGCCTGGAGCAGGGACAGGGGAGCCCAAGGAGCCAAGAGCTGGCCATATTTATTCTGTGATAAATTCACAGAGCCTTGTGCCAGGCTCAGAGGCATCCTAGCAGCCAACCACTGAGCCTTCTCAGAGACACCCGAACTCTCCTCAACCCTTCTCAAGCCACAACAATCTTTAGTCCCAGCGTTGTTATCAGGATTAAATAGGAAAGTGCCCAGCACATAGCAGGTGGCAAATACACTAAAACCCCCTCTCACTCTGTTCCCTTTTTTTCCTGCAATAATAACCAATGTCAAGTCTTTCCCATTACACAGTGTTTCCTCCTAGATCTCCGGCTCTTCCCTCCTCTGGTGTGACCATTCTCCCCCACACCCCTGGTTATGCATCCATCATATTCCTTTCCTCTATGCCTATGCCTATGGAGCGTCACTTTTCTTGTCAAGAACGCCTCTCTGTTCTAAACCTAGTGGGGAAGGCAAAATTAATAAAATAACCACACAAATATCAATTTGCAACCTCCAAGTGCTATAAAGGAAAGGTGAGAACAGATGTTGTGGCTGCTATGGTGTGCTCCCTAGTCCACCTTTCAGGCCTCAGGCCTTCATCCTCCCCACTGCCAGGAGTACTGGATGCGGACAATGTCTCATCACTTGATTTTTCCCCAGAAATTGCCCTCAGCCTTCAAGACCCACCCCGAAAAGGTCACACCCCTTCCCTGGGGGCAAGCCACCTCCAGTGACTCTAGGAACCCACCTAAGACAACACATTAAAGGAGGACTTGTTTAGTTAGGGGGTGGTGGAAGCAAGTGAAGGTGTGAGGGTCATACAAAGCTTTTCTAACAAAAGTACATTTGAGGTGAAGTCTGAAAAGTAAGGAGTTATCTGGAGGAGGAATGTTCTAAGCAGTGGGAACACAATGGGCAAAGACAATGAGGAAAGAAGGAAGTTTTAAGGCCAATGGGGCTGAGGTACAGAGATTATGAAATATCAGGGACGGGAGAGAGGTCAGGATGGAAATCAGGTTAGGACCAGGTTGAGCAAGACCTTATAGGCCATGTTAGGTTAAGGTCTAATCCAAAAGAAAACTTTCTGATTCATGGTTGCCTTAGTTTTCTATGGCTGCCATAACAAAATACACCATATGCCAAACATAACACACCACAGGCTGGGTGGCTCAGACAATAGAATTATTTTCCCAAAGTACCGGGCGCTGGAAGTCCGGGTTCAAGGTGCCAGAAGGGCTGGTTTCTTCTGAGGCCTCTCCCCTTGGTTTGCAGATGGCCACACTCTTGCTGCCTCTTCATGTGATTGTCCCTCTGTGCACATGAGCCCTAAGTGTCTCTCCTTTTTGTCCAAATTTCCTTTTCTTTTTTTTTAATTAAAAAAAAACTTATTTAATGTTTATTTTTGAGAACGAGAGAGAATCAGAGCACGAGCGGGGGAGGGGCAGAGACCAAGGGAGACACAGAATCCGAAGAAGGCTCCAGGCTCTGAGCTGTCAGCACAGAGGCCAACACGGGGCTCGAACTCACAGACTGCAAGATCATGACCTGAGCCAAAGTCGGACGCTTAACCAACAGAGCCACCCAGACACCCCCAAATTTCCTTTTCTTACCAGGGCACCAGTCAGCCTGGTTTAGGTCCAACCCCTAATGTCCTCATTTTAACTTAATCACCTGTTTAAAAGCCCTTTCTCCAAATGCAGTCACATTCTGAGGGGGGGTGGGGGGGAAGGGGTTAGGGCTTCAACACATGGATTTTGGGAGGATACAACTCAGCCCATAACAGTGATGTTTTCTGTCTGCAAGGTCCTATGCATGTACAAACTCTAAATCTCAATAAATAAATAATTTTAGTAACCACCTTTGTTGAACATAAAAAATGCCATTATACTGGACCAGTCCCAGAAAAGGCAGAATATATGGTTGGAATATATATGTACGTAGGTACATGTATATATAAGTCATTTCCACCACATCCTCACCGGCACCCTCAGATGCCCTGGTCCCTACTTGCGATTCACGGGCCCTTCCTCCCTCTCCGCTCCCATCCCAGGCCGGCTGTCTGCCAAGTATGGCTGGAGAAAATCAAATAACTATGCTGCTCCATTACAAATTCATGGTTTCCAAGTTCTGTGGGGCTCTCACTGCCCTGCCCTCCTCCTGCTCACCCCCAGCTGCTCAGCAGCTGCCAACCCTTTCCATCGTCTGCCCTTGCTTCACCCCTACCCCTCACTCCTGGGAGACCCTCTGCCCTGCCCCAAGGTTGTTGCCCAGTTTCTTTCCTTACTTCCTCCAATTCTTCCACAGCTAACTAGAGGAAGGCACATGTGGTGTAAGAAAGAAGGAGCTCTGGTTCCAGACTATTCCCATAGATAAGACCTTTCTTCTTAGGCAAGTTAACTTCACCTCCCTGTGGCTCAGTTTCTCTTTTTTCTTTAATACTTATTTAATTTTAAGAGACAGCACAAGTCAGGGAGGGGCAGAGAGAGAGAGGGGGACAGAGGCTCGAAAGCAGGCTCCATGCTGACAGCAGAGACCCCGACACAGGACTCAAACTCATGAACCGTGAGATCATAACCTGAGCCGAAGTCAGACAGTCAACTGACTGAGCCACCCAGGCTCCCTGTGGCTCAGTTTTTTTTATCTGTGGGAGAATGGTCATCACTTCAAGATGGCATCCTGTCCCACACAGGATGAAATCCAAACTCCTCACCACAGTCAGCAGGAGTGGCCCGAAGTGACCTGGCCCTGTCTACTCTGACATCATCTGCTATCCCTCTCTCCCTGACTGTGTTGTTCCAGCCATGTTGCCTCTGGCTGTTCCCAGAACACAAGCTTGGCCCCCATCTCAGGGCCTTTGCACATGTGGTTCTCTCTGCAAGATCTTAACATGACTTATACCCCTCCCAGGCAGTTCTCAGAAAGACCTTCCCCAATTACCCCATCTATACACCCACCCTACATTTTCTAATCTCTTTATTTCTCTTGGTTTCACTTACCACTTAACACTTCCTGAAATTATGGCTCTTTGTTTACTTGTTTATTGCCTTTCTCCCTCACAAAATTGTAAGCTTCAGGAGAGCAGGGACTGTGCTTTGGTCATAGTCACTCACAGTGGTAAAATAATGCCCATTTTGTTAAATGGAGAAGAGGAAATACCTAAGATGACCATCTAGTGACATTTCTGTGCTACCGATACGCCCACCACTCCTCTGAGACCCCATTACACCCACCCTCACATCTCAGTTCCAACATTTGGTGGAAGCTGCCAGCCACCTTGACCCCTGACCCTGGCCACAATGATTGATCAGGGATTAGGAACATACCTTGGTCTGAACCAATCAGAGTCCTTCCCTGGGATATTCCAAACTACAGCCAGAAAAAGAGCAAATTTCCCCCTGAGAGACAAAATGGTGGAGCCGGAAGCAGCTGGCAGCCTTTTCCTACAAGGCACAAGACATAGACGTCTAATGCCCTGTCAACACAGCCCTTCCTGTAATTTGGACACCTGAGCCAACAATCATCTCTTTGTCTAAGCCAGGTTGCATGGTGATTCTGTCGCTTGCAACCAAAGAGTTCTGTTGTCCTGATAAATGACTCAACATGTGCCACATGCCAGGAGCAGAGCCTGGGTCGAAGCAGCCGTAATTGCTGTTGGCTCCCTTCCTGCTACTGCTATAATTTCACCCTTCTTTGCCTCCCCTTTCCCATCTCAGAGGAGGGCACATCTCCTCCCGTGCAAGGCCACTTCTACCCCTCTCTACTCGGACCCTTGTTCCTTCGCTTCCTCGGCCAGAGATGGCAGGGGTGGTGCCCACTTTGCAGGGAATGAGGAGCTCCTACAAGACGGGGCTGTGCTGTCTCATCTCTCGCCCTTCGGTGTCCAGCAGCAGTCTGTGCCCCAAATGCCTATCTCAGTGGCAGAGTCAGAGCCAAACAGAACGAAGTCTCGGGCTCCTTATAAACTGAAGAGGGCTCCATAAAATGTATAAAAGGGGAAGGGCTGTCTGTATGTAAGGGATTGTGATTGCGGTTTTATTAGCCAAATAGATAACTCTCATCATGAAAGGAGGCTTTCTGGAGTGATGGATGGCTCAGAGGCCCTGGAGGGACGTGGGTATTTCTCAAGGCCGCCAGTCAAACACATTAACTGCATAACATTTCTCTCTCCATGGCAACCGGCCGGGCCTCTTGCACCAGGCCCACACCTGTGTTCTGAAAGTCCCTTAGCCCTCCTGGCTGCTGCCTCCCAAACCCCGCTGTTCGTGGTACATACTCATTTGCACCCCCAACCCCATCCACAGGAGAAAAAGTACCAGCTTGGGGAGGGGCATGTGAGGGAATCCGGGTCCAGAAATAGGCCAGGTCATGGGCCGCTACCTCCTCTGCCTCTGCACCCCTGCAACGTTCTAATCACACCGCCTGGTCTCTGCCAGCAAGCCCCAGAGAATGGAGCCCTAGTGAGACTGGTGTGGGGACTGGGAGCCTTCTGGATACCAGTTGCTGAGCACTTGCATGGTCACAATGATCCGGAAGCAGGGGTACTCTCATTTCTGTTGTGGAGATGAGAAATCCAAGAGGGTCGAAACGTGAAGGGACCAGAGCAAGATCACAATTTAGCAACTGGCTGAGTCCCCACCCCCAGTGTGTTTGATGCCCCATGTTCTTTCCTTTGTGCTACTTCTTTCTTCCCAGCTCCCCACATCATCAGTTAGCATAGAGTGGTAGGGGGCTGGGAATTCCATAGGGAAGGAGGGGTCTCAGCAGCACCCACCCCTTCCCACCCCCACTGCTCACAGTCTCCATCCAGAGAATGGCCATCAGCGCCTGGGAAGACAAACACCCTCGCCCCCTCTTGGGTATCAACACAGAGAGCAGTGGAAACAGTAAGTATAGACAACTCCTTCAAGAAACTTCTTCATCTGGCATTGAAAGAAGAGAGGGAGGTGTGTAGGATACAGGCAAGCAGCCTGGACTAGAGAGAAAACAGTCCATAGAGATGGATAGGTTGAAGACACCAAGGGAGAAAGAGAGGGCACATTCACAGCAGGAGTTCTTCAGGGTGGGACAGGCAGGAAGGCATTTGACCAGGGATCTGCAAATTTTTTCTGCAAAAGGTCAGAGAGTAAATATTTTCAGCTCTGTGGGCTATACAGTCTCTGTCACAACTTTTCAACTGCCACTGTGGTGCAAAGGCCACACAATGTGTGTTCCACATGGTGTTCCATTTATCATGCTCCAATAAAACTTTATTTGCAAAAACAGATGGCGGGCCAGATTTGGCCCTGGGCCATAGTTTACCAACCGCTGATCTAGAGTACAGGGTGCAGCTGGTGCTGTGGGAGAAGCAACCATGGTAATAAACTTGGAGAGAAAGGAGACCTGTCGGCATAGTGCCATCAACAGGGCAGCACATAAGAGGTGTGCACGGAATGTTGACGTGAACTATCGGACTCTGACGCAGGAAGAAGAAAGCATTGGGCACATTTACAGAGAAATATTGAGATAGGGAGTTCAAATATGATGGTCTTCACCTCACCCTCCAAGGAGAGAAAAGAGAATATAAATCACATGGTGTAGGGTCGGTGGCTTCACAAAAGTGAGAAAGACTAACACAGAAGGCAGACATCAAGTTCTAGCAGTTCCAATAGCTGTGCTCATGGGGGTCCATCAATGCCCACCCCCTACGCTGGACAGAGATCTCTAGCAGGGATGGGAATACAGAGGTGGGAGGCAGCTGGGAAATCTGCTGATAACACAGCCAGCAGAGGTTAGGTACAAACCGGTACAACAGGCTGGAGGTGTGGGCCAACAGACAGAAGCCAGCTGGTCCACAAGCCCAACACTTTGAAATCACTGGACAGGCAGACGTGATGCTTAACCATGCACTACTGCCTGGAGAACACCACATAGGGCTGCTCTGTAGCTCCAGAAGGTATCCGGACGGGAAGTTAAAAGGCTCTGGCTTCCAAGCTCCTGGCTACCTGTGGCCTGGTGAGACTGCTCTTTTCTTTGCTCTTCTGAGGTCCACAGGGGTGGTTCCGGTTGCTCAGAAAATTCACACCCAAGAGCCCCTAATACACTGAAGAGAGAGGGAGACAGAACGAGGTGGGGGAAGACATGACCCACGGGGACCCTAGGAGAAAAGCGGACCGCGGAGTTTGAAGGCCACAGTAACGCAGGGACAGAGCACTGCTGTGACAGATGAGATCTTCTCCCACTACCTGCACATGTGTATCCACAGTGAACACTGTCTTCAGACACCCCTGTCCCTTAAAATGGTGTCTGTGGCCGCCGTGATTGCCGATGGGCTATGAGACAGTCACTAGGCTTACTGCTTCTTTGCACTTTGGAGCTCCCTGTGCTCCCACCAGCTTCCGGTTGGCCTTCCAGCTGAGGCTGCCATGGGTGGCCATGCAGGCTGCACAGTTCTATGGGGTGCCAACCAAGAGCTGCAAAACCCTTATCCTGCCAGCTGGATGCAAGAGGAGTGTGAGGCACCCAGAGGTCACATGAGAGCTATGCACTTTGGCTCTGAAGCTGGCACTCTCCACCTCATGCCAGGGTGAGGAGCTCACCTGCCTGCACAACCCTGGCCTGGGAGGTAAGCAGGCCAGGCTGGCGGGGCAAATGGAAAGGATGTCCATCCAGAACAGAATCACTAGAGGTCTACAGCATCACTGGGAGTGTGGGCCTAACCTCACCAGATCTTCCAATTCTTCAAGAGAAACAGGATCCAGAATGGTTTTTTTTTCTTCCAAGATTTTATTTAAATTCAAGTAGGGCCGAAAGTTTTAAGTGAAGTCTCCTGATTTTTGGAAACTGACCCAAATTTTTACAAAATACGAGTCCCAACAGAACACACCTGTTAGCCAAATCCAGCCCATTAGTCACCAGTCTTCCCCCACTGTACCCTATCTGCTATTTCTCCTTCATCTCATTACATTGACATGCCAGCCCCTACCAAGAATATTACGTTTAATAAACAAGAACACCGAGGCTCAGAGAGAGGGGGCTTGCCCACAGTCACTCAGCTGATAAGTACTAAACCCAGAGTCTACGCTTTCCGTCGGGCCCTGCGTTACCCTCCCCATGCCGGGGTGCTCCCCCAGATGGTGAAAGCCTGGGGTGGGTGGTTTCCATATCCACGGCATCTCTCACTCGGTGCTGCATGTGGGGTGAGAGCTGACACCCTGATACAGCAGCACTTCCTTCCACATCAGATTTCACTCCTGCTTGGGCTCAGCTGGCGTTGTCAGCCATTTCCCCAGGGCCGTCCCGATGGATGGGGGAGACAGCAACCCTAAACGCCCTCAGCCTGGGTCACGCCGAGAGAGCGGTGAGCCGACCAGGTGGCCAAGTCCCCCAGTTAAAACAGAAACGATGGGAGCCCAATTCTCCATCCAGAACCTGAGCTTCTGCTTCTGAGGATGGTTCCCCTCGACTGAGTCTGGATGTTGAGACCATCTGGCCCAACTTTGTTTTCTGAACTTTATTATAGGGCTGGAACTAGATTACATAGGAGGATGTCAGCTGAATGCCATTTCAGCGAGGGGAATTTGTAACTCGCTAATCCCCGTGAGTGCTGACCAAACCTGGGAGAAGGTCTCTGGTGGCCAGACACAGAGTTCTGGCCTCAACTTTGACCTGTACAACATTATTAATGACTTAGTCGAAAACATAAAAAACTTGTTTACCAAATTTGTGGTTGATTAAAAAAAAAAAAAAAAAAGCCCGAGCAGATTGCAAAAACATCGACAGGATCCAGATGGCTCTAGACAGGCTGGACTGATGGGCTGAATCTAATAAGATAAAATAAAGCAGAGATAAATGTCAGGTCCTGAACTTGGCTTCAAAACAATAACTGTTCAAGGGCAAGATTGAGTTGGGCGGGACAGTAATGGGATTTAGCAGCAGCAGGTTTTAATGAAGCTGGAGCTTTAGTCAACACAGCATAGCTGTAACACTAACAGAATAGTCCAGGATGTTCAGCACAGCATTGTTTATACTAGCATAACATTGGGAACAATCTCATTGGCCAATGGACATGGTTCATCTGTGCAACTGACAGCTACATACCCATTAAAAATAATGGCATAAGAATATATTAAGGACTTATTATTAGAAAAATACTAAGTGAAAAACAGCAGGTTACAAAGCAATATGTGCAGTTTGAGCCAATTTTTATTTTTTGAAAAAAAAATCTGTGTAAAGATACACACCAAAATGTGAACTTGGCCATTACTAAGTGGAATTAGGGGTGACTCGGGTGGGGAGCAGGGTCTTAGTAAGTGTGTAAAGTTTGTGAAGGTTTTGGAAAAGTAATGCAATCTTCAGACATGTAGAATTCTAGTGTCTAAAAAGTTGGAGAAAAAATTCTGCTATTTGGGCATAACCAAACCTGGGGTCTCGAGTCCAATTCCAGGTGTCCCCCTTTAACAAAGGACAATTTTGTTAGTGATAGACAGTGGCAGCAAATGTGTTGAGTACTGACAGTGTGCCTGGAAGTGTGCTAAATTCTTTTAATCAATTGTCTCATTCAGCAGGTTCACAGGCGTTTCTCCATTTTATGGACAAGGTTCAGAGAGGCCAAGGAATTTGCCCGAGGTCACACAGTTAATGAACAGCAGCACCAGGATTTGCATTTCGAAAAGGCAACTGCCAAGAGACAGACCACTTTCTGCAAACATTGCCAAGTGCTTCCAAGCATAAGGCTTCACAGACACAGCCTGGGGATCCTCAGTGTCAGGACTGGCCACTAGGGGTTCTGAGTGACTGAGGGTCCCTAATCTTGGGAAACACTGGGAAGGTACCACGGGGACCAAGTGTTGGGGGCCATCGGGACTGAATTTCAGAACCCCAGACTCTGTAATTAAGACTCTGTCTCACAGAAGGTGAGGAAAGTTCAACTGTCACGTTTGGAGAAATTAAAGAACATGAAATTTGGGTTGGGGAGAAGAGTAGCAAAGTTAGCACAGGGGCATGTTGAAAAATTAGTCACATCCCCCCACCTGAAGCCGTCCCAGCCTCTCGGCACTCAACTTCAGCTCCTTCTTCTCATCAAGAACTGAACAACCTAAAAGATCGGTAATTCCCTGGGGCCAGCCCATAACAGGTCAGCCAAAGGGTTTCTCCTACCTTTGGAAATTTTCCTTTGGGGCAGGAAAACTCGTGGCAGTGGACTCAGAGAACAGATCAGCACTGCAAGGCCACCTGCAGTCCTGGGAGAAGGGAGGCAGCTCTGAGCACACCTTTCCTCTCGGGTGTGTGCAAGCACGCTGGGATCAGGCCTTTTAACCACCTTCTGCCACCTTGAAAACACGTGGGTTAGTCTGGAGGAGGAAGAGGCCGGTGCAGCGTGAAACCAGAAGTCAGAGCCAGCTTCCCGTGGAAGAATAAGAGAGGTGCGTTTCAGCTTCCAGCCAGTGACGTCCTGCAGTGGAATCGCTCTGACCTCCAAAGCGATGGTCTCCTGGTGGCCAGTGTGTAGCAGATGTCAGACACTCACTGGTTGTCAGATACAGTGTAGAAGGGGTTTGTGCTCTAGGCTTTGAAGGTCATGTGGGTCAGGACTTGTCAGGGTCAGGGTTGTTCAACATTATTTCCCCAGGTCCTTAGCACAGACCTGGATTATAGTAGATGCTTCAAACAATTACCTGTTGAATTAATTCATTAATTAGTGTGAGGGTTAGACCAGATTACCACTAAGGGCCCTTCTGGAACTGAATCTGACACAGGAATTTAAAACCCATGTCCATAAAGTCCTGATGATGTGCATCATGACTCATTTCTTCCAAAGTCATATAACACAACAGCCCAGTGGGCACCTCACTCTGTACTATGGAGAGGCCATTCTCTCTCCCCCTAAATGCTCCACCCTGAGGCCGCACATAGCACACCATGCTGTCACCATGCCACTAGGGCACCAACCAAGGCCCAGAAGCTGCACATTTGGTTACTTCTAATATTTTACATTTGCAATGTAGACAACTGCAAGCACAAGTCTGCAAATACTTGTTTTCCTTCTTGGTTATTTCTTTGAATTCTAGTTTGCAAAAGGAAATTGTGGGATGTTTTCAGCCAATGGGTGGCTGGCTTTTCTGGCAGATTTGGAGCCTTAAACTTGAGTTCTTTCAGCTTCTATGCATTGTAATGATTTTCTGGTCCCACAGCGGGCAGACAAAAAGCCCAAGAAACTTCTAACTCAGACACTTAGTCGTACTAGAACATCCCAGACAACTTAGGATGGACGATCCAGAAAGCTGTTCTTCAATTCATTCCTATCATCTCTGAGTCACACAAGCCAGGATAAATGTCCTCCCCCTTCACACACCCTTCCCAGAAGCCCTTCCAATACAATACCACAGTCTGGGAGGTGGGTCCCAGGAGGATGTCTCCTGGCACAAAATGGTTCTCCTGAAATTCATTGTTTATTTCCTTTCTTCCTATAGCTGGGGGTGGGGGGTGTGGGGAGACTGCAGAAGAAGACACACAGGCATCTGCACTTCTGTGGGAGTACTCACTTCACATGGTAAGGTTTACAGGCCTCAGACACGTCTTTGTGAAAAGTGAGCAGAAAACTGTCACGTCTGGGATTCCTAACCCAGTGCAAACGGTCACAGCCGACTCTGCCCAGCAGAGGAAACTGGCCAAAAATTTAAATGGTTTCCTGACACTTAGGAGCCCTCCAACAACACAGGCCAATTTCCAGGACCACCAGCAGAGTGCAAATGCATGTCCCTACATCCCCACCACCCCAAAGTCAACACTTAGCAAGGCTATCCTTCTATAATAGTTGAATGGTTGCATAGTAGGACCAAAAAGTGCTGGAACGTGCTGGGCAGAGCGTCTGTGTATTGATGGACTACACAGACTTCTCAGAAGATGGAAAGGTTACATATGGGACTGATTCCCCCCATGCTGAGGCGGTGAGCCCAGGGTGCTGCCTGGACCCTGTGTTCCCCATTAGGATACCTGCCTCGGGTATCTGCTTCATTACAGTTTGTCATGCAAAGGGTTTTTCTTGCAGTGTATTCCAGGCTAATTTTAGAAATTTGTTTTCACCTTCCAACATTGATTCCTGGGGCAGCTTGCAAGCTGCCTGGAACGAAAAATCAATGGTGACAGCAGTAGAGTGGGCTCCAGTTCTTCATTAACCCAGAGCCCCCAGCAGCCCCAGCCCTACCTCCTCTCTCAGGGCTGGCCCTGGGCAAAGATGGGCAGCAGGGAAGTTTTTCTTTGGTGCCCTTGGCCCTTTTTCTTTGGTCCTGAGCCCTTTCAGTCCACTTGCTCTCCCCTTCTCCTTCACCAGAACTTACTATCCGCCAAGCATGGAGAGGTGGATGCAGGAAAAGAAGTAAGATCCACTGAGCACCTACGAATATGCCGGGCACTGGGCTACACACTGTCCCGTTTAAATCTACCAATCATTCTCAGAGATTGGTATCGCCCCCATTCCACAGAATAAGAAAACGAGGCACAAGGAGATCAAGAAACAGGCGCAGTGTCACACAGCTAGAAGGTGAGACTGGGTGAAGCCTCTCTGATTCCAAAGCCCGTGTCCTCACCATTGCACTCCACTACACTTATAAACCACCGCGGTGCAGAAACCTAAGAGCAGGTGTTTGGAAGAGGAGCATCCCGCAGGGACACAGAAAGTGTGCTTTGCCCTGCACCCAGCCGCCCCCGCTCTGCTGAGTTCTACACACAGGGACTGGCCCTAATGAAGTCTCCAGGGACCCCAGGCTGTGCTCCTGAGCCTCGGCTCCACCCACGGGAGGCAGTAGAATGGGCCAAGGGAGTTCTAATTGAGAATTCACAGATCCCCACAGCAGAATCGCAGCCCTCTGGCCAAAGGTCATCCGCAAGATGTGCAGAACAAAAAGTGGATGCTGGAGGTCTCTGAAACGAGTGAAAGAAAGCAAAGCAGAGAGAAAGACAGTGAATACCAGAATGGAGAAGGAGGTGATGCGAGAGAAAGTCGAGGGCAGCCTGTTCAGTAGAAATACAACGTGAGCCCATAGCTAATGTGACATTTTAGCCACATTTCAAAAAGTAAAAAGAAACAGGTGAAATTAATATTGATAATGCATTTAACTCAGGATATCTCAAATGTTATTTCAACATGTAGTCAATATAAAAAACTTACTAAGACTTTACATTTCTTGTACCAAGTCTTGGAAGTCCCATGTGTATTTTACACGCACGGTTCATCTAAGGTTGGAATGGCTAATTTCAGGTGCTCGACAGCCACATGTGGCTAGTAGCTACCACATTGTACAGTGCAGGGCTACAACCATGATTTTTAAATTATGTTCCACAGAACCTAGCACTCCTCAGGAGTGTTCCAGGGGTTCCTGAAATGTTTGGCTTTTGTTTTCATTTCTAATAGATTTAAACTCTTTAAATTAGCAATATTTAAAAATTCACACTTATGGATGTCTCATCCCAGATTTTTTTTTAATTGTTTTAATGTTTATTTATTTTTGAGAGAGAGACAGAGGCAGAGTGTGAGCAGGGGAGGAGTGAGAGGCGGGGGGGGGGGGGGGACACAGAATCCAAAGCAGGCTCCAGGCTCTGAGCTATCAGCACAAAGCCCGATGGGGGGCTTGAACTCACGAACCGTGAGAACATGACCTGAGCCGAAGTCGAGCACTTAACCTACTGGGCCACCCAGGCCCAGAAAATCAATAGAAAAACATGTGCATATTTGAGAGGAAATATTCATTAATCCTCTTACAGAAGAAGCTGGTACTGTAGAACATCTCTTAAATATTAGTAATTTATATTAGATTTAAAATATTAGTAATTTATATTAGATTTCAATTAAGTGGTAATAACAAAGACCAACACTTAGCCCACATCTGCCATGTGTTTCATGGGCATCATCTCCTTAAATCCTCACAACAAATCTTTGAAGTGGGTAATGTTGTTATTTTCATTTGCAGGGGGAAGATGCTGAGACTGGGGAGTTCAACAACAGCCTGCCCAAGGTGGCAGATAGTGATGTCAAGATTCAAACCCAGCCCCTGCTGTCTAACTTCTAACCAAAGCTCCATAAGCACCAGATTCCGCTTAAAAACAGAACTTCCCACCATGTCATAAATTCCAAGCCCTCTCACACTTCAACTACCTTGTGTTGACTTCCCTCCCCTGCCCCCAGGCTAGGTCAGCCACCTTCTTGTGAGGCCCTTCCACGCATGCACACACACCACACAGCATTCTGTCTAGTTCAACCAACACTTATTGGCACTACGATGTGTCAGTATTAGCTGTGATCCCTTTGTAGCTGCGATAAAGCTTCTATATCCTGCTTAGCCCCCAACCATCTGAGAAGTGGTTGGATCTTATCCTGTAAATGATATGAAGTCAGCGAAGAGTTTAAGCAAAGAGGGTGACGACAAAGATCAGATTTGCATTTCAGAAATCTTCCACTAGCTGTAGCGAGGGTACATTGGAGGGTGCCGGGTGGGAGAACGGAAACCAATGAGTAGTTGTTCAAGTGGTGACAGTAGACACTAGTGAGGACCATAGAGGATGGAAGCTCTGGGTCTTGGTGATCGGCTAATCATTGAGGGGGGCAACAGAGAGAAAGTGGAGGATGATTCTGGTTTCTGGTTTAAGTAGTGAGCTAACAGTGGGACCATTAACTGAAACAGGAAATACGGGAGGAAGGTCTGGGTTGAAAGAAATGAATAGATGTGTTAAGTTTAGATTTTTGTTTGGGGGTTGACATTGTAGTTGTCCAATATCCATTCAACCCCTTTGCCCTCTGTCACAGATATGCAGTCTGAGCAACCCACTCTCATCCAGGGTAGACCCTAACTCACATAACCCAATCATAATAAGCCCATCCCATAATAATCCCCCGTGCCATGACTGATACAGGGCATAGGTCCAAAGAAATAAGCACATAACATTTCCCTTGACACTTTACTGGTGGACAGGCCACAGACTGACCCATTTGGACAGTAGGAAAGCATCTTTCTTCAAAAGTTTTGGGAAAGGAACTCCCTCTTGATAAGAACAAGAAAACAAGTAGTCCTGATTGCTACTGACAACACTCCAACTCAGGAGGTTTAGGATAAGGCAATTCTGAGTATAATGAAGATATAATGTATAATATATAATGAAAGATATAATGCATCATGAAAGCCAAGTATAATGAAGAGTATAATGGAGAGAGAGAAAATCCTGGACCCTGGATGAACTTGTTGAACCAATGGAGCAAGCCCCCCAGAAGCTCAACCATTCCTCTTATGTGAGCCAATATACACTTCTTTATTGCTTAAGCCACTTCAAGTTGGGATTTCTGCTACATACAGCCTCAAGCTTCCTAACCAATATGGATATGTTGAATCTAGGAGACCCAGTACATGGAGTCCCTGGAGTTGGGCAACACAGCATGCCCAGGGTGACCTGTAGGAGTGGTGCCCATCAGCAGATGGCTCTTCAGTCTGAAGCTCAGGGAAGAAGTCAAGCTGAAGGTAAATTTCTGGTGTCATCAGATGGGATGTAAACTGAGAGAAAGTAGCCAAGACAGACCAAGGAAAGCATATAGAATGTGGAGAGGAGAGAAGAGCAGGGTGAAAGGCAGAACCCTGGGAAACACTAGCATTGGGAGGGCTCTAAAGAAAACAAAGGAGCAGAAGGAAGTGAACGAGAAGTTTTAGATGGGAGGAGACTGAAAGAATATAACCATAGAAGCAGGGAGAGGAGAGAGACAAGGGAAGAAACAAGAGGGGAGGGGTGGGGCAACTGCTGAATGGTGAGAACACTGTGGAAAGAGACAGATTGGGACAAAGGGGGAATACGAATTAAAGTTCAGGCCAAGCTGCAATAAATAACAATGAGACTCATGAACACAGTGGCTTAAATAAAATGGAAGTTCATTTCTCTCCCACATGACAGTCCAGAGGGAGAGATGGTCCAGAGCAGTAATCAGTTCTTTTCCACGAGGTCTCAAGGGGCCCAGATTCCTCTGTCTGGTTGCTGGGCCATCCATAGGGTCTTGCCTTTATCCATGTAACCACAGCTGCTTTTATCACTGGCACTTTCCAAGTTCCGGCCCACGGAAAAAGGTTTCCCCTCCCATGTTCAGTGCAAACAGCTTCTATATACGGATGCAATCTGGATGGAAGTTGCACACATCCTTTCAGCAAGAACTGAAGAACTGAGTCCATGACCACAACTAACTGCAAGGGAGGCTGGGAGTGAACGGACATTTGGGGACACTTAGCAAGCCCTGGCCCTGGGTTCTAGAAAGTTGTGGTAGGTGCTGTACAGGTGACGACCCCCTCTCCTCCTCAAGCTTATCATCTAGGCTTATCTGCATTAATACCTTAACCCAGTCAATCTTACAAGTAAGGCCTGAGGATCTAATGTGCAACATGGTGATTATAGTTGATAATACTGTGTTGTGTAACTGAAATTTGCTAAGACAGATCTTAAAACTTCTCATCAAAAAAACAAAATGAAACAAAACAAACGAACAAACAAAAGGTAACTCTGTGAGGTGATGGATGTGTTAATTAACTTGACTGTGGAAGCCTCTTCACAACGTGTATGTTTATTAAATCATCACATTTTACACTTTAAATGTATTACCATTTTATTTGTCAATTAAACCTCAATAAAGCTGGAAAACAAAGTTAGAAGGGACAAGGAGAAAAAAAATCTAAAGAACTTGAACACATAGAAGAAGGTGTATAATCTTAGAAAACCCTGAAGAATTTCAGGTTCTCCAATCACATTTCAGCTGTCACCCCCTTGCCCACTCCAGAGACGGCCTTGCAGCCCAGTTAATGCTGCATGGCCTGCTGGCGGTGTCCAACCCTCCCCTCCCTGCCTCCTGGCCCATCATCTTAGCTCTGGGAATGCACACTAGAACCAGGCAGAAAGGGGAAATCATCACATTCAGGTGCTTTGCACTATGTAGGTCATGATTCCCTTTTTTGCTTTTAATCTCCTCCTAACCACTGATTCTCTCCTCAAAACTCCTTCCCCTGGCCTGGCTGCTGCTTAAAGCTATCCCTTTATTTCTCTCCTTCCCTTCACAGATACAACCACTAACCTGCTCCCAAACCCCCTGTAATCTGGCATCTGCCCCATCACTCCGCTGAAACTGTCACCTGGGTCGTTAAATGTAATGGTCTTTCCTCGGCCCTCTTCCTCCTCCACCCAGCTGGGTCTCATTAGACACAATTGGCCACCCCTTCCTTGAAACTCTACCTGTCTTGGCTGCTGTGATGTGCCACTCCACAGGCCTGCCCTCCCTCTCCATCTCCTAGTCATGCCCTGCATCTTTCTTTGACTCCTCAAAAGGCAGACAAAGGCTGACACAATTTCTATTTGGGGCGGTCATCCTACTATAGTGAAAAAGACATCACCTGGGCTCAAACCTCAGATTTGCCACACAGTTTGCTGTGTGATGCTGGCCAATTACTTAGCACCTCTGAGTCCATTTCCTCCCTGGACGAACAGAAATCCCTCTCCCAGACTTTGTATTATCAGGCAAGGCAACTTTCTAATAAACAACCCCAAAACCTCAGGGTCTTAATAAACATAACGTACAGTCCAATGAATGAGCAGAGACTTGGGGCTACTAAGGAAGATTACACAGGAATTGGACCCAGTGGTTCTACCATCCCCTAGGGCTCAGGGTCCTCCACTGGATTTTCTGTTTCAGCAGACCACAAGAAAAAAGAGTGAGCGAGTGTATGTATAAGGTGGTGCATGGTATTTGTAGGGCACAGACAGGAAGGTGGCATATATTACTCCTACTCACATTCCATTGGCCAGAACTAAGTCACATGACTTGACGTGTTAGCAAGGAATGTTGGGAAATGTAGTTCCGGGAAAAAAGAAAGGGATTGGATGAACACATAGTATTCATCTATCTATAGGTTGCTGTGAAGATGGAAATGATAGAAGTAAATCCTGTGACCTTTCTGGAACATAGTAGATGTTATATGAATAGTAGGCTTTAGTATCCCTGTTTTTACTGTTTGCCAACTTTCCCCAGTGTTTACGTCTGTGCAGATAAAGGCTGAGATAAATCAGGAGACTGAGAGAACAGAAGAAACAACTGTTGTGGACAGAAATGGACATGCAGGCTAGGTTTGGAGTGGAGGCGTAGGAGTAGGAGCAGGTAGTGAGTTCAGGGGGCTTATGGGGAACAGAATGCCCAGTGGTACTGAGCACAACCTCTGATTTTCCCACTAGCCCGGGCTCCCACCTGAGCCAGAGGGGTTTAGAAAGATCTGAGTTTCCTTGGAAACCATTTCTCTGGCCCTCTCGGCACGTCATCAGCCAAGTTGGTTGTAATCAAACCCCCACGGGGCAGAGAATGAGCTCTCAAACTGCTGTCCTGGGGTTCCATCCAAATTACTTGCATTTCCTATTTAAATTGGTAATTTCCCCACAAGTGCTCTCCCTGCCCATCCCAAGATTTGTTGGGAAGGGGGAGCCCTAGGCATGCACTCAACACAGCCCAGGTCCTTGGGAGTGTCTCCAAGCAGTCTTGAGTCCTCTAACGAACCTGAGCCTCAGGAACAGCCACATCAGGCCAGGACCCTTATCCTCAGACCCCTCTGGCCCACACAGGCAATAGCCTGGACATTAGCACTGGAGGAGATGGACTTACATGGGCTACAGCAGATGACTCCATAATGATGGGCTCCACTATCCAGACTGGATTTCAGGGGTACTGACTGATTTACCTTCTGCGGGTACACACTTTGGGAAGGAAAGTGATAGGGGCTGGGCCAGAGCACCAGATAATCTTAAAGTACTCAGAGCCAAGCCCATAGGGCTAGGGGATAGCTGGAGGAGTCCCAGTGTTAAGCAGAGAGATTCCAGGAGGATCTGAGGCATCCATGTCCACCCCTTTGGTCATAAGCCAGCCTGGTCCCCAGTGGAACTACAGAAAGTGAGACTGGACCCTCATCTCCTTTCCTTCCAGAATGGGCAAAAGACCCATCATAAACAAGGACAAACACCTACAGTCACATGCGTAGATAGCCACATGCACATATATCTATACACATGCATGCATACATATTGGAGAGAGCTGTACATGTGTGTAGACAGACATATACCCATGTACATAGATGTCATGCATACTGATCCCCCTCATCAGGCACACCAGGCACGTTCACGTTTATGATGGACATAGGGTCAGGCTGTAGAACACAGTGCACAACCACACATGACAGCCTCAGCGAACATACACGCACGCTGACACAGTCCCTCTAGCCATCACAGCATGATCAGTGATGGACACATGTACTCGGATGCACATGAGACTGAGGAAAGGAGGTAGACCCTGCTTTACAAGTGGCTAAGCAGGGGACAGTTTGGATTCCAAATTACTAGGTAGATCCAAGGAGATGTGGCAAAATGAGTCTAATTCACAGCTGCACCTGAGAGTCTAATCTGAACATGAGTGCAAAGGTGGGATGGGGAGCATCTGCATGAGTAGGGTGGGGCCTTCCTGGGTGAAACAGGTTCCCAGACTGCCAGGAGGACTGCAGGGACCAGCAACCACTCCCAGGGAAGGCCTTACTCCCAAAGGTGAAGCTGGATATTAGGACTTTATCCCAGAGAATAGGTAAAAACCAGGAACCAGCCATCAGCCTGGGCATCTACAGTGAGGGGAGTAACTGGGCTTGGGGAGTTTGAGTGGCCAGGGTCCCCCAGCTCTCAGATCCTGTATCCAGGGAAGCATGGCTGGTACCAGGCCCACCCACTGCCATGTTGGGCTCCACACTCAGAGCCAGACCGGGTCAACATAAGCTCAGGGAGTTGGCAGGCAGGACCTGTGGGCTCTAATAGTATCATCTATAGCTGAGGAGACTAGGGGAAGACAGACCCCAACTTCTGAGCCAGCCAGACTCTAGACTATGTCATTCCCTTTGCTGCCAAGAAGACAACCGGAAGACTCGCCCTCCACCCCCAGAACCTGCCCTCAGGGCGCTACCTCTACCCCAGCTCTAGGGATTGTGGTCAAGCATGCTCCCTGGTCTCCCCTCCCACTGCAAGGAACTGAGAGCTGAGCTGCACACCCAAGAAGGATGGAGAGCAGGGTTGGATTCAATGCCCAGAGTGGTTGTCCCACCATTTCTTCCCTAGCCCCAGCACTGAGAAGAATATTCTCAGCCAAGCTGCTCCTTTCTAAACAGACAGGTGTGAGAGAAGCAATGAGAATTCCAGCAGGGAGGGTGCAACCAGCTGTCTACAGCTGGGACTCTTCACATCTTCTGGCAGAGTCTGCTGTGGGGAAGAGAGACAGGCATGTGAAATTTCCAAATACTCTGACTCTGTCTCTCTCTGCCTTTGTATATGCTACTGTTTAGAATATCCTCCCACCTCCCTGTCTCCTGGAAAACTCTTATTTAACCTTCAAAACCCTATTCAGGTCTCCCCTCTTCTATGAAATCCTTCCCTAGCACTCCCCCTGTCTGATGAATTATTCATTCCCTCCTCCAGGCTACCATCTACTCATGGCAGTATGTCTGTCTTCCCCACCTGACCGTGAGCTCCTGGAGGGAAGGAGCTGGGTGGCACTTGTCTCTGAATGCCAGTACCACCTCACAGTCTGCCAGAACATGTCCAGGAGAAGCAGGGAAATACAGCAGTTGAGACAGTGAGCTCTGGAATAAAACCAAACCCGAGTCCCAACTCTACTGTGGGCCCCAGGCAAGTTGTTTCAACTCTCCAAGCCTCCGTGGGCCCCAATGTGAAATAGGAAGAATAAAAATAATCACTATCTCAGGGCGCCTAGGTGGCTCAGTTGGTTAAGTGCCCGACTTCAGCTTGGGTCATGATCTCACAGTTCATGAGTTCGAGCCCTGCATTGGGCTCTGTGTTAACAGCTCAGAGCCTGGAGCCCACTTCAGATTCTGTGTCTCCTTCTCTCTCTCTGCCCCTCCCATAATAATAATCACTATCTCATTATTAAATAATATTAATATTAAATTAATTAAATTAAATATAATATTAAATAATATCTCATTAAATAATAAATTAAATAAATATCTCATTATTAAATAATAATCACTATCTCATGGATCATCATGAGAAATAAAAGATATAATGAAAATAAAGAGGTTAGCCCAGAACTGAGCACATTAATCACCTTTGTGATGGCCCCATGACTTCGCTGAAAAGTCCTAATGACCACCCCCCACAGTCCTTTCCCCAAGAAATCATACCAACCAAAGAATACACTGAAGTGTGGTGAGTTCCAGCCCAGAGAAGGAAACGCTTACTTTAGACATTACGTGTTCTAGTGGTTACATTCATTGGCTTGGGGGTTAGAAAATCCCAAGTTCAAATACTGACTCAGACAGTCACTAGCTATGTGAACTCAGGGAAGTTATTAAAACACTCTGAAACTCTGAGAGATCATGGGAAAATAACAATACAAATAATAATATACATGTACAAATAATTCAACATAAAACTTATTAGAGGGTAAGCAAGGAAGACTGCCAGAGAAGGCAACACCAGGCCTTGACAAATGAATAGGACTTTTTCCAGGGAGAGAGGGGAAGCCAGGCTATTTCCAGCAGAAGGAATATCAGGTTAAAAGGCTGGTGAATCCAAAGGACAAAGGGAAGTGCTGTGATTCTGGATCACACTGTGTGAAGGGGAGGAGTCAGAAGAGGACGTAGAAAGAAAGGCAAAGGCCAACTTGGGACAGATCTGGAATGTTACACTAAGTGGTTCCTGGCACACACTTCTGATGGCAACAGTCCCTTTTCTAGAATGTGCCTGGCACCTATTCTAGAGGCTCAATAAATACTTGTGGGAAAAACAAAGGAATAAGTTAGTGGCCCCGAGAGCCCAACCCTTTCTCTGTTGGAATTCCAATTCTGCCATGAATTAGCTGCCAGGCCCGGGGCATGTCATGTAATCTCTCCGAGCCCTGTTTCTTCATCTGAACTTAAAAAAGGGCTGCACAGAGTCACCATGACTTCTCGGCGGGGGGGGTGCCTGAGGGGTGAGTGAGAACATGCCACGGGGGCTTCCTACTATCTCTGACAGTAACCCTTTCTGAAAGCCACAACATACTCCATCACAAACATCTCCACACCAAACCTGGTTCTAGATACATCACCTCATTCGGTCTTCTGAATGTCCCCATTAGTAAGACTTTATTATTTCATTTTACAGATAATACGCTCAAAGAGGCCAAGTGACATGCCCAGGGTGCCGAAGTCCCATAGCTAGAGTCTGATCCAAACCCTAGTTTTCTTCACTCCAAAGGCCTACCACCACTCTGAGGATTGTTTTAAAGCAATAAAAGCTCAGGGGGCACCTGGGTGGCTCGGTTAGGCGTATGACTCTTCGTTTCAGCTCAGGTCATGATCTCATGAGATGGAGCCCCACATCGAGCTCTGCATTGACAGCACGGAGTCTGCTTGGGATTGTCTCTTTCTCTCTCTCCCTCAAAATAAATACACTTTTTAAAAAAGCATTAGAAACTCTTTCTTTCTTAATGAAACATGACATTAGTGTGATTGTTATAAAACAATTACAAGCAGAGCCTTTCCTGTGGAAACAGGAGCAGAGTAAGGAGCTTCCCCTGCTCACTCCTCCCTGCCCGCACTCACCCACCCTTCCACTCACCTCCCCCATTCCTGGGCTCCAAGGAGCACCAGGCCCACTGCCCTTCACTCTCTCCCACTCAAGCCCCATGGCCAAGAAACTTGCACAAACAGTCCACCAATGGGCCTGACATCAGAAGAACAACTCCTGTGCTCTGCAGCTCAGAATAAAAATGTATTCCTTCTGATCCCTATCCAGTCTCCCAATAAGCCTGGCCTGCCATGTCTTAATATTCTTCCTGCTAAGGTGCCTGAAGGTCCCTCAGATGTCTGCTTCCAGCATGCTAGTCTTTGAACTTGAGACATTCTAAGCACCCAGTAGTTGACTTAATAATTCGGGAGACTTGAAAGGCAGTCCAGGCAGCGGTCAGCCAGCTCTCCGCAGAAAATCTGGATGGGCTGGATGCTCTCCCTAAGGGCTCCTCTCCAGGGACAGTTGCTTGAATCAAAGACTTAGGGATCATGGCAAATTCATTTGCAGACACAGCAGGATCGTGTTAGCAGGTTGTCCTGGGGATGGGGGAGGGGGCAGCTCACCTATGTCTCTATCAGAGGCTGTGCCTTTGGACATGTAATAATCATTTCTGCTTGGCTTAGCATCATCAGAGCCTGGAATTGGGTTCTATCTCGAGGCCCCATGGCCTCGAAACCATGTCAGAGACAGGCCAACTCCTCAGCCCTCTGGCTGAGGACAAACCACTGCATTTGAGCTTCAGTGAGTCCCTACTGCCCCCATGGCCTTGCTGTGACCCCAATTCCCTTCCTCCAATTCCTCCTCCTCCAATTCCCTTCCTCCATCAAGGTCAAACTATGAAGTTTGGGTTTATGCTGAAGGCACTAGGGAGCCATGGGGGATTTCGGATCGGGAAGTAGAGTGGCACATTGTGCAGAGGGAGACTGATCTAGGACAGGCCGTAGTGCTAAAAGAGGGGAAATGGATTTAAGAGATAATGCCAGGGTAGAATGTAGAGGATTTGTTGGCCCATCGGATGTGAGGAGGAGGAAGATGGAGAATCAGTCTGGCAACAATACTGATGACATCAGAGACAGGCGGGGCAGTGGGCAGACATGGGTCTGTTTCCAAGTGGAAAGTGGTGGGCTTTGTTTCAGGACTCCATCCCTCCATCCAATCAGAAAGCTCAACACTGCCTGGGGTTCTGAGCATATCACAGTGCACCAAACAGTTCCCGCCCTCAGAGGAGCTACAGCCCAGTGATAGGATGACTCTGAAGTGCCTAGAGGACCCCCAGCTGGAGATGTCCGGGGGCAATTCAGAGACGTATGAGGGATGGAGGTTTTGGTACCATTCTCCCAACTTCCCTGGATGTACATTGTGGAAAGCATCAAGAGCTGGAGAAGTCATTGGAGCTTTCTTCAAGGCCCAGACTTCAACCTGGCATTTCTCATGGTACCCAGCCAAAGCTGGGTACCCGCCTCCAGCTGCCCTCTGCAGGGCCCTCTCCAAGGTAAGCACAGCAGAGGCAGCCCCCTTGGAGGTGCATAGCTGGCCCAGCAGTCAGGGACTCTGGCCTCTTCATTACTGGCTGGTGGGGAGTCTAATGATTGCAGTCATCTGATTAGCGATCCATGCTTTCACGAGCTGAGCAGAGACACGGGCCAAAGAATCTGGACCCATCAGAGTAGCCTTGGCTACATTGTGATGTGGGTGAGGTTTTTCCATCAGCACTGCCTCACCTTCACCCCCAACACTTCCTTCCTTCCACTGTACATTCTGTGCCCTGCACTTCTCCAGAACTCCCAGTGTGCTAACTGGTCTTCCACTCCCTTCACCCACCTAAACTCAGACTCTTATTTCCCCTCTACCCTTGTTCTAGCCCCGGCCTTCCAACCCCCTAGATTCACCACACACCCTCCTGGCCCCTCTATGCTCAGTTAAGAAAAAAAAAAACTCCACAGTTAATTAAATACTGATTACTTAGCATACGGATGTATCATTTAGAGATAAATTACTTGAATGATACTATGGGATTATATTTTTGTGTGCTCTAATTGTGTGGGTACAGATTACAATTCACTGTAGCTTTCCTGTGGTCAATGAGTAATGGATATTTATTTGTTTTTTAATGCTTATTTATTTTTTTATGTTTATTTATTTTTGAGAGAGAGACAAAGCAAGGGAGAGGCAGAGAGAGAGGGAGACACAGAATCCAAAGCAGACTCCAGGCTCCAAGCTGTCAGCACAGAGCCTGACATGGGGCTCAAACCCACAAACTGTGAGATCATGACCTGAGCCAAAGTCGAACATTCAACCCACTGAGCCACTCAGGAATCCCCAGGAATGGATCTTTATATCTTTTTTATGGAATCCAGAGGCTAATATAACCAGTGTAAGTGATATAGAAGTTTAAGGCCCTATCTCTCTTTTTCTAACATAGGATAGTTAGAATGACAATCTCCTGGCATTCATTCCTTGGGCAGAAAGCAGCCCCTTGGTAACATAGCGCTCCAGTGTAAAAAGACGGTCTTCTCTGTTGCCATCTGCTCTATGATGCAGTTTCCAGGAATACACCATGGCGGGGGGGACTCCCTTTCCTTCAAAACCTACTCCTCCGGTGATTCTGTCAGCCCGGATCAGAAGCCTTAAAAATATACATTTTCTTTGACGCTGTAATTCTACTTCCAGAAACTTATTCTAAGGAAGACGTATGTGCAAGGACGTTTGTGGAACACTGTTTAAAATAGCTCCACATAAAAATGGAAAGAACCTAGATGTAATATACACGCAGTGGGATGCTAGGGGAGTTATTTACTTAATGTCTCTCAGCCCGAATCACCCTTCCATATTCAGCTCTGTTGCTGGTATGGGGACTCAGTGCACTTCATCTCCCAGACCCTGGGACCGGCTGGCTTCCAGTTAGGTTCCAGCAATGGGAGGCCCTTGGCAAGATTGGAAGGCAAGGCTAGGGGAGAAGGGACTGAGTTCCTGTTTCTTCCTTTCCTTCCAGCCTCACCCCAGCAGCAACGGATGGCTCCAGCCTCCTTCATTTCTGCACTCCCAGACCCAGCCTTCTCAGGCTCCTCCAAGATACCAGCATCTGGTTGCATCCTGTCTTCCAAGGTCTGAGAGCCCAAGAACCCTGCTCTGAGCTCCTAGGTTCTAGTTTCCCCACATCTTTTCTTTCATTCCTCTAGCCCTACGGGTGGCACCTCCTTCCTGCAGTTATTATTTCTGTGTCCTCTTCTTTCACTATCAGCTCCCCAGCACATATGTAGCCAATTGCCTCTATTAGATTCCCTCTGTGTGAAATACTTTGTGTGGTGTCTGATTTCCTAACTGGATCCTGGCTAATATCATGTCCTTTCACACTCATCAGATGGAAAATGAAATTAGAAATGTGATGATACCAAGGGTTAGTTAAGATGTAAAGGACAAGAAATGTTATACATTGCTGATCGATTGTAACTTTATACACTAGTCCCCTCCACCACCACCCCCGTCCATCCATGGTTTCTCTTTCCACGGTTTCAGTTATCTGCGGTCAACTGGTGCCTGGAAGCAGATGATCCTCCTTCGGATATATTGTCAGAAAGCCAATAGTTGCCTAACACTAAGTCACAATGCCTACATCATTGACCCTCACTTCATCTTGTTACATAGGCATTTTATCATCTCACATCAACACAAGAAGGATAACTACAGTACAATAGGATATTTTGAGAGAGAGACCACATTCACATAAATTTTATTACAGTATATTGTCATAACTGTTCTATTACTATTAGTTATGGTCGTTAATCTCTTACTGTGTCTAATTCATAAATTAAATTTTATCATGGGTATGTAGGTATGTATAGGAAACAACATACCATGTGTAGGGCTTGATACTATCTGTGGTTTCAGGCATCCACTGGGGGTCTTAGAACATATCCACATAAATAAGGGGGACTACTGGGTGACCATTTCAGAGAGCAATTTGGCAGGCAGTACCTAGTAAAGCTAAAGATATGTACACCCTTCAACCCTGAAATTCTGACCCTGGGTATGAACTCCAAAGACATTCTTACAGGTTACACAAGAAGATAGCATCATTCCTTAGTTTTACTATCAATAGGAAATGGGTGACTCAACTGTGGTATACTCATATAATGGAATCCTAGACAGCAGTTAAAAATGAACAAACTAAAGTTGCATACAGCAATATGAATAAAACTTAGAAACATCATTTTAAGTGAAGAAAACAACCTAAAATGGATGTGTACAGTAAGATATCATTATATATATATATATATATATATATATATATATATATAATTTTAAGGCCTACAAAGCAATGCTAAACATTGTTGATGGGTATGCTTGATATAGTAATGGGTATATACTAATGCATGGAAAATGAGCAGTACTAACTATAGAATAATGGTCATTCCAGAGGGCAGGAAAGCAAATGGGATCAGGAAAAAGAACACAGAGGCCTTTGGGCTTATTTCTTAAGCCATGGTGGTAGGTACCATTAAAATGGGATTGTAGGGGCACCTGGGTGGCTCAGTCAGTTGGGCATCCAACTCTTGATATTGGCTCATTTCATGATCTCCTGGTGGTAGGATCAAGCCCCACATCAGGTTCTGTGTGGGGAGCCTGCTTGGGATCCTCTCTCTCCCTCTCTCCCTCTGCCTCTCTCACTCTCTCTCTCTCTCCCTCAAAATCAATAAATAAACAAAAAATAAAAATAAAAAAATTAAAATGAGAATTGTGGAAGACAGAGACTTAAAGAGGGTGATAGTCTGTGTCTAGGAGCAGAGAGGAAGTGGGGGCCAGGAGGCATACCAGGCATCAAAATCCATTAAAACAATTACATAAAAATATGATTGGGGCACCTGCCTGGCTCAGTCTGTAGAGCATGCAACTCTTGATCTTGGGGTCTTGAGTTCAAACCCCACATTGGGTGTGGAGCCTACTTAAAAAATTGCTTTTAATTAAAAAAATTTAAATATGATTTCTTGATATAAAGAGATGTTAAAAACATATTAGTAAAAATTAAGTGTACAAAACAGTATAATCTCATCAACCCCATTTTATAAGGTATAATATATAGGTGTGAAGGGGAAAGAATTGGAAAAAAATATAGCAAAATGGCACTACTGCTTAGGGTAGGAGGATGATAAATGCCTTTTATGTGCTTCTTCACATTTATCATATTATCTTTTTGTTTCTGAAACAAATACAAACTTCTTATATAAGAAACTCTTTTTTATTTTTTTTAAATTTTTTTAAAGTTTCTTTATTTCTGAGAGAGAGAGAGAGAGAAAGAGAGAGAGCATGAATGGGGGAGGAGCAGAGAGAGGGAGACACAGAATCCAAAGCAGGCTCCAGGCTCCGAGCTGTCAGCACAGAGGCCGATGCGGGTCTCAAACTCGAGAACTGCAAGATCATAACCTGAACCGAAGTTGGATGCTTAACCGGCTGAGCCACCCAGGTGCCCCTTATATAAGAAATTCTTAACGAATATCAATACTACCCAAAGCTATCTGTACATTCAATGCAATCCCAATCAAAATTGCACCAGCATTCTTCTCGAAGCTAGAACAAGCAATCCTAAAATTTGTATGGAACCACAAAAGACCCCAAAGAGCCAAAGTAATTTTGAAGAAGAAGACCTAAGCAGGGGCATCACAATCCCAGACTTTAGCCTCTACTACAAAGCTGTAACCAACGAGACAGCACGGTATTGGCACAAAAACAGACACATAGACCAATGGAATAGAATAGAAACTCCAGAATTAGACCCATAAAAGTATGGCCAACTAATCTTTGACAAAGCAGGAAAGAATATCCAATGGAAAAAAGACAGTCTCTTTAACAAATGGTGTTGGGAGAACTGGACAGCAACATGCAGAAGATTGAAACTAGACCACTTTCTTACACCATTCACAAAAATAAACTCAAAATGGATAAAGGACCTGAATGTGAGACAGGAAACCATCAAAATCCTAGAGGAGAAAGCAGGAAAACCCCTCTGACCTCAGCCGCAGCAGTTTCTTACTGGACACATCCCCAAAGGCAAGGCAATTAAAAGCAAAAATGAACTATTGGGACCCCATGAAGAAAAAAATCTTCTGCACTGCAAAGGAAACAATCAACAAAACTAAAAGGCAACCAACGGAATGGGAAAAGATATTTGCAAATGACATATCAGACAAAGGGCTAGTACCCAAAATCTATAAAGAACTCACCAAACTCCACACCTGAAAAACAAATAACCCAGTGAAGAAATGGGCAGAAAACACGAATAGACACTTCTCTAAAGAAGACATCCAGATGGCCAACAGGCACATGAAAAGATGCTCAATGTTGCCCCTCATCAGAGAAATACAAATTAAAACCACACTCAGATACCACCTCATGCCAGTCAGAGTGGCTAAAACGAACAAATCAGGAGACTATAGATGCTGGTGAGGATGTGGAGAAACGGGAACCCTCTCGTACTGTTGGTGGGAATGCAAACTGGTGCAGCCGCTCTGGAAAACAGTGTGGAGGTTCCTCAAAAAAGTAAAAATAGATCTACCCTATGACCCAGCAATAGCACTGCTAGGAATTTACCCAAGGGATACAGGAGTCCTGATGCATAGGGGCAATTGTACCCCCATGTTTATAGCAGCAATTTCAACAATAGCCAAATTATAGAAAGAGCCTAAATGTCCATCAACTGATGAATGGATAAAGAAATTGTGGTTTATATACACAATGGAATACTATGTGGCAATGAGAAAGAATGAAATATGGCCTTTTGTAGCAACGTGGATGGAACTGGAGAGTGTTAGGCTAAGTGAAATAAGTCATACAGAGAAAGACAGATACCGTATGTTTTCACTCTTATGTGGATCCTGAGAAACTTAACAGAAGACTATGGGGGAGGGGAAGGAAAAAAAAAAGGTTAGAGAGGGAGGGAGCCAAAACATAAGAGACTCTTAAAACCTGAGAACAAACAGGGTTGATGGGGGGTGGGAGGGCGGGGAGGGTTGGTGATGGGTATTGAGGAGGGCACCTGTTGGGATGAGCACTGGGTGTTGTATGGAAACCAATTTGACAATAAATTTCATATAAAAAAAAAGAAAAAGAAATTCTTAGCAGTTTTTCTAAAACATCCTCCTAAAGAAAACCCTTCCTTATCCCCTGCCGTGATCTCAACATGCCATTGTGGGGTTTCCCAAAGTGTGGAATGTTAGATGATTTGGGGTGGCCTTGTGCAGATTAAGCATTTCTTATATTCATAGATATGTTAATCTTAACATATGTTACAAAAATAGTTTCAATAAATGGCACTGACACAACTGGACGTTGACGTACAAAATAAAAAAATGAATATAGACACAGACCTATACCCTTCCCCAAAATTAACTAAAAATGGATCACGGACCCAAATGTGAAATGTGAAACTATAAAGTCCTAGAAGATAAGGTAAGAGAAAAATAAGTTAGCACTTCAAACCCATGATTCAGTTGATACTCAAATTTTTTTAAATGGGATTCCTGCAGTGCAGGGGAGAGGGATTATCTTTTCAGTAAATAGTTCTGGGTCTGCAAGAAATCTATATGAAGGAAATGTCATTTAGACCCCTAATTCCCTATACACAGGTAGAGAATCAGTTCCAGGTATCCTATATTAAAGACAAAGCAACAAAGCTTCTAGATGGCAAACACAGCAGGATCTCTTCATGACTTTGGAGTGAAAATATTTCTTAAACAGAACAAAACATTACCAATCAAATAAAAAAATGATTGAAAAAACAGATTATTTTAAAATTAGGAACTTCTGTTTATCAAAGGACACCATTGGGAGAATAATTTTTAAAAAACAGAATTGAAGATGGTTGCAATATTTATAATCAAAAATAGATTCATTTTCAGAATATATAAGCCCTGTGCATCATAAAAAGATAGACACAAAGGCTCCTGGATAGCTCAGCTGGTTAAGAGGCCAACTCTCGATTTAGGCTCAGGTCATGGTCTCACAGTTCATGGATTCAAGTCCCACGTCAGGCTCTGCGTTGACATTGCATTCTGTCTCCCTCTCTCTGTTTCTCCCCTGCTCACTATCTCTCTCTCAAAATAAAAAATAAAAGATTTTTAATTAAAAAAAAAAAAAAAAAAAAGACCACACAACTGAAAACTGAGCCAAAGACTTGAACAGGCACTTCACAAAAGAAGATGCCAAACTACCTCACAAACATATGACAGAGGAATGCTTGTGGAGAACGGGCAGTTCTGTCCTCCTCAATCTCAGAGGTGATCAGATGGGTCCATGTACTCTTAGATTTTCAATCCATGGAGCTGTACACTCCATGTAAACACATTTTGTGTACTTTTCTGTACCTACACTATCCTTCAGCAAAAATATTGTTTAAAGAAAGAAATTTGGGGGGCGCCTGGGTGGCTCAGTTGGTTAAGTGTCCGACTTCGGCTCAGGTCATGATCTCATGGTTTGTGGGTTCGAGCCCCACATCGGGCTCTGTGCTGACAGCTCAGAGCCTGGAGCCTGCTTTGGATTCTGTGTCTCCCTCTCTCTCTGCCCCTCCCCCACTCATGCTCTGTCTCTCTCTGTCTCTCAAAAATAAATAAACATTAAAAATTTTAAAAAATAAAAAATAAAATAAAATAAAGAAATTTGGGTAAAGAAATAAATAGCACTTTGGGGCTTTTGCTGACCTAAAGACAACTTAGCAACATAACAATGCACTGCATTACTTTCAAAAAGAAACAACAGAAAGACAGACCAAAAATAACTAGAAAGGATTTCCTTTGAGGGGAAGAGTGAGAATAAGAGGGAGGGAATATAAATAAATATCAGACTTCTCTCCATCTATCTTTTTTTGTTATCAATATTAATTCGCAAGCATGTGAATAATCAATACAATTTTTTTAAGTAGGCTCCATACCCAACGCAGGGCTTGAATTCACGACCCAGAGATCAAGACCGGAGATCAAGAGCCAGATGCTCCCCTCGCCAAGCCACCCAGGTGCCCCAATAATCAATACAATTTTAAAATAAATTATTTTTAAGAAACAATCAATTTTAAATTAAGTTCATAATCAAGGTATTACATACATACAGCAAAAATTATGACAGCATTAACATGAATGGCTAAAGTCATGCAGTAGGAAAGATTTCCAGGTGATTGGGCATGCTGTCACTGCCCATGTCACAACCATGGCAGACCTTGCTAATCTACCTAGGTCTTTCCCACTGAGCCTAGATTGCACCTCAGAATCCAAATCAACATAGGACTCTACACAGCAGTGACACAAGAGCTGAAATATGCTTGCCATCCCTATCTGATGATATCAGGTCTCAAAGAAGTAGGTCAAAGCAGTCATAAATCCACCTAGGTCTCCTGACCCTTCATATCACTAATGTGAAAGCTGAGGATGAGACAGAAGGAGTGGCTTTCCCAAGGACACACCAGGAATTTCATTTTCCCTCTGCTACACCATCACCCCAGCCTTAGCATTTCAGTCTAAAGAATGGAGCCCCTGTGCTTCTGTCATCCCGTTCAGCTGAGTAGAGAAGGCAGACAGAAGCAGTCAGCTGTGACAAGCTCTTCAAGAACTCCCAGGTAAGAATATCACAGCTCACCCTTGCATCAAGCCTTTTCCTAAATCCAGAGTTTTTCCCTTCCCTGAACAACCAGGCCACTTTCTTCCCTAACCACCACCACCACAGAGATGTCTTGTTGAATCACAGTGGTGATCTTGCTATTTCTCCTCTCAGAAATTTACCATGGCTCCCTATGTCTTCAGTCCCAACCCTTAACCTGGTATTCTAAATAGTTTGTGATGAGACCCCAAACTGCCACTCTTTGTTAATATCAGCTTACTGCCCCTATGACCTCCAGCTTCATCTACCTCCAGATCTGTGTTCATGCTGTTCCAACTGCCTTGTCCTTTCAGTGAGTCCCAGAGAGTGAAACAGGGATGCTTTAAAGTTGTGCTTCCATGCCCTGGGATGAAGCTGACCCATGGAGTGTGGCCAACAGCCTCCAGCTGAAAGGAAAAAGGGTTCCTGGGACTGAAGCCAGGTCAAACAGTGGAAACTTTCTCTTGATCATTCTCAACCTCCTTTAGATAAAGGACCCTTTGAAAATCTGATTAAAACTATGGACCCCATCCCTAGTCAAACACACCAAACACAACATTTTTCATTTAATATCAAAGGGCAGGGAGAAGAGACCCCAGCTTAAGAATCATGCCCCATGATGCTATGATAGCAGTCAGTCACCGTTTCTTTTGTGTTTATTATGTGTCAGGAATGTCCTAAGCACTACAGGAATTACCTTATTTAATACCCTCAATACCACCATGATTAATCTCAACTTTGCAGACAAAGAATGAAGGCACCGAGAGATGGTAGGCACAGAACCAAAATTCAAATCCAAGTCTTTCTGACCCCACAGACCTCTTAAATGACTCCCCAAAGTTTTTGATTCCGCGCCAACTATGTCAGAATTTCCTGGGCCTATCATTTAAAAGCGCAGGTCCCCAACCCCATGTCAAGTCTAATGAATCAGAACCTCAGGAGATTCTGCATTATTTAACAAGACCCCCCCAGTTGATTCCCAGTACCCTAAGACTGGAAGTTGCCACATACACTGGACTGTCTGCCCCAGTAAGTGGTGGCTGAGTGGTCCAGCTATTATGAGTGTGTAACAAATTACCCCAAAACTTAATGACATAAAGCAACCACCATGTTATCTTGCTCCCACATTTGTGGGTCAGGAATTCAGGAGAAGCATCACTTCTGCCGGACTTTATTGGTCAAAGCAGTCCCAAGCTGGCCCAGATTCAAGAGGAAAGGAATTAGACTCCACCTGTTGATGGGCATGACAAGGTCCCATTGTACGCAAGCACATGCAATGGGAGCTGGTGTTGCGGCCATCTTTGAAAAGGGCAATCTGCCACTCGAAACCTCTGCTCACCTGCAAAATCACATCAGATCGACCAGGCTGCTTCCGTGCACAGCCTAGAGAGAACAATGCTTAACATTCATCAAAGTCACTTTTTTAACAGGCTTTCCCAGGCTTCATGGTTCACCCTTTCTGCTTCAGGAAGAGCCACAGTAGCTGCACCACACACCTCAAAGGCGACTCTCAGGAAGTGCCCTCTGTGACAATGCTTTCCCAGCAGCTCATGATCTCACGGACTAATACAAAAATATGTGTTCGCCCAGCTTTCTTCTGCACTCAGGTGGCCTCACCTAGGACAGAGGGTTAAGTCTAATGGGAGACCCAGAATCAAAATGAAGAAGGTTCAACAAGACATCATGGGTAGAGAATGTAAATTGGTAAAAAAAAAAAAAAAAAAAAAAAATTTTAAATAAACCTTTTCAAAGGGCAGCTTGGCCACATGTATCAAAATGTAATATGGGCATATTCTTTGACCCAGCATGTCCACTTCTAGAATTTAGCCCAAGGAGGTAGCGGCCCAAATGTGAGAAGACATTTGCATAAGCAGGAACACACAGTGTTGTTTATGATGGCAAAAAATTGGAAGCAACCTTTCCACCATAGGTTGATGGTATCAGGCAAATAAATTGTAGTCCATTAATACTAATTTTCAAAGAATGATGTAGATCTATATAGACTGATATGGAAAAATCTCCAAAACATATGGTTAAGTGGGGGGGGGGGAGGATTATTCGAACAGTACATATCATAAATCATATTTCTATAGAACTCTTTGTATGCTTCAACCCAAAGAGAGATGGCTGGAAGAAGGCCCCCTGGGTGATAGCATTTGGTGCGAATTTTGCTTTCTTCTATTTTCATTTTAGAAGACAAGGACACTGTGGCACATAAAGGTCAAAGAGTTTCCCCACCATCACACGGCCAGTGAATGGCAAAGATGGGAGTCAAACCCAGGCAGTCAGTCTCCAGAGTCCATGCTCCTACCCGTGAGGCTATCCTGCCACTCTGCAGCAATTTGATACAGCGTTTTTACCAAAACAATAAAGCTGTTTTTTTTTTTTTAAGTCACCAAATTAGCCTTAGGAAGCTTTTAAGTTTCCAGAAGGAGCCACCATGGGTCCCTACAGAGGATTCTCCTACCCTTTCAACCCAGCTAAGTGTGCAGACAGAATTCCTCCTGGGAGAGGTCCAAGGGTCGACAAGGTCTGTGCCAGGAAGCCCCCCTGGTGCAAACGGGATGTTAAGGAGACCCAGTGGGAGGTTTCTCCCCTTGGGTGGGAATGTGGTGGTCCTTCAGGTCTGTGAGAGACCAAAGGTCAAGAAAGAGACCCCCTAGAGCCTGCAGACCCAAGCCACAGCTCCTGCCCACCCCCCTGCAAGGCCAGAAAAAAAGTTATTATGATAAATATCTGCTTCAAATGAGACCTTGATGGCTAGAGAGTGAGATCACCAGATAGGTGACATCAGAGGAACTCTTCGTATCCTTGGATTCAGGCAAGCCCAGCAGGAGGTGGCGCGTGAAGGACGAAAGGAGTCTCTAGGGGAAACTCATCCCAAGGGAAGGGAGAACTGAGGCCCAGAGCTTGAGCCAAAGATGAGGATGGGGACGATTCTGAGCACAGCTCTACTGTGTGCCCCAGAGCAGCCCCAATGCCCTTGTGCTTAAGACCTGATACAGGTGGCCCCATAAACACAAGCTGAAGTCTGAGGAGCTGTTTCTCTCCTATACCCCAGGGTCCCTTCAAGCAGCAGAGTCAGCAGCCACCCCTCAGGGCCCTTGGTACACAGTGACACAGGAGTTGTGGCCACCTTCAGCCTAAGGGACACAGCTGACCCTCTGGGCTTCAGTAGGACTGGAGGAAAGTGGTGGATGCTTGTGGTTGCCAAAGGCACGTGAGGCGTCCTGAGGATCCCAAACAACGTGGGAAGGGATTTGCGGTATCAGGAGTTGGCCAGACCAGTGAGGACTTGGTTAGCCCCAGGGAGAGTATGTAGTATGAGAAGCAGAGGGTCAAGTGCAAATCCTCGGTCAGACAGGAGAGAGACTAGATGTACGATCCTGTGTCCTAGGCCTGCCCTGATGAGGAGGGGGATCTGCTTCCCCCCACCTCGTTGTCCCTTTACCATCCTCCACCCTTCCTCTTTCTCCACTCTTTTTTTTTTAATTTTTTTAATGTTTATTTATTTTTGAGAGAGAGACAGAGTGCAAGTAGGGGAGGAGCAGAGAGAGAGAGGGAGACCCAGAATCCGAAGAAGGCTCCAGGCTCCGAGCTGTCAGCTTAGAGCCTGTCGCGGGGCTCGAACTCACGAACCTCAAGATCATGACGTGAGCCGATGTCGGACACTTAACCAACTGAGCCACCCAGGCGTCCCCCTCCTTCTCCACTCTTAACCCCTCTCCCCAGGTCACTTTCAATGCCCCCCACATGGTTTCAGAGCCTGGGTCTGTGTCTTCCTTCCATCAGGAGTCCGGAAGACTCAGATGGAGCTGCCAAGCTGGAGGCAGAAGAGATCTGAGTCTGGAAACTTTCCTTTTAAAGCAGAGCAAGAAACAAATGGTTCTCCAATCCACCAAGATCGCCTTGGGTTGGAAATTTAAAATGCATTAAGGTTGAGAGGCCCATAAACATGTCATAACACGCTCTGCAAGCTGCTGCCTCTGTGACTCGCGGGCACGGGAGCCCCGGAGGGCACAGGCAGGCATATTTGCCACATGCAGATGGGCACACACATCCATATGTGCCCATCCCTGGAACACACTCCCTCCACACCTGTGCATGTTTGTGCACGCACTCTCCCCGCGGACAGACACACGCAGCTCTGTGCACACGGTCCCCCAAACGATGTCCGTACAAAGCCCCTGCACACACACTCACCCCTCACATAGGAAGAGATGTGTAACTGCACTCAGCCCTACCCGTGTACATAAATATACATACCTGCTGCACTCACACATGCACACAGGTTTACACACGTAGTCACTCCACAGACATGCACACACCTTCACCATGCACATGCACACACATGCGTACACACATACCTCCACATTTATACACATCTCACAGAGATAAGTCTAGACCCCAGGTTCACCCTGGGTGGGAGGCAGACATTCTCCCTCCCCACGCACAGACACACACAGATGTACACACTCACACACACTGATGCCACCCACATCTACACGGATGTGTGGGCACGTTCAAATGCACTCATCCAAAATACAGACATTCATCCGCATACACGCTCATCCCACACCAAATGTATGCATTTACTTTACCCAAAGCAAAGATGTGCACAAACATGAACGCACACCCACCCGCAGGGAGTGTGTATACATATGCAGCCCACAGAGACGCATAATCAAATAAACATTTAGCATTCCTACAAACTTCAACAGCCATCTGGGTGACCATCCAACAGCCCGGACTCTGGAGTGTTTTAAGCTTCTCTTCTCTGAAAATGCCACCATTTGCCAGAGGCTCAACCAAAAACCTGAACATCACCCTGGATTCTACCGTCTTCCTCGCCCTGCACAGCCAGGCCATTTGGGAGGGTAACCATTTCCGTCATCTCCGAAGCCATCCTCCCCCTCCAAGGCACCTCCTCTCACCTGCACCACTGCTACAGCCCCCTCCCAGCTGTCCTCATGTCTGCTGTTGCCACCTACAATCCATCCTTCACGTGGCAGCCTGGAGAAAGGACCTTTTGGTGGCTTCTATGGCACTTTAAATAAAATGCAGACTCCGCCTGGACCTCACCTCACACACCTGCTGCCCACTCACCATACTGGCTTCCTTTCCCAGTCTCAAGCACACCAATCCCCTCAGGACCTTTGCACATACCGCTCCCTCCACCGGGGATGATCCTCCCCTGCCTCTTCCTTGGCCTACACTCACCGTCTCCATTGAAATGTCACCTGCACAGAGATGGCTTCCTTAATTACCTAATCTCAACAGCATGCTCCCCATTATTTGCAATCCCCTGTATCTTGTTTCCTACGTAGCCCTTACTGCCACAAGCAATTTCTTTACATTTATTGTCTGTCTTTCCCTCTAAACCTGCGCTGTCCAATAGAGTAGCCACAGGGAGCTATTTAAATTGAAATGAACCAAAATTAAATTAATTTAATTTAAATTAAACCAAAACCCAAAATTCAGTTCCTCCGTCCAACTGGCCACATTTTGAGTGCTCAGAAACCACAGGTGGTTAGTGGCTGTTCTACTGGACAGGGTGAGCTTTTACATCATTGCAGAAGGTTCTCTTGGATGACATTGCTCTAGCATGCAGCTTTGAGAGGGCAGGGCGATGGCTCTTCTACTCACCAGTGTTGACTCTGTGCCCAGCATGCTGTTTGGCCCACGGAGGGGCTCAGGAAGTATTTACTGAATGAACTCACACATGTGCACACAGTCATAAAAGGAGATACGCCCTCCCATATATCAAAGACCCTACTCAAATGCCACCTCTTTCTTGAAGCCTCTTGTCATCCTTCTCCTCTCCCTTTCCCCCAGCCCCAAGCTTATACCTCTGTGACAGAAGGGTCCTTACGGGCCACAGAGCTGAGTTCACCACAGGCACCTTTATCTTCCACTGGCTGCGAGAAGAGAGGAGAGAAGGAAGTGTCTGGGGTCATGTCCTCATGAAGCCCACTCTGTCCATCTCTTTAGGGACAGTAGCATAACTACAGTTAGTGCACAAGCCCTGGACACAGGTAATCCCAGGTTCACACCCCAGCTGTGCCTCTTACTAGCCATGACTTTGGGTCATTTGCTGTACCACTCTGAGCCTTGATTTCATCTGTAAAATGCACATAATGATGCCTACTTCATGGAAACACTATGAGGATCGAAAGAAATACCATATGTGGAAGATGTCACACAGTGTCGCTTGGGGGGGGGCGTTGCCTACCTCAGCAGAAGTAGGACTCATTTACATCCTGCCAGCTCTCTACACAGTCTTGTGTGGAAAGTTTATTCTCGACTCATTCCAGCAATGTCTGAAATTCTTTATAGATGAGGGCTGCAGGTCACTGCCCAGACAGCCTAATGATTAACTAGGCTCTGATCCCGGCCAAGTGGCTGCAATTCTGAAGCAAAACAATCAATGGTCGTATCTCAGTAATTAGTTTACATGGTACTGAAAGACTAGGGCTCCTACAGATATTTTGTTAAAAGGAAGTCATGATTGCCACTGAACCCTAAACGTGGTCCTGAGATGGGGCGGGGTCGGTCACTGGGCTGCCGTCGGCCTTCGGGCTTGAGATTCTCCAGGTAGGCTGATGGAGGAAGAAGGTCTTGGGCAAAATAAATGATCCGACCGAGAAGAGCATGCCCCATGAGGAAGCAGCTAGCTCAGGAGGAAAAAGAAGGGGACCTCACGGGGAATTCAGCCATCAGGCAAAATACAGCATCGTGTGGTGGTAAACTCATGGCATCTGACACCAAACGGCCTGGGTCCAGTCCCAGCCTGCTCCTCACTGTCTGGGTGACCCTGACTGTATTACTTGTCCTCTCTGTTCCCTTCTCTGCGAAGCAGGGATAACAGTAATACCCACTTCAATGGGGTGTTTGGGGGAGTATATTAGTTATTATTTAGAAAGTGCTTAACATGGAAACTGGTGCACATTGAGCTCTATCCCAGGGTCTGTTAAATTGGTGGAGAGAGGAGTACTGAGATCTGGGCAACCTCTCTCAGCATGGCCCTCTCTTTTCCCCTTATCTCCTCACCAAACCTTTTTCCTATTTTCTTTAAAGTCCCCCACCCCCACCCCCCACCCCCACCCCAATTCTAGGCCAATTCCATCAGAGTCGCAAAGTGGCTCTAAAGGAAATACAGGAGACCCAAACCTGGGGAAAGATGCTCAGCCACTCGTCTCATTATCATCCAGGGGTGGGAATTCAGACGGCATCAGAGATCCCGGAAGGGTCCCACAGAGGACCAAGATATACTCAGATCGCTTCCTGAATGAGTGCACCTTTATTCAGTTGGAAATCTTGACGCAGCATGTAACTCTCGGGGTAGGCTTCACACATCCATGATTCAAATTTTTTTTAATACTGAAATAACACGGGTACACTAGCAAAAACTGACTGCATTTCAGTACTTAACAACAATGCAGTGTATGAGAACATCAGAATATTAAATCCTTAAAAGTCTTAGAATCCCATTATCATTCCCAGATTTCATGGTCAAGGGCTGTTTGGGAAGGGCCTGTCCCCTGAGGCAGCCCCTCAACACTGTGAAGCCTGGGGCCAGGGACATGGAACAGGGTGTGCAGAAGAGGGAGAAAGAGAATAAATCATTGAAAAAGACAGATGGGTATCAGGCAGCATACGACCCCCAAAGATATTCACGTTTTAATTCCTGGGATTTGTGAATGCTACCTTACAAAGCAAAGGAGACTTTGCAGGGGTGCCTGGGTGGCTCAGCCGGTTAAGCATCTGATTTCAGCTCAGGTCATGATCCCACAGCTCATGAGTTCGAGCCCCATGTCAGGCTCTGTGCTGACAGCTCAGAGCTTGGAGCCTGCTTCAGATTCTTTCTTGCTGTCTCTCTCTCTCTCTCTCTCTCGCTCTCTCTCTCTGCCCCTCCCCTGCTCATGCTCTGTCTCTGTCTCCTTCAAAAATAAATATTAAAAAAAAAAAAGTATCATCCACAGACGATTTATTAAAAAAAAAAAAAAAGGAGACTTTGCAGATGTGATTAAGGATCTGAAGGTGGGGAAAGGATTCTGGATTTTCCAGGTGGGTTCAATGTTATCACAAAGATCTTTATAAGAGGAAGGTAGGAGGGTCAGAAAAAAAGAGAAGATCCAATGACAGAAGCAGAGGCAGAGTCACAAGCCAAGGAACGTGGGAAGCCTGGAGAAGCCAGAAAAGGCAAAGCCACAGACTCCCCGCTAGAGCCTCCAGGAGGAACACAGCCTGCTCAGGCATTTTAGACTTCTGACCTCGAGGCCTGTGAGATGATACACTTGTTGTGGTAAGCCGCAAAGTGTCTGATAATCTGTCACGGCAACAGTAGGAAACTAATACAGAATCCATAACAGATAGGCAGGCGATTAACTCAACAAAGATTTGTCAAAGGCCTACTATGTGTGCCAGGCACTGCTCAGGGCAAATAATAAATGAGTAAACCAAGTGGGATCATTTCAAATAGTTAAAATAGCATGAAAAAAATAAGAAAGGTGGACATGACAGAAAGTTACCCATTGCCGGGAGGGGCTACCTCAGGTGGAGCAGTCAGGGAAAACCTCTCCGAGGAGGTGGCCAGAATGATGAAGAGCCAGCTGAGCTAAGACCTGAGAGAAGAGCATCGTGGACTGTATGGTTCAACCTTGACTCCCTAACAAACTGCCCCAAAATTTAATGGCATAAAACAACAATCATTTATTTGCTCCCAATTTTCAAATTTGCTGGAGCTCCTGGAAAACAGCTCACCTCTGCTTCATGTAGCACCAGCTGGGATGGCCCACATGGGGCTGGAGGGTACACTTCCAGTACGGGTCACCCATATGATCCAACAAGCTGGTCCAGCTGTCAGCTGGGAGCTCACCTGGGGCTGTCAGCTGGCTGTGACAATTAGCCTCCACATGGCTGCTTGGGCTTCCTCACAGGATGGCAGCCGTGCTCCAAAAGGAAGGGAACAGACGCTGCCAGTCTGAAACTGGCATAGAGTCATTTCTCCCACATTTTATTGGTCAAAGCAGCAGCAGTCCAACCCAGAATCAAGGGGACAGAGAAACAGATTCCATCTCTCAGTGGGAGAAGGGACAAATAATCTGCAGTCACCTTTCACCCACCACAGACACCAAAGGCACTGGAGTTGCAAAAGTCCTGAGCTAGGAATGACCTCGGTGAGTTTGGAGACAGAAGTGTGGCTGGAGAAGAGAACAAGCTGGCAAAGAGGAGGATGGTAGATGAGGTCAGAGAGGAGGGCAGCTACTGGATCGCACAGGGCCTGGAGGCTCTACTGTTGAGTTTAGATTTTATTCCAAGGTAATGGGAAACCATTGGAGCAGTAAGTAACATGATCTGATAGACGGCTTTTTGGTTTTTGCTATTTGTGTGTGTGTGTGTGTGTGTGTGTGTGTGTGTAGTTTATTTCTTTATTTTTTTTAGTGTCACTCTTCATGCTGAGTGCAGAGGGGAGAGGGGGGGAAGCAGGTTGCTATAGTAGGACCATTCACTGAGATAGAAAACAATGAGAGGGCACACAGCTTGGTTTTAGCTGTCCACTTTTTCTTTTCTTGAACAGTGATGGAAGGGAGATTGGGGAAGAGTCTATTTTAGATTAGCTGCACCTGGGGAATAACAGAGAGTGGCAGTTAACAGCATGGGCCTTGGCCATTGTCAGCTTATGACCCTGAGCAGATAACCTTTCCTTTCTTAACCTTAGTTTCCATAAAATAGGGGATAATAATATCTATCCTATACAGTTATTGGGCAGCTTAAATTAATGAGGTTATTAATTCACTCCACAAATGTGTACTGAAGGCCAACTATGTGCTAGAGAAAGATTACAATGACTGTACCTCCATGGAGCTTACAACCAAACACAGAGTGATACAGGTACATAAATAATTCCGTCCCTCACACACACACCACTGCTCAGTAGCTATTTTTATTGTTGCATTGGAGGGGCCTATGGCACCCTCAGGTGGAGAGTTGCAGTAGTCAGTTGGCTACTCAGCCTGGCTATCTCTCTCTGCAGCTCAGTGGCCATTTATTGAGCACCTACTATGTGTTGGCCACTGAACGAGGCTCTTCCACATCCACTCTCCCTTCTCATCTTCCCCAGAGTGGAGCTGTTAGGAATTCAGGGTCTCAGGTGCCAGGCTGAATAATTTACACCAGGTACCCAAAGGGCTGTATGATCTGGCCCTTAAGGCATCACAGACACACAAGCAAGCAGTTTGTCACCCCTGCTTCTTCTGGAATCAGATCGTAGGACACACTACCAGTGTGCCAGGCTCGCTAAACTTTCCACTTGTATTATCTCATTACATCTTCACAACGGCCTTACGAAATAGGTTCTGTGTTGTCCCCCTCCCACAGATGGGAACACGGAGGCCCAGAGTTGCAAAACAAGTAATTGGCAGACCTGAAATTGAAACCCACACAGGCTGACTCCAGGGACCACTATCCTATACTGCCACATAGCCATTGGTGCGAATCCCCAAATGTAAGGACAGTGGGAGACCCTGCAGCCTCCTCTGTTATGGGGGGAGGCACAGGAGGCTTCTCTGGGGCCAGCAAGGACCAAAGCAGCATAACGTTGCAGGAAGAAAATCAGCCTGGGAGTAAGAGCCCTATGGGGTCTGACTCTACCACGTCCTAGCTGCAGACCTTAGCAAAGAACCCTGGCTTCACTTGGCCTCCGCTTCCTTTCAGTAACACCGAGATCATCATTCATTCATTCATTCAACAAATAAGTACTGAGAGTCTCTTACGTGCCAGGACCTGTGGCATACGCACTGTCCCCCGTCCTCATGAATCTGACATCCTAGCTAGGAAGACGGATGATAAAACAAGGCAACAGACAAATACAATATTTTCCAGCCATAATGAGCACCGTGACAGAAATTAGCAAGGGGCTGAGAAGGAGAAGGAGAGAAAGGGACTTGCTTTGGACAAGAGCACCCAGCGGAAGGATAAGAAGGAGCTGGCCATGCAGAGAGGAGAAGCAAGAACATCTGGGCAGAGGGAGAAGAGAGGCAAGGACCTCAGGAAATTTGGGAACCACAAGAGCCCAGCATAGCTGATGGGCAATGAAGGGATCACAGCATAAGATGCTCCTCAACTCTTGCCAGCTTGTCCTGAGCAGGAAAGAGGATGGTGCTTGCCAGACATTAGGCATGATGCCTGACACGCGGTAGACACTTAATAAATGTGAGTTCTCTCTCCCCCTCCCCCAGCCAGATGCTCCGGGCCCAGAAAGAGGCTCCTTCTCTGGGGTGGGTGGGGGAAGGGTGGTAGGGCAACCCCACCCCCAGCCATCTCGGGGTCCCTGAGCCCCGAGCCCGTTTGCCACCATCGAAGTGCACACTTTCTCTCTTTGTCTAATTATTCCTAATTGGGAGAAAAATTGTTTGGCAAATCAGCTGGCATCTCCTCAGCTCCGGTGTCCTAGCAACCCAGCTCTCGGGGGTGACATTGGGGAGGTGGCTCTCCAAGGCTTCCGCGCTGCAGGGAGACCGGGGCAGGGCGGCGCCAGGCTCCCCCGGGGTGACCTCTCCTGCGCCCCGGCCACCACTGCGCACTCCAGCGAGGCCAGCAGCGCTCGCACAGGCCAAAGCGGAGCCTCAGCCTTTCTGGAAAGCAGAAGGTGTCTCAGAAATAGATTTCTAATTTTCCAGCCACCTGCTCGGCTGAAAGATATTCTGGAGTTTATAATTACTTTTCAGGCACTTAACTAGAGTCTAGTTTCTAGGGCAACTTGATGCATCTCTTAATGTGTTTTTGGCTAAATCGCACCTTGCAGCTCAGCCGGGGCGGCCTGAGAGTGCCCTAGCCAGGCCCAGCGGAGGGTCCCGCATCTCGGGGTCAGGCCTTTGAAGAATAGTGATACTGACCACAGGGAACTGGAAGGAGCAAATGTGATGGTGTGGGTCGGGCTCCTGGCGCCCCCGCACGTGGCCCTTGAGAATATTTAGCAGCCGTAGTAATGAGTCTAATGGAAACAGATGGCGTGGCCTCCACCCTCGGGGAGCGTGCAGGCTCAGCCGCCAGGCCTCAGGGGCAGAACCACCCTCCATCGCCCAGGAGCTTCATGGCTGGGCTAGGATTTGAATCCCAACCGCTCCATTGACTGGCTGTGTAATAATGGCAAGTTACCCACCACCTAGGTGCCTCAGTCTCCCCTCCTGGGAAGTAGAGATAATCGTGGTGCCTGCCTCAGAGAGTTGTGATGGGGCTTACACAGTTAATTCATGGAAAGCGCTCAGCGTAGTACCTAGCTCATACAGAGTGAGCACTGAGTAAATAGTCTATTATTGTTATTATTGAAAAATCACAGAACAGCTCCTGGAGGGCCAGGAAAGTCCTGTGTGGGCCACAGGAGACAGAAATGGCTTCGGGGAACTCACAAACTAGAACAGAGGTCTCCCAGAGGAGGAAAATATATACATATTGTAACTTCTAATTTGTATTTTTATCTCCTCCTTTTTGATTTATATTTAATGTATATCTTACAATGTGTGTAGTCTATAAATAAATAAATATATATTCAGGGGCCTCACTCAAGAAGGTTCCAAGGACAGGGGAACATGGTTCAAAAAAAAGGGTAGCACAAAAAAAAAAAAAAAAAAAAAAAAAAGGTAGCACAGAGGGAGTAACACAAATTATTTTAAATGAAAGGGGCCCTAGGTGTCATTTGACTCACCCCCACCCACATTTCATACGTGGGGACACTGAGGGCCAGAAAGTGGGTCACACTTAACCCAGAGTCATGCCAGAAACAAGGATCCCCCTGAGGGATCCACAGAAAGCCCATGAAGCAGGACCTGCAAGCCTTCCAGGAGACAAGAGCCCCGTGGGCCGCACAGTCAGGAAGGCTTCCTGGAGGAGGAGCACAGGTACCAACCTTTGAGTGGAAAAGTGCGGTTCCACATGGGCAAACCAAAAACAGAGAAGCAGAGCCATTGCTTAGAAAGCCCCTCCCACTGGGCTCCCCAAGGGTCATGACATGGGTGAACACCCCCACCAGAGCCAATTTCAGACATCAGGGGTTTTACAACTGGCAAATTTCCTGAATCTGTAACAATCTGTTGTGAGCTGGCGCCAGCATGCCCTGGAGGGTCTCTCACCCAGGTCGTGATCATTTGACCCTGAGGCCTCCTCACTCTGAATTTCTACCTCCCCTGGTCCTCCCCTCAGTCTCCCTTCTTCAGGAGAAAAAAAACTCAGTCCACATTTTTGTTGCCTGTCTGTCTTCTTTGGCTCGCTCTCTCTCTCTCTCTCTCTCTCCCCCCCCCCCACCCCTTTCTCTCAATGTACCTGGTCATTCTTTGACCTGGGATGGGGGACCACAGGGGATCTCCTCCCTGACTCCATATTTTGGGGTCTCTCTCTCTCCCAGTTCTGCCTACATACATCTGGGTCTCTCAGCCTCCTTGGTACCTCGACTTCAGAGCACGTCTGTGGGTCCCCTTGGCTGTCTGTCACCTCTCTGGGCCTGTTTCTGTCTCCAAGTCTCTCTCTGGCTCTGAGTGTGTGTGAATGGGGGCAGTGAACATCTGGGCTTCTCTGTCTCAGATTCTGTCTGTCTGTCTTCCTGCCTGTCTGCCTGACTTCTCTCTGGGCCACTCTCTAAGTTGGTGATTCTCAAAGTATGGTTCCAGAGCCAGCAGCATGACTTGGAAATCTGGTAGAAATGCGCATTCTTGGCCCCACCCCTGACAAAGATTCCCTCCTTGACCAAACTGCACTCAGTCTCCACGGAGCTTTTTCAACTAGGCCTCGATTTCCATGTTCTATGTGTTGTCCAGATTTAGCAGGAATCCTGCTAAGTCCATTTAACCAGAACCCTCCCCCCCCCCCCCACACACACACACACGCTCACTAATCAGGTTCCTCAGCCTCCACCCACCCTCCCCCCAACCAGATGATGTCTGATCATCCTGGCCTGCCCCCAGCAAGAATCCTATCAGGCAGAATCCTCCAGCAAGAATCCTATCAGCCAGAATATCCCCTGACCCCTGATGTTTCCTCTCAGTAGTTTTCCATCCGCTGACCCCACCCCTGTGCCTTAGCTTTAAGTTTCCACTTGCCTGTGCTGTATTCAGAGCCAAGGCCAATGTCTCTCACTGCGAAAGCCCATTTCAGGGGTCCCTACATCTATCCAGGTAGACTCCCAGCTAGAATAAAGTCTTCCTATCATGCTCCAACAAGCACCATTGAGTAGTTTCCTCTTTAAAACCCAAGACAGACTGAATCTGAAACTCTGGGAATGGGGCCCAGCAATCTGTGTTTCTAGAAGCCCCTCCAGGTGGCAGGATGTTTCTGATACAGGTCAAGCTTAAGCACCAAGGCAATCTCTCTTCATGGCTCTGTTAGGAGGAGGGGGATGGCAGGGGACTCCGACCTCTTGGCTTTGTCTGTCCCTGTGTCACTCAATCCCCTTTGTAGGTCCATGTCTGTCTGTCACACCCAAGGCCATTGGACAAAAGGCAGCTGGTTTCCACGGGCGTACTGCATTTGCTGTCCCCTGTCCCCAACAGCGTGGTCACAAACAAAGAACAGACAGCTCAGAGAAAGAAGGCTGCCCAGTCTGACTGGCCCCAAAGCCTGGGAAGGCTGCTGGGGATTAACTGGGAACTAGCTCAGCTTCCTCTGCTGGAGGCGATCACAAGACTGTGGCCGCATCAGCTAGTACAGTGGCTCCCTCCCCCTCGGCCCCCATGACCCAGGTGATTCTTTAAAGTTTTTTTTTTAATTTTTTAACATTTATTCATTTTTGAGAGACAGAGAGAAACAGAGTGCAAGTAGGGGAGGAGCAGAGAGAGAGGGAGACACAGAATCTGAAGCAGGCTCCAGGCTCTGGGCTGTCAGCACAGAGCCTGATGTGGGGCTCGAACTCACAGACTGCAAGATCCTGACCCAAGCCAAAGTGGGACACTTAATCAACTGGGCCCCCCAGGCACCCCACTACCCGGGTGATTCTAATGTGCAGAGGGGCCAAGTCCTAATGGAATCCTCATAACTGCCTTAAAGATGGAGATCGGGATTCCTTTTTTACAGTTGGAGAAACTGAGGCTTAGAGAGGGAAAGTGCATAACTAAAAGTGACAGAGTCAGGATTTGAACCCAGAGGTGTGGCCTATGCTCTTCATTCCACTCCATGGGAGGCATCTTGCACACAACACTGTCATTCTCCATGGCTCACTCTCTTCGGGTCTCCCAGAATGGCTGTATGTTGCCCACTCCAGCCAACCCAATGGCACCCCTTCCCTTTCTGCCCCATTCTCTGCAGCTCTGATGGCCCTGGCCCCCTGCAGCCAGCTCTGCCCCTCAGAAATGGCTGACCTGTTAGAGGACCCCACCCAGGATGTGAACACTCTTCCTTGGCCTGCTTGCAAGGTTATTGTTATATCCCCACCAGGGAGGTTTCCGTCTGATATCTCCCAGAATGCTTCCCTCCATCCCTACTCCATGTAAATGCTCTGCTCCAAGCCCCCTGCTCTGCAACCTGGCCAGCAGACTTCACGTGATGTAAGGCCCTGTCCTCATCGCTGCAGGCCCACCACAAGAGTCTGTACTTGTGCTTTGCAGCCACAACACTGAGAGCAGCACGATTCCCTGACAACAGATCCCCAGACCTTCCCATGAAAGTCCCCCCAAACCATGGGAGTGACCCCAGATCTGCAGGAGCCCGGACCCCAGCCCTGCTTAAGCTCAGATTTTCTTTGAAGACTCACACTTTCTTTCTGAAAGCCAGGTGAGCTTTACATCCTGCTGCATAATGTGTCAGGGTTTGTTTCGATAAAAAAAAAAATAATGCCTATTGATTGAATTTTGACAAGGAACATGTATTACTTTTGTCATGTAAAATATTCAATTAACAAGTAAATATAATGCTTCTCCTTCCCTACTCTCAAGTAAAATTGATGATCCAGGGAGATGCTGGGTTTATTCTGTGGCCTTATGAATTCTCAACACAACTAGGGTGTCCCTAGGGGCATCCATAATGCATCCATTCTTTCTTTCATTTACCCATTTAACAAATACATTTGGAGTGCCTGCCCTGTCCCAGGCATGGGGCTAGAGTCTAGAAATATAATGATGAGTAACAGAGAAATGCTACCTGCCTCCAGGGAACTTCCTGTCTACTCAGGGGATCAAGATGTCAAAACACACACATACACATACACACACACACACACACACACACACACACACACATACAAAAGTATAATAACTTATAATAAATACACTGTAGAAAAAGCAAAAGGATGTACTGAGCAAGAATAATGGGGGTACTAAAATTGTTTCCAAGGAAGTGACATTTAAACTGAGACATAAAAGATGAATAGGAGTTGGTCAGGTAAAAAGGAGCAGTGGGAGAATGTTCCAGACATAGGTAATAGCCCATGTGAAGAGGGAAAGGAGACAGACCCAAAGCTTTCCAGCAGCTCAGAGATGAACCCTTCATCACTCGCAGCAAGAGCTCACAGGCCAAAAGCAGGAGCAGCCCCCCTCCCAAGCCCTGGAAGGCAGCCGGACGCTCTGCCAGACCGAGCTCAACTGCAGTCTCTGGGCACAAGGCCACCTGTGATCACACAGCCAGCATCCAGCTCAATACTGGCCCTGAGGCCGGACACGGAGCCAGGTGAGGTAAGGGCTGGTGGGACCCAGGGATGCAGCCCCGAGGGGGAGAGCACAGGACTGTGGTCAACTCTGACCATGGCCAAGCCCAAATGAATCCTCTAGGGCTTCCCTGATGTCTGGCAATAGCACCTTTGGGACACGTGGGCAGGAGGGAATAGCCTTTAGGTACTTAGGGCCAGCCGCCCTTCTGAGCCGAGGACTGGTCAGAGATTCTACCTAGTGTCAAGATCAACACCTCACTTTGTGCTCCAGGCGAGGGTCCCTGGCCCCCGGTCCTGACCTGCAACCCTGACACCTTTCCTGGAAAGCCAGTCTCCGTAGGATTGGGGGATGCCCCTCTCCTGACTGGGCTGGGCCCATGTCCTGAGCCCTCGGCCACCAGGGCGGTGATGTGCTCATTCTGGGGTCCGGCACCCCCATACACACCATGTTCAGCCCAGCTGTTCTTCACGATGCTTCCCACAATCTGTCTAGAGGACTGGCTGGTTCCTTACGGACCCTGGCCTTCTCCCACTCGGACTATTGGCTGCTGTCTGGACTTGCAGCTTCCGTCATCCTTCTTCCTATAGCTAGAGTGACCTTTCTAAAAACACAGATCTGATGGTGTTGCTTCCCTGCTCTGAACATTTCAGTGAACTTTCCATTGCCCTTAAGGTAAAGTCCAAGCTCCTTCATAAAAGTCAGACAAGTTCTGCATGCCCACCCCAGCCCCCATCTCTGCTCTCATCTTCCAGAAAGGAGACTTGTTGAGGAGGAAAGGGCACCGGAAGAGACTGGGGGAAGAGTGGGAGGAAGAACGCAGAGGTAGGAGCACAAGCTGGAACAGCCAAACCTTTGGCCTGAGCGCCCCTCCACACCCACCCCCCAAGTCCCTAGCCCCCAGTCCCCAGCCCCCAGCCCCCAGCAGAGCTGGAACAGGGCCTCAGAGAAAGCTTCTACGCTCTGAAGGCCTCAGCAAGGGCTGGTCAGCCACAGCGAAGCCTGGGCCTCTGCTGCCACCCAGAGGCTGGATGGAGCAGCGCAGGCAGGAGAGCTAGTCTGTGGCCTCCCGGAGGCGGAGCTCATCTCCCCAGGACTCAGAAATAGTAAGCCAGATCCAGTCAAGGGTGGGGCCAAAAGCAAGGGCCTCAGTCAGCAGTGACAATGTTGCAATCCAGTCTAATGGGTCCTAAACACACTTCTATTATGCATCTGTCATAATACTTTGTAATTTATCTGTTGCTGTGTCTGGCTCCCCCACTAGGCCCTGTAATCTGAGGTCTCTGCTCACAAAGCAATCCTATACCCTCTGGTCATCCAGCCTCTCCAGCTTCTTATCCCTTAGTACTCTCCCCTCCTCTTCCCAAGTCACAGGACACAAAATCAATACACAAAAATTTCTTGCTTTTTTATACACTGATAATGAACTATCGGAAAAAGAAATTAAGAGGGGCATCTGGGTGGCTCAGTTGGTTAAGCATCCAACTCTTGATTTTGGCTCAGGTCATGATCTCACATTCATGAGATCAAGCCCTGCCTTGGGTTCTGTGCTGACAGCACAGAGCCTGCTTGAGATTCTCTCTCTCACTCCCTCCCTCTCTTTCAAAATAAATAAATACACTTTTTTAAAAAAAAAGAAGAAGACTGGGGCGCCTGGGTGGCTCAGTTGGTTAAGCGTCCAACTTCGGCTCAGGTCGTGATCTCGCAGTCCGTGAGTTCGAGCCCCACATCGGGCTCTGTGCTGACAGCTCAGAGTGTGGAGCCTGCCTCAGATTCTGTGTCTCCCTCTCTCTCTGCCCCTCCCCTGTTCATGCTCTGTCTCTCTCTGTCTCAAAAATAAATAAACATTAAAAAATAAAAATAAAAATAAAAATAAATAAATAAATAAATAAATAAAAAGAAGGAGAAAAGGAAAAGAAGAAAAAAGCTTGAGGATATCATGCTCCCTGATTTCAAACCATATTACAAAGCTATAGTAACTAAAACAGTATGATATTGGCATAAAAATGGACACATGGATCCATGGAATGGAATAGAGGGCCCAGAAATAAACCCATGCATGTATGGTCAGTTAATTTATTACAAAGGAGCCAAGAGCTGGGGCGCCTGGGTGGCTCAGTCAGTTGAGCGTCCAACTTGGGCTCAGGTCATGATCTCATGGTACATGAATTCAAGCCCCGCATCGGGCTCTGTGTTGACCGCTCAGAGCCTGGAGCCTGCTTCGCATTCTGTGTCTCCCCCTCTCTCTGCCCCTCCCCTGCTCATGCTCTGTCTCTGTCTCAAAGATAAATAAAAACATTTTAAAAAATTAAAAAAACAAAAAACAAAGGAGCCAAGAGGCACCTGGGTGGCTCAGTTGGTTGAGCTTCAGACTTTAGCTCAGGTCATGATCTCACAGTTCATGAGTTTGAGCCTCACATCAGGCTCACTGCTGTCAGCCTGTCAGCACAGAGCCCACTTCAGATCCTCTGTCTCCACCTCTCTCCACCCCTCCCCCACTTACACTCTCCCAAAAAACAAATAAATACTAAAAAAACAAAACAAAACAAAGGAGTCAAGAACATGTGATGGGGGAAAGGACAGTCTCTTCAATAAATGGAGCTGGGAAAGCTGGACAGCCACATGCAAAAGAATTAAATTAGACCATTACCTTAAACCACATACAAAAATTAACTCAAAATGAATGAAAGACTTGAACATAAGACCCGAAACCATAAAATTCCTAGAAGAAAACATAGATGGTAGGCTCCTTGGGTCTTGGTGATGAGTTTTGAATCTGACATCACAAGCAGCAAAAGCAAAACTAAACAAGTGGGAGTACGTCAAACTATTTCTGCACAGCAAAGGAAATCATCCACAAATGAAAAGGCCACCTACTGAATGGGAGAAAATATTTGCAAATCATATACAGGCACACTGCCGAGATATGGCAGGTTCAGTTCCAGACCACTGCAACAAAGCTCGTATCACAATAAAGTGAGTCAAATGAATGTTTTGGTTTCCCAGTGCATGTAAAAGTTAGGTTTACACTCTACTGGAGTCTATGAAGTGTATAATAGTATTATGTCCAAAGAAACAATGTACATGCTTTAGTTTAAAAATACTTTATTGTTAAAAAATGCTAACCATCATCTGAGAGTTGTAATCTTCTTGCTGGTGGAGGGTCTCGCCTCAATGCTGACAGCTGCACGCTGGTCAGGAAGGTGGGTGCTGAAGGCTGGGGCAAGTTCCTAAAATAAGACGTGAGTGAAGTTGACCACATCAGTTGACTCTTCCTTTCAGGAATGATTTCTCTGTAGCATAAGAGGCTGGGTGATAGCATTTTATCCACAATAGAGTTCCTTTCAAAATCGGAGTCAATCCTCTCAAACTCTGCCACTGCTTTATCAACTAAGTTTATGTAATAGTCTAAATCGTTTTGTTGTCACTTCAACAATCTTCACGGCATCTTTACCAGGGGGAGATCCCATCTCAAGAAACCACTTTCTATGCTCACCCATGAGAAGCAAGCCACTCCTCATCCATTAAAGTTTTATCGTGAGATTGCAGTCATTCAGGCACATCTTCAGGCTCCGAGAGTAACAACAAAGATCAGTGATCACAGATAGCCACAGCAAATATAATAATAATGAAAAACTTTGAGATATTGTGAGAATTACCAAAATGTGACACAGAAGCATGCATGCTATTGGAAAAATGGGACCGACAGGCTTGCTCATTCCAAGTTTGCCACACACCATCAATTTGTAAAAATTATAATATCTGCAACATGCAATAAAATGAGGTGTGCTCACATCTTACAAGGAACTAATATCCAAAATATATAAAGAAATCATACAACTCATCAATTTAAAAAAAAAAAACTGGTTTAAAAACAGGCAGAAGAGTGGGCGCCTGGGTGGCTCAGTCGGTTGAGCGTCCGACTTCGGCTCAGGTCATGATCTCACACTCTGTGGGTTCGAGCCCCACGTCAGGCTCTGTGCTGAGAGCTCGGAGCTTACAGCCTGCTTCGGATTCTGGGTCTCCCTCTCTCTCTGCCTCTCCCCCACTCATGCTCTGTCTCTCTCTGTCTCAGAAATAAACAAACATTAAAAAACATTTTTTTAAATAGGCAGAAGATCTGAATAGACATTTTTCCAAAGAAGACCTAGAGAGACCAACAGGTACGTGAAAAGATGCTGAACATCATTAATCATCAGGAAAATGCAAATCAAAGCTGCAGTGGGATATCACATCACACCTGTTGGAAAGGCTATTACCAAAAAGAGAAAACAATATCAAGTGTTGGTGAGGATGTGGAGAAAAAGAAAGCTTTGTGCCCCGTTGGTGGGAATGTAACCTGGTGCAGTCACTGGGGGAAACAATATGGAGTTTCCTCAAAAAAATTAAAAGTAGAACTACCATATGACCTAGCAATTCCAGGTCCGGGTGTTTATCCCAAGAAAACTAAAACACTAACTTGAAGAAAAGATATGTGCCCCTCCATGTTCATTGCATGTTAGTTACAACAGCCATGCTATGCACGTGTCTGTCAGTGGCTGAATGGATGAAGAAAATGTGATACACACACACACATATATACACACTCACTGTGAAATATTACTTAGCCTTAGAAAGGAGTGAGATCTTGCCATTTGCAACAACATTAAAGGACCTCAAGGGCATGATGCTAAGTGAAATAAATATCATGTGATCTCTCTTATATGTGGAATCTGAGAAAAATAAAATAAAAAACAAACAAAACAAGCTCATTGATACAGAGAACAGATTGGTGGTTGCCAGGGGCAGGGGGTAAGGGATGGGAGAAGTGAGTGAATTTTTTTCAAATTTGAAAAAAAAAAAAAGAAGAAGAAAAAAGTAAAGGGAATTTGTATGAGCCTCTGATCAAATTTAAAGAGAACTACTTTCCCAAATTTAATTAGCTATGCATATTGCTATAAAAACCAAAAATTTTTAAGACATTTTACATCAAAGCATGTTTTCATATAGAATATTAATATCTCCATCTTTATAGTAGCACAATCATAAAATATAATTTTTAATATTCTTTTAAGAAATAAGGGGCCAGCAAGGGTCAAAGTACCTAAGTCCCATGAAAGTCCTAGTGTGGTCCCTAAGCTGCTCTTGAATTCCTGACTCACAGAAACTTTGATATAATAAATACTTGTTACTTTAAGCTACTAAATTTCGGGGTAACTTGTTACACAGCAAGAGAGCACTAATAATACTGGCCTCATAAAGATCTGAGGGCAGAGCACTGCAGACAGGGGAGAGCAAGGCAAAGGCCCTGGGGTAGAAGTAATCCTGGCATGTTCAAAATGAACAGGAAAAAAAAAAGTGTTACTTAACCTCCTGAAGCCTCAGTTTTCTCATCTGTAAAATGGGGATGATGATTGTCACAGCTCCTCACTGGGTTGTTATTGGGATTGATTAATAGTATCTGACACAACTGTTTGCTATTCAGCCTCCTCTTGGCTTCTCTTTCTCCTCCTCCTGCCTAGACCTGATATCTGAAAGCCTGAGCCTCTTGCCAGCCACTTTGGTATTCTGCCCCCAATCTCCATCAACACGCCCAGCAGCTGGAGGTCCAGAGATGCTTCCAGACAAGATTCTGAGCTCAGAGAAATAGGTATTCCACAGATGGGAATGAGAGGAGTTCCAGTTTTGCAGCTCTCCCCTGAAATCCCTGCCTTCTTTGCTCATCACCCACTTGCTAACTCCCTTAGAGCCAGTGAGAGTCTCCTACAATTCTAGAAGATTCCAGATTGTCAGACAAAGCCCTTACTTTCCACCAAAACCCTCCATTTGCCCACACATCCACCTGTGCTCTGTTGGGGCGGGGAGAAGCCCTTCTCCACCACTGTGACGGCATCAGCCCCAAAGCAGGGCCACAGCGCAAGGTCTCAGCCACAGTGGTGGGGGAGGGCTGGAATTAGTTTACACGCACGCGCAAGCACACACATTCCTGTACTTTGAAGCCCCTCTCTGCCCTTGGGTGGAGTCCTTTGTGTACCATCACAAACAAGTTTGTGAGTGAGAATGTTGGAGTCAATAGTCCGTGAACTGGCTGGGTGTTGCACACACCTCCGTCACTGCTGGCCACAATCTCTGTCCCTACCAAGTAGGCACACCATATTCTAGACTGGTAATAACAATAATAATGATAATCAGTAGTGGAAGGGTGCTTCCTCTCCTCCAGGCGCTGTCCGAAGACCTTTACAGCAACCACATGAGGAGTGTACCATTATTATCTCCAATGATGCATTGAGAGCACAGAAAGATGAAGTAACTTGCCCAAGGCCACACAGGAGGAAGAGGCGATTCAAACCCAAGCAATCAGCAGAGAACAGACGGTGCCATACAGGCCTGCATGCCCTACCCATTCAGGCCTCAGCTGCCTGGATCCAAGGATGGCCGGTCCACAAGATGAGGATCTGGACCAATCAGTTGCTCCTTTAGCAGAAATGGGATCGGTGGGCACAGAGGCCAAAAGAAACTGAGCTTCCCCACAAAGTAAAGACAAGGGGACAGCCTTCAGGGCCGGGAGTCAGAGAGGACAGAGCAGCAATTCAGACAAAAGCAAAGATGAAATGACCAAGAAGCTACCAGAAGAGGGGCCTAGAGGCAACCTCAGGCTGCTGGCTCCTAAGCTCCAGGTTGCTGGAGACCTGGTGGCTGAGCGACTCCCGCCCCCAACCCAGAGACTGGAGTCTCTCCTGCATCTACAGTAAGTCTCCTTTGTGGGGCAAGCTTCGAAGAAGTCTCCCACCCTGGCTATCAGAAAAGCTCTGACCAGAACATACTGTGTGGCCTTGGACAAGCCACCTAACCTCTCTGAGCCTCCGACTACTCCATGAAATGCAATTTTGTAAGAATTCAAATAGATACTAAGAGGTTGCTAGCACTAATAGGCCTAAAGGCAATGGCAGAGATTATCAGAGCATTCTGGTGCTTCCCACTCCACTCCCCTGGTGAACTAAATCCTGAGTGAGCACAGTTTAGGCTCTGACTGGGGCCCTAAGTGAGTGGCACTGCCCTGATCGGGGTACCTCGTGTGCCACAAGACCCCGTGTGCCCCACCCGGGTGAGAATGCTGCCGTGGGGCTCCTGTACCCCTCTCCCCTCTGGGGCCCTGGCCTCTGCCCAGCCCTCATCAGCCTCCTCCCTTGCCCACACCAAACAGCTGGGATCTGCTCTGTTGTTGTGCTTTAACAAACTATTTGGGGATCACACAAAAATTACAAATAATAGTTCAGAGAGGCCCCACATGCCCTTCACCCAGCTTCCTGTAATGTTAACATCTTGCATAACCATGGTATCAAAACCAGGAGATTAACACCGGCACCATACTGAGCGTCGGTGACAGCATAGAGATGTCTCAGCCCAGCCGTGCCCTCGAGGAGTCACGGCCTCGGGGAGAACAGATATGGAAGTGAGACAGTCACCCTGTGATGAGGTCCAGAGAGAGGAGGCTCATCTTGCTGGTGGGGTGCAGAGCGGAAGCCCTTCATTCCAGCACAAGAGGGTCCCAGTCTGAGCCGAGCCCTGAAGAACAAGTCTCCAGAAATCAATGCTCTTCCCCAAGTACTGGTCCAGGGCTTACTGAGGGTCCCTTTCCCAGTGAATTTTCAGGGAAGACAAAGGCCGAACCATAGAAGGAGACAAGACCAGGAGGCAGACAGACGGGGGCTGAACCCCCGCTTCAACACTGTGCGACTCTGAGCAGGTGACTCAACTTTTCTGGGCTTCAGATTCCTTACTCCTCCCATGCATCTCTCTCCATCTCTGTTTCAGACTCTGCATCTCGGGTCCTCTATCAGATGCAGTGTCTTCCTGCCTCTCGTTCATCTCGCCCAGTCTCTCTCAGCCTTGGCCCTCCCCCCATCCCAAGGCCCTTGGAGTCCCATTAATTTTGAGAGGCTGTCTGGATGGATTGCCGCCTGGCCCCATCCTGGGGCTCAGAGAGCTGTGTAATTATCCACTTGGAGCTGAGGGGAAGCGATAACCAGTTCTCCCTCCCTCCTTCCCTGCTTGCCTTATGCTCATCCATTTTGCTCAAACATCCCCAGGGAAGCCGATTATGGAGGGGCCCACTGGGGGAGGTGGGATGGGGATCCTCATTACCTCAGACAAGGTCAGTGAAAGGGAATACCAAGGCCCTGACCCCCCAGCCTGGGCCCTTCTGTCTGTCCCGCACATCACAACTTAATCTCTAGACCATTATCTCCAGCCAGGAGCTCACTCCTGTGCCCCTGCCTTGTTCAGCCAACTTTCCCTGGGGCACCTGCTGCGTACATCCCACAGGTCCTCAAATTCAACACCTCTAACCTAAACACATCATCTTTCCTCCCAGCCCTGCCTCCCCCATCCCTACCCTCCTCCTCCCACACCCCACTCATTGTCGCCTCAGCTAATGTGCCACAACCATCCATTTCTCTGTTTACCTCGGACCAGCAGGACCAGCTTCTGTGTCTTAAAACTTACCTGGGAGTGGACCCCTTCCCCTGGACAGCCCATGGACCCTGCACACTGGCAGTGTCCCAAGTCTGATTTATATCATCTTACCTGCAATCTCCCTGCCTCTGTGACACCCCCCTTCACAATCACAGATACCAAATTTCTCCACCTCCTCCTGTTCCCCCTACATACAACCCAACAGTCCCCATCCTGGGGCAGGAGAATGGACTTTGGAGTGGATAAGAACTGAGAGATAATCCCAGCTCCATCATTCCCTGACTGTGGCCTGGAGCAGGTCACTTCACCTCTGGCCCTCGGTTTTATAGTCTATGAAATGGGACTAAGGGGACCCACCTGGCAGGGCTGTTGGGAAGATAGGGTGAGAATATCCAGAATTACAATCTCAAATGACTATAGCACCAAGCAAGTAACCTGCAGGAGTGAAGAGGCCTGGTGGGTGTGGCCAGACAGTGGATGCTCCATCAAAAGGGGACAGCTGTTCGTCACTCCAGCCATTGATGCCATAGGGGATATGGGCCTCGAATGGCCAGGACTTCCTAGTTCCCAACCATGTTTCCATGTGCAATCTCCAGCTTTGTATATGTTGGCAATGAATTGAAATGTTTCTTTAGCACCACGAAGGCCAAACTGCCCCAGGGCGCCAGTTTGTAATCCTTGATGTATGCAAGGGGTTGAGCCCAGTGCTGGCCCAGAACAGTCAATAAACATTAATTCCCTAATCTGCCCTTCTTATTCACTCACTCTCTCAACAACCAAAAGTCTCCCCAAGCTATTCCTCCCATGCCGCCCTCACCCTTATCATCTTCATACAGCTCCTAGTGGCCAGCAGCCCCAGGCCGCACCCCACCCAAGGTGCCTTGCCCTGCTGGGCTCCTCCCTGGACACTTCCCAGTCAACAAATCCTCTCCCTTTCATTTTCTCACTGCCCTTTCCAATAACATATCAAGGTGTGTAAGTAGTTATGATTGACCTCTAAAGTAGTAATTATCACCCCCACCAAACAAATGAGGGAGTTGAGGTCCAAAGGGCGTGAGTCAGTCAACAAATACTTATTACACACCTACTATGCGCCAGGCTCTCTTAAATGGCAAGTCGAAGGTCACACAGAGCATTCTTGGTTGCAAGTGACAGAAACCTAAGTTAAACCTGCTCAGGCAGAAGCCAAGATGACAGAACAGCATGGAAGTTTTCTGTGTGTCTCGTGTCCATGAAATACAGCCAGACCAACAATAAACCATCCTACACACCTAGAAAACTGCTTGGGGAATTAACACAACAACCTGCACAATCTGAGCCACAGAATTCAGCAGGTACACGGCACAGAGAGGTGAACTCAGGGAGCGAGACGCCACGGCGGGTAGGGAGGTGCTTTTGCAGGCAGAGAGAGGACAGAGACGTGGGGGGGGGGGGGGAGAATACGGGAAAAACACTCCTCCCCCCCAAAAGCAGGTGGAGAGAAATGGAAAATTGGAAACAGTCACAGGGACTAAACTAAAAAGGGAGAAAAAAGAGGATTTAAATTCCATTAAGACTGTAAACAAGGGGAGCGCAAAGTCTGCAACTCCACAGCTCGATACCTGGTGCTGCTCTGGTGGGAAGGTTGAATCCCCAGGAACAGAGTGGGGTCTGGGAGGTTCTCAGGCCACATGGGGAAAGGCGGTTCCACTGCTGGAAGGACATTTGGTAGAGATTGTTGAAGCCACCTGGTCCCAGCAGACCCCAGAAAACGGCCACATTCACTGGTGCTGGAACAAGGTCGTTAAGGGTGAAGCCTGGTGCCAGATGTGTGTTGTGATTTTCCATAATCCCTGAAACGCTGCTGCTACACTATCTCACGAACTTTTTCTGGGGCGGGCTGGCACCTGGCTGCAGTCTCGGGGCACCAGCAGGGTCCAGCAGACGTTCCTGGATGCAGCCGGCATTTGGCCATTGCTTGGTGAGACCCTCCTGCAGAGGGGCAGAATGGGTCAAAGCCGCAGTCCTTCGGAAGTAAGGGGCCAGGGAAAACAGCCGCATCTGAGACAAAACGCGGGAGAGTTACTGCCTGGAGCTTGGTCACGGACAGTGAAAAAGCGGGGAGTGGACGAAAGCTGAAGACAGAGGACGGGTGTATGATTGCTGATCGGGGAGAACAGAGTTCCGATACTAGACACTCGGTAGCTGGGTGCCGCCATTTTCACCGCTCCCGCGCATGCGCATAGGCACCTATGAGCGCCAGAGCAATCCACCCCAGTAGGCTAGCAGCGCCATCTAGTGGAGAGCAGAGCCATTACACTGAGACCCACCCAACTGGGCCAACCTCGCTCTTCAAGAACACAAGTCTCACCGCCTGCTTAGTTTATGGATTATAAAGCTCTTCATAGTCTGACTTCTAGGGGAAAACGAAGTAATTTCAGTCCTATTTCAATCTATTAGCAGGTCCATCTATTCAACTTCCTTTCTTTTTTTTTCTCTTTTTCACTTCTTTTCTTGAATGCAGAAAGAGAAAAACTTCATTTTTACTTTCAATTTCTATTAAAAATATTTTTCTTTAATTTTATTACTATATTTTTCACTTTTATATAATTTTTTTAAAATTCTATTTTATGTCCATCATTTTATTTTAGTCTATTACAGTCTATTCACTTTTTCAAATTTTCAAACGATTTCCTTTTTTTTCTCTTTTTTCTCTTCTTTGTTTCTTTTCTTTTTCTTGAATACAGAAAGAGAAATTTTTCATTTTTATTTTTAATTTTTATTAAAAATATTTTTCTTTAATTTTTTCCACTATATTCTTTACTTTTGTGTAATTTTTTTCAAATTTTATTTTACTCCCATCATCTCATTTTAGTCTACTTCAGTGTATTCATTTTTTAAAATTCTCAAATGATTTCCTTCCCCCTCCTTTTTTTTCTCTACTCTGTCAAACCACTTTCAATACCCAGACCAAAACACACCTAGAAGTAGCATCATTTATTCGATTTGTGTGTGTGTGTTTAATTTTTTAATTTTAATATTTTTTTAATTTTAATTTTTTTAATTTTAATTTTTCTACCTCATTAATTCCTTTTCTCCCTTCAAAATTAAAAAATGAAGGAAGTCCCCCAAAAGAAAGAGCACAAAGAAATGACCACCAGGGATTTAACCAACACAGATACAAGCAAGATGTCTGAACCAGAATTTGAATCACGATAATAAGAATACTGGCTGGAGTTGAAAATAGATTAGAATCCCTTTCTGCAGAGATAAAAGAAGTAAAAACTAGTCAGGATGAGATAAAAAATGCTATAACTGAGCTGCAACCATGGATGGATGCTGCAGCAGCAAGGATGGATGAGGCAGAACAGAGAATCAGTGATATAGAGGACAAACTTACGGAGAATAATGAAGCAGAAAAAAAAGACGGAGGCTAAGGCAAAAGAGCACGATTTAAGAATTAAAGAAATCAGTGACTCATTAAAAAGGAGTAACATCAGAATCATAGGGGTCCCAGAAGAGGAAGAGAGAGAAATAGGGGTAGAAGGGTTATGTGAGCAAATCATAGCGGAAAACTTTCCTAACCTGGGGAAAGACACAGACATCAAAATCCAGGAAGCACAGAGGACCCCCATTAGATTCAACAAAAACCGACCATCAACAAGGCATATCATAGTCAAATTCACAAAATACTCAGACAAGGAGAGAATCATGAAGCAGCAAGGGGAAAAAAGTCCCTAACCTACAAAGGAAGACAGATCAGGTTTGCAGCAGACCTATCCACAGAAACTTGGCAGGCCAAAAAGGAGTGGCGGGATATATTCAGTGTGCTGAATCAGAAAAATATGCGGCCAGGAATTCTTTATCCAGCAAGGCTGTCATTCAAAATAGAAGGAGAGATAAAAATTTCCCAGACAAACAAAAATTAAAGGAGTTTGTGACCACTAAACCAGCCCTGCAAGAAATTTTAAGGGGGACTTTCTGAGGGAAGAAAAGATGGAAAAAAAAAAAAATATATATATATATATATATATATATATATATACACCAAAAGCAACAAAAGATTAGAAAGCACCAGAGAACACCACCAGAAACTCCAACTCTACAAGCATCATAATGGCAATAAATTCATATCTTTCAGTGCTCACTCTAAACATCAGTGGGCTCAATGCTCCAATCAAAAGACATAGGGTAACAGAATGGATAAGAAAATAAGATCCATCTATATGCTGTTTACAAGAGACCCACTTTAGACCTAAAGACACCTTCAGACTGAAAATAAGGGAATGGAGAACCATCTATCATGATAATGGTCAACAAAAGAAAGCCGGGGTAGTCATACTTATATCAGACAATCTAGGCTTTAAAATAAAGACTGTAACAAGAGATGAAGAAGGGCATTATAGCATAATCAAAGGGTCTATCCACCAAGAAGACCTAACAATTATAAATATTTATGCGCCAAATGCGGCAGCACCCAAATATATAAATCAATTAATCACAAACATAAACTCATCGATAGTAATACCATAATAGTAGGAGACTTCAACACCCCACTCACAGCAATGGACAGATCATCTAATTTAAAAAATCAATAAGGAAACAATGGCTTTGAATGACACACTGGACCAGATGGACTTAACAGATATATTCAGAACATTTCATCCTAAAGCAGCAGAATATACATTCTTCTCCAGTGCACATGGAACGTTCTCCAGAATAGACCATATACTGGGACACAAATCAGCCCTAAGTAAGTACAAAAAATAGAGATCATACCGTGCATATTTTCAGACCACAACGCAATGAAACTCGAAATCAACCACAAGAAAAAATTCTGAAAGGTAACAAATACTTGGAGACTGAAGAACATCCTACTAAAGAATGAATGGGCTAACCAAGCAGTTAAAGAGGAAATTGAAAACTATATGGAAGTCAATGAAAATGATAACACCACAACCCAAAACCTCTGGGACACAACAAAGGTGGTCATGAGAGGAAGGTATGTAGCAATCCAGGCCTTCCTAAAGAAAGAAGAAAGATCTCAGATACACAACCTAACTTTATACCTTAAGGAGCTGGAAAAAGAACATCAAATAAAACCCAAAACCAGCAGAAGACAGGAAATAATAAAGATTAGAGCAGAAATTAATGCTACCAAAACCAAAAAAACAGTAGAACAGATCAATGAAACCAGAAGCTGGTTCTTTGAAAGAATTAACAAAATGGATAAACCCCTCGCCAGTTTGATCAAAAAGAAAAAGGAAAGGACCCAAATAAATAAAATCAAAAATGAAAGAGGAGAGATCACAACCAACACAACAGAGATAAAAACAATAATAAGAGAATATTATGAGCAATTATATGCCAATAAAATGGGCAATCTGGAAGAAATGGACAAATTCCTAGAAACATATACACTACCAAAACTGAAACAGGAAGAAATAGAAAATTTGAACAGACCCATAACCAGTAAGGAAATCAAATTAGTAATCAAAAATCTGCCAAAAAACAAGAGTCCAGGGCCAGATGGCTTTCCAGGGGAATTCTACCAAACATTTAAGGAACCTTCTCTTGAAGGTGTTCCAAAAATTAGAAATGGAAGGAAAACTTCCAAACTCTTTCTTATGAAGCCAGCATTACCTTGATTCCAAAACCAGACAGAGACCCCACTAAAAGGAGAACTATATACCCATTTCCCTGATGAACATGGATGCAAAAATCCTCAACAAGATATTAGCCAACTGGATCCACCAATACATTAAAGAAATTATTCACCACAACCAAGTGGGATTTATACCTGGGGTGCAGGGCTGGTTCAATATCCACAAAACAATTAATGTGATTCATCACATCAATAAAAGAAAGGACAAGAACCATATGATCCTCTCAATAGATGCAGAGAAAGCATTTGACAAAATACAACATCCTTTTTTGATAAAAACCCTCAAGAAAGTAGGGATAGAAGGATCATATCTCGAGATCATAAAAGCCATTTATGAACGACCCAATGCTAATATCATCCTCAATGGGGAAAAACTGAGAGTTTTCCCCCTAAGGTCAGGAACAAGACAGGGATGTCCACTCTCACCACTGTTATTCAACATAGCATTGGAAGTCTTAGCCTCTGCAATCATACAACACAAAGAAGTAAAAGGCATCCAAATCGGCCAGGAGGAGGTCAAACTTTCACTCTTCGCAGGTGACATGATACTCTGTATGGAAAACCCAAAAGATTCCACCAAAAAACTTCTAGAACTGATTCATGAATTCAGCAAAGTTGCAGGATATAAAATCAATGCACAGAAATCGGTTGCATTCCTATACACCAACAATGAAGTGACAGAAAGAGAAATCAAGGAATCGATCCAATTTACAGTTGCACAAAAAACCATAAAATACCTAGGAATAAATCTAACCAAAGAGGTGAAAAATCTATACACTGAAAACTATAGAAAGCTTATGAAAGAAATTGAAGAAGACACAAAAAAATGGAAAAAGATTCCATGCTCCTGGATAGGAAGAACAAATATTGTTAAAATGTCAATACTCCCCAAAGCAATCTACATGTTCAGTGCAATCCCTATCAAAGTAACACCAGCATTCTTCACAGAGCTGGAACAAATAATCCTAAAATTTGTATGGAACCAGAAAAGACCCCAAATAGCCAAAGCAATCTTGAAAAAGGAAACCAAAGCAGGAGGCATCACAATCCCAGACTTCAAGCTATACTACAAAGCTGTAATCATCAAGACAGTATGGTACTGGCACAAGAACAGACACCCAGATCGACGGAACAGAATAAAGAACCCAGAAATTGACCCACAAATGTATAGTCAACTAATCTTAGACAAAGCAGGGAAAAGTATCCAATGGAAAAAAGACAGCCTCTTCAGCAAGTGGTGCTGGGAAAACTGGACAGCGACATGCAGAAGAATGAACCTGGGCCACTTTCTTACACTTTACACAAAAATAAACTCAAAGTGGATGAAAGACCTAAATGTAAGACAGGAAGCCATCAAAATGCCCGAGGAGAAAGCAGGCAAAAACCTCTTTGATCTTGCTCACAGCAACTTCTTACTCAACACGTCTCCGGAGGCAAGGGAAACAAAAACAAAAATGAACTACTGGGACCTCATCAAAATAAAAAGTTTCTGCACAGCGAAGGAAACAGTCAGCAAAACTAAAAGGCAACCGACAGAATATATAGGGCTAGTATCCAAAATCTATAAAGAACTTATCAACCTCTACACCCAAAAAACAAATAATCCAGTGAAGAGATGGGCAAAAGACATGAATAGACACTTCTCCAAAGAAGACATCCAGATGGCCAACCAACACATGAAAAAATGCTCACCATTACTCATCATCAGGGAAATACAAATCAAAACCACAATGAGATACCACCTCACACGTGTCAGAATGGCTAACATTAACAACTCAGGCAACAACAGATGTTGGCGAGGATGCGGAGAAAGAGGATCTCTTTTGCATTGTTGGTAGGAATGCAAGCTGGTGCAGCCACTCTGGAAAACAGTACAGAGGTTCCTCCAAAAACTAAAAATAGGACTACCCTATGACCCAGCAATTGCACTACTAGGTATTTATCCAAGGAATACAGGTATGCTGTTTCGAAGGGGCACATGCACCCCAATGTTTATAGCAGCACTATTAACAATAGCCAAAATATGGAAAGAGCCCAAATGTCCATCAATGGATGAATGGATAAAGAAAATGTGGCATATATATATATATATATATATATATATATATATACACACAATGGAGTATTACTCGGCAATCAAAAAGAATGAAATCTTGCCATTTACAACTACGTGGGTGGAACTGGAGGGTATTACGTTAAGGGAAATTAGTCAGTCAGAGAAAGACAAAAATCCTATGTCTTCACTCATATGAGGACATTAAGAGGCAAAACAGACAAACATAAGGGAAGGGAAACAAAAATAATATAAAAACAGGAAGGGGGACAAAACAGAAGAGACTCATAAATAGGGAGAACAAACAGAGGGTTACTGGAGGTGTTGTGGGAAGGGGGATGGGCTAAATGGGTTAGGGGCACGAAGGATTCTATTCCTGAAATCATTGTTGCACTATATGCTAACTAATTTGGATTTAAATTTTTAAAAAACAAAATTAAATTAAAAACAAAATCTTACCCCCCCCAAAAAAAAACAAAAAACAAAAAACAAAAAAACCTGCTCTGGAAAAGGGACCATGTAGTAGCTCTGTGCCTGCAGGAAGGGAAACAATGTGGCTGGGCTGCACCGGCTAAGGGAGCTGGGATGCAAAGGCCTTTCCCAGAACTCACTTGCTTCTCTCTTGTTGCTGCTTCCACCAGCAGATCCAGAACATCTCTGTGTTTATCATCAGATGGACACTGCCCCTGTCCTGTGTTCAAATGCCCCTGGGAAGGACGCTTAGCAGCTCAGCTTGGGTCTGTGGTCGCACTGGGCCAATCAACAGAGCAAGGTACCTATGACTGATTAGCTCAACTCGGGCCGGTCCCAGCCCTGGGCCAACCAACGCTCAACAAGACAGCAAGCCCTGTGGGGAGATTGTGGCTGGCTGGAGAATGGGGATACCCCAGGAAGTGCTGTCTGTGCAGACAAGAGATGTCTTACTTAGCACTCTCCCAAAAGCCAGGCCTGAGGATGAGGATTTACGTGCAAGTTGTTTGTTGGGGAGGTGATCCCAGGAAATATCAGCATGGGGATGGGAAGTGAGGCCGAGAAGGAAAGGAAGCTGGTGAAGGGCAGGTGATTGAGTGAGTTGCTTCCTTGGGCAAGTGAGATTAATCCCGCTGGGGGCCTCTGGGAAAGAGTAGGACTTGAGCCTCACAGTTACCTCAACCAAAGGGGGTGGAAGTTGGAGGATTTATTCCCTAATTTCTATCAGTCATTGGTTGAGGGCTACTCCGGTGAGGTGTCAATTTGGGGGCACTTCCAGCCACCCCATCATAGGCAGGGGCCCCAGAAGCCCAGACAGCGCCAGGCAGGGCAGCAGGTGCTGGCCATGGGACGTTGGCCTGCCTACTGTAAATCAGCGAGCTTTGCACAGTCCTCTTAATCGCCAACACAGAGCAGGCCAAGGAGACACACAGAGGGCACTGACAGCACGTGCTACGCGTACTCACTACTTAAGGAAACAAACTTTAAAACCATCACTGACCAGAGGTACAGGGCATTCCTGCCAGAGCCCAAAGGGAGGTCCCTGGCCCTTGGATGCTTGGGGGCGAGGTTGTGGGGGGGCACCTGGGTGGCTCAGTCTGTGGAGCCTCTGACTCTTGGTTTGAGCTCAGGTCTTGATCTCATGGTTTGTGAGTTTGAGCCCCATATCGGGCTCTGCACACCCGTGCGGAGCCTGCTTAGGATTTTCTCTCTCTGTCCTTCCCAGGCTCACACACTCTCTCTGTCAAAAAAAAAATTTTTTTTTAACCTTAAAAAAAAAAAAAAAGCCTCACAAGAAACTGAGACAAGCTGCTGTGGTCACAGGGCACTAGGCGATGGGGACCATCTCCCCAGTGTTACTGTCAGGCTGACTGGAGCGATGGGGAGGCAGACGGGGGGAGTCAGTGCTGCCATGACCCAGCCCACCCAGAGCCTCAGAGACACTCAGAGACAGTAGAGAGAGACCAAGGGGCGGGGCCAGCTCCAGCCCCCACCCCCCGACCCCCAGCCTCAGGCTGAGCTTGGGAGCAGAGGCAGACTGGTGGAGTGGCTCCAGGGGCTCAGGAGGAGAAGGTCATCAGGGAAGAGCATGACGATGAATGCCATGCCCACCGGGGGCTCCAGGAAGGTAAGACAAGAATGTCCACCCTCCCAACTGGCTAGCGACAGCCTTCAGAGCCGGGGAGGAGAGAAGGGTGGGGAGCATGCCAACCGTCATTCCTATGCTTTCCATAGGCCCTGCTGTCTCTCCCATAACAGCTCTGTCACCTGCCACAACACACACAGAACAGGGACCAAGGCTGGGAAAGGAGAGTGGGTTTGGACATGGCTAGGGAGCAGAAGTGGGATTTGAACCCAGGGTCATGTGGGTTCCATCTGTCGCACAGCCCTCCCCCGCTTCCCAGCTCTGCCTCTTCTCCGCCCTGCCTGCCTCCCACCCTTGCACCCCTACCTCCTTCCTAGACTCCTGCCATACCACAGCACCCATCATTCTGCCAAGGAACAGTCGGGAAGTCTTGCCACAAGCTTTCCATTTCCAGAAGAAAGTGAAGCTTCTCCAGCACAGGAGCAGGCTCTCCCACTAAGCCAGCCCAGGCCCTGAGATAGAGGCAGATCGTCTGCAGAGGAAGCTCTCCCAGGGGCTGGGCCCTGACCTTCCCCCAGAACTACAGGAATGGGTCTCCTCCATTCCCTCAAGGTCACAAGCAAATACAGGACAGGAACCTGACCTGTGCATCCCTGTATCCTTCCCGTGGTGGTGAAGGATTGGACCGCTGAGGTCCACATGGCTGTTTACTTCCCCCATTCCCCCTCAACGAGTTGAGACAGGCTCCTCTAAAGACTGCCACCAAATAGTGAGGGAAAGAGATCAGAGAGCAGTATCAGCTCGGCCTTTCTCCCAGATAGGGATCCTCACAGTGAACAACAGCATCTTGCATTTATGAGGTATTTATGATGTGCCAGGCACACACGTTTTGTGTATTTTTATTCATCTAACCCTCACAGTAACCCTACAAGATGGATACACTATAGTGGTCCCTGTATTCCAGATGGAGAAAGTAAGGCCCAGAGGAGCTAAGAAAATTGCCCAGGGTTGGAAGCCAGTAAGAGCTGGGTAAGCAGGAGAGTTGGGTGGGAATTTGGGCCGCCTGACTCCAGAACCCATACTCTTAAAACAGCATCTTGACAACACACTTCTGCTCAAAGATTCAGCAAGGCTCGTGGCTCCTTTACTCTTGATAAACAGAAACATTCATTCATTCACTCATTATCAATCGCTCATTAGGCAGCGACTACGGGCCAGGGGCTGTGCCAGATGGTAGAGACAAGAATGAGCATGATTCCCATGGCCCAACCTCTGTGTCTGTCCTTTTGAAGATGGCACTCAAAAGGAGGAGAGGACATGAAATGCACAGGCACTTCCCAACTACAAGTGCAGTTGTGACACAGTCACAAAGGAGAAGCAGGTGCCAAAAGAATGGGTGACAGAGAACCTGATCTAGTTTCAGGGGTCAAGAGAGGCTTTTCTGAGAGGGACATTTAAATCAAGATCTGGAACTTGAGGTGATGCTAGCTCAGGGAAAATGAGGAAAGATCATTAAGGCAGTGCAAAGGCCCTGAGGTGGGAAAGAGATTCCTGTGTTCTAGAAAGTGAGAGAAGGCCAATGTGGCTGGAGCACAAAGATAGAAGGGAAGAAGCTCAGAACAAAGGGTAGCAGAAGCCTCATCGTGCAGGGCATTACCATATTAGCAATATGAGACTTTATGTCAAGACAGTGGGAGCCACTGAAAGGTCTTGAACAGATTTTTTTTTTTTTAACATGACTTGCATTTATGTGTTTGGTGCACGTAGAGCATTTGGCCTAGTTTCTGGCACAGAGGAGGTGTTCAATAATGAAGCTGACATTATTACCCCATTTTCCAGCTTTTCCACCTCTCCTGGGGACAGGGAATGGACACCACCTTGGCCCCACAGGCTGACTTCCCTTGTCAAAAGGACCAAAACTTTACTCTCATTTGGGAACAGGGGTTTCAATAGTCATCAACGGGGTGTCAGGCCACAGTGCCTATACTGCCCTTTGCTGCATTTAGAAGGGAGCCTGGGAGGTGGCTGGTGTCCAGAAGGGAGTCCAGCTCCCACCCACCCCATACCCATTAACAGGGAGAACAGGCAAGAAACAGGAAACAGGTGAGCTGACCCCACAGGGTACCTCCCCACAGGGAGGCCAAGACTGTCTCCTGAAGTTAGGGCTCAGGGAAGGGTCCCTCCAAACCGGAAGGACATGTCAAAGATGATGAGGAGAGTCAGGAATGCCCTGGCTGAGGACCGGGGGACATGCGAGTAGGGCCAGAGAACCAGGAAAGAGAAGAGTAAGAGAAAGGATGACAGATAGAACGCATTAACCATTTGCAGGGCAAATGGCCCTCCAGCCTCCTCCCCTCTCCCCGGAAAGAAGGAAACCCTTCTTCAGCTCTGATGCATCGGCCATGCCTTTTTCCCCTGCAAGCTTCCTGAAAAGGTTCAGTCTCTGCTTTCCCCACCCACTGCCTTCTAGCCTGTGTCACCACAGCCCTGCTGAACTATTCGGCCAAAAGTCACCAGGGACCTCGACTGGCCTCTCCGCAGGTGGGTTTCCTGTATTGCACTTTCATGACATACATCCTCCCCTGCTTGCACTGGTTTAGCCTTCCACAGACAACGCTGTTTCTCACCTGCTTCCTAAAATGTCAGTGCTCCCCAGAGCTCTGCCTGGACCCTCTTCTCTTGTCACCCAGCACGCACTCCAAGGCCACCCTCTGGGGCTCCCATCACCTCCTTGGAGCCAGCTGCTGGCTGTGGACAGTCCACATGGCTGTCCTCCACGTGGAGCACTGACCTCACTAACTCCTGATCATCTGGGAAGAACCTGTGCATCCCCTTCCCTCCCCCACCCCCACCAGACAGCCTGCTTTTCCTCCTATGTTCCTTACCTCCAACAGCGAACCCACCACCTGCCAATCACTAACACAAGCAACCTGCGAACCATCGGGGTCTTCCTCCTACCTGCCCCCTGCATCCAGTCAGAACCCATACAGGCAGTGCTGGCTGTACTCATCAACCGCTTCCCAAATCCATCCCTCTGGCTCCTCTCTTGCCTAAATCAATTGCAATAACTTACCAGTCCCGCGTGCTTCTTCTCTCAAACAGAGGGAGCTTTCTAAACACATAGTCGATCCTTATTATTCACAGATTCCATATTTATGAGTTCGTCTATTCACTAAAATGTATTTGTTTAACACCCCCCCCCCAACGAAATCAATACACTCGGTGCTTTCATAGTCATTCGTGGACGTAACCAGGGCAGCCAAAAATTTGAGTCCCCGACTTGCATGTCCCCAGCTGACAATGTTCGTGGTTTTGTTGTTTAAACTGGCCCCCGAGGGTAACACTGAAGTGCTGGCCAGTTCCTAAGCCCAGGCGGGCTATGTTGAGCCTTAGGGAGAAAACACATGCAGTTCGATGAGCTTCATTCCGCGAGTTACAGTGCTTTTGGCCATGCGATTAACGTTAATGATTCAACAATATATATTAAATAAGGTGTCTTTAAGAAGAAACATACATAAAACAAGGTTAGGTATTGATCAGCTGATGAAAATGCGGCCAGAACCTGGCAGAACCTGACACTGCATTTCCCCCACTGGCAAAGTTTCAGTATTTGCTAATTCAGTGTTTGCGGTGACTTTACGGAACATAAGTACCACAAATAATGAGAATCAACTATACCGATATGACCGTGTAGCTTCCTTCCCTCCCTCATGCCTCCCTCTGCGCACAAGATAAATCCAAACTTTTCGGCACAGTGTTCCAGGGTCTTTCAGGGTCCAGACTGCCCTTGCCAACCTTCCAGGTGTCTTCTGGTGCTCCCACAGCCCCCCACCCAGTCCACTCTCTAAAGGTCTTCTATCATCTTTCACGGAGCTCCTTTGCATACTCTGGGCCCTCTGCCTCGGAGGCCTCTCCTCCTCGGCTCCTCTTGGTGAACTCCTACACATCCTTCAAGATCCAACTTAAATGTTACCTTGTCCGGATCTCCCTCTGGCAGAATGTGACGCTCCCTTCTCTGTTGTATGTCCCTCATAGCACTTCTCACAATGTTTTACCTGATCCATCCGTGTGTCTCCCTCTCCTGGACTTGGAAATCATTTGGCGGGAAGAACGTAGAGGGGGATGGAGATGTGTGTGAATTTTTGCAGGGTGCATGAATTTCAGACATCATTCATTCAATAAACATAAATGAGGCCTAACTTGGTACGAGGCACCATTCTAGGCAGCAGGGGTAGAGCAGCAAACAAAACAAAGCACTGCCCCATGTAAGTGTGGCCTCTGTGTGTGTGTGTGTGTGTGTGTGTGTACATGTGGGGCTGCATTGTGCTTGCTGTGGACCTGGGAATTTTGTGGCTCCCCCAGGTTTTGCATTTTTAACCCAAAGACAGCACTCGTCCACATGAGGTTTCCTCTGGTATGCCTGTCTCCCCCTCCCTTCTCTCCCTCCCCTCCATCTTGGAGAGAAAAGGCATAGGAATAAGGAAAAGGGAGGAAGTCACTTTTTGTGAGTGTCCACCCTGTGCCAGGCGTGTGGGGGCAGATCAGTTCACACGCATCAGGGGTAGTCCTAAAGAGGGCTTCCTTTGTGCCAGGCACTGTTCTAGCACCGTGCCTCGGTTAGCTGGGTTAATCAGTGCACCAACCCTACCAGGTAGGCGATCTTACTGTCTCACTATGCAGATAAGAAACTGAGGCATCACATTGAGAGGACGAGGCAGAAGTGGGATTCTGGCCACGTACCCTATGTTCGGTCACTGCACTGCATTGTGCTCACTGTCTCCAAGGACACTCCGCATGGGCAAAAAAAAAAAAAAAAAAGTCTCATTGTACCTTGGAGAATAGGGAAATTTCCCAGGTCTAACAGTACCAGAGGTTGGGGCACCTGGGTGGCTCAGTCGATTAAGCATCCAACTTCGGCTCAGGTCAAGATCTCATGATCCGTGAGTTTGGCCCCACATCAAGCTCTGTGCTGACAGCTCAGAGCCTGGAGCCTGCTTCAGAGTCTGTGTCTCCGTCTCTCTCTGCCCCTCCCCTGCTTGCACTCTGTCTCTCTCTCTCTCAAAGATGAATAAACATTTTTTTAATAAAAAATAAATAAAAGTACCAGAAGTGAAAATCAAATCCAGAGGGCGTGAGATTCCAGATGCAGGGGTGTGAGGCCCAGAGATGCATGTGTGCTCACTAGCTCACTCAAAATAAATAAATAAACTTTAAAAAATAATAATAAAACAAGGGTTGGTGGAAAGGCTATTGAATGCAGTGTTGGGGGTCGGGGGGTTCTGTGTATGTGTGTGTGTTGGGGAGGGGGTGGCCTTCTGCACAATCCCTCATGCACCCAGGGTAGGGGTGTAATGACTGACCTGGATTCCAGCAGGCACAGGATGGTGGGGAAGGGGAGACTGGGCCCCGAAACCTGTCCCATGGCCTGTTGGCAGTCATGAGAGGCTGTGCAGCTGGTACTGGTCTTATCAGCTGGTAATCAAGGCCAAGTTGGTGAGTTCCTGGAGGTCAGGGGCTGGTCTGCTTTATGTCCTGCTCACAGGTCCCTAAAACTGTCTGTTGATGTGGATTGATTTGTTTATTTAACAAACAGGTCCTACCTGGAACCAGCTCAGTTAAGATCAACTATTCCAATACAGTTACGATGATGTGGAAGTTCAAGGCCATGGAAGCCCAGAGATGAGGCCCTAAGCCACCTGGAAGGGCATAGTCAGAGAAGTCTTCTTGGAGGAGTACCAGGCGATGAGAAGAGCGAGGGAAGGGCATCCAAGGGTGAGCAAGGGATGGGGCAAAGCATTTGGGCTGGAGACAGTGTTTGGGAGTCACTGTGCTTCCGAAGGTAACTGAAGCCATAAGGATGGAAGGCCAGAGAGCAGCCTGTAGAGTCCCAAGAAGCAGCATGGGGCATTTCTGGAGAAGGATGAGAAGTCAGGACAGACCTCAGGTCCTCTCACACAAGGCCGAGGATGAGTGGACAAGCCGAGGTTCAGAGTGGACCTGTGGCTCTACCCTAAGAGGATGCCAGGATTCTGGGCTCAGCACCCAAGCAAGAGTGAACCATGAACCCTTAAGTTTCTGGGCCTCCTCAGAGGCAGTCTGGGGAGGCTGGGGCCCAGCCAATGGCAGTGCCACGTACAGCTCCGCCTCCTCCCAGGCCAGCGGCACACCCGGCTGCCTGCGGACTCTGCAGGCTCCGTCCCAGGAAGGCGCTGCCCCAAACACCCTCCCTGGTTCTGACATGAGTTCCAGCTGCCTCCGACTGCCAGCTGCCAGGACCCTTGAGGAGTAGCCACTCAGGTAAGGCCACCTGTGTCCAGATGGACCCTTGGTGTACCTGGCAGAGGGAGACATCTCTGATGGAGAGGCGAGGGAGGCAGCCTGGACATATTCGCCACCCTGGGTTCTGGTGGGAGAGGAACAGAGGGCTCCTCCCTCCACTGCTCTGGGTTCTTTCAGCTCTTCCCAGCTGAGCAGAGGCAGGAGCCAGGGACCAAGTGGGAGAGGGGCTCACAGGGGTGCCAGAAGCTGAGCAAGCGAAGAGACTCTGCCTGGGCTTGCAAAGCCCCACCCCACCACACCCTAGGTGGGCTGGGCCAGAAGCCTCTGGGGACTAAGGGCTGGAGCCTCCTTGGCTGTTCCCTGTCAGGCTGCCAGGAGTTCCTCCCACCTTAGGCAGGACCGAGCAAAGATAAGTTGATGATTCACGACCAAGTGGTAGGTGGTATAGACAGAAGAGTGGAGAGACAGGGTAGGAGACAGGGTGGGAGCAGAGACGCCTCCAGCCTCCCTAACCTGACGTCCACCTCGTGGAGGAGAGGATGGGCACAGATCCCTTTCCTGCAACTTAGGGAAAGGGGTCCAGGCCCCAGAGTGCAATTCAAATCCCAGCTCTGCTGCTTCCCAGCTGTGCAAATATGAGCAAATTAATTAACCTCTCTGTGCTCCACTTTACTCATCCGCAAATTGGCAATAAAAAATAGCATACCCTTTCATACTATATTGGTTCGTGCAAAGTGCTCAGAACAGTGCCTGGTGTTGCATAAACACCCTATAACTGTTGGCTGTTATCACTACCCTGCCCATCTCTAATAGATACCACAGGCAGGACAGGGCAATGCCCAGTGCCTAGACCAGCGCTGGAAAGGGCACCAGGAACCCCTTACAGCAAGAGGCTGTGCAGTCTCCCTGAGGTCCTTGGGGATCCCAGCAGGTGAGACCACAGTACATGGGTCTCAGGGAACCACGCCCCAACCCAGGAACCAGGCAGAAGAACTCCAAGAGATCAAGTGGACACCACACACTCAGAATGGCAGTCATACTCCCTAAATGGAGTTAAATCTGATACCTGTGTGTTTATCACGCTGAACTCACCAGTGAAACTGACCAGAGCAGAATTTCCCATTTTGCTGTGTTGACAAGACTGCTCCATAAGATGATTTAAAAAAAAAAAGAAAAAAGGTTCTGTGGTCAAAGGAGTTTGGGCAATGCTACATATTTCGTTCCCCTTTTGGAGACTCACAGTGTAAACGTATTAGCATGGTCAAGTAAAGGGACCTATTTAACTTTGCTGAACCTGTGTTTGCCTACCTTTCTTGGACACAGAATCCTTTTCTCTCACTACTCCTGTTGCCAAACTATGGACAGGATTCCATGGAACCCCAGTTTGGGAATCCAAACTACAGCATACCAGGCTACTCTAGGAAGGCCATTGGATAAAGAGAACGGTTGTCCCCTACTTTATCTTTCAGCTGGATTGTCATTGGCCTTGCTTCTAGTGAGCTGCATTCCAGCAAGACATTGCCTGGGTATTTACAGATGGCAGTCTGGGGACAAGTTTCCAGCAGCCTCTCCAGCCCAGTCCCACAAGCCAAGGAAAGGGCAAAGACCGGGTTCCCCTTTGGAGGGGCTAAGAGGAGAGAGCGGGGCTCAAAAGGAGAGAAGTCTTCCTGAGGCTCGGCCCCCTGAAGAGGAGGGCCAGGGTCAGGACAGAGGGAAAGAGCAGAGTGTCCACCTACTTAAACCTTCACTCTGCAGGACTGTAAGACCAGAATCTCGGGGCCCTGGGAGGAAAGACTGACTCCCTGGACCCACCTTCATGCACTTTTATGGATAAGAGTTGGGTTCTGGATTGAATTAGCTGGGCTCAAATCCCAGTTCTGCACCTAACAGTTGTGCAATCTGCATAACCCCCAAACCTCAGTTTCCTTCATCTGCAAAATGGGGACAATAATAGAACCTAGCTCCTCTGTGGCTATGAGAATTAAATACAGATGATATACAGTATTTCTATAAGGTGCTCAGAGTGAGTGCTCTATACATGTGGGGAATTCTTATCATTTCTCAGCAGTAGCAGCCAACAGCTGGGTCCACCATGAACTGGGGGATCTTCGAGGGGCTCCTGAGCGGGGTCAACAAGTACTCCACTGCCTTTGGGCGAATCTGGCTGTCTCTGGTCTTCATCTTCCGCGTGCTGGTGTACCTGGTGACGGCTGAGCGAGTGTGGAGTGACGATCACAAGGATTTTGACTGCAACACCAAGCAGCCGGGCTGCTCCAACGTCTGCTTTGACGAGTTCTTCCCCGTGTCCCACGTGCGCCTCTGGGCCCTGCAGCTCATCCTGGTCACCTGCCCCTCGCTGCTCGTGGTCATGCACGTCGCCTACCGGGAGGCTCGGGAGAAGAAGCACCGAGAGGCAGTGGGGGAGGATGGCGGGCGCCTCTACCTGAACCCCGGCAAGAAGCGGGGTGGGCTCTGGTGGACCTACGTCTGCAGCCTGGTGTTCAAAGCCGGCGTGGATACCGCCTTCCTCTATGTGTTCCACTCGTTCTACCCCAAATACACCCTCCCTCATGTGGTCAAGTGCCACGCAGCTCCGTGTCCCAACACGGTGGATTGCTTCATCTCCAAGCCCTCAGAGAAGAACATCTTCACTCTTTTCATGGTGGTCACGGCCGCCATTTGCATCCTGCTCAACCTCGTGGAGCTGGCCTACCTGGTAAGCAAGAGGTGCCGTGAGGGCCTGGCAGCGAGGAGAGCCAGGGCCACGGGCGGAGGCCATCGCCCAGACTGTCCCACCTCTTCCTACAAGGAAGACGACCTCCTCTCGGGCGACCTCATCTTTCTGGGCTCGGACTCTCACCCTCCTCTCTTACCAGACCGCCCTCGAGACCATGTGAAGAAGACCATGCTGTGAGAGCGGCCTGGTCAAGCCTGGTTGGAAAGGGCCCGGCATCTCCCATGGGTGCAGCCTTGGGGGCGGGGGAGCTGAGCTGCAAGCAGGGGCAGGTAGGAGGGGGCGTCCTGCACCTGCCCCCTACTGTGGGGCCTCGGGAAGGTTACACCTCCACACTGAACCTTAATTTTTTTCTGCGTAAATTGGAGGCAAAGCCCACCTCGCTGGGTTTTTGCCGTGAGGAGGGGTTTATTTAGAGAATGGATGTGCCAGTGCCATCTGTGGGGGGGCACCCACGGTCAAGACTTAATAAAAGTCAACTCCTCCACTTGCTTCGAGCCGTGCTTCGTTTCTTCATCCTTTGTGACCCCTGTCAGATCACTGGGTCAACGTCTCTTGCCCTTGCAAAGGGCTGGACTTGAACCAGCCAGGGGGAGGAGCCGTCCCCTCCCCCAGAAAAAGTCCCCAGCACTCCTGGGGGTCATGCCAATTGCTCAAGCTCAAGACAAGCCTTTATCCCCAGTTGGAAATTTAAGCCCAAGGGCTGTCTGCAAACATAATGGGGCTTAGCACGTGGGGACGTGTGTGTTGCAATGGAAAGTTCGTGAACTTTTGAGTCAGAACACTTGCATTCGAACCCATGTTCCACCGGGACTCTGGAAAAGTGACTTCAGCTCCTCTCTAAAGTGGGTTAATAACGTGGAGCCTGGAGGGGCTGGGGGGTGCTGGATGAGCTCATGGCTGTGGATGGGGTAAGCCAGCTGTAAAAGGCCACATAAATGTTAATCATTGGTATTAGGAAGTGCTCAATAAATGCTTGTGGGAAATCAAGCAGAAGAGCCCCTCCCTGGCTGCACATTAATCCTCACTATCCCAGCCACCGGGACAGTCAGAAAGGACACAGGCCCAAGGCCCCTCTGCAGCCCCCACCCAGGAAGACCCTGACTTCCCTGCAGGCCTTCCCCAGGGACCCAGGTCTACGGAGACAGACAGGGAGGCTATGCCTGGCCCCATGCCAGCTGGGACGTTCCATGCTGCTGGCCTGCATTCCTTGTCTCCACCCGAGCAGCGGTATCCTTGTCTGAAAAACCAGAATCCGTCCCTCCCACCCCCACACAGCTCACCAGCAGCCCAAGCTCTAGTCCCCAGAAACGTCTCCACCTGGGTGCAACATGCTCCTGGGCTGAATCAAGGTTGCCCCTCTCCACATATACCACCTGCTGAGGACCCCAGAACCGTGCTTCTGAAAAGGGCAAGAGAGAGGCCTGGGGACAGAGGGACTAGGGGCAATAAGGCAACTGGAAGGGGCTAGGAGCAACAGACAGGGGCTAGCGTTGGGGCTGACCTGGGCCCTGACATGAGAATACAAGGCTCCTGCACTGCCTCCCCCCCTCCAACAGTTCCACCTACATACCTGCCAGCCCAGGGAGCCAGACCCAGCCATGCCCATCCAGGCTGGAGAGAAGGCGTGGGCCAGGGGAGAAGAGCCACACAGGTGTTTGCTCTGAATATGTGCCCGGGGAAGTCCGCCCGCCGGCCCACCCGCTCACTCTCCCTTGGCTCATTGGCTCAGAAAGCTCCACCCCGAAGAGGAGTGAGGAACAAAAGCTGCCTCTGGGAGGCCCTCAGGCACACAGACAAGCCCAGGGACCAGAGAGTGGCTGCTAGACCCAAGAAAGGTGAGGACCCAATCGGGGGCCGGAGAGGGGGCTGGGAAGCAGGGACCAGGTGGGCTGAGGAACCTCGTGAACTCAGGCTGCAGGCTGGGCTCCTGGGAGGAAGAAAGAGGACAGAGGATCCCTGGAGAAACCCCAGGGAAGCCCCAAGGAGGGGAGGGGACATCCTGCCAGACCAAAGGGAGGACAGAGGACCAGAGAAGAGACAAAGAAAAGGAGGGACCAGGAAGAGAGAGTTTCTGCTCAGTTCAGCAAACATCTATTGCGTGCTCTCGGGGCCAGGCCTGGTGCTGAGTCCTGGGGGAACAGATGATCCAGGCGTAGAGGCTGCCCTCCAGACGCTGACAGTCTGGTGCAGGAGACAGGTAAACAGGCTATTTGAACACCAGTGATCCATTCTGCCATGAGAGATAGAGGAGGGTATTCAGAAAATGTCCCAGGGTGAGAAGCTCTGAAGACGGTGAGGTCTGAGTCAGGGATGGGGCGGGGGGGCTGGGGCAGGAGAGAGAACCTGATGGCTCTCCAGATAAGGGGGTGTGGAGGACAGAGCACATCGGACAGAGGCCCGACCAGGAATAATGGGAGACCTGGCTGACAATCAGAGAAGACAGGTGTCCCTGAGAACAAGTACATGATCAGGGGTGGACCGAGCCAGAATCCTGCCTTTGTCCCTTTCCCAGGCCCTCCCTAAAGCCGAAATGGTTGGAATTCCAGAGGAACCCACTGTGGTCAGGACAGTCAGCGCTCGCACGGGTGCAGGGAAGGGGAGGCGCATGGGGCCAAACCGCCACAGCTCCAAAGAGCCTATTTAGTGTGGGAGGAAATGTCCAGGCTGGGGATGCCCTGGGCCTCTCAGTGAGGATGGTTATCACTCAGGGGTTCTTCAAAGAGGCCAATGTGAACACACCCAGCACAGGGCCTGGCTCATGTTGGTGCTCATTAGAAGCTGGAGGATAATGATACACACCCCTCCTCCCCTGCCCCTGTCGAGCCCCAGCAGCTGGCAGGAGGGCAAATCATCCAACCTGCACCTTCTTCCTGTTTCTGTAGAAGTCATGCTATCCACAGAAACTTGGGGTCACAGAAGTTGGCAGGCACATCCATGGAAGATGGTTACCTTTCACGTTTATCCATTACCCTGTAGAATAAAACATCCCCTGATTTTGGAGCTGGAAGATGGGAGTTCAAGACCAGCTCCACCATTTCCAGCAGGGGGAGGCCTTGGGTAGGTGGCTGTCTAGGCCTTAGTTTACCCACTGCCCCCCCCCCACTCCATGAAATGGGGATAACAGCCATCCCTACCCCCCCCACCACCACCACCACCAAGTCATTGCAGGTGAGGACGTGATGACAAGGTGGTTCTGAAAGGGTTTTGCCAATCGCACCTTCAATAAAGGGCACCCATTTCCAGGCTCTCCCAGGCCTCGTGGCCCCCACCCCGGAGTGGGCACTCGCGGTGTAGACCGTCCACGTGAGGAAGCAAGGACACAGTCGGCATGAACTGGGCGTCCCTGCAGGGCCTCCTGAGCGGGGTCAACAAGTACTCCACGGCGCTAGGCCGCATCTGGCTGTCGGTGGTGTTCATCTTCCGCGTGCTGGTGTACGTGGTGGCCGCAGAGGAGGTGTGGGACGACGAGCAGAAGGACTTCGTCTGCAACACCAAGCAGCCAGGCTGCCCCAACGTCTGCTACGACGAGTTCTTCCCCGTGTCCCACGTGCGCCTCTGGGCCCTGCAGCTCATCCTGGTCACCTGCCCCTCGCTGCTCGTGGTCATGCACGTCGCCTACCGCCAGGAGCGGGAGCGGAAGCACCGCCTGAAGCATGGCCCCAACGCCCCGTCCCTGTACGACAACCCCAGCAAGAAGCGGGGCGGGCTCTGGTGGACGTACTTGCTGAGTCTCGTTTTCAAGGCTGCCGTCGACTCTGCCTTCCTCTACATCTTCCACCGCCTCTACCAGGACTACGACATGCCCCGGGTGGTGGCCTGCTCCGAGTCCCCTTGCCCCCACACTGTGGACTGCTACATCTCCCGACCCACGGAGAAGAAGGTCTTCACCTACTTCATGGTGGCCACAGCTGTGATCTGCATCCTGCTCAACCTCAGTGAGGTCGTCTACCTGGTGGGCAAGAGGTGCCTGGAGACCTTCAGCCCGAAGCGCCAGCGGTCTCCACGCCGGGATCACCTGCCCGATACGTGCCCCCCATATGTCCTCTCCCAGAGAGAGCACCCCCAAGATGGGAACTCTGTCCTAATGAAGGCCGGGTCGGCCACGTTGGATGCAGGTGGGTTTCCATAACCTGTGAGGTTGGCGGCTGGGACCACCGGGCCCATGGTCTGTTCCCTAAGGCCACCGCAGGGCAGTGGCCTCTTTTCTGCAGCAGGGCAGGTGAGGAAGACGGTTGTGGGGCTCAGGAAGCACCCCCATGGGCCAGTGCTGGAGAGCAGCTTGGTCTCTAGGTCCTGAGCCCCGGAGGAGGGAGGTTGACGGCTGGTGGGGATTTTGTATATGGCAATGGGGTATGTCAAAACCTTAATAAATGTGATTTTCCCAGTATTTTGTAGACCAGGTGGGGAGTGGCGGGTAGAAGTGTCAGGGGGGTTCACCATGGACCTCAGAGAGGAGCCACAACCACTCAGTGGGTGCCTGCACCCCAGAACCTCAGATCCAAGGTCATCGATGCATCACACACACACACACCACCACACCACACACACTCACACGCACCACACAACATATACCACACATACACACACAGAGTGTGCCCCCAGGACGTGGTAGGAATGCCAAGAGGTGGCTCCAGGGGTGTCTGGACTCTGCAACCAGCCTTGGTCTGCAACCAGCTGGCCAAGGCAGGAGGAGTGGGATCCCAGGAGACCCTGGGCCCAGCACAGGTCAGTTCTCAGTGGGAGCCCCTGCAGTGAATGTGCATGGTTCAGGAGGCCTCGGCCCCTCCCCCATTCCAGCCTCCCTCACCCTGCCCATCACACTCCTCAGAGAGAGAGTCTCCCTGAGGGTATCAGGGGAAGGCTGGGAGGGAGGGGAAGGTGCTGAGAGTGAGCCCAGGATGGGGAGTCTGTAGAGATATCCCCACAGGCCACGGACCTATTGAGAACATCAGAGCTACAGGGTCCCTCCCAGAGCCTCCAGTCTGAGGAAATCCCCCTGTCTTCACCAGACACACATTTCCTCATCCTCCCACCCCCATCCCCACCACTCAGACCTTGACCCCTCCCCAAATCACACCTCCAGTATGGACCTGCCTCAGAGCCAGAGCCCCCACCAACAGCCCAGGGGAACAACCCTCCGGGAGGCCCCCAGGCCTCCTCCAGTCAGCAGCTCCCATGCTGACCACACCTACCGTCCTCACACATCACCGACTCCCTGACCATGAATGGCACCCCAGCCACCCAGTTGTCCCAGCCAGGAGCTGGCCTGACACCCTCATGCCCTCCCCGTCTCCCAGCCTCTCACACCCCACAAGCCAGTGCCAGTGCAGTTCATCCTGCTAACTCCAACCCTAAATGTCTCCTGAATCTGTCCTTCCTTTCCCACCACCCTTCCACCATGGGGACAGAGTAGTCCTTCTATATATGAACCTGACTCTGGCATTCTTCCTGCTTTAAAAATTCTTCCACTACTGCCACAACCCTCCATTGCCCTCAACCTGACCCCTGCTGGCCTCCCCAGTGTCACCCCTGCTTCCTCCCCCCTTGTTCCCACCAATAATACCAAAGGGCTTATGGGTCCCCAACCAGACACATCATGCTGTGTCATGCCTCATGCCTTCGCATATGTGTTCCTTCTGCCTGGAATACCCTTCCAATCTCCCCTGGGATGCTTCCTTGAACCCCACGGTTCAAAACCTTAAACCTAGCCTGTGCCTTTGCCTTTGCCCATCAGTCTGTGAGCCCTTCACGGGCAGGACGCTGACTCACTCAGGTCCCCAGCTACCTTTAATAAATGTTTGGTAAATGAGTAAATGGGCTATGAGCTGCCTGGCGGAAGAGACCTGTCTTGTTTATCTGAATCCTTCACCACACCTAGCCCAGGAAGCACAGATAAGTGTCCTCTCATTTGCTTATAGATTCCATTATTGTTGCTGTTTTAACTAAATCTAGCCTAAAGATTTCATTTATAGTTAAGGAAACTGGCCTGGAGAGGGCCCACCTAGCTGGGCTGTGTCTCTAGTGGTCCATAGAGAGCCTCTGTGCCCCACGCCCAATTACGGGACAAGATCAGGAGTCACTTCTTAGGTCAGGGTCCCTGGAAACAGAAACAACAGCAAGAATTTGTTTGCATGTGGTGGAAGGAGCAAGAGAAGCAGGCTAGGGAGGGGAGCAAACTGAGCTGGGTATGGGCTCAGGGAAACGGCCTTGGCCTGATCCCTGTGGGGTGAGAGGCCTTTGGATCATAAATCCCATCTCTGAGTTGTCCCAGCAAGAAAGGGCATCAAGCTTTGGAACTCCCATACCAGTCAGTCATTGGCTTCAGGCAACCCCATGGGCAGCAGGACTGACAGGAAGGGGTAGGCGGTTCCTATTCAATCAAGGTCAATTCTCCAGGGACAGCTAGAAGCCACGAGTGCCCTATATTCACAGCAGCTGGGGAATGGTTGTCCCCCAGTAAAGGGGACATGGGCAGGGCACCAATACCATCCACTGAACTCCTGTCCCCAGGAAATAAGGGTGGCTCTACCTCCAATCCAGACCAGAGCTGTGGCCACCCGATCCCAGAAAGCAGGCTGATGCTCTCAACCAGTTCAGAACCAGGTGACCCCATGCTTCTCAGACCAATGAAGCCCCCACCAGCCATAGCCATATCCCTCTGAGATTCCAGATTCCCCATTCCAGTTTCTGCCAGCATATGGTGAGTGAATCCTGGGACCTGACTACTCCTGTGGCAGCCCTGTTCATAGGTGCTGTTCTCGGAGATCCCAAGTCCTGAGCCAGTGACCCAGAGAGTGGTGGAACACCATCTGAGCCACTAGCCATGGAACTTTTTTTTCTCAGTCCTGCCCACACTCTCAAGGCCCCCCCACAGCCCTCACTACCACTCTCAGAACTTCCCATCCCCCTTCTTTTTTTATAATTTTTTTTCAACGTTTATTTATTTTTGGGACAGAGAGAGACAGAGCATGAACAGGGGAGGAGCAGAGAGAGAGGGAGACACAGAATCGGAAACAGGCTCCAGGCTCCAAGCCATCAACCCAGAGCCCGACGCGGGGCTGGAACTCACGGACCGTGAGATCGTGACCTGGCTGAAGTCGGATGCCCAACCGACTGCGCCACCCAGGCGCCCCCCATCTCCCCCTTCTTGAACTCCCTTCGCTCAGCTCAGGCCCCTGCCATCTGTCTCTTCTGCCTTCTGCCCCACCCCCATTGCTGCCACCTCATTGCTTCTAGCTCATTGAAGACTTGAGGACACAAGTCAGGGTCTTTGGGTATTCTCTCATGGCCCAGGGCTGCCGGAAACATCTGGGCGTCACTCTGTCCTTTTCATTCCATGCCGTCGGTGCCTCTCATGACCTCCTCCTCTGTTCCATTTAGCTACCCACTCACAGGACCACACCCCAGACTTTGTCTTCACCCAGTACTACTCCACCTCTAGAATCTCCCACTTGATTCAAGCCAACAAATATTTATTGTTCACTTTTACGTGACAAGCCCCACGCTAGGTGCCAAGGATCAGACACAGTCCCTAATCTCATGGAGGTTATATCCCATGAAGAGAACAGCTCTTAGCATCCTGGAGTGCACAGGGTGCTGAGGGGAGGGGGGAGGGAGGAGGGGGGAAGGGGATCCAACATCCAGGGATTCAGGAAAGGCTTCCCTGAGACTTCTGAAGCCCACACCTAGAGAAAGAAGAGGATTTTGCCAAGCAGAGCAAGGAGGGGATGCCAGGTGAAGGGACAACATGAGAAAGGCATGGAGGGAAGAGCAAGGACAGGGTGACCAGGACAGGAAGTAACCCAGAAGGGCTGGAGCCCAGTGAGGGGGCTGGCAGTAAGAGTCAGGCCCAAGTTGGCAAGGGCTACATCATGCAGAGGTTTCATGGTAAAGCCCTGTTAAGGATTTTGGACTTCATCCTCAGGACAATGAAAAGTCACTGGAGAGACTCAGCACAGAGGTAAGATGATCTCATGTGCAGTGTCTCTGGTTAATGTGCAGAAGGGCCAAGGCAGGGCTACTTATTTGGAAACTGATGCAATAGTCCAAGTGACAAACAACAATGGCCTCAACAAGGGTGTGTGCATTGGGGATGTAAAGAAGTTGCTGGATTTAAGAAAGATTTACGAGATAGAATCAGATCAATTGGGTGATTTGAGTGGGTGTGCGGATCAGGGAGAGAGGAACCGTAGTGACGCCCAGGTTTCTTCTCAGGGTGGTGGTGCCATTTCCCCAGGGGAGAGGCAGGTTTGAGGGACATAGTGATAACTTCAGTTGCAGACACGTTGAGTTGGGGAGACAAATAAGATATCTTGGTTATCTCCTCTTGTTCCTGGACCACCTTAGCCCCTGGATCACCTTCTCTCTCTCTAAGGCTATGCGTATTACCATTTCTGGTGACCACATCTAACACCTACCTCGCCATGCTTTGACTTCCTTGTTCCCCTCCATCTTTAGTCACCCACATATGTCTTGTCTTAACAAGAGCTGCATCATCTCCTAGCTCACCCACTCTGCTTCCCGCTCCAGCGCTCCCTCTGCCACATCTACTGTTTCACCATCCATCATCAGCCCCTTTATGTCCTCCCTCCCCTCTTTTCCCAGCTTAGACTCTGTGGGCCCCCCATAGATGTGTCCTGCTCTCCCTTGCCATTGCCTGCTGCTATAGTCACTCACCAGGCAAGACAAACCCCAGTTAAAACCAGCTCTCCATGTGGCACCCATTCCAGAGCACCTGGAGAATAACACAACTGCACTGACTGGTTTCAGTGGAAACTTCTGAGTACAAAGCTCCAGTGGGCACTCAGCACCTCAGGCAAGTCTACATTTTCCTAAAACTTTAACCCTAGTCTCTGAGATGACTATATCATACCTTCTCCTCTTGCCCCCTTTTGCCTAAACCTCCTCAGCTGACAGGCAAGCATTATGCGCCCCTTCACTCTGCCTTCTCCCCTGTGACACGGATGAGCGCCCCTGCTCCTGATACCCCCTCCTCTTGGACACTGGACCCCTCACCTCTCACCCCTCTGGACTGTGCTCCACAGCTATTGCCTCACAATTCTGTAAAAATGCTATAACGTTGTCCTCTCTCTTTCTGTCATTCCCTCTTGACATCACATCCTTCTCCAGCTACTGCCCCCTTTGCAAAAAACAAAACTCTCTAAAGGTGGTCTATACTTGCTGTCTCCACCTCCTCATCACATTTACTCATTCTAGTCAGGACTGTTCTTCCCAAGTTCACCAATGGCCAACAAGCTGCCAAATCCAGTGGTTGGTTCTTCAATCTCATCTTACTCCCCCAGCAACATACAGCCACTGAGAGCTCCCTCCTCAAACACCATCTTCCTTTGGCTGCCAGGAAGCACCCTGTCCTGGCTTTCCTCCCACCACATTGAGGGGCCCTCCTTGATCTCCACCGATGCTTCTTCTTCCTCTTGCTGGTCTCTAAATGCAGGGTGCCTTAGGGCCCAGTTCTCTACCCTCTTTTCCCCTCTGTGATCTTGTCCAGTACCATCTATAAAAACCATCTATAAACCAATGGCTCCCACATTTATATGTTCCCACCTAACCACTCCCATGAGTGTTGGACTCATATATCCAACACTTCCTTTCAGTCATCCAAAACAGAACTCCTGATCCTACTAACAGAGAACAGATTTATGTTCTCTCCCAGTCTTCCCACCTTGGAAGAGGAGATCCCCACTCACCCAGCTGCTGAGTTCAAAAACCTACATGCCTCTTTCTTCACAATTATATCCACACCATTAACAAATCACATTGGATATAATTCTAAGTTCAAAGTCCATTCCCTTCAGACCATCTCCAAGTGCTTCCATCCCAGGCCAAGCCACCTCACTGAACATCTGGATACCTGCAGCAGCTGGCCCCCTCCTCTCTTACTCCTCTGCTATTCCTTCTGCACATGACAGCCTGAGAGATATTTCAACCAAGATCAGTCAAGTCACCCCCTTGCTTAAAACCCTCCGAGTGGCTTCCATAATGGCCATAAAAATGAAAATTAACCATTCTTGGGGCATCTGGGTGGCTCAGTGAGTTGAGCGTCCGACTTCGGCTCAGGTCATGATCTCATGGTTCATGAGATCAAGCCCCACATCAGGCTCTGTGCTGACAGGGCAGAGCCTGCTTGAAATTCTCTCTCTCTCTCTCTCTCTCTCTCTCTCTCTCCCTCTCTCTCTCTCTCTCTCTCTCTCTCTCAAAAATAAATAAATAAACATTAAAAAAAAAAGATTTTGTTCCAAAATTATCCCCCAGGTAGGAAGGATTTGTTTTATATCCAAGTCCTTACCAAGTCTCTCACATTGTGGGGCATGCTCTCAATTACTGCATTTTGAAAAACAGAATGCTCTTTGGGGGAAACTCATTAGCCTGAAATTACCCCAATCAATGAAGTCTTGGATATCCACAGAGGTCACTGGGTAGAATCAGAAAAAATGGAGGCAAAGACATTTCACACAGATTCCATCATTACTCCCAGTGGTATGACCTTCCAATTGCAAATATTTTCTTCCTAGGCAAGCCCTTAAAAAAACAAAACAAAACCACATTAAGAACAATAAAAAAAAAAGTGGTTGTGTTAAGGAGATGACATATACACACCTACCAGATGAATTTTTTTTAAGCCATACAACCTAATATTACGCAACTGGGTTTTGTGGAGAGAATAAAGTTCTCAGTATCATTCACAGACTTAAAAAGCACTATTTCACAAATAACTTGGACAAAAATAACGTTTGTGTGTTTTGTAAAAGGTTAATGATAACAAACAAAACTCTAATGACTATTAACCCAGGTGTTACAGAAAAATGTTCAAAGTTTAAAGAAAATTGCTTCATAAACTATTCAGGGTAGAAAAAAATAATAGGTTTACTACATTGTTCTATATAATGTGATTTTTTATTTTTTTTTAACGTTTATTGATTTTTGAGACAGAGCATGAATGGGGGAGGGGCAGAGAGAGGGAGACACAGAATCTGAAACAGGCTACAGGCTCCGAGCTGTCAGCACAGGGCCCAATGTGGGGCTCGAACTCACGGACCGCGAGATTATGACCTGAGCCAAAGTCGGACGCTTAACCGACTGAGCCACCCAGGCGCCCCTATAATGTGATTTTAAAAACAGGTTGCAAACTCTAGAGAATATTGTGCTAAGTGAAATAAGTCAGAGAAAGACAAATACCATATATATGATTTCACTCATATGTGGAACTTAAGAAACAAAACAAATGAACATAGTGGTAGGGGGGCAGGAAAAGAGAGACAAATCAAGAAACAGACTCTTAACTATAGAGAACAAACTGATGGTTACCAGAGGGGAGCGGGGTCCAGAAATAGGAGAAATAAGTGATGGGGATTAAGAAATGCACTTGTGGGGCGCCTGGGTGGCTCAGTGGAAAATGGTGGCTGGGAGAAGAAAAGAAAATGAAAGGGTGTTCGTCGCGAAAGGATGGGAGCAGTCAATTTTTTCCTTTTGTTACGGTTTAAGAGACTTGGGAATATTTAAATAATAATGAAATGAATCCAGTACACAAGAAAGGAGGTCAAGGTCCCCCTAAAGCCAGAGGGAATGGGATGCAGAGCCCAGATGGAGGCACATCGGCTACTGTAACAGGAGGGAAGGAAGAAGTGGGGAGACAGGTGCAGGTCACCCCCGTCTCTTACCACAGCCTCCCCACCGCCCTCTCACTTAGCTCCTCCCTCAACATCTGCCCATGTTTATGCAACAGATCGACAGGGGACCTGAGAGGCACCTCCAGACCTGACCCCATGACCTCCCAACCTGCTAGCCCCTCCTACATTCACTTCCTTCTGAATCTAGCCTAGGATTGGGATCCAGAGTCTCTCGCACCACCCTCACATGAGAGCTCTTAGACCGGTGTCTGTCCTCCCCTCTAGACTGCAGTCTCTCTGAGAGCCAGAACAGTACCCATCTGGTTTGTCAGTGTATCCTCAGGCCCTGCATCATGCCTGGCATACAGTAAAAGGGTAAGAAGTATTTGCTGATACAGTAAAAGGGTAATAATGAGATAATGACTGGAATGAACTGCTGTCCTACCAATTTCCCCATCGTCCCTCTGTCCCTCCTATCTAGCAGGACTCCAGGCCCAGATCAGTCCAACAGTGCTTTCCCATGGCTGCACCCTGTGCTGGGCTCTGCTCCAGTGAACCCAACAGCCAACCAGAGTGAGGTCACTGCAAATCCGTGTTCTCCCGCCCCACCTGACAGCCCTCGTTCTTCCCTGCTTTGGTCTGTCTGCTGTCATTTATGGTGGCGTTTGGCCTTCTCAGTCTTCTCCACTCCCCTCGAACCCTCTAGCCAGTTCTATCTTATCTTTATCCCACGTCTCAGAGAAAGCAAAAGCTATCCAAGAATGCTCTCCTGTTGACTGCCACCAGACCAGTCGCCCTCCCTCCTTTCCCCCAGCACAGTAAAAGGGGTGAGCTCACTCCCCTTAACGCTTTAAAACCCCCACCCCCACACCCTATGCCGAGGACTCCTCTCTCCCACCCCCTCCTGCCTTCCTGTTTCTTCAACCTCTAGCTCTCTCCTGGCTCTCCTGGCACTTAAGCAGGCTCACACCTCTCCCATCCAAAAATCAAAACAAAACCCTTCCTTGACCCCATGTCTCCCACAAGCATCTCCTTATCTCTTTCTTGGCTTTTCCAACTGTGCATCCTAAAACAGGTCTACACTCACCATTCTGACTTCCTCATCTCCCACTCCCTCCCACCAGCTATGATCAGTCTCTGCTCCATCACCCCACTCAAACCACCCTGCCCTTGCCAAGGGCACCTAAGATTCCTTTGTCACCAAGTCCAGCGGGCACTACCATTCCTTGAGCCAGGAGCCATTTAACAGGGTAAACAGCCCTCCCTCGTTGTACCTCTTCCCATATCACAGACACCTTGTACGTTCTGTCCACCTGGCCCTTCTCCAAGGGGGAGTTAAAGGCGACTGCCAGGCGTGCCACCGGGCCTCTCGACTTCAGGGTGGATGTGTGTTCCAGGTGGGACCATTCGGGGTTCTTCCCCAGATTATTTGAGTCTTTCCTAAGGGAAACTTGGGAAAGTGTGAGCTCAGAGCCCATCACCATGAGCAAAACCATGTGCAAAAGCCCTTCAACACATGGAGAGAAGCCAACGGTCAGAGAGGAGCAGAGGTGAGGCCAGCTGGAGAGGCTCTAGACACAGCCAGACCTGGCTCTACTGAGTGCTTCTGGGGCTCTAATACATCCCTCCCCTCCTCGTGTTTCTACAAAGCAATCAAGTGCCCAAACTAATTCAAGTCAGATTTCTGTCATTTGCAAGCAAGAGCACTGACTAATACACTCAGGCTTCTTCAGTTTTCCTGATGCTCCAGTCATACCCCCTCAGTCTCCTTCAACATCCCCCATTGGGGTGGTCCTCGGGGCTCTTCCCAAGCTGTTTGCTCCCCTCAGGCTCCACTCCCTCCCTGAGTGAGCTCCCCCTTTATCATGTCCTTCATCACCATCTGGACACTGCTGACTCCAAATCTGTATCTGCTTACAGATTATTTCCTCATCTCCTATTTTTCCCTCATAGTCCTCATTTTTCTTAATATTTCTATTGTGATAAGATATACATGAAACTTCCATTTTAACCATTTTTAAGCACACAATTCAGTAGAGTTAATTTCATTAATAACGTACAACCATCACCACTATTTCCAGAACTTTCTAATTACCCCTAACAGGGGCACCTGGACGGTTTAGGTAGTTAAGCGTCTGACTCTTGATTTCAGCTCAGATCATGATCTTACCATTTGTGAGACTGAGCCCTGTGTCAGACTCTGTGCCAACAGCATGGAGCCTGCTTGGGATTCTCTCTCTCTCTCTCTCTCTCTCCCCCTCTCTCTCTCTCCCCCCCCTTCCCCTGCTTACATGTATATGTGTGCTCTAAATAAATAAATAAACTTTAATTCTCCCTAACAAAAACTCTGTACTCACTAAATAATAGCCCCTACTCACTCCTCCACCCAGCCCTTGGTAGCCTCTAACGACTACTGTCTATGGATTTACCTATTCTAGACATCCCAGAGATCATACAATATTTGTCTTTTTGTGTCTGGCTTATTTCAGTTGGCATATTGTCCTCAAGATTCATCCATACTGAAGCATGTATCAGACATGACTCCTTCGTATGGCTGAATAATACTCTACTGTATGGACATACCACCTTTTTGTTTGTCCGTTCTTCCTTTTGATGGACATTTGGGTTGTTCCCAGCATTTGTCTTGGCTATTGTGAATGGTGCTGCTATGACCACCCATATCTGAACCTGAGTCCCTCTTTTCAGCTCTTCTTGGCCTTTACCTAGGTGTGGACTTGCTGGGTCATATGGTCATCCTGCATTCTTTTGGAGGCACTGCCGATCTGTCTTCCACAGCAGCTGCACCATTTTCACACTGGCACCAGCAGTGCATGAGGGCTCCCCTTGTTCTTCTCTTTCCTGTCCCTGTCCCATGCATCCAGATGCCTCTTGCACATCCACACATGTGTGTTCCACGGACACCCCAGCAGGGCATTTGGATGCAGAGGAAAATTTGGTTGTGTGAACAACCAGTGCTGAGCCACACCCCACCCCTGAGGATCTGGGATGGGCTGTGTTGGGCATGAAGTGAGGCTCAGTGTTGGAGTGACACTGTCTGATGCTCACCTGAATCATAAAAATGGGGGGTTTACAAGTCATGTCTGAACACTCTCATGGTCTTGTCAAGATGACTGCACTGGAATATCATCAAACACACATGTCATTTAGCCAGCTCCAGATACAATGAGCCTATCATTTTTTTTTTTTTTTTTTTTTTTTTTTTTTTTTTTTTCCTGCTTCTCCCAACCTGCTTTCTTTCTTGTGCTTCCCAGCTCGGCCAATGGCAAACCATCTACTCAGGTGCCTATATCAGGACCTCCCCAGTTTGTAGAAACAGCAAGTTCAGGAACCACAGCCCTGCAGCCCAGTCCCAGTCTAGGCTCTACTTCCTGAGGCCCAGGGCCCATCACCTCCTCAACCCAGAATCAAGGCTCCAGAAGCTCCCACACTGCAGGTGGCAGGCTGATTTCAGGCAACTGGCACACATTTCACCCCAGGCTGGCTTCATCAGCCCACACCTTTGCAGCTCAAAGGACAGCCCAAGCAAAGACTTCTTCCTCATCCAGAAGGAGAGCAGAGGCTGGGTGAAGACAGACAAATTCAGACAGACAGACAGCCCACCTGTCCCTTAATTACCAGGTGTTTGAGCCTAGTAGCAGGAAGGAGGGGAAAGAGATGAGGCTTAATCAGTGAGGGCTTCCTGGAGGAGGCAGGTGGCCAGGGAAGGACTTCTAGAGGGTAGGTAGCTGGGACACTAAGCTAAAAGGAAACTGGTGAGGGGCGCCTGGGTGGCTCAGTCGGTTGGACATCTGACTCTTGATTTCAGCTCAGGTCATGATCCTGGAGTTGTGATTTCAGGCCCTGCATTGGGCTCTGCACTGGGTGTGAAGCCTACTTTAAAAAAAAATTGAAGAAGGGAACTGATCAAACACCTGCTCTGTGCTGGCCTGGGATGGGGGTTTATTGTGTGCATGTATTTACTCGTTTGGCAAGTACTTTGTCTACAAAGTGCCAAGCACCATTTTAGGCACTGAGGATACACCAGTGGACACAACAGACCAAAAAAAAAAAAAAAATAGCTGTCCTCACAGCCTCTAGTGATGGGAGAGACAATTAACAAGAAGAATATGCAAAATATAAAATATGTGATGTGATCATAGTTGCTAAGGAGAAAATTTAAGCAGGAGAGAGAGTGTGGGGAGGGAAAGGTCAGTTCTAGATGGGGAGGCCAGGGAAGGCAAGGCAGCACCCGGCACAGAGAAAAGCAAGCACACAGGCCCTGAGGCTGGGAAAGACCCTATGCAGACCCATGCACAGCAAAGAAGTCAACAGGCCGGGCAGCAAGAGAGCTGAGGGCCATGGAAAACAAGGCCAGAGTCCTCAGGTGAGGCCTGAGAAGGACCACCTCACACAGGCCATCCTGATACCCCTGGCTGTCACTCTGAGTGAGCAGGAAGCCTGAGCAGCGCTTTAGGGAAAAGAGGGGGCACAATCCCCTTGGTGGCTGCGTCAGCAATGGATGAATGGGGGCAAGGACAAAGCAGGGTGACCCGTTATGAGGCTACTGCAGTAATCCAGGAAAGAAACAAGCCGTGGGTTTGATGTTACCAGGATAACCTTAACAGAATCTGTGAGAAGCGACCAGATTCTACTAACAAGTAGATGAGTAACATTGCCATTTACTGGAAGAGTAAGTAAGAAGGATGGAGAGGGATGTAAGGAGCAGGTTGCTGGGTAAAACACAGGACAGCCAGCTAAATTTTAATTTCAAAAAAAGAATAGATAAGTGTCTTTTAGTATAAGGAAGTCCCATGTACAATCTAAAATTCAATTTTAACTGAGCACGTGATTCGGGGTATGGTTTTACTTAAGGGGAGGGGCGTTTACTTGTTTTCTTTGTCCCTAAATCTGACAATCCTACTAAAGGAAGGAGTTAGATTGGGGACAAGGTGAGTCTGCTATACTTACTAGACACTGATAGGAGAGGTGGACGGGCGGCTACGCACATGAGCCCAGAGTTCAGGGGGCTGGTCTGGCTGGAGATAAATAACTATCTAGGAGTTGTCACCCTAATTCTGATTATTTTAAGCCCTGAGACTAAATGGCACTGCCAGGAGAAGGAGCGGGGCCAGAGGAGAGAAGGAGCCTAGGACTGAGCCCCAGGGCACCTCAATACTTCAACGTCAAGGAGATCTGGAGGACCCAGCAAAGGAGACGGAGAAAGAAAAACCAGAAAGGAAAAAAAGTCAGGAGAGTGTGACATCCTAGGGACCAAATTCCTGCCGGGAATGCAGAGCCTTAGCTGTGGGAAGCCAGGCAAGAGGGTTCAGGTGGAATGTGATGAACCAGGGACTGGTTAGAGTGACTTCAAGAAGGGATGGAGGGAACAAATGGAGATGATGCATCAAGACGACTCTTTTGAGGAGTTTTACTACAGAGGAATGGAAAGAAACGAGGCAGATGCTGGAAGAAGGGAGTGAGGGAGGTGTGTTTGTTTTTTAAGACCAAGGACTACCAGCACATTTATTGTAAAGGGAAAGATCCAGTAAAGAGCAGAAGGGAGAAGATGGAGGAGAAAGAAAGGAGGGAGGTCCGGGGCGGGTGAGAAGGGGTGGGATTCAGGACACATGTGGAATCTTGAAGCTTGCCAGCAACTCAGAAAAGCCAGGCGTTACCTCTATTTGACGATAAAAGCTGTGTGGGCAGAAGTTCCAAGTAAGTCCCAGTGTCTTGGAAGGAAAGCAGTATTCTAGCCTGGATCCTGGGACATCTCTTCCTTCCTACCCACAGCCCCAGGCATGCTGCAGCACGGCTGGAAAGCCCCCATTCTTCCACCTGACCTGCTTCCCAGCTGGTTCTGCCTGCCCCACTCTGCTCAAGGGAAGAAAGAGCCCCTGCCGCACATACACAAATGCAAGGAAACCCTCAGCCAGAGAGGGAAGCCCCTACCTGAGGCCTGGGCAGAGTTTCAGACACTGGGGGAGGCCTGGAACAGAACCAGCCCCTGCCAAGGCCTGGGCCAGAAGAAGTACAGTGCCAGGCTTAGGGCCCGCCACCCCCAGAGAACAGGTGTAGACCCTGAAGGGAGTGTGGGTGGCTGGGGCAGCTTCCAAGCCCTGCTACAACACAGTCTTGCCCTGAGGCAGGGGGCTGGCCTACATGACCTCCCACACATTCCCCTGCTCAGGGAGCAGGACTTGGAAGTGGGACGACAGGGCCTCACAGCCGCTTTCTGGAATGGGGACTTGTCCAGATCCCTCCAGAAAAAGCAGAGGCCGGTTGTTGGAGACACTGCCTGATGTCAGGAGGGAGGGGGCAGCATCTGGCAAGGTCCGAATGATAAGGAGCTCGGCAATAAAATCACCTGGTCACCAGAGCAGAATAACCCGACCACACACAGAGACCCTGCCACACGCCACCATCTCACAACCACACATGCACACAACCTCACAAAAGCCTCCCAGCCACCTCTGCAATCATACCCGTTCACAACCACACCACCAACCATACACCCATATTCCCCACACACCCTCCTTAACACACAGCTACCCAATCGCACTTACCAGACAGACAGTCCCCACACATAACTTTCTGTGCACCCAGCATTTACTTTGCAAACAATAACTGAGTGTCTGCACTCTGGAGAAGCAGCAGGAGTGCTACTGCCAAGCCCGCTGCCCTCTTAGAATGTCAGGGAACGTTCTGAAGCGACACTGCCGAGGAAGTGGATGAGGTGACTTCAGATGGGGTGCCCAGGGAATACCTCTTCAGAAGGTGATGAGTGAAAAGCAGTCTGGGCAGAGGGCCAGGCGTCCATGCAAAGGCCAGGAGGCTGGACTGACTGTGGTGTGTTTGTGGAGCAGAATGAAAGCTGGGGTGACTGGAGAAGAGTGACCAAGGAGATGTGGGATAGGAGACAAAGCAGGACCGGGTCGTTTGGTGCTTTGTAGTCCAATGTCAGGAGAGTGGGTGTTAGTATAAAAGTAATGGTAAGTCACTGCGAGGTTTTCATAGGTGAGTGACATCTGATTTACATGATGAAAGCATTACCTTAGCTAGGAGAAACCATGGGAGGAAAACTTTTTCAGTTCCCAGAGTAGGGAAGGCATTTCTAATTATGACCAAACCCAGAAACCAAAAAGATAAGATGGACACATGTGACTGCATAAAAAATATTTTAATTCTGTATGGCAAAAATTCCATATTCAAAGTCAAAAATACAAGTGTGTAACCAGGGACGGTATCTTTTTTATTTGTATCATAGACAGAGGGCTTATTGCTTTAATATATAAAGAGCCCCTAAGAAATCAATAATTTAAAAGGCAACCATCCACTAGAAAAAGGGCAAAGGCAGGAGCACCTGGGTGGCTCAGTTGGCTAACCATCTGACTCTTGATTTTGGCTCAGGTCATGATCTCCCAGTTCATGAGATCAAGCCCCGCATTGGGCTGTGCGCTGACAGTGTCAGCCAGCTTGGGATTCTCTCCCCGCCCCCCTCCGCCCTCTCTCTCTCAAAATAAATAAACATTTAAAAAAAAAAGAAAGAAAGAAAGAAAAATGGGCAAAGGCAAAGGACAGTTCACAGAAAAACAAACAAAATGGATGTTAAGTATATCAAATGATGCTCATCCTCAATCATAATAAGAGAAATGCAAAATAGAAGTATAATGAGATACCACTGGCAAAGATCATACAGTTTGATAATGCTCTACATTAGCAAGGACACAGGGACGCAAGCACTCACGTCTGGTGGCAGCGTAAACTGATACATCTATGGAGAGGATTTGGCATTATCTATAAAAATTAAAAAATGAGCATACAACTTTACCCCAAAAATTCCACTTCTAGGAATGTATCCTATGGACCTAATTTTAAAATGTGTTAAATGATGTTTGTCCAAGCATATTTATTGCAATGGTGTTTATAATAGAAAGTAGGAAATATATGATTGGAAGCAGCCTTACGTTTCATCAGTATGTGACTGATTAAATACATGATAGTACACATACTGTTTAGCTGTTCTATGCACAGAACCATGTGTATAGCATACCCACATTGGGTAAATGTCAAAAGGAGAGTATCTATATAGTCAAAGATGCATAGCTGATCTCAGGAAGGAGAAACAAGTAACTGGAAACCTGGTGGTCATGTGGGCAGCCCTGGTCACATAATCTGGGGTTCAGGGAGAAGTCAGGAGTAGCACCACAAGTGTGGGACTCCTCAGTGCTGGATAGTATTGAAAGCCCCCAGACTGGATGAGTTCACCCGGGAGAGAAGAGGCTAGAGCCTGGGACATGCCCACCCTGGACACCAGCATGTGGCCTCCAAGGTGCAAGAAAACTGGGAGTGTGGTTCAAGGAAACCCAGGGAAGAAAGTGTTCTGAGAAGGAGGCAGTGGTCACCCGCTGTGTCAGGTGCTTCTGTAGGTCCAGGAGGGTGGGGATGGAGACACGACTGTTGGATTTAGCATCATGGAAATCCGCGGTGACCTTGACAGGGCCGCCTTTGTGACACAGTACCGGGATGGAAACGTTGTTCAAATGGGTTGAAGAGCGACTAGGAGGGAAGGAAGTGGGGAGCAGGTTTGCTCTGAGATGCTGGAGAGCAACAGGCTGCAGGGAGCAGATGGCAGACTCGTGGACCCTCACAGGACGCTCTCATGTTCACACATCCCCCAACACTGGCACATACACAGAAGCACTGAGACCACCCGGCATGGGGTCTCAACAGTGATGTTCAGGGGCCATGACCCAGTGAGTAAAAGACGGCCTCTGCCCTGTGGCTTTGCCCCATCCAGAAACCACAAGGCTGAGATCTCCAGAGCTGGCTCTGCTGCTTAGCATCTGTATGACCCTGGGTAAGTCACCTAACCTCTCTGTACCTCAGTGGGAAGGGTCACACCTTCCTCCCCACTGTGAGGATGAAATAAAGTCTGCCAGCCATGTCTGGCGCAAAGATGTCTCTGAACACGCAATGCAGGGTTAGTCTCTATCGAAATGAGTAGTCGGTAGGGTGACCGTGTAATGGATCTTCCCAGGTTTGGGGGCACTCTTGAGAGTAAGGGGAGGATGCGAATTACACTGGACCACAGGTGGCAAACCCGTACAGTCCTGGGGAAATCCCATGTACAGTCACCCTTGTGTTAACCACACCATCTCTATGTCTCCATCTCTATGGAGACAGCGAGGGCTCAGCCCCAAGGTGACTAAGACCCCAGGGCTCCCAGGGAGGCCAGAAACGCTGGGGTTTCTCCAACAAGGCTGGGAAAGCTCCTTGTCACAGCACACTAATAAATAAGACAAAGCCTCTTTGTCCCCAGAGCCCAGCCCAGCTGCAGGCCCGCCTCCTTCCGCAGTCTCTAGGGCAAGGGCGCTCTCGCCCCAACATCCGACCCCCTCGCACAGAATCTGCCCCTTGTCCTAACTCCAGGCGACCACCTCTGCCCTCACCCCTGGACAAACGATCCCCCCATCTCCTTTCCAGGCACAGGGCTCGCTGTGTCCTTTCCAATGTGGACGCAGAGTCTGCTCCCCACCTTGGAGGCCACAGAGCCTGAGCCAGGCACCGCCGTGGAGGCTCATCGTGCCCAGAGTGCCCCCAAGCAGGGTCCCGGCCGGCGCCGGGCAGGAACAGAGACCTGCAGGGCGCTGGCACAGTCGCCGTGGCAACGCGTGTGGGCGAGTCATGATTGCAGGCTGTCCCGGGCCACAGCACTTAACAGTTTAGAGTGCCTCCCGCCCCTGATCTCATTGGAGCCTTTGCAACAGCCCTGCCCATGGCCACCGATGCCCCCATTTCCCACATGAAGAAACCGAGGCTCGGAGCAGCGACGAGCCCCTCGGAAGGCCGCCCCGGCAGCGGGTGGCAGCGGGACTAGACGCGGACCCCTTGCGGCCGAGCCGGCTCCCAGGCTCCTCCCCGGCCCTCCCTCCTCCGCCCCCCCCCCCCCCCCCTAGCTGAGCCCGCCGCCGCCGCGCGCCTGGCCTCCACTGCAGAGCCCGGCTCCCGCCCCTCCGCCGCCGCGCGGGGCTCCCGGACGCGGGCTCCCGGTGAGTGTGCGGGTGGGGTGGCGGGACACGAGCGCTCCCGGGCGACCCCCAGCGGCGGGGCCGGCTGGGGGGGGGGGGGCGAAGGAAGGGAGGTGGTGGAAGGGTCTCCCCCAACACCCTCAGTGCCTTCTCGCCCCTCGATTCTGGGCGAGGTGGGGGCTCTAGGGGGCTTGGAAGGTTCTGAGACACCCCCCTCCCACGTCCGCAAGCTCCCGAGCTGCCCCGGATGAAAGGAAAGTGGGTGAGGGGAGTGGGGGGAGACTGCAGTGGCATTATAGAGTGTGGCGACAGTTGGGCAAAGTTTGGTCCTGGGCTGGGAAAAAGAGGATGGCTGGGGAGTGGGGGGGGGGGGGGGGTAGTGTTGGTGGCCGGCTGGGGTAATCAGAACTGGCTCCACCTGTCCCAGTTCTGAGCTTGGAGGGAAATTCTTTGCAGATGAGTGGAGTCCCTGGGGTGTGTTGGGCGGGACTGGACAGACAGGACCGGAAGGTGGAAGGTGGGAGGTGGGGACCCAGAAGGGGGCTGCACCCAGGTGGGTGTCGGGTGACAGGGCCCCTCTCCTCTGGAAGGCTGGCAGACTGGGCTCCAACCACCACTTCAGTCTTTTTGAGCTCCCACCAGGTGAGTGGCAGGCTGGGGAGGGAATGATCTTAAGATTCTTACAACAGCTCAAGAAAGTAGGAATTCTTTCCCTTTAGAGATAAGGAACGGAGGTCAAAACTATTAAGGGATTCTTGGAAGTCACCTGGCTAGTAAGGGGCAGAGCTGAGGCTGGAATCCAGATGTGACTCCATGCTCAGTGCACATTTCTCTGCTCGTCCCCATAAGGCGAGGTCTCAGAGGAGCACGTGGGGGAGAAGAGGGTCTGCAGGGATGGGGTCTTCTGCAGTCACACCATGCTGTTGGAGATTCCCGGAGAAGAGGCATCAGAAGAGCTGAGGTGTTGAGAAGCAAATGTGCCTTCTCCCTCTGGCCAGAGCTGGGAAGTCCTTCCCCCAAGCTACCTTGTCCAGATTGTTCTGCAGGCTACCTACCTGCCCCCACCTCACAGCCCTTCCCTCCAAGCTGCCTCTCTGAGAAGTCAGCATGCATTTCTTTATCACCCAGCACTTACTGAGTACCTACTGTGTGCCAAACACTAGGCACTAAATATAACTCAGTAAGCAAAACAGCACTGATATTCTAGCGGGGGAGACAGACAATAAATAAGAACCAAAAAATAACAAATACTTTAATTTCAAATGGTGATTAAATTCGAGGAGGAAAATAAAGGAGACAGGAGCAGAGTGACTGGGAGGGCAGGGCTCCCAGACCCAGGGTAATCTGGGGAGTCCTCAGCGATGAGAAGGACCCAGCCATGCAAGGTTCTGGAGAAAGAGCATTCCTGGCAGCAGGAATAATTGCAGAGTCCCCAACTCTCCCCATGTGGCTGGAGCAGAGAGAGGCAGAGTGAGAAGGTAGGAGAGGAGGGCAAGAATGTAAAATCTGGGGTTTCATCCTAAGCGTAATGTGAAGCTAGTAGAAAGTTTTAAACAAGGGAGTGACAGGGTCCAAGTTAGTGGATTCTAGGGGCCCGGGAACAGATGCCGAAAGGCCAGCGAGGAGGCCCTGGCAACAATACCAGCAAGAGTGATGGTGGTTTGGAGCAAGGTGGTAGCAGTAGAGGGGTGAGAGGGGCCCTGCAAGATTTGGACCCACAGGCATCATGCATGCTCAAAGGGGCATCGTGTGCTCCAGGAGCGCCCACATGTGCACACAGGCCCACACATGCACATGGAGACACATGTTCCCACACCCATGGCAGCAGGCAGACACTAGATGTACTCAGGCAGACCCACCCATCCACACCCTCTGAGTCATCCCAGGACTGGGAGGAAGATGGGTGGTTCTGGGGCCTGAACAAAGTATGTCTCCCCACCACGGAGCCCTGGCATCCAGCATGGCTGGGGTGGCTGGGGCTCCCCCAGGCTCTGGCACAGGGAGAGGGATTGTCTCTAGATTTTCCCTGGATCTGGTGTGCCAGGAGCCAAACCACCTACCATCCCCCACTCACCCCCAACCTGAGTTGTTCTCCCAACGTCACCACCTACTGACTGGGAGACCTTGAGGAGGTTATTTCTCCTCTCTGAACCTCAGTTTCCCCTCTGAAGAATGGGCTTGTCAGGGAGCAAGAAGATCCTCTGCCCTTCTACCTGGACTATGGTCCTGCTAGCTGGACTAAGAATGAAATTAGAGACAGATAAACAAGAGAAAATCTAATTTAATTTCATGTGAATGGGGAATCCACACGGATGTGGAAATTCCAAAGACAGATAAAAGGAGGTATATATGCCCTCCTGAACTAAAGAGAAGGGAATAGGGGTCTGGGACTTCAAAGGGAAGAAATACAATTCACCAAGGATGAAAATGAGTAAATATTTGGTAAACAAATGTTTGCTGGGCCACTCAGAAACAATGGGATGTAGAGGACTTTGATCGAACAGGCCTTGCTAGGCTCCTCTCTGTCTACCCTCCTTAGTTCGTATAACAATGTAGTTATCTCCGGTGATGGCTCTCTTCCTGGAGCAGGTCCTCTATCTGAATACTTCTAGGCAGTTGAAGGAGAGATAAAGAGCTTTTCCTGAATCTGATGAGCTTTGATTGCTTTTAACTCAAAATCATCTGCATGCCAAAGTGGCCTATCTTGGGGCGGCCTGCCCTTGGCCCCTACAGGCTCATGACCCCACCCTCACAAGATGGTAGCAAGGAATCAGTGAAGTAAGTTGCAAGAACCTGGTCTGGGACAGGCATCCAGCAGAGGAGGGGTAGGAGGTGGTGGAGAGCACAGCCTGCCCCCCCCCCACACCCCCGCACTGACAGCCTGGCCTGGAATCCAACTGCAGTTCTAAATGAGTGATTCGGCCTCTCTAGATTTCACAATGAGTGGCCAGCATTTATTGAGCACTTACTATGGGTTAAGTGCTTTGCAATGGTAATCTTCATCTGTAAATGAGAAGCATAATAGTATCTACCTCATGGGGTCATTATAAGGACTAAAGGAGATAGTGTTGCACAGCTTTTAGCTCCTCGGCTGACCCATAGTAAATGCTCAATAAATGGTCATTGTTATTATCAGCAAATGCACATTCCCTTCCTTCATGCATACAAGCTCTGTGACTTTTGGCAGGTTACTTAGCCTCTCTCTAGGCCTGTATCCTGCCCGTAGCCTGGGAGGAATAATAGTCCTGATCTCAAAGGGTCATTGGCTGATCAAACGCATCTATCCACATAAAGACCCCAGAACAGTGCCTGATACACGGTAAATGCTCACATCAAATGTTACCTATGCGGAGCACCTGGGTGGCTCAGTCGGTTGAGCATCCGACTTCAGCTCAGGTGGTGATCTCGCGATTCCTGGGTTCACACCCCCCCATCAGGCTCACTGCTGTCAGCCTGTCAAGACAGAGCCCGCTTCGGATCCTCTGTCCCCCTCTCTCTATCCCTCCCCTGCTTGCAGTCTCTCAAAAATAAAAATGAAAAAATACATAAATATATACATATATATGTGTATATATATATATATATATATACACATATATGTGTGTATATATATATATACACATATATATGTGTGTGTATATACATATACACATATATATAACAAAATAACATATATATGTAACAAAATAAAAAATTAAAATAATAAAAAAATTTTAAATGTCACCCATACATTAAACATGGACTTTTCCCTTGCATGCCGTCAGGTGGGCACGGCCCCCGGCACGCCCGCCAAGCACCATGGACTGGAAGACGCTGCAGGCCCTCCTGAGCGGCGTGAACAAGTACTCCACGGCATTTGGGCGCATCTGGCTGTCGGTGGTGTTCGTCTTCCGCGTGCTGGTGTACGTCGTGGCCGCGGAGCGCGTGTGGGGGGACGAGCAGAAGGACTTCGACTGCAACACCAAGCAGCCCGGCTGCACCAACGTCTGCTACGACAACTTCTTCCCCATTTCCAACATCCGCCTCTGGGCCCTGCAGCTCATCTTCGTCACGTGCCCCTCGCTGCTGGTCATCCTGCACGTGGCCTACCGGGAGGAGCGCGAGCGCCGGCACCGCCAGAAGCACGGGGACCAGTGCGCCAAGCTGTACGCCAACGCGGGCAAGAAGCACGGCGGCCTGTGGTGGACCTACTTGCTCAGCCTCATCTTCAAGCTCCTCATCGAATTCCTCTTCCTCTACGTGCTGCACACGCTCTGGCATGGCTTTGGCATGCCACGCCTGGTGCAGTGTGCCAACGTGGCGCCCTGCCCCAACGTCGTGGACTGCTACATCGCGCGGCCCACCGAGAAGAAGGTCTTCACCTACTTCATGGTGGGTGCCTCTGCCGTCTGCATCGTGCTCACCATCTGCGAGATCTGCTACCTCATCTTCCACAGGGTCCTGCGAGGCATAGCCAGGAACAAGCCCCCGAAGGGCCACAGCCTCCCATCCTCCACCAGCCGGGCCTCCACCTGCCGCTGCCACCACAAGCTGGTGGAGGCTGGGGAGCTGGGCTCCGACTCTGGCGACGACAAGAGACACGCGTCTGCACCCAGCATGACCCCCATCTGAACCACAGGCTGGGGAGCGACGCTGGAGCTGCCAGTGGGGACAGATGGGCAGTACTGCACAGGGGGAGGGGTCCTACAGGTGCTGGGTGCCCCCACTTTGAATTCGCTAATCTATCCCGTTTCATTTTTGGCAGATTTTTTGAGCACTGGGCACTGTGCTGTCTACCCAGGTATGAGTCACACCCCAGAACTAGCGCCAGCCCTTGGGGGAGACAGACATCGAAACAAACAAATCAACGACTGAGTGCGAGGGGACCCCCAGGAGGCTCCCAGCAGAGCTTCCGCCTAACCCAGGAGGGAGTGATCAGGAGAGACTACCCTGAGTACAAAATGTTTGAGAGAGGTGAGAAGGGCTTCCTAGATGAGAAAGCAGCAGGTGTTTGCAGGTGAGATGTTTGCCCTGGTTTGGAAGCACTGGATCAAAGGGAATTTCATTCCCTTGGGAGAAGCACCCAGGTTCTGGGCTGGAAAGGAAGTAGTCTCTAAGCAGTGGGAGGTCCAAAGGCCTGAGGGTGAGCTTGTGAAGGGGAGGAGGAGATGGCTCTGTGACGCCACCTGCTGCTCGAGATACTCGGGTGTCCTCCTGGTCCCCACTGTCCTCAGGGGAAGCCCCCTTTCGCCCAGTTCTGCTCCTCCCAGGCTCAGACAGCTTTTCTGCCATCTTCTTGCCACAAATGTGCTCAACCTAGTGCCAGCCTCTCAGACTCTGCTGCCAGAGACTCAAGGTAGATGTTCCTTGAAATCAATAAAGGCTGTGTTTTATACAGGTTGGTTCCGTCCTCTGTTCTGTACTCCCACCCACAAGACCCTGAGGGCAGGGAAGGTAGCCCTCAGGAGGGCTGTACGTCTGGGGGTGAAGGCAGACTGGGGCTGGGGTTGATCTGGGTGGGGATGTGGGTGGAACCTACTGGTATATATGTCGTGATTGTAAGTGTGGTCACAAGAGGACGCTGTGCTCCCTCTGCGACAGTGCTTCCCGCGTTTCTAGTGAGAACACTGCTCTGAGCACACACACAATCATTGTTCTCCCCATAGATAAACCACACTCCCTCCTTCTTTATAACTCAATCACCACCATCAACAATCCACGTCCCCACCCTGTGTACACAAATCTCTGTTATTCATACTCTCACTCCTTATAATATGCCACAACAGGATGGTTGTCTCCTCTAAAGGTGGGAGTCCCAGCCTCACTCAAGCATTATTCAGCAGCTCCTTCCATCTGCCCTGAACATCGTTGGCTCACCGGGGCCCTGGCAGGAGGTGGAGACTGCATAGGAGAACAGGAGCTGAACTCAAACAGCTCTGAGTCAGGGGAGACAGTAACACACTTGTCTCTTGCAGTAACCAACAGTTGGGGTGGTTCACAGCCCCCACCCCCACCCCACCCCCAGTACTGTGTGGTGACCTGCAATTTAGGGGACACCAACATTCAAGCCAGACTGGAATGGAAAGCAAAAGGGGGTGCAAGTCTCCACTAATGAGAGACACATTTAGTGACCATCAAAGCCAAGGCCAGGGGCCAGAAACCTAGGAGCAGTGAACCAAGAGCCAATGCAGGCAAGGAGAGGGCAGATCACTATGTCCACAGAACAGGCTGTGGTTCACCTTTGCTCTTTCGTGTGGCTATTAGTGGGGTGGGTAAGCCAACCAAGCTTAAAGGGCCCAGGGTTGGGCTGACACCCACCCCCCACAGTCTGAATCATAGCTTAACCACTTCATGACCGCAGTCACCACGCTGCACCTTGGGCAAGCTTTCAGAACGGCAGTCTTGTCATCATTACAATGTGAATTGCACCAGTCAGGGTCCCAGCAAAAAACAGATGGCACATTCAAACCCAGTAACTTTAGAGTTTCCTTGAGGGATATTTTTTCATGTTTATTTATTTTGAGAGAGAGAGAGAGAGCCGGTGCATATGCACATGAACACGCGCACAAGTTGTGGAGGGGCAGAGAGAGAGAAACCCAAGCAGGCTCCACGTTCAGCATGGAGTTCAATGCAGGCTTGATCTTACGACCATGATATCATGACCTGAGTTGAAAGCAAGAGTCAGACGCTTAACCAACTGAGCCAATTTGTTTTAAAAATTATGGGCATGATCAAGGAAACCACAAACGCTACTGCAGTGCCCTGGGGCTTGTACCAGGGTAGCCACGGACTGGGTTGCCGCACTGGAGCTGCAAGGATGCATTCCACCCCAGCGACCAAATAAATACCCCAACTTCACTTTCTCATCTCCTGCTCTCCTGCCAGTGGCTCCCACTGACACAACCCAACCAGGATCCAGAGAGCAAGGGAGCCAAATGAGGCAGCCAGTTATGGCTCAGCCTCCTGGGGCACAGAGCAGGGTGGAGAGTTGACCCGAGGGACAAAGGGACCATATTCATCCCAGCACTCAGAGCAGTACTACTCCTGGGGTTGCTGTAGAGATGAGACACTGAAGGTAACCCAGCAGTATGGTGCTAATGTGTTCAGTAAATATCCAGGCAGGAGGTTGCCTGCTGCCCAGGCCACAACAACGCCAGTCCCAGCCTGGCCTGGATGATTGCAAAGGTCTCAGGGAAGGTCTCTCCTACTTGCTGCCACACATTCCAGCATCTTCCAGGGCAGTTTCAGCTGCCTGGCCAAGGATGGCTTGGAGGCCAGAGCAACCAGAGGACATCACTGGCTAGCTCAGCACAGACTGAGCCTCCAGCCCCAGGCCCCTTCTCCAGGCTGGGGGTGAGGACCATGGTTGACAGGATGTCCCAGCCCTGTCCTGAGATGTGCCACCTTCGGCCTGAGAGCCTGAGAGCTGTTCTGAGCAGTGCAGCTCACTCTCCTGATCCAGGACACCTGGAGCTACTGTTCACCATCCAGAGTCCCCAGCACACAACGCTGTCACCACAAGGTGGCTCTCATGTCCCCTGGCCTTCTCTTCTCAGGGTACACGCTTCTATCTCCTCCTTCCCCAGCACATGAGCATTCACTGCAAGCCTCCTTCCCTCACACACATGATAGATTTAGATTTCACGCACACACAGCCTTCACAGCCACACCTACTTCACGAAATTACAGCCACCACGCAGCCCAAGCTAAACAGGAGATTATCTTGTGTCATCACCCTGGTCTCAGCTTCCTATTATGGATTGAATGTTTGTGTCCCCCCAAAATTCACACCTTGAAACCCTAACTTCTACTGTAATGGTATTAGGAAGTGGAGCCCTTGGGAGGTGAAGCCCTCGAGAATGGGATTTGTGCCCTTCGAAGAAGACACAGAAGAGGGAGGACCTTTCTCCCTTCACCACGTGAGGACACAATGAGAAGACAGCCCTGTGTAAACCGGGAAGAGGGTCTTCACCGAGAACCTTTTTGGACTTCCAGCCTCCAGAACCGTGAGAAATAAATTTCCATTGTTTAGGGCCCCCGGTGTGTGGCATTCTGTTACAGCAGCTTGAGCTGAGACAACCACATCATCTCGCACCTGGATTACTACAACAACGTCCCTGCTTCCTGCCCTAGCTCTGGGAAGCAGAAGAACGGAAAGGGGAGGAAGCGGGACTGAGCGACAAGACCTGTTGTGCTGTGTCCATCAGGCAAAGATTGTCGGTTAGAGGCGGTCACGTGGAGTTGGCTGGGCCCTTGACCGCTGCTTGGCTCAGTCACTGCCTGGGGCCACCCCCCCGAGCTTGGCCACCTGGACAGCTGGAGTGGACCTGAGAGGGCTAACAGCTGGAGGCTGTCAGCTGCCCAGACTCCCACAGCTGGGCGACAAGTCCTATCCCAAAGGGGGATGTCCATATTCACCGCTCACCCCCACAGTCCATTCTCGGCACCACAGCCCCAGTGATCCTTTACAACCCAGGTCAGGCCGGGTCACCCCCCTGCCTGCACCTCCTGAGACATCTCACACAGCCCTTGAGGGGCCTCTAAGATCTGCCCACCCCACACCTCATCTGCTCTCTCTCAGAATGCACCCCTTCTCTCTCACCTCACTCCAGCCACACTGACCTCCTTGCTGCCCTCAAGCAGGAAATGTTCCTGCCAGGCATGTTCCTGCCTCGGGGCCTTTGCACTCTCTGTTCCCTCTGTCCAGAAGGCTCTTTCGCTCCATCCTTTCCTTCAGGGTGCACATCAAATGCCCGCTGCTTAGTGAGACAATCTCCTCTCTTCTACTCAACATCAAAACTGCACCCTCAGCATGCTCAACCCTCCCTCCCTGCTTTCCACATAGCTGTGTCGCCATCTAGCAGGTTCTGTGTTCTGTCTCCCCACAGCTAGAGTGTAAAATCCACAAAGACAGGGAGTCTTGTCATTCCCTGGTTGGTCTCCAGGGACCACTGTCTAAGACAGTGCCACAGCAGCAGGGGATGCTCAGTAAAAACGTGCTGAATTAATACGTTCATATATGGGGCTGGTGCCCTGCTAGGTGCTGGGGATGTAAAGAAGACCCCGCTGCGTGCCCTCTAAGGGCCCTCAGTCTCATGCAGTAAGTGACGCACCCGGGGTGGGAGGAAGGGAAATGGGGTGGGGGAGGTTTAATCGGTAGAGAGTTTCAGTTTTGCAAGATGAAAAAGTTCTGGAGCTCTGTTGCTCAACAATGTCAATGTACTTAACACCACTACTAAATGGTACGTTTTTTAGCGGTTCAGATGGTAAATTTTATGTGGTTTTTTTTTTACCACAATTAAAAATAAAATTTTTAAAAATAGCCACCCAAAAACCCAAAATAAAACAATGCACCCAGGGGCAGTACGTGAGCCACTGAGGGCACCAAGGCTCACCTAACCCAGGGGAGACAGCAAGGGGGCTTCTGGGAGAAGTTGACATAGAGCATAGAAAGACTTGTAGGTTAGGCATGTGAGGGCACTCCAGGCAGAGGGAACAGCATGGGCACAAGTAGAGCGCTCAGAGAACTACAGTAATGGAGTATGGCTCAATCACATAGTGAAAGGGGGAGAGGGATAAGGCTGGAGGCCAGGAGACCCACTGAGAGCACACTGAGACAGTGGCCTAAACAGGGTCAGGGCAGTGGGAAGACAGGGAGGTGTGGGGTTTCAAGGATGCCTTGTCCTCTCCACCTGCTCCTCTCTCCCTCCTGGAGAGGGGATCAGAAAGGCTTGGGAGAGCCTGGGCCCAGCAGCAGGAGAGGAACTCAGAACGAGGCTGTCTTGGGGGCGTGGTAAGAACCCGCCTCCAGGGACCTCCGTTCTCATGCCCTCCGAGGTCAGAACTAAGTGGGCGCAGTTGTCAGCTTTGGAAATCCGGGAGGAGGCTCTGCTCAGCCTGGCCCTGAGGGACAGGCCTGGAAGGAGAAGCAAGCTCAGTCTGATCCTGAAGTTTTGAGGTCTGAGCCAGGCCCAGCACACTTGCTGCCCCAGAAGTCTGCTTGCCAGGGCTGAGGGCAGGACCCTCAGGGACCCAGCCCTGGGGCACTGGGAGTCCAAGGACTGAAGCCTGCTGCAGAAAACCTGCTGCAGAAAAACCAGGACCGTTCCACCACCTGCCCCAGGCCTCAGCCCCCACCTGCCACCTTTCCTTTCCTTAGCTGTCCTGCCCCCCACCACTCCACTCTGGGTCTCCTTGCCCTCAGTCCTCTCTGCTCCCATTAAGACCAACCCACAGACTCTTTTTGTCACAACTGTTTCTTCACGACATTTTTAGCCACTGCTCACTTGAAAACTCCTTGTGTACCACTATGCTATGTGCTGATTGGATCTCCTATCAACTCCACACAGTAGGAACAATCACCATCCCCATTCTACAGAGGAAGAAACTGAGGCACAGGGGTTTAAGCAACTTGCCTAAAGGCACAGGAGTCCTCAGCAAAGTCTCAACTTCTAGATTCTTTGGCCTCCTCCCAGTAAAGTCTCAGCACCCTAGGGGCAGCAGCCAAGGTCTCGAGACCTTGCAACCCAGGCTCTTGCTCACACTGTTCCTTCTGCCTAGAATGTTCCCCCTTGCACCCCCTTCAACCGGCTAATTTAGTCTTCTCAGGAAACGTCCCTAACCAAGTCCCCTCTGAGTCACCCTGTAGTCCTCCCGAGAACCTTCCAGATTTGCTACTTTACTCTTACCCAAGGGCTGATATGCTCAATTCCGGCCTCCTGTAGCAGCCAGTGAAAGTGGGAGACCAGAGACCACACCTGGCTGGCTATGGTCAACCCCCCAGCTCCACTTACAATGTTTGCAGCACAGCAGACCCTCATTAACTTTCATCGACAGGGCGATGCCTGAATGAAGGATGGCAGGTTCTGCCCCCCCCCTTTTTCATTCCTTTGGGAGCCCCCTCCCCATTTAGAGGCATGAGCAAGGGATCCAAGCTAAAGGTGGAGAGCCCCTCCTCTTCAGTCTCCAGTGATCTATGGGAGTTGCTTAGGGACCTCTGATCGCCTGCCCAGGAGTGGAGATGTTTGAGAATTCCTCAAGAATTCAGGCTGGGTTGAGAGCCCAGCTCCACCACGGACTCTAGGGAGGGCAGATATAACCCCTCTCTCCCGATGTGGTCCCCCACGTCCTGATGAGCCTCGACTGCCAAATCCCGGCACAGTGCGGGGCACACGGTGGCGCCCTGAAAAATGAGTGGTCTTCTCCCTTTTTTCTGACCAAGGGCAAGAGGACCCCATGGTCAAGGAAAGGTCCTTCCCTGGAGGCCCCCACACCCTCATCCGCATCTGCCCATCCCTCACAGCCCTCAGGTCAGTTGCAGGATCAGAAAGTTCTCGCTGTGATCCTTTCAAATCCAGCCACCTGGGAAAGGTTTGGCCCTGCAGAACTCCTGTTCCGGAGCCAAAGAAACTGAGGCTGGGAGGGTTCCGGGCCGGAACACCGCGCAGAAGGCGAAGAAAGGGAGCCAGAGGCCTCTCAAGCCCCCTCCGCCTCCTAACTCCCAGGGCCAGTCCCGGGGCCCTTTCCTTAAGCGTCGCTACAGGGAGTCGGCACCTCCTGGTCCCCGCCCCCGGCTCTGAGAAGCGCCCCGCCGCCCTCCCGTGGCGTTTCCTGCCCCCACCCCGCCCCTCCGCGCTATTTAAGGCGCCCCCGCCGTCCGGCGCCGTCCAGCAGGGCTCCCGCGGGCGCCGCTCCGCCGTCGCTCTAACCCCGCCGCCACCTGGGCCACCCGGCAGGCAGGCGGTGAGTTGGGCTTGGGGGTGGGGAGGGCCAGGACGCCACCTGCTAACGAGCGAGCGGGGCGGGGGGAGGGAGACGCCTCCGCCACCGGCCACTCGGCTGCCACGGGCTGAGGGTTGCTGGGGGTCGGGGGAGGCGCGACGGCTGCGGGCCAGGCTCTCTGCTAAGCCACGTTACTGGCTTCTTTCACTGTATCCTTATAACCCTAGGAGGTGGGAGTATTATTTCCATTTTACAGGAGAGGAGACTGAGGTGCTAAGGTTGACGCTTACCCAGGGTTAGTTAGCAAAAGGGAGCCAGGACCAAAGTCTGATTCCAGAGCCTGGCTCTGAAGAGCTTTGCTCTTTGAAGAAGCGCCTCCCCTGCCCCCTTCCCTGCATTTCTTCCCCCAGCTCTCTGCCCACCCACCTCCCCCATACCCCGTGTTCTGGGAACTTGGTGGCCTATGCCTCCACCCTGCTATGACAGTTCTTTTAAGAGTCTAGACTTTATCAACAACAGCTTGGGGGCCCAGGGGGTATGGAGGAAGGGGGTAGGATCAGTGTCCATACTTAAGTGGCAGGTGGTCACTATTGTTGACAGGTGGAACTAATGCAGGATGTTGCCTTTAGCATCTAACACCCTTCCCACCTGCCCCTTACCACAGCTCAAAGGTTAGAGTGAGGTCAGCTGGGTGACTTACCATGGGCAGGGGGGCAGGGACCTGAGGTTTTGGGCCCCCTGAGAAGCTGAAGATAGCACCACCACTGCCCACAGTCAGGGACAGCCAGCCCATCATGGGCAAAAGGAAGGAGGGGCATAGCACAGCCATGTGACCTGGGGTAAGTTCCTCAGATTCTGTTCCCAGAATCTGTTGAGGCTCAGGAGCCTCAATATGATCCAAATCTTGAGCTGTGTTATCCTGGGACTCGGCCTGGGAACAAAAGGGATACAGAGGTATGACAAAACAAGGACCTAGTAGCCATCATCCAAAGATCAGCTTTTAGTCCTGACCACCCTGCTGGCTGTGAGCCCCCAAGCCAGTCCCTTCCCCTCCTTGAGCCTCAGTGTCCCTGTAGGTAGAATGGGTGTGGCCAACCTCCCTGCAAGCTTGTTGCCAGGACAACTGAGAAGGATGTCATGCTGACTGTGTCCTCTATCTCCCTGCAGACGGAGGAGGCCGGGTAGCCATGGGTGACTGGGGCTTCCTCGAGAAGCTGCTGGACCAAGTCCAGGAGCACTCGACTGTAGTGGGCAAGATCTGGCTGACGGTGCTTTTCATCTTCCGCATCCTCATCCTGGGCTTGGCTGGCGAGTCCGTGTGGGGCGACGAGCAGTCAGATTTCGAGTGTAACACGGCCCAGCCGGGCTGCACCAATGTCTGCTATGACCAGGCCTTCCCCATCTCCCACATCCGCTACTGGGTGCTGCAGTTCCTTTTTGTCAGCACACCCACCCTGGTCTACCTGGGCCACGTCATCTATCTGTCCCGGCGTGAAGAGCGGCTGCGGCAGAAGGAGGGGGAGCTGCGGGCGCTGCCAGCCAAGGACCCACGCGTGGAGCGAGCACTGGCAGCCATAGAGCGTCAGATGGCCAAGATCTCGGTGGCAGAGGACGGCCGCCTGCGGATCCGCGGGGCGCTCATGGGCACCTACGTGGCCAGCGTGCTCTGCAAAAGTGTGCTGGAGGCAGGATTCCTGTATGGCCAGTGGCGTCTCTATGGCTGGACCATGGAGCCAGTGTTCGTGTGCCAGCGCGCCCCCTGCCCCTACCTCGTAGACTGCTTCGTCTCGCGCCCCACAGAGAAGACTATCTTCATCATCTTCATGCTGGTGGTCGGACTCATCTCCTTGGTGCTCAACCTGCTGGAGCTGGGACACCTGCTGTGCCGCTGCCTCAGCCGGGGGGTGAGGGCCCGGCAGGACCAGGATGTGCCCCCGGCCCAGCGCACCTCCTCGGAGCCCTACTCTGACCAGGTCTTCTTCTACCTCCCCGTGGGCGAGGGCCCCTCGTCCCCACCTTGCCCTACCTACAATGGGCTCTCATCCAGTGAGCAGAACTGGGCCAACCTGACTACGGAGGAGAGGCTGGCTTCTTCCAGGGCCCCCCTCTTCCTGGACCCGCCTCCCGAGAGTGGCCAGAAATCCCCCAGTCGCCCCAGCAGCTCTGCTTCCAAGAAGCAGTATGTGTAGGGGGCTGGGGCTTATGTCACCCAACAGAGGGGCCCAGGGAAGTCTGGCTGCCTTGGATGCCCTCTCCCTAAAGACTGCAGGAAAGAGGGGAGCAAGGGAAGCAGATGCTTGCTGGCCAGGAGCCCTCATTGCAGATTGTGTTTGAGCATCTGGGGCCTTCCTGGTGACCAGAGGGGCACCATGGATCCCCCTCCAGAACATGACTCTGCCACAGGCACAGACAAAGCCAGCTTGGGGTGCTCCAGACCAAGGGCCTTGTGGGGCCTCTGGACTTTTTCACCTGGTTCAGAGCAACCCGGAGCCAATTTACCCCTCCCTCATGAAAGATTCACCTCTGCCCACGTTGTCCTCACAGGAAAGGGCTGGTTGAGGCTGCTGGGTCAGAGAGCTCACACACAGCCTGTGCTGGATCTGGCCCTGTCGAGGGGACTGGTGTCTCGTTCTCACTCCTTCCTAGTTCCACTGTTTATGCTTCTAAAATAAACAAGACTTGGTCACAAGCTACGTGTGTCCTGATGCTGTCGTGATGTGCCTCCTGGGAGGTTGGGGGGCAGTCGCCTGGCCCGGCTTCCTTTTCTTTGCAGTCTCGTATGATCCGTCTTTGGCCTCTGCAACCCCAACTCCACCCAGCGTCTTAAACCCTCAAACCCCTACATCCTGCCTCTCAGCAGCCCTGAGTCCTGAACGCTCACCTTTTGAAATGCCTCTACCACGCAGCCCCTCACAATGGCCAAAGCCCCTGCCTGTCCTCATCCTGCCCCATGGCCATCCAGTGCCCTGGCCATGCTGAGTGCAGTGTGCTTCCTTACTGGACACTCTGCTCCCAAGCCCTCTACCCTATCCCAGCTCATTCTGGACCCCTTGGTATTTGGGGAGGCAGATTTAGATCACTTGCCTCCTCCTACCTTGGCCCTTTCTAGTCTGCCCCCCCTAAAGGCCTGCAACATATCTCCTCCCCATGCACTGAGTACAGAGAAATCTTGCCTCTGAGTCACAAAGTTAGCAGTAAAAGTAGTAAAAAATGGAACTGGATGGGGCGCCTGGGTGGCTCAGTCGGTCAAGCGTCCGACTTTGGCTCAGATTGTGATCTCGCAGTTTGCGAGTTCGAACCCCGCATCAGGCTCTGTGCTGACAGCTCAGAGCCTGGAGCCTGCCTCTCTCTCTGCCCCTCCCCAGCTTATGCTCTGTCTCTCTCTGTCTCAAAAACAAATAAAATGTTAAAAAAAAAATGGAACTGGATCGTGACGGATGAATAGTTCACTGGGAAGGGCAAGAGGACGCTGAATACTCGGGCAGAGAAAATTGTTTTTGCAAAAGCACAGAGAAGGGGAATGGGCAGGGGGTCCTGTGGGTGCTTAGGGCCTGGTGAGCCATCCAGGATGGGGGAAGTACGGGTGAGGATGAACCCAGTATTGGCAGAGTTGACCCTTCATGGAAGGTGACCCAGGTGGTGGCGAGCACTCAGATAGTGGCCCTCAGAGGCAAGCTGGCTGTCTTCCCCTAGTCAGGGAGATCTGGGGCTGGACAGGGACGTGGGGTCCATCCCATGTGGCCACACACCTCTCCTTGAGAGCTTTACAACATGTTGGCAGCTCATCCCTACTCCCATCGAGATAGGTCTCCAAACACCAGCTCTGTACCCCTCACCCTAGAACTAACTTATTCACGACTTACCCATCAAGTTTGGATGCTCAGCCTGAAAAGTTACAGCCCTATAATTCCTCCGGCTTCTGTTGTTCCTTCTGAATCCCAGAGATTTGACAGACCAGCCTCCTCATGGCTCCCCAGACTCATCCAGGTATGTTCCCACCTTGCTCCTTTGATGATGTATAGTGCCCTTCCTCCCACTTCCAAACACCACACTACATCGAAAAAGGCAGTACCTGAGTGCAAAGAGAAAGATGAGCTTTGATATCAGAGGGTCCTCAATTTAAATGCTACTTCTGACATGTACAAAGCCTTGTGGTCTTAAGTCAATTGTTTCCCTTCTCTAAGTCTCTGTTCTCTCTGTAATATGCAGATAACACTGCCTGCCTCACAAGTTACAAGAAACAAAAATAAGAGAATGTACATGAGTCTGCCTGGCTCATAGTAGTCATGTAGTGAAATTCAGCTCAGCCTCTAGCAAGGTTATCACAGGTCCTTCTTCCTCCAGGAAGCCCTCCCTGATTTCTCCAGCCAGTCCCCAGTGATGATCTCTACCTCAGGAAACTGAACCGCTGCTTAGTATGAGCCTGTTTTATCTACCCAGTGAGTTTCTAAGGATCACCACAGAGTCACTTTTATTCCCCATGGGCCTAGCCCATCATTCACTTCCATCATTCACAATCCCACATGTCTATGACACGAGGGATTGAGATAGACTTGTCAGAAAGCAGGCTGTTCGTGAATAAGAAGGGCATGATCTGGGACACTGAGGTCCTCTTCCAAAGGGTTCTTCCCCAGCCAGGGTGAGAGGCCAGATCTGTGGCTTAGAGGTCAGTCTCTGAGAGCCAGCCCAGTCTGAGGGCTCTAGAAGCCTGTGCTTCCAGTGGGTATTCCCTACCTGTCCTAGCTTGGAAAGGTAAGAGAAGAAAGGGCTAGGTGAGTAAGGAAGGTATCCTTCCCCTCCCTCAAGGGTCGCCTGCTCTGAGCTTGGAGTTGGGTCTGGGGTCAGGCCAGGGACCTGGCTCTTGGGCAAGGCTGGGGTTGGGTCCTAGACTGGTGGCCACACAACCACGAGGGCAAATGGGCTGTGGTCTGAGGATAAGAATAGTGCCATGGGAATGGAGCCACACAGGGTGGGTGGGCCCAGTGCAGTAGGGTGAAGACTTATGAATGCAGAGGGGCTACGAGTTCCATGCCACTTGGCTTTCGTGACAAAGTACCACAGACAGTGTGGAGGGGACTTCAACCACAGAAATTTATTCTCTCACACTTCTGGCCGCTAGAAGTCCTAGATCAATGTGTCTGCAGGGTCAGTTCCTTCTGGGGCCTGTGAGGGAGAGTCTGTTCCAGGCCTCTCTCCCAGCTTCTGGTGGGTTGCCAGCCATCTTTGACATTCCTCGGCTTGCAGAAGCATTGCCCCACTCTCTGCCTTCATCTTCACATGGGATTCTCCCTCTGCGTGTGTCTGTCTCTGTGTCCACGTTTTTTCGTAAGGACATCAGCCATATTGGATTAAGTTCCTCCTAATGACGTCATTGTAACTTGATTACCTCTGTAAAGACCATTTCCAAATAAGGCCACATTCTGAGGTACTGGGGGTTAGGACTCTAGCATGCCTCTTTGGGGGACACAGCACACCACCCCACCCGCCCCGCCTCACCTCTAAGCACTAGTGGGGCAAGGCCAAGGAGTACGTGTTGGTCTCAGGCACCTCCTCGGAGATGCAGGCCTGGATGGAACACAGCAGATTCCAGCTCGCTTCTTCCTCCCACCTGCCTATTCCTCACCACCACCCAAATCTACGTTGGCAACAGGCGATTCTGGGTCACAGAAAGAGCCACTGGGGGCTTTACTCCTGACTCTCCTCACACTCACTTGACTCCAGTCCCCGTCCCTCTCTGGGCCTCAGTTTCCCCCTGTGAAACGAAAGGGTTGAATGAGAAACAGGGAGTAACCTGTCACTAATCACCAGTCTAAAGCTCATGAGTGATGTGCTATTTTTCATCAATCAGAACAGATTCAACTTTGTTTCTATAATAAGATCAGTTTCAGTCACTTGAATTCACATTGCCTTCCTAAGTAGGAAAGAAAGGGACAGGATTATTTGGAGTGCATTGGGAATTTTGCATAACCCAAGGTCATCTTATCTGTGACCCAGGGAAGCGTGTGAACGTCATGAGCTGCGCATAAACAGAGCTGTCAGGGTTGGGTGATGTCAAACTTCTTTCCAATCTAATGTGCTGGCTCAGTGGCCGCTGGGTTGCTGACCTCATGATTCTGCGGACAACCCCCGGTTCCTTGAGTGTAGATCCTTTTGTTTCCTTTTTACACTAACCTCAGCATGCCCACGGACGTTTACAGGAAGGGATCTCCATCACGGAATTGTCAGAATTTCTTTCTCCACCTTACAACTTCCCCCACCGGCCCTGGCTCTGACCACAAGTGCCTCACAAGGCTCAATCTTTCTGTCCTTCCCATGCAAGAACTATAGCCACATGCAGATAGCCACCAGGCTGGTCCTGAGTCTGCTCTTACCCTATTTTTCCAGCTGACTGATTTCCAGAAGTCTCTGGCCAACCAATAAATTGTCTACTTTCCTCTTAACAGGTGCATCACTCCCCTCAGTGCTAGACATGATAGTTCAAGTGGTCAGAATCCAGATTATCAATCTCTCTTGACTCAAAACTTCTACCTCTATGAATGCAACGTAGGATTATATTAACTTTGCTATTTTCTCCTCTTTTCCATATATAGAAATTTTTTTCAGATTATAAAGGTCATGCATGATCATTGTAGATAATGAGATCCCGCCATCCAGGCATACTAACTATTAATATTTAGAAATAATTCCCTTCAGGCTCTTCCATGCATATTTTTTTAAACTTTTTCAATGTTTATTTATTTTTGAGAGAGAGAGAGACAGAGACAGAGACAGAGTATGAGCAGGGAAGGGGCAGAGAGAGAGGGGGGCACAGAACTCTAAGCAGGCTCAGGCTCCAAGCTGTCAGCACAGAGCCCGATGCAGGCATCAAACTCACAAGCCGTGAGATCATGACCTGGGCTGAAGTAGGACACTTAACTCACTAAGCCACCCTGGCACCCCCTTTCCATGCATATTTTTAAATAAAACCTGAATGAAGTTGTACCTACAGTTTTATATTCTTTTTTCATTTTACATAAGTCATAAAGCTTTTCCCCATGTCATCAAATTGGAAACACCACTTAATGGCTTTATCACACGACTTTATCATTCTCTACTTAACCATGACCGTGATATTGGATTTTTAGATTGTTTGCAATCAATTATCCTCTGTTATAAATTGTACCATGATGTAGATGCCAGTACATAAGTGTTTTCCAAATTGCCTATTTCCTTAAAAGAAAGACATTCCAAGCAGTGAAATTACTGGGTCAAAGGTATGACATTTTTTCATTTTAAAAAGCTAGGGGCTTTTTTCTGATTGTGGAAGTAATCCATTGTGGGTTATTCAGAAATGCAGAAACGCACAAATTCTGAGAACGGGAAGCACCAGCCACCTCTAATCGTGGGAGAAAAGGTGGAGCTGGAAACAAGAGAGCTGACTGAAGGCACTGGGCACTGAGGACCCTCCTTCCCCCACCCTTACAGGGATGGGAGCTTATTCTCAGGAGAAGACAAAGCAGAGGAGGAGGGGGAGACACCATAGAGAGTACAGGGTGGGAGTAGTATAAAGACCAGAGGGCAGTTGAATGGAAGTTTACATACTTAATGGTGAGACCCTCAGCCTTCTCCCCCTCCCTCCCAGCTGGCTCCCAGAATGCTGCTTCTAGATGAGGCTATAAAAAGAGAAGACTGCTGGCCACAGAAGGCTGCCTTGAGGAAGGTGAGGAGGGATGCTCCACAGAAGAGATGGGGAGAGCATCCCAGACAAAGGGAATAGCATTCTCTAAGGTTCTGAACAAGAAAGCTTGATATACTATTCATTGTTCAGGACTTTTTTCTATATGACCTGCAAGTTGCTTTCCAGAAAAAAATATTTAAATATTCAATAGCATTGCATGAAAGTACCCATTTCGGGGTGCCTGAGTGGCTCAGTTCGTTGAGCGTCCAAATTCGGCTCAGGTCATGATCTCGTGGTTCATGAGTTCAAGCCCCGTGTCAGGCTCTGTGCTGACAGCTCAGAGCCTGGAGCCTGCTTCCGATTCTGTCACCCTCTCTCTCTGCCTCTCTCTCTCTCTCTCTCTCTCTCTCTCTCTCTCAAAAATAAATAACCATTTAAAAATTGTTTTAAAAAGTACCCATTTCAAGGCACCCACGCTAACGTTATTAAACAGTATTTTAGGGGTGCCTGGGTGGCTCGGTTAAGCGTCATACTTTGGCTCTGGTCATGATCTTGCAGTTCATGAGTTCGAGCCCTGCATCCAGCTCTCTGCCATCAGCACAGAGCCTGCTTCGGATCTTCTGTCTTCCTCTCTCTCTGCCCCTCCCCCATGGCTCTCTGTCTCAAAAATAAACATTTGTTTTAAATATTTAAAAAATAAAATAAAATCTGGCAGAATATATTCTTTTATTTTTTTCACTCTTTTTCAGAATCCTGAAAGCCATGTAGATATTCTCTAGGCAGGTGTTTGGAAGAGTCTTCTCAGTGGAATCTGACAGACCCAAAAGGAAAGACCTAAAGATGTGGCCACTAAGGGCTCCCTAAGGAAATAGAGCCACTCTATGTCCATGCAATGAAGATCAGTCACAAAGCCCCACCCATTCACTCTGAACATCCCAGTATCTTAGCGACCCTTTCTTAGACATGAGCACACAGCCAAGGATGCCAGGCATTTGAGGAAAGCATCTTACATGAAAGAGTCTGAAACAAATCACTGAGTGCCCAGCCCAATGAACAATATAGGTCCACACTACTGAAAATGTTCAGAACACAGAAGACAAAGAGATGAGCCTACAAGACTGCAGAGAGAGAACATAGTTCCATACGTGGTCTCAAGAATCAGAAGGGCACCACAATTTGCAACAATACTGGAAGCTACAGGACAATGGATCAATGCCTTCAAAATTCTGAGAAAATTGATTTTCAACCTGGAATTCTATACTCAGGCCAAGGACCAATTAAAGTAAGCTCTACACTCTGCAATTGTTTTAATAGCATGATCCCTTGAAGGTTTGAATAAACTTTTTTTAACTTAATGTTTATTTTTGAGAGAGAGAGAATGCACAGGAGCAGAGGAGGGGAAGAGAAAAAGCTAGGCAGAGGATCTGAAGCAGGCTCTGTGCTGACAGCAAAGATCCCACCATGGGGCTCAAACTCACAAACCACGAGATCATGACCTCAACCAAAGCCAGACACTTAACCAACTGAGCCACCCAGGTGCCCCAGGTTTGAACAAACTTGTCTGTAAAGCCCATCAGACTTGATACCTTTTTTTTTTTTTTGCCTTCATTTAGTATTTTTTTAATTCCAGTATAGTTAACATACAGTGTTATATTAGTTTCAGGTGTACAATATAGTGATTCAACAATTCTCTACATCACCCAGTGTTCTTCACAAGTGCACTTCTTAACCCCATCACCTATTTCATCCATCCCCACCACCATCTCCCCTCTGGTAACCACTGGATTTGTTCTCTGTAGTTGAGTCTGTTTCTTTAATTTCTCTCCCCCTCTCTTTTTTCCCCCTTTTGCTCATTGTTTTCTTAAATTCCACATATTAGTGAAATCATATGGTATTTGTCTTTCTCTATCTGACTTTTTTCACCTAATATATACTCTGCAGCTCCATCCACGTTGTTGCAAATGGCAAGATTTCATTCTTTTTATGGCTTAATAATATTCCATTATATTCACTTCTTCTTTATCCATTCATCTATTGATGGACACCTGGGCTGCTTCCATAATTTGACTATTGTAAATAATGTGGCAATAAACATAGAGTGCATATATCCCTTTGAATTAGTGTTTTTGTACTTTTTGGGTAAACACCCAGTAGTACAATTACTGGATCATAGGGTAGTTCTATTTTTCACTTTTGAGGAGCCCCCATACTGTTTTCCACAGTGGCTGCACCAGTTTGAATTCCTACCAATAGAGAGGGTTCCTTTTTCTCCACATCCTCCCCAACACTTGTTTCTTTTGTCTTTGGTTTTCACCATTCTGACAGGTGTGAAGTGATACCTCATTGTAGTTTTAATTTGCATTTCCCTGATGATGAGTGATATTAAACATATTTTTATGTGTCTGTTGGCCATCAGTATGTCTTCCTTGGAAAAATGTCTGTTCATGTCTTTTGTCCATTTTTCAATTGGATTATTTGGATTTTTTTTTTTTTTTTTTTTTTTTTTGGTGTTGAATTGTATAAGTTCTTTATAGATTTTGGATACTAACCCTTATCAAACATGTCATTTGCAAATATCTTCCCCCATTCAGTAGGTTGCCTTTTAGTGTTGTTGACTGTTTCCTTCACTGTGCAGAAGCTTTTCATTTTGTTGTAGTCTCAATAGTTTATTTTTGCTTTTATTTCCCTTGCTTCAGGAGATAAATCTAGAAAAATGTTGCAATAGCCAATATCAGAGAAATTACTTCCTGTGCTCTCCTCTAGGATTTTTATGGTTTCAGGTATCACATTTAGGTCTTTAACCTATTTTGAGTTTATTTTTGTGTATGGTGTACAAAATGGTCCAGTTTCATTCTTTTGCATGTTGCTGTCCAGTTTTCCCAACACCATTTGTTGAAGAGACTATCTTTTTCCCATTGGCTATTTTTTCCTGCTTTGTTGAGGATTAATTGGCCATATAATTTTGGGTTTGTTTCTGGATTTTCTATTCTGTTCCATTGATTTATGTCTACTTTTGTGCCCATACTATACTGTTTTGATTACTACAATTTTGTAATATAATTTGAGGTCTGGAAGTGTGATAAATTCTAGCTTTGTTTTTTCAAGATTGCTTTGGATATTTGGGGTCTTTTGTTGTTCCATACAAATTTTAGGATTGTTGGTTCTAGTTCTGTGAAAAATGCTGTTGGTATTTTGATAGGGATTGCATTAAATCTGTAGATTGTTTTTGGTAGTATAGACATTTTAACAATATTTGTTCTTCCAATCCATGAGCATGGAATGTATTTCTATTTCTTTGTGTCATCTTCAATTTCTCTCATCAGTGTTTTATAGTTCTCGGAGTACAGGTCTTTCACTTCTTTGGTTAGCTTTATTCCTAGGTGTCTTGTTATTCTTGTTGCAACTGTAAATGGGATTGTTTTCTTAATTTCTCTTTCTGATGCTTCATTATTAGTGTATATAAATGCAACAGATTTCTGAACATTGGTCTTGTATCTGCAACTTTACTGAATTCATTTATCAGTTCTAGTAGATTTTTGGTGTAGTCTTTTGGGTTTTCTATATACAGTCATGTCATCTGCAAATAGTGAAAGTTTTATTTCCTCTTTACCAGTTTGGATGCCTTCTCTTTCTTTCTTTCTCTCTCTCTCTTTCTTTCTTTCTTTCCTTTTTTTTTTTTTTTTTTTTTTTTTTTTTGTCAGAGTGCTATGGCTAAGACTTCCAGTACTATGTTGAATAAAAGTATATAGCCTTTATTATGTTGAGGTACGTTCCCTCTAAACCTACTTTGTTGAGGATTTTTATCATGAATGGCTATTGTACTTCACCAACTGCTTTTTCTGCATCTATTGAAATGATCATATGGTTTTTATCCTTCTCACATTGATGTGATGTCTCACGTGATTGATTTGCAAATATTGACCCACTCTTGCAACCCAGGAATAGATCCCACTTGATCATGGTGAATGATTTTTTTTTTTTTTAACGTATTGTTGGATTCAGTTTGCTAGTGTTTACTTGAGGTTTTTTGCATCCATGTTCATCAGAGATATTGGCCTGTAGTTTGCTTTTTCTGTGTCTTTATCTGGTTTTGGTATCAGGGTGATACTGGCCTGATAGAAGGAATTTGGACGTTTTCCTTCCTCTTCTATTTTTTGGAATACTTGGAGAAGAATAGATATTAACTCTTATTTCAATGCCTTTTTTATGTCACTCTGTAAAAATTTTTTTACTGTCTCCAGCAACAGTTTGTCTACTCAGATTTTCTTCTTCATGACTCTTAGTACTTATTACTATAGTCCCTCCCCCCCCCCACCCACACACACACACACAAATGCTATTTGAATTAGGTGTTTGGACAGCCTTAGGTAATCACACCATCTATTCTCACTTTGCTTACACTTCAACTAAAAGCCCTAAATAAAATTGTTCCTTGGCTTCTCTGTGTGCCATGTAAGATGTTTTGTATCAGAGTGATACTAGTTTGGTGAGCTGCCACTAACTATTACTAATATGAGCTTATGTAATTGGGAATTTGGGTACTAAAAGTGACACATGTGACATCTGCAACAGCAAAATGCCATCGTGTCCACTTCAGCCCATTATGCCAACTGATGAGAACCATCCTCTTAAATCTGGATGTTCACCCAGAGTATTAGTGACTCTTAGCTTTGATAAATCGGATTTATCCTTCATCCGATAAGTCTGAGAGTTTAATACAATTAAGTGGCTTTCCCTGGTGGAATCTACATTTATTCCTGGGTCTGTATGTGTGGAGTCTTTGTTAAGTACAAAATACTATTTCTAAAAGACTGTACCCCTTTTTCTACCCCACTCCAGGAAGGGGGGTAGCACAGCAAAGTATCACAGAGAACCTGAGGGTGTGGGGGACCTGATTACCTAGGCCATACCCTGAACTCAGAGAACCTCAATCATCCCAGCTCAGCTGTGATCCAGAGGATCTCTAAAAGCAGAAACAGAAACTCAAGGGTGGGGGGGATGATGAATTCTTAAAAGGGGGAATGAAGGACAGACACGGGAAGCCAAGCTCAGCAAAGGATCCAAAAGCTTCTCAAGATCAGATGCCCAGGCATTAGGTTAGGACCACAGGTGCCCAAGCCAAGCTTTAGCCATGAGAAGACATTAGGTTAGGACCACAGGTGCCCAAGCCAAGCTTTAGCCATGAGAAGAACTATTGTCAGCCTTATAGCAGTCAGTCCCTGTAAAGAACAGAACACAGTATGGCAGAGAGCTCAGATGCCTTCCCAGGACTGGCTTAAGAGAGGCCTCCAGAGGGACTAAGGAGATGACAACAGGGTATATGTGAGTAGAGACAGGGAGGGGACAGGCCAAGACTGAGAACACCAACCCAGCAGTAACATCAGTGGAAGTTTTGGCACTATTTCCAAATGAGATCATACATACCATTACATTTTAGCATATGTGTCAAAAAGCATTCAAATTTTACATCTTTGGGGGATGCCTGGGTGGCTCAGTCAGTTAAGCAACTGACTCTTGATTTCAGCTCCGGTCATGATCCCACAGTACGTGAGTTCAAGCTTTGTGCTGACAGTGTGGAGCCTGTTTAGGATTCTCTCTCTCTCCATCTCTCTCTCTCTCTCTCTCTCTCTGCCCCTCCCCCACTTGTGTTCTCTCTCTCAAAAATAAATAAACTTTTAAACAATTTTACATCTTTGAAACATACCATAATTTTTATATACAATTACTTACTATTTAATATACCAAGAGCCTCAAGAAGTAAAAGTGGCCTAGGCTTTTCAACACCTGAAAGGCTTTGAAAAGAGAAACTTGGACTAAGAATTTTGATAGTTGAAGTTTCTAGGTCTCCTCCACTAGAACATGAGATCCCTGAGGGCCTGGACTATGCATCCCAAAAAACCAAAATCAGGAAATTCCCACAAAAAGTAATGATTTTCTGAACCAGAAAAAATGTATTCATTAAGGTTTATAGAATTTAATTGAACTGAACTCAGAGATTCTGACAGGGCTCAGAAAGAACACTTTCAAAAGAGCTAAGCCCATGAGCTTATCTGCACAATATGAAGTAGAGACTAAGAGATTTACAACCAATTTAGGAGAAGAAAACTCCAAAATATTGCGTGGAGGCAGGTAAGCATCACAAAAAGAAGGGAAAGGAAACTATATCCCTGAAGCATGGGACAGAGGTAGGGGGAAATGGGGCAAACAGAGACTCAAGCAGGTAAGAGAAGTTCAGCTGCCTCTGAACAGGCATCCACACCCTGCCCAATGAGGAGGGGGTGCCTAAGAGGCAGAGTCTACCTCCCATTATGGAAGCTGAAATGAGAAGAAAGCACCTTTCAGGCTTGGGACGATGCTTTGAGTTCAGTCAATCAGATGTTTCTGCCCAGGTTCCTCCCAGAATCCAATATCCAATAACGATAATTGGAACAGGAGACAAGCCTTTGGGCCCAGTTGTGGCAGAGTTGGAAGCGAGACTCCTGCATAAAAGCCATTGGTGCCTCTCTCTCCTGGCCCTGGTGCTGGTAGGAGGGGAAAAGGCCTCCCTTGAGATTTAGTAACCACAGACATGTTCTCACACAAGTATGGATTTCAGTTTCTACTCTTTGTGAGAGCCAGATACCCCAAGTAGTCTTTATCCAATATGAGCCTCAGGGGACTTAGAAGAAAGTCACTTTTGAGGGCTGTTTCCTCAAGGAAAGCCACGTGGAAGTCCCATAGAAAAAGCCCCACCATATGTGAACACACAATCCAAAATTACAAAACACTGGAGTGCCTGGGTAGCTCAGTTGGTTGAGTGTCTGACTTCAGCTCAGGTCATGATCTCACAGTCCATGAGTTCGAGCTCTGCATCGGGCTCTCCGCTATCAGCACAGAGCCTGCTTTGGATCCTCTCTCTCTCTCTCTCCCTCTCTCTGCACCTCCCCCACTCACCCTCTCTCTCACATAAATAAATAAACACTTAAAAAAAACACAAAACAAAATTACAAGACACACAAGAAAATAACACACTATGAATTACAGTAAACAAAACAACATACAGAACAATTTGACCTCCCCAAAACTTTGAATCATTGAACCATTGAATAGGGTCAATAGATTGAATTGTGACAGATTGAATTATTACTGGCCCCAACACTCTATCCCTCTTTGCATTGCACCCTTGCAATGGCCTCATCAAAGGCAGAATGTACTTTTACACCCCTTAACTTAGAGCTTAAGTAGATGCCTTGTTTTGACCAGTGGCATGTGGAGGAAGTAACCATGGATCAGTTCCCAGAGTAAGTCTTAAGAAGCCTCATATATTTCTGTTTGTTCTTCTGTGACTCTTCAGTCATGATGAGAAGATCTTCCCCTGAGTGGCTGTTGCCCTTTCAGCTAGGGCTCTGAAAGAACACTAGAAGCAGAGCTGTCCCGGCTGCCCACAGAATCTGCAGTGAGAAGTGAAGCCATGCCAGCTGCCACCATGTTAAGCAGAAGTTCCCAGTTGAGCCTAGCCTCACTCTGCAGACTTGTCCCAGCCAATCAGCAGATGCATAAGAATAAGTGGTTTTGGTTTTAGGCCTCCAAGTTTGGGGATAATAACTTACACAATGTCAGTATGTAAATAGGTAAGTTATACAAACAAATATGTTTAAAATGATTAGAAAAAAAAGAATAAAAAGGGAAAAAAAAGATCTTGTTAAGAAATTAAGGTCCATACATTTTAGAGAACTAAATCAAACTTACAGAACAAGTTCTAGAAGTTATTAAAATTTAAAACAAATGGAGAATTGTGCTTCTACTCACAAAGAATCGACTGCTATGAAAAATGCCCTCCCATTAGAAACAACTAGAAAACCCAGATGAAATATTATGAATCAACTCCTTTGGACACTGGGCAAGAGGCAGCAAAGGACTATCATCCCTGAGAGAAGGGAAATAAACAAGGTGGGCACTACAATTGTCCCAGTTAACTGTGTGGAAACAGTTTTCAGGCTTCAGAGCAGAGAAGCAGGTCAAACAGAGACCAGAAATTTTGCTGAATCAAAGAGAAAGAGATCAGATTTAAGGGAGGTCCAGACAGCTAGACTTTCTGGGGAAGAATACCACAAAAGATGCAGCCTCACAGAGAAAGAACTCCAGAGATCCTCAGAAGGGTCCCTCAAGTGCACGGTGAAACTCTCTGAAGACAGGGCAAGAATCCCTGGAAAACTATAAGCTGAACAAATCCTGGAACTATTTCCGGGCTCAGAAATAGTTTATGTTACCATCTGCCAGACTGGAGAGACCACATAAATCATGACATTGAGAAAAGTTCCGACAAAGGTATTGCATAGTAGTGGAGTTAAATTAGCTGCACACTAAAGGATTCTCTGGACTCACCCTAACAAAACTTAAAAGCAAGCCTCACAAGGATCTAACTAATCCTTAGTAACTTATTTGTATGCTAGAACAATTTGAACTTTTTTTTAAAGGAATACAACTTAATAAGAACTAACAGACACAAAGAAGTGTAATCAGTAACCAGGAGAAAATTTAATAAATAGAGATAGACTCAATAGTTATAGAGATGAAGGAATTACCAAAAAAAAGTGAGTTAAAAGAGTTATTTTACATATATCAAAAGCTATGGTCAAGTATATAAAGGAAAACATGAACATACTGAAGACAACAATGGAAAATATTTTTTAAAGACTAAAATGGAACTTACATAGAAAAAAATGCAATATCTGAAATTTTTAAATACACTGGATGAGATTTATATCAGATTAGACATTGAAGTAAAAATTTGAGAAGAGTCCCATCACCTATGAGACAATATCAAGTAGTCTAAAAAGAAGTGGGATTATACTAGAAGTGGAAAAGGGAAAAGAGAAGACACTAAAAAAAATTTAAGAAAGAAATGACTGAAAAAATTAAATTTCATGAAAGTCATAAACATCTCATTAAAAAAGCACAGTGAAACACAACGAGAATAAATATAATTATAGTCACACCAAGGCACATCATAATCAAATAGTTGAAAACCAGAGATACAGAGAAAATCTTAATAGCATCCACAATTTTTAAAAAAGCATTACATATAAAGAATAAAGAATGAGAGAAAACTTTGCATTAAAAACTAAGTAAGCTTGGGGCGCCTGGGTGGCTCAGTTGGTTGGGCAACCAACTTCACTCAGGTCATGATCACACAGATCGTGAGTTGGAGCCCTGCATCAGTCTTTGTTCTGACAGCTCAGAGCCTGGAGCCTGCATCAGATTCTGTGTCTCCCTCTCTCTCTGTCCCTCCCTCACTCACGTTCTATCTTCTCCTTCAAGAGTAAATAAACATTAAAAAAAAAGTAAATAAATAAATAATAAAAAAGTAAGTAAACCAAAGAAAAATGGAACAATATATTTAAAGTTAAAAAAGAACTGTCCAGGGGTGCCTGGGTGGCTCAGTCAGTTGAGCGCCCAAATTCAGCTTAGCTCATGATCTCATGGTCCGTGAGTTCGAGCCCCACGTCAGGCCCTGTGTTGACAGCTCAGAGCCTGGAGCCTGCTTCCAATTCTGTGTCTCCCTCTCTCTCTCTGTCCCTCCCCCGCTCACAGTCTCTCTCTCTCGAAAAATAAATAAACATTAAAAAAATTTTTTTAAAGCAATTATCAGTGCACTCCTTAATCCCCATCACCTATTTGACCCATTAAGGAATGCACTTATCATGATGGTAAAAAAAGAAAAACAAAAAGTGGAGAAGGTAATTGGTTTTAGGAAGGTGTGCAGGTCCATTTCAACTGAATCAAGAAATTGTTACATATTTTTTAAATGTTTATTTATTTATTTTGAGAGAGAGAAAGAAAGAGTACTCACATGAGTGGGGGAGGAGCAGAGGAGAGGGAGAAAATCCCAAGCAGGCTCCATGCTGTCAGTACAGAGGCTGATGCAGAGCTCAGACTCATGAACCATGAGATCATGACCTGCGCTGAAATCAAGAGTCGGATGCTCAACAAAGTGTACCACCCAGGCACTCCAACAAATCATTATAAATTTTTTTTAAATGATCTATAGTACATAAGTATTAACATTTGTTAAATACTGGGAATGGATTCCTGGGCACTCTATTATGCTATACATTTCTGAAGTTTTGAAATATTTCTTAATAAATAATGATAAATAATAAATAAAAACAAAGAATTAACAATAACAAAAGAACTGTCCATCCAGAACTCTAAATTCCAGGGAAAATAGATTTTGAAAATGAAAGTGAGACTTCCAGTTTCCAGTCCAGGATGTTGGGTCTGGAAGTCACCATTTCATTCTAACAACAAGTAAAAAGCTAAACAAACTGAAGAATCAACAAGTTTCCTTGGATCTATGAGAGAATTGAGGTCACAAGGCAAAGTGTTGCCCCCAAAAAGGAAAGGCCAAGAGGTGAATATAGAAAATCACAATAGACCAGACCCATCGGCTGAGACCTCTGACAGAACCAGTGCCAGGGTAGGAAGACCTATACAGTAATTAACAAATCTTAGAAACTCAGTGTGGACAAGTCTGAACCCAAAATTCCAGAGGGAAGATTGTGTGGGGAGATCCCCACACTTCTGTGAGTTTTGCCTTCAAAATCTCAACTAGGTTCTCACAGTGAATATCAGAGAAAAATCCCCTCTGTTTCCTGCAATGGGAGGGGAAAGTAGCCATTTTGAAACACACCAGAGTTCTGTTCTTCTGAACAACATCTGCCCTCAGGAGAAACTTTGAACCAGCTGAGAAGCACTTGTGAAGTTCATGGTCAAGAACCACAGGCTCATTAAGAGACTGAGACTAATCATAAGACTTTTAAACACTTCCTCTGCCCCCACACCTTACCACCATATTACCAAAGTCCTATTTACGGCAGTTCCTTTTATCCACTATGTAATGACCAGTTATCAAGAAAAAAATCACAAAGCATACTAAAAGGCAAAAACACAGTTTGAGGAGACAAACATCAGAACCATACATGGATATGACAGGATCTGTCAGCCTGGGAATTTAAAACAACTATGACTAATATGCTAAGGACTCTAATGGATAAAGTAGGATACAAGAATAGGTGGGCAATGGAAGCAGAGAGATGGCAATTATAAGAAAGAATAAAAAAGAAATAGTAGAGATCAAAAACACCATAACAGAAATGAAAAATGCTGTTGATGGGCTTATTAGTAGACTGGACACAGCCGAAGAATCTCTGAGCTTGAAGATATCTCAATAGAAACTTTCAAAACTAATAGCAAAATGAAAAAGACTAAAAACAAAACAAAACAAAAAAGAATATCCAATAACAGTGGGACAACTACAAAATGTATAACATACACATAATAGGAATACCAGAAGAAGAAAGAGAGAAAGGAACAGAAGAAATATGTGAAGAAATAATGACTCGGAATTTTCCCCAAATTAATGTCAGACACCAAACCACAGATCTAGAAGGCTCAGAGAACACCAAGCAAGGAAAATATGTCTCTCCAAAAAAACACTAACACCTAGACATACCATATTCAAATTGCAGGAAATCAAAAAATAAAGAAAAAGTCCTGAAAGAAGTTAGAGTCAAAAACAAACAAAAACAAACAAACAAACAAAAATAACAAAACACCTTACCTATAGAGGAGCAAAGCTAAGAATTACATCCAACTTCTTCTCAGAAAGAAGAGAGTGAGGTGAAATATTTAAACAGTTGAGAGGAAAAAGTCACCAACCAAAAATAAAGGAGAAATAAAGACTTTCTCAGACAAACAAAAATTGAGAGAATTGGTTGTCAGTATACCTGCCATGAAAGAAATGTTGAAAGAAGGAAAGGAAAGAGAGAAGGGCGTCTGGGTGGCTCAGTCAGTTGAGCGCCCGACTTTGGATCAGGTCATGATCTCACAGTTCGTGGGTTCAAGTCCCACGTCAGGCTTTGTGCTGACAGCTCAGAGCCTGGAGCCTGCTTCAGATTCTGTGTCTCCCTATATCTCTGCTCCTCCCCTGCTCTCTCTCTGTCTCTCTCTCTCAAAAATAAAATAAACATTAAAAAAAATTTTTTTAACTTTAATTTTTTCTATTTTTATTTGATCTAACAAGTTGGTTCAAAAACAAGAATAGCTGGGACACCTGGGTGGCTTAGTCATTTGAGTGTCCAACACTTGGTTTGGGTTCAGGTTATGATCTCACAGTTTGTAGGTTAGAGCCCTGCGTGGGATTCTGCCCTGACAGTGCAGAGCCTGCTTGGGATTCTCTGTCTCCCTCTCTCTCTGCCCCTCCCTTGCTCACCATCTCTCTCTCTTTCTCCCTCTCTCTCTCTCTCAAAAATAAACAAACATTTAAAAAATAAAAAAACAAAATAGCTAATATCTATTCATTTGTGTGTGTATGTGTCTGACTACATATAAGTGAAATGGACAGTAGGAAAGAACTAGGATTATTTTATCATAAGCTACTCACACTACTCATGAAATGGTGTAGTATCATTAGGAAGTGGATTTGGATTAGCTGATATTGATATTGATAGGAAAAGAATAAAACAGTCTTTGTTCACAGATGACATGAATATCTATGTAGAAAATCCTAAAGAATCAACCAAAGAAACTCCTGGAACTAATAAGCAATGTAGCAAGGTTGCCAGGATACAAGTTTAATATACAAAAATCATGTGGTTGTCTCCATAGCTCAGGGATTAGAGCAGTGGTCTTGTAATATACAAAAATCAGGGGTGCCTGGGTGGCTCAGTGAGTTAAGTGTCTGATTCTTGATTTCAGCTCAGGTCATGATCTCATGGTTCATGGTTCAAGCCCCACATCAGGCTCCATGATGACAACATGGAGCCTGCTTGGGATTCTCTCTGCCTCTCTCTCTCTCTGCCCCTACCCCCTCAAAATAAATAAACTTTAAAATATATATATTTTATATGTGCGTGTGTGTGTGTGTGTGTGTGTGTGTGTGTGTATGAAAATCACTCACTTTCTTGTATACCAGCAATGAACAATTGGAATTTGAAATTAAAAACACAATATTGGGCACAATATTGGCTTGGTGGGTTGAGCATCTGAATCTTGATTTCGACTCAGGTCATGACCTCATGGTTCATGGGTTCAAACCCTGCATTGGGCTCCACGCTGACAGTGTGGAGCCTGCTTGGGATTCTCTGTCTCCTTCTCTCTGCCCCTCCTCTGCTTGCTCTCTATCTCTCTCTCAAAATAAATAAATATTTTTAAATTTTTAAAAAGAAAATCATTTAAAAAAAACCACTACCATTTATATTAGCACCTCCCCCAAAAAGGTATATATTTAGGTATAACTCTAATAAAATATGTACACGATCTATGTGAGGAAAACTATAAAATTCTGATAAAAGAAATCAAAGAAGTAAATAAATGGAGATAGTACATGTTCAAGGATAGGAAGACTAAATGGTATCAAGATGTCGGTTCTTCCCAACTTGATCTATAGATTAAATGTAATCAGAATCAAAATCCTAACAAGTTATGTTATGGATATCAACAAACCAATCATAAATTTATAGGTAGAGGCAAAATACCTAGAATAGCCAACATAATATTAAAAGAGAAGAACAAAGCTGGAAGATTGACACTACCCAACTTGAAGACTTACTATAAAACTATAAGAATCAAGATGGTATTGGTAAAGAATAGCAAAGTTCATCAGTGAAACAGAATAAGGATTCCAGAAATGGACCCACATAAATATGGTCAATCTTTGAAAAGGGAGCAAAGCCAATACAAATAAAGGATAGTCTTTTCAACCAAGGATGATGGAACAGCTGGACATCCACATGCAAAAAAAAAAAAGGGGGGGGGCGCCTGGGTGGTTCAGTCCGTTGAGCATCCGACTTTGGCTTAGGTCATGATCTCGCAGTTCGCGGGTTCAAGCCCTGCATTGGGCTCTGTGCTGACAGCTCAGAGCCTGGAGCCTGCTTCAGATTCTGTGTCTCCCTCTCTCTCTGCCCCTCCGCCACTCATGCTCTGTCTTTCTCTCTCTGTGTCAAAAATAAATAAACAATAACAAAAAATTTTTTTTAAAAATATAGACACATCTTAAACTCTTCACAAAAATTAGCTCAAAATGGATCATAGATTTAAATATGAGATGCAAAACTATAAAACTACAAAAAATAACATAGGAGAAACTCTAGATGATATTGGGTTTGGCAAAGACTTATTAAATAAACACCAAAGAAAGGCACAATCCATAAAAGAAGTAAATGAAAAGCTAGACTTTGTTAAAATTAACAATTTCAGGGCACCTGGGCAGCTCAGTCAGTTAAGCATCTGACTTCGGCTGAGGTCATGATCTCACCGCTGGTGGGTTTGAGCCCCACCTCGGGCTCTGTGCTAACAGCTCAGAGCCTGGAATCTGCTTTGAATTCTCCCTCCCTCTCTCTCTCTCTCTCTCTCTGCCCCTCCCCTGCTCACACTCTGTCTCTCAAAAATCATGAACATTAAAAAAAAGAGTCTTTAAAAAAATTAACAATTTCTCAGGGTGCCTGGGTAGCTCAGTCAGTTAAGTGTCCAACTTTGGCTCAGGTCATGATCTCACGGTACGTGGGTTCAAGCCCTACATCGGGCTCTGTGTTGACAGCTCGGAGCCTGGAATCTGCTTTGGATTCTCCCTCTCTCTGCCCCTCCCCCACTCATGCTCTCTCTGTCTCTCTCGAAAATAAACATTTTTTAAAGATTTTTTAAAAATTTGAACAATTTCTCCTCTTGAAAGACACTATTAAGAGAATGCAAAGACAAGCCCCAGACTGAGAAAAATTATTTGCAAAAGACACCTGATAAAGAACTGCTATCTAAAATATACAAAGAACTCTTAAAATTTAATAAGAAATCAACAACCCAATTTAAAAAATTGGCCAAAGACCTTACCAGACATCTCACCAAAGAAGATATACAGATGGCAAATAAGCATATAGAAAGATATGCCACATTGGATGTCTCATGGAAATTAAAACAAGATACCACTACACACCTATTACAATCTCCAAAGTCCAGAGCACTAATCACCAGATGTTGGTGAGAATATGAAGCAACAAGGACCTCATTCATTGCTGGTGAAAATGCAAAATGGCACAGCCACCTTGGAAGACAGTTTGGTAGTTTCTTATAAAACTAAGTATACTCTTACCATACAACCTGCAATTGTGCTCCTTGGTATTTACCCAGATTTGAAATTTCTATATAAAAGCCTGTGTATAGATGGTTATAGCTTTATTCGCAACTGCCAAAAATCTTTCAACAGGTAAGTAGATAAACTGTGGTACATCCAGATAACAGATTATCATTCAGCATTAAAAAGAAACAAGTTATTAAGCCATGAAAAGAGATGGAGGAAACTTAAATGCATATTATTTAGTGAAATAAGCCAATTTGAAAAGACTGTATTATTTCAGCTATATGATATTCTAGAAAAGGTACAACTATGAAGATAGTAAAAACAACAGTGGTTGCCAAGAGTTAGGGAGGAGAAAGGGATGAATAGACCTGAATGATAAAGATGAATAACAAATAGGTAATTTTAGGGCAATGAAACTATTCTGTATGATATACAGTTGTCAAAACCCATATAACACTAAGAGTGAACCCTAATGTAAACTATAGACTTTTGGTGATAATAAGGTATCAATATAGATTCATCAGTTATAACAAATGTATTATTCTGGTGCCAGATGTTGATAGTAGGAGAGGCTCGGGGGTGGGGGGAGAAAACAGGAGGAATATAGGAACTCCGTACTTTCTGCTCATTCTTGCTGTGAACCTAAAACTGCTATAAAAAAATAAAGTCCTGTTTATTTTTTAAGTAAAAAGGATGGAAAAAACATGTCATGCAAATGTTAACAGATAGTTGAGTAACTATACTAATATCAGACAAGATAGACTTTGGAACAAGGAACTAGGGATAAGAGAACATCTCATAGTGTAAAGTTATCAACTCAAGAAGATTCATCAATCCTAAATGGGTATGCATGCACTTAGTAAGAGTCTCGAAATACATGAAGCAAAACAGAGAGAACTGAAGGAAGAAATAGAAAACCTGTAATTATAGCTAAGGATTTCAATTCATTTCTTTCAATAAATTTGAAATAACAAATAGATCAAAAAATTTATTAAGGATGTAAAAACCGTTAACAATGCTATATACTATATAGTTGTTATATACTATAATAATCAATTTGACCCAATTGGCATTTGTACAACTTTCCACCTAACAAGAACAGAATACACATTTGTTCTGAGTTCACATGAAACATCACCAAGACAGATCATATGTGTGGCTATAAAACCAATGTGAACTGGGGCATCTGGGTGACTCAATCGGTTAAGCGTCCAACTCTTGGTTTCGACTCAGGTTATGATTTCATGGTTTGTGAGTTCAAGTCCTGTGTCAAGCTCCATGCTGACAGCGTGGGGCCTGCTTAGGATTCTCTCTCTCTCTCCCTCTCTCTCTGTCCCTCCCCTATGTGTGGGTGCATGTGGGCTCTCTTGCTCTCTCTCTCAAAATAAATAAACAAACATAAACCAATCTGAATTAATTTTAAAGAATTGAAATAATCCAAAGTATGTTCTTGGGCCACAGTGGAATTAAACTTGAAATCAACAATAGAAAGATACCTGGAAAAAAAGATATTTGGAAAATAACAACACTTATAAATAAGCCACAGGAGTAGAAAAAAAAAGCCACAAGAAAAATTAGAAAATATTTTAAATTGAATGAAAATAAAAACACAACATAAAATTTGCAATGAAGCTCAACAGTGCTTAAATGGAAACGGACAGTTTTAAATGCTTCTAGTAGAAAATAAAAAGTTCTAAAAGCAGTAATCTAAACGTCCACTTTAGGAAGCTAGAAAAAGATCAAAATGAATATAATTTTTTTAAATAATAACAAAGATAAGATCAGAAGTCCATGAATTAAAAAATAGATGAACAATAGAGAAAGTGAATAAAACCAAGCTGGCTCTTTACAAAGACATATAAAATTGAAAAACTACAAGCCAGATTGATCAAAGAAAGACACAAATCACAAATATCAAATATGAAAGAGTGGCCACCACTATGTCCTACAGACATTAAAAGAATGATAAGGAGATTTTATGAACAACTTCATGCAAACAAATTCAACATTTAGATAAAATGGACAAGTTTCTTGAAAGACACAAACAACCAAAGCACACTCAAGAAGAAACAAACAGGAACAGCCCTATATCTATTAAGGAAATAGAATTTATAGTTTAAAACCACACACACACACACACACACACACACACACACACACAAGCCTCCAGGTCCCAGATGACATCATTGGTGAATTCTATCAAACATGTAAGGAAAAAAATCTTAACAATTCTATACAAATTCTTCCAGAAAATAGACAAGGAGGGAAAATATCCCAGCTCAGTTTATGAAGCAAGTGTTACCCTGATAAAAAAACAACAGATAAAGACATTCCAAGAAAAAGGGAGGGAGGGAGGAAATAAGGAAGGAAGAAAGGAAGGAAGGAATTATAGGCCAATGCCCCTCATGAACATAGACAACGAAAGTCCCTAACAAAAGTTTAGGGATATATGTATAAAATAACACATTATGGGTAAGCTTTTTCCAGAAATGCATGTAGTGTAACATTAGAAAATCAAAAACACATGATCATTTCAATAGATGCAAAAAAAAGCACTTAATAAAATTAAATATGTATTCATGATTTAAAACTTTCAGTAATCTAGGAATAGAAGAGAATTTATTCAATCTGTAAGGATTGTCTACAAAAACTCTACAACTTATATCATATTTAATGGTGAAGTAGGCAAAGATGTCTGATCTCACCACTTCTAGTGACTTCTAGTCACTCACTATTATGCTGATCAATGCAATGAGGCAAGAAAAAATAATAAAAGGCATACAGCTTTGTAAAGAAAAAAGTCAAATCGCCTTTATTCTCAGATAACATGATTGTTTAGAGAATCCTGAGGAATCTATAAAAGAAGAGATACTAGAACTAATAAGTGAGATTAGTAAGATCTCAACTTACAAGGTCAATATACAAAACTCAACTTCATTTTTATATACCACTAAAAAAGTAACTGGAATTGGGATTTTTAAATTCCATTAGCAGTAGCATCAAATATATGAAAACTAGGGACCAATTTAACAAAATGTGCAAGAACTGTACCCTGAAAACTACAACACATTGTAGAAAGAAAGTAAAGAATGTCTAAATAAGTGCAACATATACCATGTTCATGAATAACAAGACTCATGGTTTTTAAGACATCAATTCCCCCAGGGGCAATTGGGTGTCTCAGTCGGGTAAGCATGCAACTTCAGCTCAGGTCATGATCTCACAGTTAATGAGTTTGAGCCTCACATCACTCTCTGTGCTTACAGCTTGGAGCCTGGAGCCTGCTTCAGATTCTGTGGTTCCCTCTCTTTCTGCCCCTCCACTCTCTCTCTCTCTCTGTCAAAAATAAACAAACATTTAAAAAAAGACATCAGCTCCCCTGAAATAGATTTCTAAATTAAATACAACATAAATTAAATATAATATAGATTAAATACAATCACAATCAAAATTCCAGCAGGGTTTTTGGGTAGAAATTGACAAGATGATTCTAAACTTATAAAAAATGCAATATACCTAGAAAAAGAACTGGGTTGGAGGACATATGCTCCCTGTTTTCAAGACTTACTATAAAATTATTATAATCAACAAATGTGGTATCAGTATAAGGATAAACATATAGACCAATAAAACAGAATAAAAAGTCCAGAAATAGATCCATACATACATGGTCCATTGAGTTTTCACAAAAATGCTAAGGTAAATAAATGGAGAAAGGATAGTTTTGTCATCAAACCATGCTGGGACAATTGGATGGGGTGGGAGGGAAGGAACCTGAGCCCTTAGTTCCACAAAAATTAACTGAAAATAGGTCAAAAACCTAAACATGAAAGCTAATAATATAAAACTTCTACAAGTAAAAAGAAGAGAAATTCATGACTTAGATAAACATTTATCAGAACATAAAAAGCACAAACCATAGAAGAAAACAGTGATAAATGGGACTTCATCAAAGGCAGTAACTGAAATAAGTGAAGAGATGCTCAATAACATTTTGGAAATTTAAGGAAATACAAATTAAAACCATAATGAAATACCACTACAAAACCCACCAGAAAGGCTAAAATGAAAAAATAAAACTGAACATACCAACAACAGGATGAATCTCAGAAACATGCTAACTGAAAAAACAAACAAATATAAAAGATGATACACTATAAGATTCCATTAGTCTGAAATTCTAGAAAAGATAAAACTTCAGTGGGAGAAAGCAGATCAATGGTTGGTAGTTTCCTACTGTAAAAAGTCATCTTCCTGGGGCGCCTGGGTGGCTCAGTTGGTTAAGTGTCCGACTTCAGCTCGGGTCATGATCTCGCAGTCCGTGGGTTCAAGCCCCGCGTCGGGCTCTGTGCTGATAGCTCGGAGCCCGGAGCCTATTTCAGATTCTGTGTCTCCCTCTCTCTCTGACCCTCCCCCATTCAAGCTCTGTCTCTCTCTGTCTCAAAAATAAATAAACATTAAAAAATTAAAAAAAAAAAAAGTCATCTTCCTTAGTACTAACCAACCAGGGTTGTTGCAAGGATTAAATGAGATGACCTCTATTGAGAACTTAGCACAGTATCTTTTTTGTTTTTGTTTTTTAGGATCCTAATAAAACTTTATTTTAAAATTCTTTTAATGTTTATTTTACTTTTGAGAGAGAGAGAGAAAGAGTACAAATGGGAGAGGGCAGAGAGAGAGGGAGACACAAAATCTGAAGCAGGCTCCAGACTCTGAGCTGTCAGCACAGAGCCCGATACGGGGCTCGAACCCACTAACCATGAGATCAAGACCTGAGCTGAAGTCGGAGACTCAACTGACTAAGCCAACCAGGTGCCCCCAATATAACTTTATTTTAAAAAAATAACTCACTGTTAGAGACCAGAAGTCTAGCAGGACCTTTACCAAAATTTTAAACCATTATTTTATAAGATGAAAATAAGTACTTCTCTGTATGAAACCAACCTGGATTTTCTAAATTAGATGACTATGTGTATATATTTTTTTTTCTTCTTTACCATATCACTGGTCATTAAAATCACTAATTCTTCTTGATTAACTTGAACTCAACTCAAATAGCAAAGCAAAATCTAATACAGCAGATGCTTCTTCCACTTTAAAAAAAAATGGCTGGGGTGCCTGGATGGCTCAATCAGTTGAGCATCCGACTTCAGCTCAGGTCATGATCTCACAGTCCGTGAGTTCGAGCCCCGTGTGGGGCTCTGTGCTGACAGCTCAGAGCCTGGAGCCTGCTTCAGATTGTGTGTCTCCCTCTCTTTCTGCCCCTTCCCTGCTTGTACTCTCTCTCTCTGTCTCAAAAATAAATAAAAACATTAAAAAAATTTTTTTAATGACCAAAGTTGTATTACCCAACATAGCAGGAAAAAAATAAACAAACATTGAATGGTCCTGTTTGGTCCTGTGCTGAGATGGGCTATTTTGATGAAGAACAGAAGAGTATGAAGGGGAGAAACATAGGTGATAGAGCTGACAAACTTGGACTTGAATCCCAGCTCTTCTCCAAGTAAATTAGGTAGGAAAGTTTTGGCATGCATTAGACCCACCTCACTAAGCAAATGGGAAGATACAATCACCACCCAGCCAGCATTTGCCTAGAACATACGTGGTCTAAGCAAGCACTTTATGATATGGGATGCTTAAATGGTAGTGGATCAAAACAGTCAACATACATTGTGATAAGCTTTTCTGCCTAATGATATTAAGTATCACCTTTCATTGTACTACAGAGAAAAGACATCTGAAAAAAGCCATACAGTTTTGAAACCCTTTCATTTTTTGTGTGTAATGGCCATTAACAAGTCTATAATAAGGTTAGGATTCCAATTAAAAGAAGTGTTTCCATGAAAGCCTTCAGGGCTCAGTGGTAAGTCATATGGCATGGAGTAGCACTGAATTTGGCATAAGACTTAATGACCTTATTTACAGCCTCCAAGAAATCCTTCTCAGTAACAATTTTTCACCCTGCTCTGATGGCAAACATACCAGCTTCTATGCAGGCACTTCTAATCTCAGTACCAGTGCTGTTGGGACACAGTCATGCTAACAATCCAGATCTGATATCACTTTCAACACTCATGGAATGAACATGAGTCTTCAAAATGTGAGTCCAACCCTCTAGATCAGGTAAGCTAAATTCAATCTTTCTATCCAATCTCCCTGGCCTCCTCAGTGCTGGATCCAAAGCGTCAGATCTATTAGTGGCCATCAGTACTCCCATGTTACCTCGACGATCAAAACCGTCCAGCTCATTGATCAGTTCCAGCATTGAAGCACCATCATCAAAACAAGCCCTTGCAATAGCATCAACTTCATCCAAGATAAGACATGCTTTTTTTGTTCTGGCCATTTCAAAAAGCTTGCAAACTATTAGAGCCCCTTCACCTAGGTACTTCTGTATAAGTTCAGATCCAGTAACTTGAATAAAACAAGCATCAGTCCTGTTAGCAACTGCCCAAGCACAGAGTGCCTTGCCTGTACCCCGTGGACCAAAGCTTAGCACAGTATCTTGCACATAGAAAGTTCAAAAATTGTTAGATAGATAGATAGATAGATAATTGATATACAGAAATAAAGAAATCACTGATATTTTTGTGTTAGAGCCTGCTGGGGCTCATCCATATCATGTTGTCTCTTCTTCCTGGACACACTGCTAGATCCCTTTTCTATCCTCCTTGCATCTAGGTAGGACCATGCAACTAGTTCTTGCTGATAGAATACAGATGAATGTGGTATGAGTCACCTCTGAACAAGGCAATTAAGAACGGGTTGTCTTCTGCATGTTCCGTTTCCTGGAGAATGGAGATGGTCTCCTGGATGACTCTGAGACCCTAGAGGATGATGGAACCACAGCATGGAAGGAGCCTGGGTCCCTGAATGACCGCATGGAGCAGAGCTCCCTTCCCCACCTGACTGCCCATGTGGTGTGCCAGACTGTGAAATAAGTAAAAAATAAACCTTTATTGTATTGAGCCATGAAGGATTGGTTTTTTATTGTTGTGGTTATACCATTAGCCTCCCTGACTAATCCAATATATGCATATGTATATGTATACCCATACATAGTATCATGCTATGCTTGTCCCTCGTACTCTGAACACAACTCCTCAAAAGCCCTAGTTCATGCTGGGATCAGCTTCCCACTCTTCAGTTTCCATCCCCGGCTCCATGCTCAAACCTCCATCTTTACTTTACTTTTGGTTACAATCCTGAGTCTAAAGTCACTGATAGACCAAATCCCACATCTAAGTAGCATGTCTTTATCTCTAGGCACTGAAGCACAAGAGAATGAACAAAACTTTGTGTTTCTGAGACCTAGATCCAAATCTCTCTATAAATTACCAGCCGTGTGGCCTTGGCCATGTGACTCTATCTCTCTGAGTCTCAGTGTCCCCATCTGTAAAATGCAGATAATAATGTCTTCTTCATAGGGTTGTTGTGAAGACTAAACTAGATAACAGATCATAGGGGTCCGCACAGCCTCTGATACACTTAAGTCCTGCAATGAACCCCAAACTACTTGCCTCATCCCCAAGGGCTACCAAGACTGGCCCAGGAGCCCGCCTACAATGTAGGGGGCTGTGAACGTGTGGGAAGAGGCACACCCCACCCCAGGAGAGATAACATCTGCTCAGCACCACTTCCTGTACCTATGGAGACAAAACTGTAGACCTCTTACTGCAAATATTGTGGCAATCTCCTCTAAATCACACACTGAGGACAACAGCAATGGCAATAATCATGTACTAACACTAGTTACAATTTCTTGGGCTTATTGTATCATAGATTCAAAATGATGGAAGTATATTTTATTTTTACAACAATTCTATGAAGCACTTTTTCTACAGATAAGGAAAGTAAGGTTCAGAGAGGTTAAGTAACCTGCTGAAAGTCACACAGCCAGTAGTAGCAGAGCTAGAAACTGAATTTATTCATACATTCGGTCTTTCATTGATTTAGTCAACAAATCATTTCTGCCATCTGCTATGTGCCAGACCATGCACTGGGCCTGAGGACACAAGATGCAGGGAGACAAAGTCCTTGAGATTCTCTGGGGAAACAGATCATGACTCTTTAGCTACAGTCCCAGAAAGAATGGAGCCTGTGCAACACCTCTCCCTCTCTGGTTCCCTTCCCCAGCTCTGCTACCTCCCAGAGCTGCTGAACCCCAGCAACAGCCCAGAGACATTTCCTGAGACCACTGTTTTCCTTGGCCCTGCGATGGGAGACAGTATGCCCAACAAGGTAGAAAACAAGGTGGGGGAGGCAAGCAGGGAGCAGACCTCCCAACAAACTGTCCCTTTCGCTGGTGGGAGCAGGGAACAGAGGAGACTGCCCTTCTACCCACCCACCAGCCCATCCAGGCCATTGTTCCCTTGTTGTGACAGGGGGTTCGGCTAGGGCCCTGCAGACTGGGGGCTTCCTCCCCAGCCAGCCATGCTTGGACAGCTGGAGGAAACAGGCGGCCGGAGAGCCAGCTATCCCTCCAATAACAACAGGCTGCTGCCCGCTGGCAGCCCTGCTGAGGGGCAGGCTGGAAGCCAGAGAGGCCACCCCACTCCACCCCGCCACTGGCAAAACATGTTTTCTTGTTTTCTGAGGGGGAGGAGGAGGCCCGTACCCATCCTGAGCAAACACAGGAGCTGATAAGCATGGACAGGCCTGGCTGCCAGGCTGCCAACAAGGGCTGCAGAGGCAGGGGCAGGGGCAGGGCTGGGCCCACCCTGGAGGTCACTCAGACCAGAATGCCAGCTTCAGAGTCAGGGTGGGGACAGTGAGCTCCTGGCCCCTCCAGGGATAAAGCACTCAACTCCAAGTCTGCCCACACTGAAAAGAGAGGACAGGGGCTTCCAAGCCACAAGTACCATCACTGACCTCAGAAATACACGCATGCTAACGTTTGATAGCAAAAGTGCACCCATCCATTGGGCGCCCGTTTTTTGGCTAGTCTCTGGGACAGCCCCCTTACCAATACCACCATTTTCAATACTAGAGAGGAAATAAGATACAAGAATTGCTTCCCATTACCTTTTTCACACGAGGTGACTGAGAGGCAAAGTGACTTGTCCCAGGCCACACAGCTCTTGGGATGTAAATCCCCATCTGCCAGACCACAAAGCTCATGATCTTTTCCATCATGCCCTAGCGAGCCCCTTCATATTTGTGAGGGTCTCCAGTTTACAAAGTACGTACAGCCTGCTGTATTCATCTACTGGGACTGCTGGGGGGCTATCATCGACCTGCCATAGCTACCCTCACTTTTCATAAGGAAGCTCACAACAGACCCATTAGGTTAATGTCTCAGTTTGGGATTTCCCTAAAGCAGACTCTGAGGTAAGGATTTGAGTGCAGCGTAGTTAATTCAGGAATTGATCCTAGGAAGTTCCCATTAGGCACATCAGTGTGCCAAGACAGCTGTGGGCAACTGGGATTCAGTCACACAGGGAACACAACACAGAACAGAATTGTCCCCCACAGATGCAAGGAAGCTGACATAATCCCCCATCACTGCCACCCATCTTTGGTTGAGGGCTTCTCCTGGGCACCTTAGCTCTCTGAGACTGCCTACGAGGGGCTGAGACTGTCCTGCGGCCAGAGAAAGTCCTCAGGTAGGTGCCAAAGGGGCATGAGTGGGGCTCTAACAGCCTCTGCCACAGTTAGTAAACAGAGAAATCATCCCCATTTTGTAGATATAACTACAAAATGTTCCCCCAGGCCATGCCATGCCCAGACCTATGTGTACTGAGGCTCAGACCCCATGGGCCCATCTTCAGCTCTAGGTAAGTGGATAACCTCTCACCAAGAGTCACAGCCCCTGCAGCCAACCCCCCAGGCTCTGAACCCCTTCCCGAGATTATAAGCCTCACCATCCTCATCCATTCCGACCCTGTCCAGAGAGAACTATGTCCTTGGATCCTCCCCCCTTCCACCCGTCTTCCATCCCCACCCATGACTTCCCCCTCCAAAAGGTGGGAGCAGGATTTATTTCCTCCTTTTCAGAAAGAAGGTCTTAATATTACTGTCCAGCAGCCATATAATAATCCACAAACACCCTCCACCACTTCTCCCACTACGTCCAGGGACTCTTACAAACCACCCCTGGTGGCCCAATCATTCAATGCCAAAGTGCCTGATGCAGGTGCACAAAGAATGCCACACTGGGCACCTCACTGTGCAGATGAGGAAAAGTTCAAAAATTCAAGTGATTTGTCCAACTTGATCACAGCCAGCTATCTTCTGATTCCAAGTGTTTGGAAAAGAGGGAGTACACATCCAGTCACTGGGGGGTTATAACAGATGCTAGACATGGGGTGTTCTGCTCTGTTTTCATCCTACCATTTGCATGTGCGCAGAGGGACGCCACAGGGGGTGGGGTCGTCTACCCCAGGTGTGGACAATAAAGGGGTCCATTGTCTACAGCAAATGTGTAAGTAATAAAACTAATTTTATTATTGACTTATTATCACTAAGCACTGGCAATTCTCGAGAATATTAGTGACCAAATAGCCCTCCCACCCACCACAGCACTGAGCTACTCCTCCCCCATTCTGTATCCCCAATAGACATGTTGATTCAATCCAGGCTCTTTTCCACTGAAGGGAGATGCTGCTACAAAACCCATCCTCCACACGACTCTCAGCAACTATATTCTGAGCTGGCATCAGAACTGACCTCTAGGACCTTACGCTTCTTAGCCCAGACCCTGTTCAAGAAATGGTCCATAGGCTGCTCTCTAAGGCCAGGGGTCCAGCCTGCACCCCATCCTCTTGCACATAACCCAGGGCCCCACCCCTACCTCTCTGATGTCACAATCCTCGCTAATCTTCCCTCACTGTCCTCGGCGCTATTTTTTTTTTTTTTTTTTTTTTTTTTTTGCCTTTTTGCCATACTCTTGTCCAACTCCACACCTGCTTCCTGCCCCCAGGGCTCCTAGGGTCCTGGCCTGAGAATTCAATCCAAAAAAACTTGGCCTCCGGCCGGACTACCTCAGAGCTGTGATCTCCCAGTGGTCCTGCTGCACAGACCCACAGGGAGCACATAAGGTGACTTCTCACCTGTACATTATGTCATCAACACAACCTTGAACCCTCTGGGAAATCTCCTGAAGGGAGGGCCTGGCCCTTAGTGCCTGTCACTGGCGGAAGATTTATTATGATTTGCTTATAGGTTTAGTGTCTCCCTCCACTGAAAAGTAAATTTCAAGAAAGCAGACCTGGTGCATCTTCTTCCCCCACTATGTCTCCAGTACCTAGAGCAGTGACTGGAACAAGAGAGGCACTCAGCAGCTAGCAGTTGAAGAAGTGGATGAGTTTTCCTCAGCCCACACCTTGGCCACAGAGGCCCAGACCCACCTGGGGTAGCTTCAACACTCAGTATGGCTCTGCCTCCAGGATCTCAAACTCTGAGCCCCCTCTGAGCACACTGGCCCTTCCCTCGGAGACTGGATCTCAAGCTCTTCTACCAACCCATCCTCTCTCCTGCCGGCTCCCTGTTTGAGAACCAGGACCTCAAAATCAGACAGGCTGATTGCTCGACCTCTCTAAGGTTCGATGTCTTTTCCCCAACAAAACGGTAAAGTAATAATGCCCGTCTCACAGGGATTAACAAGGGAGCTAAAACACACCAGATGTGTAGTGAGGACCCAATAGTGTTTACCATCACTAATGCCAAGTTAATAATGCATTATTAATACTGAATTAAGAGGCTTTTATACAACAGTCCAAAGGAAAAAATGCCAACCCATTCACCCTCCCCCAGGCCTTACAGGGATCCCTGAAGAAAATGTTCAAAATTTAGGTTTACCAGGAACTCAGACTTTAAAACAATGGGCTAATCACCACCCATTTCGCACGGCATTCATGACTCTAATACTTTATCCCTCCCTGGACCCACAGCCTTTGTAGATGACTTCGTAGCTGACTTTGTAGCTTTTCTCACTAAAGAGATGGAGTCCACCCCACCCCACCCCCAGCCCCCTGGATCTGGGCTGGCCTCGTGGCCTGCTCTGACCAACAACATGTAACAGAAATGACTGTGTGCCAGCTCTGGGCCTGGGCCCCCAGAGGTCTTGCATGTTTACATCTGCTCTCTTGCATCTCCGCCACAGCCAAGACAGCATGCCTGGACTAGCCTGCGGGAGCAGAGACTGGTGGAAATGCGCCCAGCCACAGCAGCCGAAGCAGCAGCCCCCAGACATGTGAATGAGCCCATCCAACGTCAGCAGAGCTGCCTAGCCAACCTCCGTTGACTCCAGACTTGTGAGCCACGCACCCTGTTGTTGTATACCACTCAGGCTTTATTACACAGAAAACGCTGACTGATGCACTACACAACCAAGTGTTAGATTGTGGTCTAGCCTTTCCACCAATGGCCAGCCAGCTTCTTCTCATATACCTCCATCAATGGGAATCTGATCACCTTCAATGGCAACCTAGTTCCAAAAATCTATCCATATTTTGAGCTAAAGTCTCTCTCTGTGTCCTTTTTTTTTAATGTTTATTTATTTTTGAGACAGAGGGAGACAGAGCACGAGTGGGGGAGGGGCAGAGAGAGAGGGAGACACAGAATCTGAAACAGGCTCCAGGCTCTGAGCTGTCAGCACAGAGCCCAATGCGGGGCTCAAACCCACAAACCATGAGATCATGACCTGAACCAAAGTCGGACGCTTAACCAACTGAGCCACACAGGCGCCCCTCTCTCTGTGTACTTTAGCCTTTGGGCCAAATCCCTAGATCCATACAAGAGTAGCCCAATCTCTCCTATACCCGTTTGGTGCTTCAAAGTCAGCATGTCCAAAATCAAAAGCTTCTCTTTTCTCTGTTTTGCACAGGGCAAGACACTCTCGGGTCTATGAAGTCTTGCTCTTCCTCACCCCCTGCAGTGAAAGGGTGACAGAGCCATGAGGCACACATCTCTCTCCACTGTGGGGACAGGGAGTCTCACCCTACCATTCCTTCCTCCACACTGGCTACAGTGTTCTGTCCATCCTTCTTCGTCAAACAACGTTACCTTGCATCTACTCTGTGCCAGGAGCTATGCTAAGGATGACGAGATAAAAGGCAGATCTACTCTCAAGGAGTCCGTCGAGAGAAGGGGCTCATCTTTCTCGCATAGGGATCCGATGATGATACTATGATCTATTATTGGGTGCCTACTGAGGAGGGAGCATAAGGCAAGCTGACATCCTGCATTCCCCCTCACTCACACACACACACCTGCCCCTGTGGGACATGTGTGACATTCCTCTGGTACTTCTGGTTGCCCAAGAACAAAGGAAAGGGAAAAACCAATGGTTAACTGATAGAGATCACAGTCCTGCAGGACATGAGTCTCCATCAGTTTACAAATGTCTTAGGAAATTACAATAAAGAGACAATCTTATTAATAGCCTAACCTCCAGAAACCCATAGACTCGGTTTCCTGGAGCCCCAACATCACTCTCCCCTCCACAGCGATGTGGGAAACAAAGGCAAGAAGGAAATGGCAGGTAAAATTAAATTTCTTTATAGTCTACAGCCCATTGACAAATATGTGAGATGGGCAGAGTAAAACATTCCTCCAGGAACTCCCTACTGTCTTAATGCCTTACTAGAGGAAAAAACAACCTTAGCTTGACAATAGCTTGGCCTCCAGTATCTTAGGAGTCTTCTTTAGCATGTAAAAGTACTGTTAGGAACCTCCCTTTTGTCTTTACCTCATCTGACTCCATAAAATACAATCAGTCACTCTTCACAACAGGGGTGCACCTCATTCTGCCCTGGGGTCCTGTCCCTGTGCTTTAATAAAATCACCTTTCTTTCTTGGCCATCAGATCCAGACCCCCACCACCACTCCAAAACATATCACCTACTATATGCCAAGTACTTTAAATCATGTAAGTCTCAAATCCTTGCAATGGTTCTACTGAGTTTTATTGTGTCCCTTTTTATAGGAGAGGAAACTGGGGCTCAGAAAGTCCAAGTGACTTGCCTGAGCCATAGCTCCAAAAGTGGCAACATCTAGCTGTTGGCCCCCAAACCCAGGCTCTTTCTGTGGCGCCAAACTGATGCTGTCATTATGTCCCTCCCCTACTCAACACTTCAGTGACTCCCACGACTAACAGAACAAAAGCCATTCTCTTTAGCATGGACTCTTTGGTCTTGCCTGTTGCTACACATACCAGACCTGCACGCTCCAGGCTTGCCTGCCTCCCTTGGCTTGTCTGTTTCCTCAACCCAGAAATGCTCCCTCATGTCCTGACCTATCCATTTCTCAAGACCCAGGTCAGGTGCACCAAGCTAGGAGGTCTCCTCAGCTAGCAAGACTCTCCTGTGTTCCCACAGACTCTGTCAGGCCCTCTGTGCTGGCGTGGGTCAGTCTCCCACAGAAGACTTAGGGGTCCCAGGAGACAGAGATGGAGTCTGACCCATCTCCAAACTCCCCAGGCTGCATCATCCCACAGAGGGTCTGTACTCAGGAGTTGCAGAACCAGACCAAGCTGGATTAGATTGCCGAAAAAGTGGGTTTAGTCGTGGGTCAGAAGTTGGTTGTCCAGACGCATTTGACCAATATTTATGGAGTATATACTATGTGCTCAGTCAGGATTCCTAGTTGTCAGAAGTAATAACAACTCTGGCTAACACGTGTGGAAAAGATTATTGGAGGAATATAGAGTAGTAGTAGGAAGACTAAAAAATGAGGCCCAGAGAACCGTGGGGAACCCAGGCAGGTGTGACAGCAGGAGCTCCAGTTGAGGCAACACTGTGGGCAGAAAACTCATGCCGAATGCTGTGAGTGTCCCTCCCGCCTGCAGGCTCAGCCTCTCTGAATGAGACCACTGCTGGCCTTTATCTTTGGGTCTTGTCTCTGCATTCAGCCCTAAGCCTCCATCCCGTGTCCCCACCCAAGCTGCCAGAAAGGACGAGGAGGATGTATGTTGCAAAGGGAGGCTTCTGTAGTGAAAGATGGGGCTCTGCTACCCTCCGAGACTCATATGTGACCCCTTCACGACAAAGAGGGGGTTGGGGGTGCTGGATAGACAAAAATGTATGACAAGTGTCAACAGTACACCTTTGCCACAAGGAACTTACATTTTGGAAGTAGAGGTGAGGAAGGACCTTAGAGACCATCTGTGCCAGCATTTTCCAGTGTGTGCTCAGTGGGACACAGTGAGGACAGGAGCGTGAGAGAGGCCAAGTGACAGACCCTGGATAACTTGGGTTTTTCATTTCAGGACTTGTCGGAGCCTTTGATACACCACTGAATATTGTGGAAGTCCAGGAGCAGAAGCTTTTCCCTCATTTGTCCATGCCACCCTTTCCCTGAAGAGTATTCAGCAGACAGGGAAACCCCCATCTAACTCAATCCTCATTTTCAGACAGGGAAACTGAGGGACTTTCCTGGCCTCACTGGGTCCCTGGCCTCCTGATTATCAGTCCAGAACCCAGGGAAAGGACCCATTCCCGGGAAGAGGAGGCAAAGGTGGAGGCAGGGACCTGGGCCAAGGGAACTGCTCAGGCCCTCCCCTGCCTGGCACTGCCTTCCCTGCTCTGTCTGCTGACATGAGCTCACCCTCCAGGTGCAGCACCCTTCAGGACTTCAGGACCCACTTCCACCTTCAGGAAACTCCTTGGGGGAAGCGGGGGAGAAGAGTCCTGGGCAGCACCAGGCCACCCAGGCCCAGCTCCCAGTTGCCTCAGCACCAGAGGGAAGGGGACAAGACACCCCAGCAGTTCCTGGCTGAGAAGCAGGAGTGCTGGAGTCCAGCTGTGGGATCTCAGTCATGGGCCCTTGGGAAATGTTTGTTAATTCTCTGAGCCTCAGTTTCTTCAGTGGGGAAACAAACTAAAAAAAAAAAAAAAAGATCAGCTGAGACATTACGAATGATTCAGTAAAGTGTATAGCATCCTTCTTCAGATATGAAGAATTACTCTAAAATTTTTTTTAATATTTATTCATTTTTTGAGAGACAGAGTGTGAATGGGGAAGGGGCGGGGGGGGGGGGGGGGGGGGAGGGACACAGAATCTGAACCAGGCTCCAAGCTCTGAACTGACAGCACAGAGCCCAATGCGGGGCTTGAACTCACGGACCAAGAGATCATGACCTGAGCCGAAGTTGGATGATTAACTGACTGAGCCACCCAGATGCCCCCAAGAAGAATTATTCTTACATTGGGGATCAGATAGGAAATAACTTTCCTCTTTTTCCTAATGAGAGACCCTGAAAAAGACTTCTCAGATAAGTCACAGTAACTCAAGGGGGACTTCCGCAAAAGGAGGTGCCTCCTATCTGGTTATGTCTGGAAGGGCCTAGAAACAGAAATAGGACAGCATTAACACTGAGGAACTTCTTCCAGATATATTTTCTGAGTGCCACTAATGTGCCAGGACCTGTACTCACAGTTACTTATGTGTGCACACGTGCACACACACACACGTACGCACATACCTCATGCTGCCTTGTATCTTCATCCCTGTGCCCTTCTCTGACATCCCAGGCTGCCTGGAATACACTTTCCCATCTTCACCTGGTGAATTTCTGTTCATCCCTCAAAACTCAGATGAGGTCTTCCTGGCCTCTCCTCTCTCCGGGCTAAGTGGAGGGCCTCCTCTGTGCTCTGTCTGTGCAGATCCTCATGACCGACCTTCCCACCCAAGAGTGAACTTGCCTGTTTGTACACCTGCCTCCCCCAGTGGATTGTGAGTGACTTAAGGGCTGTGAGCTTAGAAGCCTAACCCGGCACATACGGGTCGATGAATGAATGTATAAATCAGCCTTCAGCTCTTCCTGGGGTGGGAAACCCGGGGCTTTTTCCTCATGCCAACCCTTGAAGCCAGGGTCTGCGTGCCTTCACGTGTACCCCAAGGAAAATATGCAATGTGTCCAAGTGCTGGAGAGTTTGTAAGAAATAAAGAGGACATGCACACCCCACTACAAGATCTCCCCCCAAACTCATCAGACACGTTTGTTCACAGTCTCCCTCCCACCACACTAGTAGCTCAAGGTGGTAAGCAGAATGATGCCCACCCTCGCCAAGATGTCCACATCCTGATCTCCAGAACCTATGAAAATGTTAGGTTATATGGTGGATTAAAGGTGGATTAAAGTGACAGATGGAAGTAAGGTCATCAGCTGACATCAAGATGGGGAGATTATTCTCTATTATCAAGGGGATCATAAAAAGTAGAAGAGGAAGGCAGAAGTAGATGTCAGAGTGGTGTGATATGAGGACTCGAAATAGCTGTAAAGATGGAGAAAAGAGAAAAGGGGGCCATGTGGGAAAGAATTAGGTGGCTTCTGGAAGCTGGAACAGGCAAAGAAATGGATTCTCCTCTACAGACTCCAGAGAGAAACAACTTTGGATCAATGTGGTCTGTTCCAGACTTCTGACCTCCAGAGCTGTAAAAATAAATCTGTGTTGGGGCACCTGGGTGGCTAAGTCCCTTAAGCGTCTGACTTCGGTTCAGGTCATGATCTCGCAGTCCGTGGGTTGGAGCCCCCCATTGGGCTCTGTGCTGATAGCTTGGAGCCTGGAGGCTGCTTTGGAGTCTGTGTCTCCCTCTCTCTCTGCCCCTCCCCCCGCTCACACTCTGTCTCTCCATCTCTCAAAAACGAATAAATGTTAAAAAATAAAATAAAAAATAAATAATCTGTGTTGTTTTAGGCCACTAAATTCGTGGCAATGCATTTCAGCAGCAATAGGACGCTAATACATCCTTCTCTGGCCTTAGCCCCTTACTGTGCTGACTCTCCTGGTAATTCTTCTCTGGCTCCAAAGCTACACAGCTCACCCAGCTAAACAGAAGCCTTGCAGTTGCCCAAACCCACCCTCCTTAAAGGCAATTCAGCAGCCATCTGTTGTTAGGCAAGTTATGTATCCCTTGACAAGAGGGCTCACATTGGCACACCTCACAGCCTGTGCTCACAAGTTTCACAATCTGGCCAGGAGGCAAAGACACTTCTTAATCCACACAGTGCAATTCTCTGAGAGCATCCTGCTCTGAGCTCTTAGAAGCAAAGGGGAGGGGAGCCCAGATTGGATAGGAGGGATCAGGGAAAGCTTTCTGGAAGAGGTGGCATGGAGCTGAGTTTTGAAGGGTATGAATAGTCAAGTGAAAGGAAGCAAAGGACAGTGGGTCAGAAAGACTCTGGGGCATGAAGAGAAATACAGAGACAAGATAGAGACATGAGAGACAGACAAACACTGCAAATTGTAGAGGCAGAGAAAAAGCCACAGAGAAAGAGGCAGAAAACAGCTGACTGTCATGACTGGCTACTCCCAGCCCAGCCTCCCTCCAGTTCTGGGACAGAAAATAGCCTGGCTGACCCATAGTGTGCAAAGCATTTCCTGTGCAGCCCTGGGGACCCCTGAGCTGTACTTTCTCAGGGGTGGGGCTGGCTGAGAGGGGGACAGTGAGGGCAGAGGAGGAGGAGACAAGAAGTCCTGGGCCTGCATCAACTAACTCTCCAGGACAAGAGTGGCTGAAGATGGGGAGGAAGTGACATGCGTATGTCAGGATCCATGTATGTGTATGAGCCATGAGGGTGCCAGAGGTGTGTGTGATGCACTTCCATGTGTGCACGTGGCTAATCCTGGGGTTCTATGTCCCTTCCTGGAAAGTGAAGGCTGGACGGACAGACAGCAGGTCATGGTGGACACCTCTCTATGTTATGTCCCTGGGTGAAAGGCAGCTCTGAGAGCCTTCTTGAGTACACAAGCCATCCCCCCTGGGGAGCCAACAGCTCCTATGTATCAGAAGCAGCTTCCAGTTGACTCTTTATCCTGCCTGTTCCCCAAGGGCACCACCTCTCTTTGCTCCCTTCAGGGGCCAATGACCTGGTCTCAACTTTTGCTGGGGAATGAGTGATCCAGCCAGAACCTTCTCTGAGGAACTTTTCCAAGTAAAAGGGGGGGAGGCAGGGGTACAGTTAGGCCAAGCTTTCAGAACATCTCATTGTGAAAGATCTCTTCGTCTCAGGGAGATCCCAAAGCTGCCCCAGTGACTTTAGCCTAGACCCTTCCCCCACCCTCCTCATTGAGTCCCTGTCCCCACTTTTCCCAAGGTCATTTTTGAGACTATCTTTAAACCAGCTCTTTCCATTCTTTTTTCAGTTTATTATTTTACCCTCTACCTCTGCTAGATTTTTTTAATATTTATTTTATTTTATTTTTTTGAGAGAGAGAGAGAGAGTGCAAATGGGAGGGACAGAGAAAGGGAGAGAGACAGAGACAGAGAGCATGAGTAGGGGAGGGGCAGAGAGAGGGAGAGAGAATCGCAAGCAGGCTCCATGAGGTCAGGGCAGAGCCTGACTTGGGCTGATCCCACGAACCACGAGATCATGACCTGAGCTAAAATCAAGAGTCTGATGGTTAACTGATAGAGCCACCCAAATGCCCCTAGCCCTGCCAGACTGTCATCATTCCAACACATGGAGATGTCTTTGAATGTGGAGCACACTTTTTTCTCTCTGATGGTCCTGCTTTTGGAAACATTCTAGCAGAGCCTGAGTAGCCATTGGCTGGGCTGGGCTGCCACAGAAAGACTGCTCCAGAGGGGATTCCTGCTGGCAGGGGTGGGGGTGTGGGGGGGGGGTGGGGGCAGCTACGCATACCGCAGGAAGTCATCCAGGGGAAACAAGGTAGTCCCTCACTCCCCTCCTAGGTCTGAGTTCTCAGCCAGGATTACCTCCCATGACCTTTTGGCTCAAACTCTGACACACCTAACAACCAGCCGGGACCTTTGACTCGACCACATTGGGACCCATGGAGCTCATCCAAAAAAACCACAGAAGAGCTGCTAGGCTGGATATACACTAGCTTCATCTGGCCAGGCCAGGCCAGGCCTTCCTCACCCTCACTGCACCTACTCCCTCAGCAGATAAGAGGTACCATCGTCCCTGCCTTCCCAAAAGGAGACCACTGAACTCCTGGCTTAAGGAAAGGGAACTACCATTTATTGGACATCCGTCACGTATCTCCTTTAGTCAACACACCAACCCTTCTAAAAGGTCACTGCTGTTGTGGAGAAGAAGGGATTTCCAGAGGAGGCTAAATCAGGATCTGGAGTCAGGTTGTATCTGACACATGAAAATGACAGTGCCCTCTCCTCCCAGCATCCCTCCACAAGAGGAGGGTCCAACATGGGGGGAGTACACAGAAAGGGGGCTCCTGGAGAGAGACCAGAGCAAGATGCACTTTCCGCCGGCTCAGCTAGGACTGGGCCAGAAGCTCAGGGAGAGAGGGGGAGCTGCTAGCAGGGGAGATGCCTTTCCCGGGGGATTACATGGGAGAAGGCTCACAAGCCACACTGTTTGGGGGCCCAGTGACCCAGTACAACTTGGATTTGGTGAGAGGAGCCTTCTCTCCACTTCTTCATAGAATTCCACGTGGCTCCAGTTCAGCAAGGGCTGAGGGACATGTGATGTCACCTGGCACCCTGTCTGCAGGTTTGAGGGCACTGGGACAGCACTGGGCTTGGAAGAAGGGTCCCTGTAGCCCTTCTGGGGCCCGCAGGCCAGGGCCACTCATGAAACAGCAGGCTACGAACACACATGGCATATCCTGGGGACTCTGTGACCAAGTAGAAGTCTGGGGTCCTATAGATGCAGAGCTAGGAGGCAGAAAAGGTAAGGTCTTAACATCAATGCGATTTCATTTGTAACCATAGGTTGCTGAAGCCAGGGAAAGCCACATCTCATGAACCTTTATGGATGTCAATCGAGCTCAAAGAGGCCGAGTCCTTTGCAGAGGTGGGAGAGCCAGTGCCATGCTGAGTCTCTGGCTCCACAGCCATGATCCTTCCAGTACACTAGTCTACCTGGGCACCCCTGATGTTCACGTCAATGCCAACGTCCCAGAAATCCTCTTAGTCATCCCACCCCACCTCCCTTCCTAAGGCCAGTGCATTTATGGTGAGTGATCACAGCAGCACAGAGGACTAAGGCCTTTGCAAACCCCTGCCCTGACCAAGAGGTGCCATCACACCTGCCCCCACCCTCATCATGCACCTAAGAAACTGCCTGCCTTCTCTGGAAACTTTGGCCCCATTCCCCAGGCCACTGCAGAAGCAGCCACATTCTCGCCTAATACTTGCCCTTCCCTGGCTACTACCTGTCAGTCAAGGGACAGGTACATGGACCAGTGGACCTCCTGTCTGGGATTTCTGGATTTGGAAAGCAAGGACTACAGTCAGTCCTGTGATAGAACCTGTCTTGTATCAGACTTGGGAGCTCTCAGCAGCCGTATTCCTCCACATGGAAGAAACAGGTGTGCACAGAGGTTAGTGCCACCGCAGAGACACGCACGGAGGTGAGAGGAGCAGAGAAAGTACTGGTGGCCTTCATGGCTGCCACTGAAGCTGGTTCACAAACTATGAAGCACTTTTTGCCTGAAAAGCTGTAAGCTGGATTTCGGCCACTTGCTTAAGGCGCTGTCCAGCCTCCACATGCCCTTTCCCTTCCCTCCCAGGAGAGGCAGCACAAAGCAGCAGCACCAGGGAGAAGGAAAGCGGGAGGGGGCACCAGCCAGAAGGTCCCATGGGCCTCTCTCAACAATGGCACGGGCAGCCCATTGTTCGTTCTGGGTTGAGACACCTCCCCGGACACCCCCACTGCTCAGCTGGCAGCCAAATGAGGCAGAGGCAAGAATGGGTAGTAGGGGCAGTTCTAGTATCTTCAGAAAGCTGATGCCCGGGGACCACCTCTTTCACTACAACTTCCCAAGGGCAGAGAGGGAAAGAGAAGAGTTCAGATGGGGGACAAGAGAACAAGGTGTTCTGTGCTAGGGCAGGAGTGACCCCAGGCCTGGGTGGAGAAAGGGGCTGGGAGACTTCTGGTCAGTAGAAACAAAGATGGATGTTTGATCTCTACTTAGACTTCCAGGGTGGCCTTGAGTCAGCCATTTCTCTTTTCTTTCCTTCAGGGACCCCACCTGTGAAATATGCAATGGGAGAATATATTCTGAGCAAAAGAAACCTGATCTCTCCCAACTTGGCCTCATGTGTGACCCCAGACCCACTCCTACCTTAGCACCTGCCAAACTCCTCTGAACTCTAGCTGCTGGGATTGTCTGTATGCCTGCCCAAGGTAGGCAAGCCCACGAGGCCAACCCAGGGGCCTCAGTTGTCAGACACACTGGGACTCCTCTGTTGGTGCAGGCATCAGTGTCCCATCAGGGAAGGGACGGGAAGCTAGGACCCGAACAGGGAGGCTGAGCTACTCCAAGGCAAGATCCAGCCCAATGCTGATGTCTTTAGACCAGTTTGATACTCAAAGCAGACATATTCCAGAACTGGAGTTTTAGGGGATGGGGATATTCAGAGCAGGATCCCAGTCCACAGCTTAGGAACACAGAAACCAGCCCAGACCCTCTCAGGGGAAAGAGAGAAAGGTAAGGAGACAGTAACGAGCCCAGTCAGGGAGTCAGGAAGCTAAGCGGGGCTTAAAAACTGGATAAGCTGGAAAAGTATAGCTGGGAGTCAGACAGCTGAGGTCCCGGGGTGCCCAGGACTCACACACACCAGGCTGTTGGCAACAAAAGCTAATTCCAGAGCCCAGTGGCCTGCCAAGGCTCAGGGATCAGACCAGGCTGAGTGGTGAGGTCGGCCCCTGCAGCTAAGCACAGAGTGAGAAGACGCTGAGAGTCACATGCAGGACTATGCTTGGGAGGAGGCTGTGTCATCGCAAGGCCATGTGGGAAGAGAGCCTAGAGCAGCGGCTTAGAGACAGAGTCTTATGGCCGTTGTGCCCCCCAAGTCCTAAGTAGCCACAACTCACACCTGTGTGGGCGGTGTGGCACACAGGGCAAACCGTGTCTGCGTGCAAGGGCTGGAGATGGCCCAACCCTGGGGCACAGGGCCGACTTGGGCAGCTCACTCAGAGGTCCCTGGCATCTGAGTGTTGGCCCAAGTGTGCTCTGGACTCACTCCACTGATGGAAGAAGAGCACCACACACAGAGTCCAAACCCCACGGACACTCCAAGGAGAAGAGGGCCATTATCGCACTCCAGCCCTCTCTCCTCACTCATTTACTTCCTTCTACTTATCAGATTCTGCGGTATAGCACATCCTCCAGCTAAGCGCTGTCCAACAGAACATTCCACAATGATGGAAATGTTCTGGCTCCTCTGTCCAGTACAGTAGCTACCAGCCACGTGCAGCTGGCGAGGAACTGAATTGTTAGTTTTAATCCATTACTTTTCACTTTTAATCGTTGCACATGGCAAGAGGCCACCATATCGAACAGTGCAGTTTTGGCTCTTCCGTGTGGTGGGGCGGTAAAACCTTCTGAGATCCAAACATTTAACCGTGTCCATGTACCAGGAGCTACCAGAAATGGCTCTCTGTCCAGGGTAGGGCTGAAGGGACAGGGAACAAGAGGGAAAGGGAAAGAAAAGAAAGGCCTATGCAGTACCTTATTTCGTCCTCACAGAAACCCTGCGAAGTGAGATTATCCCCACCTCACAAATGAAGACACTGAGACACAAAAAGCTTTAATAACCTGCCTAAGGTCACACAGTTAGTTAGGGCCAGAGTCAAGGTTTGAACCCAAGTGTATGACCTCAAAGCCCCTGGTTTTCCACCTCATTACACAGCTGAGGAACAAAGTGCCCCTTCCTGGCACTGACGGGTCAGAGCTGAGCAGGGCAAAGCCCTGGGCTGCCAGACGTCTCTAACCTGCCTCTTCCTGAGCTAGGTCTGCCCTGTTACAACTTCTCCATTTGGCCTGAAGTGAATTTGTAGAACTCAGACACACCCAGATTCACACACAAGGCCAAAGGCACATGGCCAAAGAAAGATGATCTGCTTCTGTGCCGTCCATTAGTGCAGATAATTAACAGTTGATTTGATATTCTTGGCATAGGGGAAGGCACAGCTCTGCTTTGTTTGGGCTGATATTAAAATACCTCTTCACTCCCCTGCACATGCTGATTCGCTCACTGCTGGAGGACCAGACAGCGGGGTCAGAAGTGAGCTGGAAGGGAAGGAGATGAGGGTGGAGAAGGAACTAACATTTCTCAGACCTCTAATTTCATGCCAGGTACTAAGAACTTCAACAGACCATCTCGAGTACTGATCATCTTATGAGGTGGTTGTGATTCTTCTGGTTTTGTGGGAGCAGGCCTGAAGCTCGGAGAGGTGAGGGGGCCTGGCCAAAGTCACACAGGTGACAGTGGCAGAGTATGACCTCAAAGTCGAGGTCTGCTCGACTCCAAGCCCGTTTTATATCACACTGGCTCTTGGCAGAGATCTAGAAAACCCACCACTGCTAATAAAGGGCCTGAACTCCTTTCCAGGTCTGTCTGGCACGACACCCGAAAGCAGACTCCTGCTGCAGCCATCCCTTCTCCCAGAAGTTCAGGCCCCCGTGAGCAGGAGCGGACCCCAGCCCCCAACCTCATTGTGCAGTCAGTGACAATGAGAGGCAGGCTGTCCCTTTCTCACCCACCGCTTTCCTCCCCACCCCATGGGGAGCTGCCAGTTCAGCACAATAGTGCATTCTGTGTCCAAGAGCCTCTGCTGGCGGCCCCAGGCTTTTGCAGCCCCTCCAGACAATGGCAGGACCCAAAAGGCCTGATAGCCGGTGACAAATGTATGTGAATGACCAGCTCACAGGAAGTGGCCTTCAATAGTCCGATAGCTTCCTGTATCCTGACATTGTGAAAGCCCACTTCCTGTGCTGTCTCTGAAAATACAGCTCGGCAAAGCTGGGGGCAGGGGCAGTGGTGGGGCTTCCCTGTCCACCCCCTGGCCCAGGCAGGATTCAACTCTCCCTGCCAAGAAAGCCACCCATCTCACCTCATTTCTGATTCAAGGGTGAATTCCCTGCTGGCCTCTGCCCTGTTTCTTCACCTCCTTGCCAAACCCCACCCAAGCCCAATCAGAACAAAATGACCTATTTTTAAAGACTGCGTGGCCTTCCTCAGTAACAGTCCCCTAGCCCCCAGTTCCAGGATCTCAGGCCTTCTGCTGGGAAAGGCTTTCCCGTGTCTCCTTGCGTACCTCTGGGACACACTGAGCACGGTTCTAGGCTTATGAAGGGCTCTTCAGTCACCCCTTCAACCATCTATCCTATCAGAATGGATGCTCAGGATTCCTTCAGCTTCCTCTGGGTCATGAAAAGCACAGCACAGCAAGAGAGCAGGGAGGCCTCCTTTCCCTCCGGGCTCCAGCTAGACCCAAGAAAAGTCTTTTCCCAGGCAGTGCCTCCCCCATGAACCCTGCCTCCCAAGAGAGGCTGATCAGAGAGAGCAAGACAGGGGGCAGCTAGGAACAAATGCAACTGAGCATTTTCCATGGAGTCAGGCACTAGACTGAGAGCTTTCCTCTCTGTTACCTGGTGACATTGAAGTAAAGCCTCATGTTCAAGACAAGGACACAAAGAAATGAGGTCATTGGCAGAGGGTCACCCAGCTAATGGGAGGCAGAGTCATACCACCCCTAGCCTTGCTTTGTACTGGGAGACACGCTCTCACGTGCCCCCTTAGGCCTTCTACCCCAGACCCCAGACATGGACAGTCCTCCCTCAACTTCCTGGCACTGGAGAAGCAACCCTCAGAGGGCAGGGGGCTGTACCCACCCAGCCGCCAGCAGCCTGCCTCTGAGCATTGTTCTCCACTTTCGATAAAGGAGGCACTGAATCAGCCTCAGGCCATTGTGGCTGCCTGGGGGAGGGGGGCTGGTGTGGGAAGCCAGACAGGTCAAGGGGTGACTACCCTATTCATTCCCAGCTAGCCACTGGAGACCTGAGAGCTCCAGCTCAGCCAGTGAGGAGCCCCAGGCCCACAGTGTCCAGGAATGGGGAGAACAAAGAGGTCTCTGGAGATGGAAAGGAAGGGAGGAAGCACTCACCAGTTTTCCCACCCTCCACCCTCCCTGTCCCAGGGGAAGAAAGGCCATGGGCACAGTGAAATCAGCAGGGACCGCCAGCTTCCCTGGGGTAGAAAAGAACTCCGAAGCCAGCAGACCTGGGCTTATTAAGTGGCACCACCTTCTCCACCTGTGACTTAAGAGGGTGGCTTAGTGGCTGAGTCTCAGATTCCACCTCCTTAACATGGAGACAATACCTGTCTTGCAGGCATCTTGGGAGGATTAAGTGAGATTTCGTGAAGCACCCACCCAACACTTAGCCTGCAGGAGCTCAGCAAGCAAGCTTATGTCCCTGTTCTTGGCTGGGATTTGTCTGCCTCAGGTGCCGAGACTAATGAGGGCCACCAGAGAACCGGGGCGGCTGTCCTCCAGCTCTCTTCCAAGAGGCTGGAACATCGCAATCCCAGGACTTGAGCTGGCTGGGCAGGAGGTGGCTGGCAGCCTATCCTAAAGCATCCATCACCCCTGCCTGTACGTTGGCTCTGGACCCTGAGGGAACCAGGGGCCACATGAGCCCCGGGGCTGCAGACCCCAGAGGGACACACCGAGGGTTGGGGAAGGGCAGGGCACCATCAGAGGCCCCTGAAATGTTCTCTAATCTGCTGAACAGGGCTGCATGAAAGTGACACAGAGGTGGGCTCCGGGCCAAAGCAAGGTGCTGGCTGGTTATCTGTGGCCAATTCCAAATCCCAGCAAACATCTGAGTCACTTTCCCACCCTGCTCTGCTTTTATCAAAATACACATGAGCTCAAGGGAAAATGTCTATACTGGAATATCAGCATGAACCAACCCAAGCAGGCAGGTAAATCTTCTGGAAAAAATCATAATTCTCGGTGCCTTTCTACCGCTCCCTACCTGAAAGGATACTTACTGTGAGTTGCAGAGCTCAGCTAATTACACAAGGGCAGCTGAGTTCTCCCCTCAAAGTCAGCCCCCACTGGGAGAGCCTGGGGCCATGGCCAGGCCTGTAAAGGCTGCCTCGAGGCGGAAGGGCGTCTAGGCTCTGATAAGGCAGGGGAAGGACAGGACCCATGCCTGGGGCCCGCTGACTGTTCCTTCACCCCAGAGACCACAGGGATAATCAGCTCACAGTGTCTTCCGGCCTCAGGCATTTAGTTGCTACCCTACAGTCTCTTGGGGAGGCGAGGGGGAGCCAGCACCAGCTTCACCCCAGAACCAGGCCAGCGCCAGAGGCCAGCAGGCCCCTGCCTCAGGGGGCTGGGTACCCCACACCCAAGTCTCTCCCCTGAGGCAGAGGCAGCCTTTTCCCTACCGCTGCCTTACCCTCAAAATTGTGTCCCCTCAAAATTCATGTTGAAGTCCTGACCCCCAGTACCTCAGAATGTGACTGTGTTTGGACTTATGTCCTTTAAGGCCTTATGGCCTTTAATGAGGTGATTAAATTAGACGAGGCCATTAAGAGTGGGCCCTAATCCAATCTGTTGTCTTTACAAGAACAGATTTGGATACAAAAGACACCCGGACGCGGACGCGGTGTCACCCACCCAAGTGCACAGGGAGACCACCATGGGTAGAGCAAGAAGGCAGCTATCTCCAAGTCAAGGAGAGAGACCTCAGAGGAAGCAACACTGCAGGCACCTGATCTCAGACTTTTAGCCTCCAGAACTGTGAGAAAAGTAATGCCTGCGTTTAAGCCACCTGGACTGTGGTATTTTGTTGCAGCCACCCTAGCAAATTAAGACCCTCCTCTTGATGAGGGGCCTGGGGGGACTTCCTCCTCACACACTGTCAGCTGGGTTGGTGCTCCGAGAGCCACGATAACCCAGGAAGGACCCCTTCAGCTTGGCCCTTCCCCTCAGATGCCCAGCTTCTACAGCCTCCTCCAGAAACCTCCACCTGCCTACAGGCCAATGAGTGGGCCAACCAAGGCAGGGATGTGTGGGTGTCGGGGACCCAGCTGGAACCGGGGGATGCTGCGAGATGCCAAAGCAATGCAGAAGAGGCTGGGGGGTGGGGGAGGCAGTGAAGCAGGGGTTGGGGCAGAAAAGCACCAAATGGCAAAGCCAAAGGGCCTCAGAGCTGAGGATCAGAATGCCCTCACCACTCCCCAGCCTCCTGCCACGGCATTACTGTAGGCCCATTTCCCCTCTACACTCAGGAACCTCCTCTTAAAGCCCAGAGAACAGGGCCTTGTTGCAAGAGTACATGCGTGGAACATAAAAAAACTGCTATGAATCAAAATAACCACCTTTCCTGAGGGCTATCAGTGAGTCTCAGTTCCAAATGCCTTGCATGTTTTCTCTTAATCTTCACAATGACCCCCTGAGATAAGTCCTGTATTAGCCCACCTGACATGTGGAATTGAAACATAGAAGCTGGGCAGCTTGGATGAGGCCTCAGAGTTCTAAGTGGCTATGCTGGGTTTTGAACCCAAGCAGCCTAACTCCAGAGCTGAGTTTCTTGGAGGGGAAGCGGGGAGGGTTGGGATCAGAGCCCTTCGAGGCCCCAGCATATGTCAGGGAGGTGACAGCCAGCCAAGGACAGGGCTTTAGGGACAACAGTAGATAAACAAACCTTGTCATCAATTGACCAAATTATAAACACACAGGGCTCCATCTGTGGGAAAGTCTGTGACCTCCTACCCTCCTGCGCGTGGGGAAAACAGCCTGGAGAGCGTCAGAGAGGCAGAGCTACCCCTAAAGGTTTGTCTGTGGTCTGTGCACTGGGAAAATGAAAGTGGGAAGGGGCAGGAAAAGCAGGCTGCGGCCTCCATCCGAGGTATGTCACGTGAGCCGCCCACAGAGGGCCCCAGCTGTGCCCTATGGCCAGCCTGCACTCAAAGGGTGCTTCCCTCATCGGGTCTACCGGTCTGCAGGCCAGCTGACCTTGCTTTGGTGTGATGACAACATGTAAACTGGGAAGGGGAGGGGGCACCGGGTGGCTACAAACCCAGCTCTGCTGGTTATCTGGGGTGAGCCATTTCCCGCTCGGGGCCTCAGATCCCCTGTCAGCCTAACAGGAACCAGTGCTCTTCTCCCTTCTGGTTGAACTCACTGGGGATGAGGGACAAATGAAGAGGGCTTCTTGTGAATACAAGGTTTACCTCAGCTTTTAGGTGAAATGAGGAAACGGAAGCCTGCCTCACCTAGCAGCCTACCTGCCCTCCCCGGCCTAAGGGATGAATGGAGACAAACCGGAGACACTCCCAAAGCAGGGGCTCCCTCAGACCCCCCGGCATTCCCAGGCCTCCCTAGGATTTCCGTGTCCCCCAGGGTTGGCCCAGGGTTCTGCTGAGGCTGAGGGAGAGCCCCACCTGGTAAGGGCATTAAGGGATTCCCTGGGCTCCATCCCAGGGCCTTGCCGGGTTCCTTGGAGCGTTCCCATCCACCCTGCCGAGCTGCTGCAGGGCTTTGATCACTACTACACGAAGGGCTTCCTGAATGCTTTCCTGAGGACATTGTTCCCCACTACAGAGTCATCAGGGTCAAATTCATCATGGGCTATGCTGGTCCAGGTCCCACCCAGTGGGGAAAGCCAGCCCTCTGCCCAAGCCCCACTTCCCCTGGGAAAATGAAGCCAGTGGCTTCTTTTGGTTTCACTCATGACCAGCCTCGGGGAAGACAAAGCAGTAGCAATACAGTGCCGCCATTAGCTCAAGGCCACGCCCGGTGGTCTTGCCCCCTCAGCTTCCATAGAAGCTGATCTCCGCACCCAGCCCCAGTTGTCGGCTCCACCCCAGAATCACACTCGGGGGGCCTCTTAATTCACTCAACATTTATTGAAAATGACTCTGTGCCAGGCCCCCTGCGAGGGGCAGAGGTGGATAAGACGTGGCGCCTGCCCTCAAGGAACTCACAGTCTAACGGGGGAAGACACACACCCGTTACAGTGCCTTGTAACAAATGCCACAGGACAATGACCACAGGGCTGGACAAGCAGGGAGGGAAGGACAGCCTCCGCTTAGGAAAGTGCCTTTGAGCCTGTACTATATCTTGCAGCGTCACAGGAGTTCACCAAGTAGCCAAGGAGGAGGGACACACGATGGACATAGAGGTATCAGGATTGGAACAAGCATCATGTGCTCAGGAAGCGGCAAAGGCTGGCCTCTGTCCAGGGATGATGGGAGGGAGGCTGAAGCAAGCTGGTGAAAGAAGGAGTGAGGCATGCCAGGGGCTCTGGTGAGAGGAGCCATGGAGGTCTTTAAGCAGTGACCTCATCAGAAATGTCTTTTAGAAAGAAAATGCTGGCAGAAATAGGAAGAATTTCCAGGAAAAGACTGACAGTTTAGGCAAGATGATGCGATACAGAGGAGGGAAACTGCAGGTTGGCTCAATAGAGCCCACAAGAGGGGGGTGGGGGAGGGAGTCAGACAACAAGGGAGAAACAGGACAGAGGGGGAGGGCTCCATACCAAACCTGGGGTGGATTCCCTCAATCTTCCCAACTCTGTGAGGGAGGCAGATGCATCCCCACTTTACAGATGATGTTTGGAGAAGTGAAGTGACTTTCCTAGTCACACAACTAGATTACGGAGCTATCTGCAAACCCATCATTCGATACTGGAGGGAAATCCAGACTAATTACTCTTCTCCATTCTTAAAGCTGGTATCCCAAAGACTGCTCTTTAGCAAATACTCTGGGAGACTGTGTACAGAAAAGGAATAGAAGAGCATTTATTTCCATTTCATTATTCAGACTGGCTGCCATCCAGTGCGCTAGAAGTAAGGCTTCACTGGACTATCACATAGCACTCGCGGTTTTCAAAGCGTCCTCGGGATTGGTTTCTCCTTCTCTTTACACCATCAGCAGGGAACACACTCACATCCCCAGTTTGCAGGTGGAGAAGCCAAGGCCAGGGGAAGTGAAAGGTCATGTCCCATGTCACCCGGTTTCCTTGTCCCCAAGTCCAAGGCTCTTTCCTCTACCTGTGCTCCTGATACAGGACTCCTGGGGATTCTGCAACCCCTTGCTCCCCACTTCCCATCTCTGACCCTGCAGACGGCACCAACAGAACTGCTACTTAGTGACACAGGTCTGGCCAGCTTGGTTCTTATCCAAGGCAGTCCCTTCTGTAAAGTATTCCTAAGAAGTCCTCAGCCACCAGGCCTGTCAGGGTCCTGTTATCACTCTCCCAGCCAAGCCTGGTCCTGCCTCCAGATCCCCACTTCACCAGGATCACAAGGATACATGCAACTATTGCAGGAAATGGAGGCTTTTCCTGCAGTAAAATGAAAGCAGCTAACGTTATTGAGCACCTACCTACTGGTTGTCATAGACCCTGCTAAAAACTTTACATGTTACCTTAGCCTTGCTGCCACCCAGCAAAAATAGGTACTCTTATCCCCATTTTACGGATGAGGACAGTGAGATTCAGAAAGGCTAAGTGACTTGCCCAAGGTCATTCAGCTAGTTGCGGAGGCAGTATTCATAACTCAACTGTTGGACTCAAGAACGCACTTTATTTTTACTCTGCCACGCTGCCCTGGCTCACCACTCTACAAGTGCAGAGACGTCCACACCAAAGTGGAAAAGGAAAAGGGAGGCAAGACAGCTTTTCCATGTTTGCTGCCCGGCTCCCAGGCAGCTTCAGGAAGGCTAATCCCATGGTGTTTCACTCGGCCAACAGTCCCACCAGCCTGGGACCCTGGGAAGCCGACGAGAGTCAGAGGGCTCCCTGGCAGGCTTATCCTGGCAGCTGCCCAGCTGACTTGTGCTAACACAGCAACAGGCACAGGAAAGGCTCTAGAGGGAGTGGAAAAGCACCAGACACTGGGCCTCTGAGGGGACAGAAGTGATTCCTGCCCAGCTCAGACAGGATAACCCTGCTCTAAAGCCACCACCATCACTGGACCGAGAAAACACCCGAGAAAGGGGCCAAGCACCTTTATCAAGCACCAAGCACCTCTCCTTACTAATAATGTGTTTCAGTGAGTCGTGACAATTGGGCCAGTCCAGAAGAGGGACATGTGCCTCCAAGGTGAATCAGCAAGCATGGAAGAAACCAGTGCCCTGGTTCATTCCAGCCACCTTGGCCTGCCTTTGCCCACAACCACAGGAACCCTGCTACTCGATGTCACCTGAGCAGAGGCAAGAAGGCACGCACTGTGTCAGAGTTCCACCGCGGCAGCAGATCCCGGCCAGCCGTGGGAAAGAAAGAGCCAGCTGGGGATATTAATAGACGTGCTGGCGGCAGAGATTCAGTGAGGGCAAACCCTAGGAAATGAAACTGCCCAAGAGGGGGCATAAAATGAGACTCCTGGAAGGGAGCAATGTAGGTTTCCAAAGACGGGGCTTCGGCAGCCAGGCCCTGGGCGGAGCTACATCAGCAGTGACAGGGTTATTCTGAAATATCTGCAAATCCAAAAATGTCTTAGTTTGTGGGAAAACTTTTTTGCTGCGGTTTCTGTAGGTTTTCTATCCTCTAAAGTTCTGTTTAGACTGATATTAGACATTAAGTATCTAATATCTATTAGACTGGTTTCAAGAGAAACTAATCCTGGGCCCTAATATTTGCCACAAGTTGTTATACTGCTTTAAAAAAAAAAAAAATGTATACCTCACAGATTTCACTGAAAGGAAAGGGACAGTTTGAGAAGTCACAAATTGGCAGCTACTGGATGAAATTAAATCCACAGGTATGTTAGCAGGCTTTGAATTCTTTTTAAAAAATCAAATGTCAACATTTAAAAATCAAGTTTCCAAAAAAAAAAAAAATGCGTAATATTCTCAATTTCTAGCATCTTTTAGAAAAAGGAAAAAAAAAAAAAAAAAAACGAAAAATTTGGCATCACAAATTGGAAGATGCTGCACGGCCACTGCCCCCTTTAGGCAGGCCGGTCCATGTAATTCCTGGCCTGGCCTGTTCACTTAAGCCCCGCTCACTTAAGCACCCCCCCCTCCCCCGACTGACCCCTGGGGGCATGCGCCTTTGCCGCTCCTTGTTAAGCCCAGGGAAGGGCTGCCAGGCTTGGTCATGCTCAGGACCACCACAGGGCGGCAGCACTGGTCTGTCACCCGCCAGCGGGCTAACCAAGCTGAGCTCCGCACACCCTTGCAGAACCAGACATCTCATGCTTACCTCAGTGGTAGACACTCACACACTCATTAGATTTATTCCCTAAAAGCAACAGTGGCTCATTTCAGCATTCCCACTCGCTTCAGGGACTGAGGAGGGCCACTAACGACTTGCTCTCTCCTCTGGCCACCCCTTTCCACATCTTCCCAGCTCCGCGCACCCACCTGTTCAGGAATTCCACCTCCACCCACCTGTTATACCAGCAGGCCTCAGATCCCAAGAGAAGAGAAGCAGGACAAACCCACCCCCACCACCACCACCACCACCATCACCTTGAAAGACAGTTCATTCTTCATCATATGCTCCTTACTTGCTTTTGCTCACTTAGGTTAAATGTCAGTTGACTTCATGGACAATAGGTTCTTACACCTCTTCCCACCCTCTGCTCTCACTGCCCTTCCAACAGCACTAGTGACATCTTAAGCGGCAGCATTTAGTATAAATTCCTGCAGCCATTTAAGAAAGACCTTTGGTATTACGCATCAAGGTCCTCAAAACTGCACATCCATTTCACCCAAAATGCCATTTGTGGTTCCTGCCATTGACTCCAAAATGCAGGAAAAGCTTTATGAAAGATATTCATTGCAATATTTACACTAGTGAACCACCAGAAACAATCCAAATGTCCAGCAACTGGGAAATTACTGAAAACTACGTTTTTCCCACTTGATGGGCAGTTGTGAAGCTATTAAAGTAGGATTGTGAAGACCATGTGATAAGATAGAAAAAATGATTACAATATGAGAAACTATGTAAAGAAAGAATATAAAATTAAGTGGACAATAATGTAAAAATCTTAAAAACCTATGCCAAGAATTAGTGAAAGGGAACAAAATGCTACCTTTGTAGTTGTACTAGAGCCCTAGTTGGGGTTGGGCATGGGGCTGACCCTTTTTAAATCTCTACCAAATGTTCTTTAATGTATATATATTATTTTTATAGGGAAAAATGTAGTTCTGTGTACAACTGGGAAATTTGATAGCAATTCTTAAGCTCCCTGGTCTACACTGAATTCACACTTTGAAATATCCTATAAGCCTCTTCCCATCATGATAAAAAGGCTGCTGGGAACCTGCACGTCCAGGACTCACTGCCTGGGCCCCGGAGCCCTTAGTTAAAGGCCAGTATTATCCACCCCTGAAGTGCCTGCACTTGCATAACTCCTAAGGAGACCCCAACACTATCTGGAAGATAGGATTCAATCAATATGGTTCTCAGATGCCACTTTAATCAAGTTTTGTACCATACAGTGATGGGGGGGGTGAAAAATCATGACTGTTTTCAAGCAAATTCACCTGTCCCAAGGCAAACTGCCTGGACTTCCAAGAACAGAAAAAGGCTTTCCTCCCCGAGGAGTCTCTTTCCTGACCTGATAGGATAGGATTTCAGGAAGAATGAGCACAGGAAGAGGGCAAACTAGTGAAAGAAGCCAGGTAGCTTTTTGAATTCTTCCCAGTGCACACAGGAACTAGGCCTGCAGGCATGCCTCCTAAGGCAGCCCCAACTCCAGCCCCTCCCCGCCGAGGCCGAAGAGCCTCCCCGCAGAAGCAGACGGCCATCGTTTATAACACTTCTCCCAGCAGCACGCCCAGAAGCGCAGAAGCCTGCGCACCACACAACGGATGCAACCTTCAGGCCAGAACCCCCAAGGGCCTTTCCTCTTCACTGGCCCCTCGGCTGCTCACGTGTCTGCCTGGCAACAGAACAGCAGCCAGTATGTGCAAGGCTGGGTGGTGCGGGAAGGGCCAGAAGAAGCAACAAAGCAAATGACATGTGGGTTCTGGGGCCGGGTAGACACGGTGGCAGGGCCACTCATGGCCCACAGAAGGACCCATGGGGCTCTGTGTCCTCCATTAGTTCTTCTCCGGGCGGTTTCTGTTCAGGACAGCTTTAGGGGCAAATTCCAGCTTGTCCTTAAGGCTCACCACCTGGGTGTGGTCCTTGCCTAGCAGTTCATCCAGCTTGCGGTCCTCCCGGCGCTCAGAGATGCTCTTCTCCTCCTCCGCGGGCTGGGGATCCTTTCCCCGGATGAACCATTCCAGGTGGTAACCCACGGCCCCGACCACAAAGGCCACAGGAAATGTGACATAGGGAGCATAGGTACGCACCACGGTCCAGAGCACAGGCCACATGACATCTGCAGAAGAGCACAAGGCCGCATTAGGGAGAAACCAGCACCCCCTCTTCCCCGAATATGGACAACCCAACCCACTGGGGCTCTCCACTTCCCAGGCAGCCTGGCACAATTTACTGAGCATCCACCCCAGGCAGAGTAATCCAAGAGGGTACCTTGCTTTAGGCAACAGTTCGGGCCCTGAAACAACCTAGGCAGTTTTCAAAGACATGATTGTTAGGGAAAGGGGGAAGAATCTCTTTTATGTACTATGCTCTTTGACAATTACACAACCATGCATGGCAGTGTTCCCCACAAGGGAACCTCTGAGCTTACCTACCAAAGATTCAAGTCTGTTATTGACCCCAGGCCCTGCCTCCACAGTTTGCCAACATTATAGGAATGGACAAGAGCCTTTCTCCGCTCTATGCAGTTTCTCCATGAACACAGCCAGCCATAATTTTCCTACCAGGTGTAGTCCCACTGTGAGTCTCCTGGCTCCAAGATAATGAGAAGTAGTTTCTTTGCCTCACAAAAATAATAAGGAGCATATTTAAGTGGCCAAAACCCTAATCCATTACTCAACCATTCTGGATGTTATACAAATGATGATTTTTTCCTATTCTGACCTTGATTTCCCTAACAATGAGACATATTTATACTTTACAAAACTGCTGCCCAAATCTCTTTCAAAATACGTTCTCTTCGGGGCATCTGGGTAGCTCAGTTGGTTAAGCATCCAACTCTTGATTTCGGCTCAGGTCATGATCTCACAGTCAGGAGATCAAGCCCCACGTTGGGCTCTTTGCTGAGCGTGGAGCCTGCTTGGGATTCTCTCCCTCTCTCTGCCCCTCCACCCCCTCTCAAAAATAGATAGATAAATAACAATATACATTCTCTTCAACCAAGCCCATACCCTCATTTTGCATAATAAACTCCTAAAAATATCACCAACACTGAAAAAACTAGGGCTTGAGTTTTTCTGTAAAAAAAAAAAAACAAAAACAAAAAAAAACACTGTACAAGCCCATGGCAGAAAAAAAAAAAAAAAAGGTGGAATGGCTCTGGAGCTTCCTGAAAGTAAGTAAATTAAGCTCTTACATGCCAGTCCTTGGGCTAAGCAGTTTATATACAGTATTCCCTTTAATCGTCTACTCTAAGAAGTAGATGGCATTATCAGAGGGTTAACTAACTTGCCCAAAGTCTCAACTAAAAGATCATTCCATTTGCACTCTGTAGGTGTTTCTCCAACTTGGCTATCTCTGGTCTAAAGTGTACAACTGAAACCTCACCAAGGATAAAATGATTCTTTTTGGTTCCAATTCTCTTTGGAGAAATCCAGTGTTCTGTGCACCAAGACTATAATGGATCATCATCAAGGAAAAAAACTGCAGCAACCTCAAGGTTCCCCTCTGGGTCCTTTGTCTTAGCACCAGGCCCTATGCTGGACAAGTCACACACTAGTCATCACCTGATCTTTACAACACCTCTATGAGGCAGGAATTATCAGCCCAGATTTGTGTCTAAGGCCACAGTGGCTTGTCCAGGATCACTAGAAGTGACACAGCCACAGCTTTTGAATCCAGGCTTCTCCAAACTTCAATGCTTGTGCTCTTTCTAGTGGTAAAAACACACTGCAGACAGGTGTATTGTTTCCTCCAAGTCCTGGACTTGGAGAGAGCTTCCTGCAATTGCTTCCCATCTACTTGGCATGTCACTATCTGGAAGAGCTTCCCTCTTGGGCAAACTCTAAAATTACTCAGATTTGTGAAATCATAAGACTTAGAAGTTAAAATTCCGCTGAAAAACCTCAAACCTAATACTTCATTTTCTTTCCTTTTATGCAAATTCCCTATAAGTAAACACTTACTCTAAACAGCAATCCTCCATTCAGATCCCTTATTTGCCGTCAAACATAGCAAGCATGAGTCCACAATTCATATCACTCCCCACATGCAGCAAAGTCTCTCTGTCGTCCTGCCCACTCTAATCATTCCCCAACTAGTCAATTCATTCATTTATTTAACACTTAGAACCACTTTCTCTGTGACAGATGTTGGGCTGGCAGCCTACCCTACTTATCTGCATTTCTCAAAACACTTAAGCTCCAAGAGAGCAAGGACCATGTCTGTGTGCACCACCCCCCTCCCCCCCGCCTGGTATAAAGCTCCCCAAAACAGTTTGTTGAATGAATGAATGACAGCTCAGACAACCCGCCAGTGTAAAATCACAGCAGTCACCCACCCCCTCGCCCTCAAAAGGCGGCAGGAATACAGCAGGCTACTTTTCTGATTCCAAGAAGCTAAATACTCTCCAAGTCATCCCTGGGGTATCAAAATGAAAGCAGCAAATACTGGAACGTATTCTTTCCGGCCCAACACAGAGGGAGCCTGAGTGTCCGGTAAAGGTCAAGTGGGTTCCCGGGAAGCCTGTCCTTGTGCCGGCGCCCCGGAGACCCAATGAGACCCGAAGCCGCAGTTCCGAGATTTGAGAACTGTTAACAAAGGCAGATGAGATCTGACAGGGTGGAAGGACCGACCCTGACCGTCACTCGAGACCAGCCCAGAGATGGGAGAGCAACTGAGGTCCACGTCCAAGTATCTGCCCTTCTCCCTCCTCTGGGCTCCCAGGCCCTGCCCGTTATCCCACCACGCTCGTGGCCTTGTCGGCGTTCGTTCTCACCCACGTGCCTCAGGCCGAGAAGCCCTGGTCGCAAAGGGTCTGCTGGGAGCCCAGACTCAGCTTCCGAGCCCTGGGAAGAGAGGAGCTGTCAGGCCGGGGCGGGAACAGACACTCGCGATCACCCTTCCCTAATTCAGAGGTCGCTGCCTGGAGCCGTCCCCCCGGCAACGGGCGGCCCCGGAGGCCGCTCTGGGGGAGGGAACTGCCCGCCGGGACCGCGTGCTCACCTGCGCCGCAGCCCGTACTGCACCGTCCGGGCCCCGTCCTCCGCCTGCTCACTCGCCTGGAGCACCGACGTCTCCACTCCCAGCGGCCCGCAGGCCCTCGCCCCGGGATCCCGCCCACCGGCGCCTGCTCTCTCGGAGCGCGGCGATTGGCTGAGCTCCAGCCAGAGAACCAGAGGAAGCTAGGCGTCCTCAGCAGGCCCCGCTGCACAGAGAAGGGTACTGCGCCCCCTGGTGGTGTGGAGGTTTCACAGTGACGTTAGCACGTGCTTGTCGCGGGGAGAAAGTGGAAGGTCATCTATTCTTTATTCAACTGATGTTTATTAGGCGTCTTCTAAGACCTAGGTCTGGGCACACAAAAATTAAAGACAGATTCCTTGACTTCAAGATCTTCTTAGCAGAATATAGTCTAGAACTCTAAGAACGCTTCAGAGCTGGGCTAGCTTTCTAGCCATGTGACCTTGGGAACATTATTAATCAGCCTGCGCCTCCTTTCCAGCTTATGCATAAAGGTAATAACACCTATTTCACAGAAGGTTGTGAGGGTTTGATGAGATAATGCATGTAAAGTGCTGTGCCAGGCACAGAGCAACAAGGAAATAAATGGTACTATCGTTGGTATACAAAAAATTGAAATGCAGTAAAACCTAAGTCTTACCTGACCCCTCAGATACAAGTATTCACTCCCCCTGTATCCACTATGCCCTGTACAGACACGTATTTGATCACATACAGTTGACCTTCGAACCACAGGGGTTTGAAACTGTGTGGGTACACTTATACACGGATTTTTTGCAATAAATACAGTACAGTACCATAAATATATTTTTCTTCCTTATGGTTTTCTTAATAACATTTTCTTTTCTCCAGCTTATTTTATTGTAGGAAGACAGTACATTATATATATATATAATATACAAGATATGTGTTAATCAACGGTTATCTGTAAAGCTTGTGGTGAAAAGTAGGCTATTGGTAGTTCAGTTTTGGGCGAATCAAAAGTTACACACGGATTTTTGACTGTTCAGGAGGTGGGTACCCCTAATGCCCTCATTGTTCAGGGGTCAACTGTGTAGAGAAAAACACCAAAGCTCAAGTTCCATAACCCCCCACTAGCCCCTCTGACATCTGTTCCACGAGTCTCAGCCAAGCATGTTTATCTGTAGGACGCAGGCTAAACTCATATTCCTCCATGCAGACCAAACAGTTCATACCTCTGTGCCTTCTTTTACTATGCTTTTTCATCTACCTGGAGTGCCCCTCCCACCTTTCTTTACCAAAGTAGCTCTGGCTCATTTTTCCAGCTTCAGGGACACCTCCAAACAGGAAGCCTCCTAGATTGCTTAGGGCATCACTTAGCTGCCCTTCCTCTATGATCTCAAAGAAGTCAGTGCTGGAGTGCCTGAGTGGTTCAGTCAGTTGAGTGTCCGACTCTTGATTTCAGCTCAGGTTGTAATCTCACGGTTCATGAGATAGAGCCCTGTGTCAGGCTCTGCACTAACAGCCTGGAGCCTGCTTGGGATTCTCTCTCTCCCTCTCTCTCTGCCTCTCCCACCCTCTCTGTCAAAATAAATAAATAAACTTTAAAAAAAAAAAGTGCTACGCTCTGGAAGTGGAGATAGAGAGAAAGGAACAGTATAAAGAAACACGTAAATGTGTAAGAAACCATTATTAGCAGAACTTGTTCCTCAAAAGAGAGGAGAAGGAAATAGAATTGCCTAGAATAATTAGCATTCAGTCAGCCAATCCACATGTTCTAGGCAATGGGGATGCAAAATTGACTGTGATCACCCCTGTCCCAGGAGTTTTCTGAAGAGATTGCCCGGCCCTGAAAGCAGAGGGGTCTATGAACTGCCAAGGGAGTGACAACAGAAGCATGCACAAGTAGCCCAGAGGAGGAGCCCAGGAAGAATCAGAGAGTGCTCATCAGAAGCACCTACCCTTGATCTGAGTCTTAAGGGATGGCTAGTAGTTCTGTCAAGCAGAACTGAGTGGAGCTCTAGCGTACAGACTTAGGAATCAAATGTGGGTTCAAATTCTGGCCCTGCTGCCTGCTAATCTCAGAAAAGCTGTTTACATCCTTTGTTTAAACACAGGCAATAAGTTCCCATCTCCTAGGGTGGTTCTGAGTATTATATTACCTTCTGTGTATAAAGTGCTTGGCACAGTGCTTGCCCCCACCCCCCACCCCGAGTGCTCAGTAAACGGTCACTGGTATGTTCAGTATTCCCCAAATTGCTTCCTCCTTCTGTAATGCCTGTGTCCACTGAAGGCTTTACTTATTCTCTAAGCCAAAAACCTAAATGACACCTTCAAAATCTCTTCATCTTTGCATTATTCCCCAAACCCAGCTTATGCCTTCTGGAATGTCTCTGAAGTTTCTTCATCATCTCTTACCTGGACCACCTTAGCAACTCCCTGAGTGGTCTTCCTGCTTTCCATTGTTCCCCCCAGTCCATTTCCATTCTTAGCCAAAGGGTCTTTCAAAACCTTAAATAAAACCTTGAAATCTCCAGCTAAAACTCCCTCTCTTCCCATGGGTCCCTTCTGGCCTCTCTCTGAGCCTGTCACCTACTGCCAGTCTCTGCTCTTCCCATGACCCCACATACACTTACCCTACCATTCGTTTGCCCCAGCTGGTCCCTTTGCCTGAAATGAACGTCCTCCCTCTCTTCCTCTGCTGCAAAACTCTAACTTATCCTGCAAGACCCAGTTCAAAACACCCCTCTTGCAGAAAGCTTTCCTAGAATCAACTGGCTGCTAGAGGCTCTATCCTCTGGTCTCCTCAGCCCCTCTGGGAGAGGCCTCCCTTTGTATGTACCTGTCTGTTTATATGCCTGGCTATGGCCAAACAGCGAGCAATTTAAGCAAAGGGACTGGATCTAACCCTTCACTTGCCCGTGGAGCCCAGCACATCTCCCCAGGCCTCAACATCCAGGGACTCCCTGCCACATCAGCCACACATGGGGAGATTTAGACATCCTGTCTGTAGCAAGATGCCCATTACACTTGTTCAGGGCTGTCCTGTTCCTCTATGCCAGTCCCACATACCTCATGGTCCTGGAAAACCCAGCCCAGTTTCTGGGAAAAGACATAGACCCATAAAGAGCTGTATAGTGCAGGTGGTAAAACTCAGACGAAGCCACTTCTCAGCTTTGTGATTTGGGGTAAGTTTAAATTCTGAAAGCCTGTTTTCTCAGCTGTAAATGATGGTAACAATATCCACTCCAGAGGATTGCTCTGAGTATCATCCAGTTCAAACCCAATTTTAGAGATGAGAAAACTCCATCTCAGAGAAGTAAAGTGACCCAGCCAAAGGCTCACTTGGCAAGTCCAGGGTAAATAGACAAATGGGCATTTCTAGTTGAAACTTTTGGACAGTCATCCAACCTAAATGTTCTCAAACCTGGCTGCCCATCAAAATCACCTGGCACACTTGTTAAAGACTCATTTGGGGGCAGAGAGTCTATTCACAGTCTTGGACAGGGCCCAGGAATCTGTTTGGGATCAGCTCCAAGCTGACTCACTTTGGGGAATTTGGAACATATAGGGCTCCTCTCTACCTTCCAGTGGCCTCATCTAGGCGTGTGTGTGTGTACGACCTCATGCTTTTCAGGTGGTCTCCCACACCAGCCTGGAAAATAGCTGCTTCTGCCACTCTCCTATTCAAAACCCTTCCGTGGCTCCCCGTGGCTCTCAGGACCCAGACCCACTCTCCTCAAGTTGACCCAAAAGCCCAGCATGGTCAAGCCTTTGCACTCCCAATGCTTTCCCTCCTCCTGGCCTTTGCACAGCTGTTATCAGACCTTGGAACATTCTTCCCAGCCCTGGCACTGCTCCAGTGGCTCTTTCCAGCATTCACCCTTATTCTGTAACTGCTTGTTTACTTATCTGTTTTTCCCATAAGACCGTTAGTGCCATAGGATAGCAACTACACTTGTTCAGGGCTATGTTCCAGGTGCTGGCCAGTGCCAACAGTGGTTCTTGATAAATACCTGCTAAATAAATGAATGAGAACTGGCTAGTCCAATGTGGCCCAAAAAGGCAGTCAGAGACTTGGATGGCTCTTCTTCCTGCCTCAGGGTGACACATCAACCCCAAGGACCAGAAGGGGTTGCCAGACAGGGTGGGAGCTGTCATCAAACCCTTTCTGGACTGGGAAAACTGTAGAGCTAAAAGCTCACGGTTTGGCATTAGACAGACCTGGGTCCACCACTCTGAGCCCTGCCTGTGACTTTGGACGGGTCACTGAACCTGTCCGGGGCTTCAGCTCTCTCACCTGTCATAAGGATGAGCTCCATTCATGTAAATCGCTCTCCCCCTGCCTGACCCGGAGCAAACATCCCATAAACATTAGCCATCACTACCAGGTCTGGGTTTCTTCTTAGCTTCCCAGGAAAGTCCTGTTGTCCCCCCCGCCCCCACTGCACCCCCCCACCAAAGTGCCCACCCAGAGGAGGCATCGGAAAAATGTGACAACACTAAATTGAATAATGTTTCTGCTGCTGATCAGTAGTGAGTGGAACAGAGGGAACACCGGACCCTTCAGGGAAGGGAAACCAGTATCCATCCATGTCTAAGAATAACAGCAAACCCTGTTTATTGAGCGCAGGCCTGCCGGTGAACCAGGCTTTGGACTCTGGGCTGCCCTGTTGGTGGAGGGAAGCCTGGGAGCACTGAGAGGCAGAGAAATGGACTGTACTAGGAGGAGGAGTGAGGAGGAAACCCTCCCTTCTTCACTGCCCCCGGGCCCCTCCAGTAGGGCTCAGATCCTTCGCAGCCACCAGGGGGCAGAATCCCCTTTGCCCCAGCTGGCTCAGGCGACTGGGCTCTCCCCATATCAAAAGAGCGGCTACCGGCCTCCCCTCCCACCACCCACTTCCCGACCACCCCCGGCTCCCATGCACGGGGCAGAGGTGGCTCCTTCTGGAGAGAGCAGCCGGCTCGAGTGCAGTTCTGCCGTTTTATTTTTCCTGGGATACTCAAGGGGATGTGGGAACAGCCACAGGTGTGGTGAGGGGAAGCCTCGTCTCCCCTCCCCAGCAGCTGGGAAAGGGGAGAGGCCCAGGCGCCCTGGTCCTGGGTTGGTCCAGCCACTGTGGTCCCTGGGCCCGGTGGGCTGAGGGCTGAGGGTGGAGCCCCTGGGAGGGTGGGGCAGGCTCCTAGGTGGGGTTCGGGATTCTTCATAAAAAGCCACGAAGCTTGATCCCCACGAAGCCCAGCCCCGCGGGGTGGGGGGAGGGGTGGGGGGGACGCAGAGCCCAGATGGGGGACCCGGCCCGGCCTGGCCCGTGGGGGGTAGTAATGGCAGAGATGGTGCCCGTGGGGAGGAGGTGGGGACGAAGCGTCGGACCAGGAGGGAGGGGAGTCCAGGTGGGGGCGCAGGGCGGAGAGGCACGGCCCCCAGCCCAGCCCGGGCGCCTTCGCGTGGGGTCAGGAAGGTAAAAAACCCACGAGAGTGTGACGGGCAGGAGGGGCCGGGGCGTGCGGTGCCGGCGGGGCGGGCGCACGGGGCGGCCCGCGTTCACAGTGACCTCGACGCTGGGTGTACAGTACGGGTAGAAAACCGCGGGCCCGGGCCCAGGCTGGGCGGGCCGGGCCGGTCACAGCCTGGTCTGGGCCTCGGGGATGTAGATCTCGATGCTGTCGGCGCTCTCGGTGGCCGAGCTGTGGCGGAAGGAGGCGGCGCGCTTGGCCGCCAGGAGCCGCTTGCGCGCTTCCTGCCGCTGCCGGTCCACCGAGTCCAGGGAGCGCTCCTTCACCGGCACGCCCCGGCCCCGCGAGGGCTTCTTTGGTATCGGCGGAGGGACCTTCTTCTCCTCCTGCCGGGAGAGGGGGCGGCTGCTCAGTCTGGAGGTCGGGGTCCCCCCACCCCCGATCCCCAGCTCACGCTCCCGCCTCCCGTGGGACTGACACCAAGCTCCCGCGCGGGAGAACCGTCCGAAGCCGCCGCCACCGACGCCGGCCAAGAAGTCCCGGGGGTGCTTGCGGCAAGGTCAAAAGCCACTTTTCATTAAAAATTAGGAAACCGGGCGCCCCCTGGTGTCGCCGTTCGCGACTACTCGCATCAGAGCGCTCGCTCCTCCGAGACGGTGGGAAGTGGGCGATATCCCCCCAGTCGGGAGGAGTGCGGCTTCCCTGACTCGTGCAAGGAAATGGGGGTTCGCTACTAGACGTCTGGGCCTCATCACAGACAACCTCTAGAGAAGTGAGGGCTGACGGGCCCGCCAAGGTCCCCGCTGTGCCTAGGTCCAAGCTAAGGGCAGTCTGGAATTTCGCTCCTCTGCTTCTTGAAACTACAGCTGGTCCTAGGCGGCTGCAGCCACCTCGGGGCTCTGGCAGCTCAGGCAGTGATGAGCACAGGGCCAAGCAGATGGCAGTGACCAAGAGTGGGATCATATTGAAAGAAGATGGTCACCATCACCTGTCCAGGACTGCCTTTGCTCCCTGTGAATGTCCTCTGTTCCCCTGCCTCTCCCCACAACAGGTCTGTCTGGGGAAGGGCATTTTCCAGAGTCTGTCCTTTTGGCTTGAAGGGACTCTCCCCTACCTTAGGCTCCAGGAGTTTCCAGCTGTTGGCCTTAAGTTGCTGTAGCTCCAGGAACTTGAGGGTCACATCCTCGATAGAGAGCTGCAGGAGATCCCAAAAACCCGCCAGGTCCTGGAAGGTGGGCACGGGGAACGCAGTGGGGTCCTTTAGTGGAGAGAGACAGAGGAGAGGCAGCCAGTCAGGAAGATCTGTGCCCCAGCCAGGACCAGAGAAAGCCCCATCCACCCTCACTGTCAGGAAGTTCAACCTGGGACAGTGGGGTGGGGGGATGAGAGACAGGGAGACGAGAGCGAGCCCAGGCCTCTCCCTGTTGGGCACAAACACCTGGTCTCACCTCCAGGCATACGCACACCTGGTAGGCTCTAGCCCATGGGCACTCACCATGCTTTGCTGACACAGCCGGAAGAACTGCTGAACTTTCTGGGACAGGAGAAGTTGTGTACTGCCCACGGCACTGCGGATCTTCTCCAGGACTGGAGAGCAGAAGGAGATTCAGGGAAGGGCCGGATGACTCTCCTTTCCCAGCCTCCAAGATGTCTGCCCTGAATGACTCAACCTTCCCGTATCTGGCACTCTCTGTCTGTCTGTCTCCTCCAGTCCCCTCCCCATCCCATCCTCAAGTTCCTAACAAACAGCTCCTACCCCATTTCACCAGGCCAGCTGTATCCTCAAACACCAGTGTTTCTTCCTTCATACAACCTCCATTTCGTAAGCACCTATGCTCCTGTGTCTCTCTTCCCTCCCATGTCATGGAACAGACGGAAGCCAGCCCCAACCTGGCCCTTTAGGCTTAGCCAGGCACTAGCTCGATGACCACCATCGGTCGAATTTTGTCACTCATCAGTATAGGACTCCTTGGCTCATTAAGAATTATGGAAATTTTCATATGCCTCACTCTTGTCTTCTTAGTCACTATCCCATAAATGTAGGGATTCTGACGTATGACTGTCTCCCCTCAGATGGATTTGCAGAGAAGGGCCATGGCTTCCCTCAGTCCAGGGCTGTGTCTCCTTCACCTAGGCCTCAGACAGTGATCTAACATCATGCACTGCCTTGCCCTCTGCCTTGAAGTATGGTCCCACTCACTAGATCAGACCTGGACTCCCACACCAGCTCAGATGAGAACAGAGTCCCCTTGATCCCCATGGACTGGGTGACTTGGACTGGCAGCCATCTCCTAAGAGGCCCAGCTCCTTCATCTGGTCACTTTCCCTGTCCGACCTTGACCTCAGCCTCTGAAGCTGCTCCCCACTTCCTTCCAAGAGCTCCCAGCATGCCATGCTGCCAAGGGGAGACCTATGGAGGTCAAAGTCCTCACAGAGGCACACTCAAGCCCAACCAGAGGGCCCCCCCTGTTCCACGGCTCTCCGCCCACCCCCAGTGGTGATCTCTGCGCGCACACAGGGTCCCCCACTCACTCTCCTCCGGCAGCTCATAGTCCTCCGCCTCGCGCTCCATCTGCTGGCACCAGTGCTCCAGCTTCTCCACCTCCGCCCTCAGCATCTTGATGAACCACTCGCCATCCCGAGGGCAGGGGGACGTGCGGCCTGAGTCGGGGAGGCTACGTGAGCCGCGCTCCATCCAGGAGTCCCGACGGCTGGACCCGGGGCCAGGGGTGGGGGCAGGGGCAGGGCCTGGCGACCCATCGGTGGCCGGCGGCTCGTACGGCAGTGGGTAGCCCTCGCGGTAGGCCCACTGGCCCTGTGTGTGGACCGTGCGGAAGACTGAGTAGGTGGGGGCCCGGGGCCCGGGCTGGGGCTCAGAAGCGTGCCTCTGGAAGGAACGTCCGAACTGCAGGGCCTTGTCTTCTGTGGCCACTGTGGCCAGGCCAGCCAGGCCCTCCAGCTCCAGGTCTGCCTGCACACCCGCCGTCACACTGTTGGAGCGCTTGAACCTTGCCCGCCTGGTGAGAGAGGTGACTGTCATCCCTGCCCCTTCCCGCTCTCATCGCCATCCTCACCCCCACCCCAGGCCCAAAGGAAAAGGAAGAAGAAAAGAAACCTACTATGTGATGGACACTAATCCACGACTTTGAACTATACCAGCCCTTGCAGGTGGGTACAGAATTCCTGTTGCACTGCCTCTGGACAGGGGTGGTATTCAGAATATTTAACAATCTGTACTCAGTGGGCAGAAAAGATGCTGGCATACAGCAATCAGGATGGACGCACCCAAAGTGCTTAGAGCACGGCCTTGCAGAAGCAAGGGGCAAAGCAGTAGGGCGAGAGAGGGACCAGGGTGGTGGCTCTTTACCAATGAACACAGAAACATTTCAGCATTTGGACAAACAGCATGCCTTTGCTAGTTTACAACAACTGCCCGGGTTTGTCTTCAGCCCTTCAGAAACGAGTAAACTAAGGCCCAGAGAGGCCATTGGTCACCCAGCTACAAAACAGCTGAGCCAGGATTTGGACCCACGGCTGCTGGCTCCACAGCTCAAGCATCTCCCAGCACACCAGCTGCTGGAACATCAGGAAGAACTGCCTTGGAGCGGCCGGAGGGTGGGGGGAGCCTGCAGCTGAAAGGATTTCTCTAGGGAGCCCCACAGCTCAGCCCAGAGCCTGGCCAGACACAGTCAGCCAGTGCCAGTGGAGTTGAATTAAGTTGTTGGCAGGAATGACATAGGGCCTGGAAATTTCTTGTCTTTGAGTTAATATGCAAATCCTCTGCAAAACAGAAAGTCAGTTGCCTTTCTTCTGTTTCACCCCCTCCTCAGTTCAGAGTTCTTTCCTATGAAGAAGTCAGTAGCCTCTGAAGTGCATGGAGCTGGGGTCAGACAATGCTTGAAGAAGTGGGAGTCAGGAGATGTGGGGGTGGTGGGGAGGGGTGAACAGAAGTTTGACGTCTGGAAGTTTCCAGACCAAAAAAGGAAGACCCATATGTCCTAAGCTACCTCCACCCCATTACGGTCTAAAGAGAGGGGGACTTGGGGGGCCAGCTCTAGGGACCCCTCAAGCTTCCCAGGAGTCTCCTCCAACCCCCACAACTTCAGCCTTCCTCTTGCTGCCCAGGCCTCCTCTCCCTGCCTGCCTTGCCTGCCTGCTTCCCTCCAGCTGGCGGGCTGCCTGCTGGGAGCCTGTTGCCATAGAAACCAGGCCCAGAAGGATGCTGCAGGACCCAGGAAAGAGAGATGCACTCATGTGCAGTCTCCAACAAGCCCTATGTCCCAACCCCCACCCAGAGAGATAGAGAAAGCAAGAACATATCCGCACTGCCTCCCACATGATCTTTACCCTGGCATCTGCTCTGTCCTGCCCTGGTCAAGATTTCTATCAGCCTCTGCCTTGATGTTGGACCAGACTCCTTTTAAGACACTTCCGTCTCCACTCAGCACAGCACCAAAGAGAAGGACTAGATGAGGAATTAGATCTGAGTTCTAACGCTGGCTTTGTTGCTGTGTGCCTTTGGGGAGTTACTCCCCTCCATCTAGTGTGTAAAATATATCATACAATATATATAATTATACATAAGCATACATGCACACATACATCCTATATAAAATGATAGGAATGGACCAATAATCACTAAGGTACTTCCTCTCTCAAAAATTATACCTTGCATATTTTCAGATCAGGGGCCCAACATTCCCTCACCACTGAGGGAATGTTCCCTCCCTCCAATCCACTCAGGATTGGAGCAGTCTTCCTAAAGCTGATCTCTGCCCAGCTCATTCCCATACCCCAAACTCTTCCATAGCTCCCCACTGCCAACAACATAAAGTTCAGGTTTCCTCTGCTGGCATTTCCCCAATGCTAGCATCTAGTCTGGAAGCAGTCCTCTTCTCTAACCTCACCGCCCCCTGCATTCTCCTTATTCCCCAAGTCGATTACACTGGCCCTGACTCTAAGCCTTTCTGAAACGGTCTTCCTCCTCCTCCTCCTCCATCCTTCCCTGTCCATTCCCTACTCAAGTCATGTCTTCCTCTGTGAGCCTCCTGTTGCCCCCAAGACCATCCTCAGCACTGTATCTCCCTCAGCAGCCTTCTTGCATTTGGAGACAGCCCCCCCAACCCCCCACCCCCAGTTCAGTTAAATTGTTCTCGGTTTCAGGTGAGAGTCTTGTGTGTCTAACTGAACTGTTGGGATGCACTTTCAAAATATCCATCTTGAATATTTCTGTGCCTCTGAGCTCCCGTTAACCTTTGGCTCTTTCAGAGCTCCAGCCGTTGCAAACCACACAGGTAAAGGTGGGGCTTGCCCCAGTAAAAGACATTATTGAAGACCTGCCTTCCCTGTTTGCCTCCCTGGTACCCTCATGGAACATGGCTCTGTCCTTCAGCACCACTGGTGTGCTGCCTTTCACCTCTGAGGGGATCCTGAGAAGATTACATTCTGTCTTGATGGAAACAGGCCACATGGGCTGGAACAGAAGCTTGCATAAGCGCCCCAGGCTGCCTCCATGAAGCCTCTTCACCATGTCTACCTCAAGGAAGACCAAAAAAGTTACAGCTTATGGGAATACTAGAAGCACAGTCTTTACCAATACTCCCAGCAGGGGGCCAGAAAGTGGCAGAGTTTCAGCAGGAGTCAGTCAACCTTGTGCAAGTGGTATTTTTCTTTAATTTTTAAAAATATTTGTTTATTTTTGAGAGAGAGACAGAGACAGAGCACAAGCAAGGGAGGGGCAGAGAGAGGGAGACACAGAATCGGAAGCAGGCTCCAGGCTCTGAGCTTTCAGCACACAGCCCGACGCAGGGCTCAAAACCATGAACTGTGAGATCATGACCTGAGCCGAATTTGGTCGCCCAACCGACTGAGCCACCCAGGCACCCCGTGCAAGTAGTATTTAAAACCAGCAGTGTAAAGCACCTGGCTGGCTCAGTCAGTGGAGCATGCGGCTCTTGATCTGGGGGTTGTTAGGTTCAAGCCCCATGTGGGGTGTAGAGATAACTTAAGAATAAAATCTTTTAGGGGCGCCTGGGTGGCTGTCGGTTAAGCGTCCAGCTTCAGTTCAGGTCATGGTCTCACGGTTCATGAGTTCGAGCCCCCCACCGGGCTTTCTGCTGACAGCTCAGAGCCTGGAGCCTGCTTCGGATTCTGTGTCTCCCTCTCTTTCTGCCCCTCCCCACCAACTCACACACACACACACACACACACACACACACACACTCTCTCTCTCTCTCTCTCTCTCTCTCTCTCAAAAAAAAATGAATAAACATTTAAAAAAAGAAAAGAATAAAATATTTTTTTTAATTAAAAATAAAAATAGAGAATAAAACCAGCAGTGTGGGACATGATCACCTAAGAAAAGAGCAATGGAACAGAGATGCAAAGCTCTGGGGAACATGGACATATCATGAGTGGATGGAGACAATGTAGCCCCAGAGACATCTAAGCCACAGAGGAAGAGGAAGAAAACCAGGGGAGAGTCACCTATAGGCAGAGAGAAGACAGAAGGGTCTCAAGAAGGAATGAGCAATTGACATGGAAAATACAGCCAGTTGAGAATTAAAGGTGTCTACTGATTTGGCAATATGGAAGCCTCAGGAGACCAGGGCAAGAGCCAGTTTGGTGGAGCATGGAGGCTGAGGCAGATGGCAGGAGGTTGTCAGGAGGTGGAGAAAACTTAGGCAAGGCAATTCTTTCAAAAAGGTTAGTTGAGAAACGAGGAAGAGAGAAAACAGTATACCTTTAAGGGAGCGATATTTTGGCTATTTGTCAATTGTATCTCAATAAAGCCGGGGGGAAGGGAAGAGAGGGATATTTTGTCTAGAATGGTTCTCCCATGCCATATCTTGACAGGAGAGAACCTACAGGGGAAGCAGCATAATGGTCAAAGAGGTCCACGTCCTAGCTCCTGGAACCTCTGAATAGGTTACCTTCCATGGCAAAAGGGAGTTTGCAGATATGGTTATATTAAGTATCTTGAGATGAGGAGAAAAGTCTGGATTATCCTGGTGTGTCCAATTTAATCACAAAGGTCCTTATAAGTGAAAGAGGGAGACTGGAAAGTCAGAACCGAAGGAGATGAGATGACAGGATCAAGGCTGGAGTGATGTAATGTGGGGACTCAACCTGCCATTGTGGCTCTGAAGACAGAAGTGGGCTACAAGGCAAAGAATGCGGATAACCTCTATAAACCAGGAAAAAGTGACACAATGGATTCTTCCCAGAGCCTCCAGGAGTCCTGCCAATACCTTGATTTTAGCCCAGTGAAACACAGTTCAGACTTCTGACCCCTAGAAAAGTAATATAATAAAAATGTATTGGGGCACCTGGGTGGCTCAGTTGGTTAACTGTCCAACTCTTGATTTTGGCTCAGGTCATGATCTCACCATTCATGAGTCTGAGCCCTACATTGGGCTCTGCCAACGCTTCTCCCAAGCGAGAAGCCTGCTTGGGATTCTCTGCCACCCCCTCTCTCTGCCCCTCCCTCCTACTCACATGCATGTTCTCTAAATAAATAAATAAATAAATAAATACTTTAAAAAAATTTTAAATGTATTCTTCAATGCTGCTAAATCTGTGATAATTGATTATAGCAGCAATAGGAAACTAACACAACCTGTAAAGAAAAACTGATTGGAGAGGAAAGAGGCAGTAGTCAAAGGACCAAACATAAAGGCAATAAATAATAACTAACATGCTTTGAGCACTTAGTGTGTGCTAGACTTAGCATTTTGCATAAAAACATGCCTAGTCCTCAAAAACAGTCCCACGATAAGAGTGTCAGTATCATCCCTACTTACAGATGAGAATACTGAGGCTTAAAGAGAACAACTGGCCTCTTAAGATTAGACCGTTATCGGGGCGCCTGTGTGGCTCAGCCAGTTGAGTGCCCAACTTTGGCTCAGGTCATGATCTCACAGTTTGTGAGTTCAAGCCCTGCGTTGGGCTCTGTGCTGACAGCTCAGAACCTGGAAACTGCTTCAGATTCTGTGTCTCCCTCTCTCTCTCTGCCCCTTCTCCCACTCATGCTCTGTCTCCATCTCTCTCTAAAAAATAAATAAACATTTAAAAAAATTGGGGGGGAGGGCGCTGGGTGGCTCAGTCAGTGAAGCATCTGACTTCAGCTTAGGTCATGATCTCACAGTTCATGGGTTCGAGCCCCGCATCAGGCTCTGTGCTGACAGCTCGCAGCCTGTTTCAGATTCTCTCTCTCTCTCTCTCTCTCTCTCTCTCTCTCTCTCTCAAATAAATGAACACTAAAAAAAAATTAAAAAAAATTTTCCCATAAACATATGGCCAACTAATCTTTGACAAAGTAGGAAAGAATATCCAATGGAATAAAGACAGTCTCTTCAGCAAGTGGTGCCGGGAAAACTGGACAGCGACATGCAGAAAAATGAACCTGGACCACTTTCTTACACCATACACAAAAATAAACTCAAAATGGAGGAAAGACCTAAATGTAAGACAGGAAGCCATCAAAATCCTCAAGGAGAAAGCAGGCAAAAACCTCTTTGACCTTGGCCGCAGCAACTTCTTACTCAACATGTCTCCGGAGGCAAGGGAAACAAAAGCAAAAATGAACTATTGGGACCTACCTCATCAAAATAAAAAGCTTCTGCACAGCAAAGGAAACAATCAGCAAAACTAAAAGGCAACCAACAGAATGGGAGAAGATATTTACAAATGACATATCAGATAAAGGGTTAGTATGCAAAATCTACAAAGAACTTATCAAACTCAACACCCAAAAAACAAATAATCCAGTGAAGAGATGGGCAAAAGACATGAATAGACACTTCTCCAAAGAAGACATCCAGATGGCCAACCAACACATGAAAAAATGCTCCAAATCACTCATCATTAGGGAAATACAAATCAAAACCACAATGAGATACCACCTCACGCCTGTCAGAAAGGCTAACATTAACAACTCAGGCAACAACAGATATTGGCGAGGATGCGGAGAAAGAGGATCTCTTTTGCACTTCTGGTGGGAATGCAAGCTGGTGTAGTCACTCTAGAAAACAGTATGGAGGTTCCTCAAAAAATTAAAAATAGAACTACCCTACAATTGCTCTACTAGGTATTTATCCAAGGGATACAGCTATGCTGTTTCGAAGGGGCACATGCACCCCAATGTTTCTAGCAGCGCTGTCGACAATAGCCAAAGTATGGAAAGAGCCCAAATGTCCATCGATGGATGAATATATACCAAGAAGATGTGGTGTGTGTATATATATATATATAATGGAATGTTACTCAGCAGTCAAAAAGAATGAACTCTTCCCATTTGCAACTACATGGATGGAACTGGAGGGTATTATGCTAAGCGAAATTAGTCAGTCAGAGAAAGACAAATATCCTATGACTTCACTCATATGAGGACTTTAAGACATAAAGCAGATGAACACAAGGGAAGGGAAGCAAAAATATAAAAACAGGGAGGGGGAAAAACAGAAGAGACTCTTAAATATGGAGAACAAACAGAGGTTACTGGAGGGGTTGTGGGAGGGGGGATGGGCTAAATGAGTAAGAGGCATTAAGGAATCTACTCCTGAAATCATTGTTGCACTATATGCTAACTAACTTGAATGTAAATTAAAAAATAAATAAAAATTCAAAAAAATTTTTTTAAAGATCAAAAACAATTTTTAGTACAGTCTGGTCATGGAGACCAGCTCTTACAGCAGTACACTCCATTGCCTCCCCAGGATTGTGGGAGAGGGGCAGCTTTAATCAGGAAGAGGAGTGCCCTAACCTCAGGCAGGACTGATGGCAGAGGAGGGGAGGGATGCAAATAGGTGGGGGTCGGTCCAGAAATGGAGAGAGGTCCAACAGATGACCCCAATCATTACAATGAAGTGAGTGGGCTGGATATTTGGGGGTGGGGGGGTCGGGGGAAAAAATGTGAATGAGCAGCTTTAGGGGGACGCGGCCCAGCAAAGTGGCTAAGCGCATGCTCCCTGGAGCCGGACTGCCTGGATCCAAAACTCAGCTCTACAGCTTGTGCCTCAGTTTCCTTGTCTATCAATGAGAATGATCCCAGGATTCTCGTGAGATAATATATGTAAAGAACTTAGAACAGCACCTGGCCTACCCATTGTAAGTGTTAGCTATTGTATGGAGAGGCAGGGAGGTTTATAGCTCTCACTGAAAAGAAAGGGAGCTAGACAAATACAATAGTGGGAATGTAGCACTGAGAACCCAGTGAGGGATTGTAGTTATTAATTATTGTGATTGCTGCTGATCACTTCCATCTGTTCTCACAGGGCATTCTGAATAAAACCTCTTTTGTACTCCAAAGCACATTGTATTATAGTTAGTTATTTGCATTTCTGTCTCCCTTATAAATAGAGCCATTCCTCACATAAACGTTGGCTGAGTGGTTGGTTGGTTGGTTGGTTGGTGGATGGGTGGGTGGGTGGGTAGGCTGGTTGGAAGGAAGGATGGTAGAGACCACTAATCATCCCCCAATATCCATCCTCCCTTTCTTCCTTAGTAATAGAATACCACAGTTTTAAGCTGAACACATGGCCACTTTGAATAACGATTCTCTTACCAGTCTCCCTTGCAGCTAGGAATAGCCATATAGCTAAGGTCTAGCTCACAGGATATAAGCAGAAGGGGTATGTGCAACTCCCAGGAAATGTTCTTAAAAGGAAAATGTACCCTTCTTTGTTCCTTCCTCCTCCCTGCTGACTGGAATGCAGATGTGATGGCTGGACTCAAGCAGCCATCTGGGAATATGAGATGGAAGCCAAGTGCTAAGGATGGGGAAGTAATGAGATAGAAGAAGCCTGGGTCCCGACACTGCACAGCACCTACCAGCTCTCAACCTAATCTCTCTAGACTTCTTGTAAGCAAGAGGAAAATAAACTTCTGTCATACTGGGGGTCTTCTGGAACTTACAGCCAAACCTAATCCTAACTCTAACAGATGAATTTTCAGTCCAGGGCTTATGTCCCTACTTAATTCTGTTCTTGGCAGTATTTGCTGTGGTCTCACCAATAGCTGTAAACACAGGATATAAACTGGCTTCAATTGTGAATCATCACTACTTCTTAATGCCTGTCACAATATTTTCTCCCCAAGCTTTTTTTTTTTTTTAATTTTTTTTTTTTTACACTTTATTTTTGAGAGAGAGACAGACAGAGCACAAGTGGGGGAGGGGCAGAGAGAGAGAGAGAGAGAAAGACAGAATCCAAAGCAGGCTCCAGGCTCTGAGCTGTCAGCACAGAGCCTGATGCAGGGCTCGAACCCACAAACCGCGAGATCATGACCTGAGCCAAAGTCGGACATTTAACTAACTGAGCCACCCAGGTGCCCCATCTCCCCAAGCTTTTTTTTTTTTTTTTTTTTTAGCATTTCTTTTTTTTTTTTTTTTAATGTTTTTTTTTATTCATTTTTGAGACAGAGAGAGACAGAGCATGAACGGGGGAGGGGCAGAGAGAGAGGGAGACACAGAATTGGAAGCAGGCTCCAGGCTCTGAGCCATCAGCCCAGAGCCCGACGCGGGGCTCGAACTCACGGACCGCGAGATCGTGACCTGGCTGAAGTCGGACGCTTAACCGACTGCGCCACCCAGGCGCCCCTCCCCAAGCTTTTTAACAAGGTTGAGGAAGCCTCCCCCCTCGAGCTCTTTGGGGTGACAATGATCACATTCCTGATGATTCTGGAAGTTGTTACATGGTTACTTCAGGGAGACATTTCTACTGTGATTCTCTAAGGGATAACACAAAGGGCTCTGGGAAGAAACTGGTTTATCCCAAGAGACACAGCGTCCAAGGAATGCTCAGCATTCAGGAGTTGTCAAGAGGTTTTGCCAGGAGTATTTGGCAGCAGGCTGGCGGGGGTGTGAGGAGGGAATTGGGCAGGGAGGGGGAAGGGCAGTGACATTTCAGCAAGGTACACCTATTGCACTGGCTCCCTCTCTGAGAAAGCAGCTAAAGGCTTATATATATCATCAATCAGGGGCCTTGAGTCCACCACCCCAGCCTGGGGACTAAGACAGTAACAGGGGGGGCCAGGGTGGGAGATTTAAGAAGAGCAGTTAAAGACTGAGGAATGGAGGCCGCATCCACATCCAGGGCTTGTGGTCAATCAGCAGTGCATTGCTTTCGCATGACTGCTCTGGGAGTACAAATTCATGAGGATGGAAACTTCCTTCCCAGGGCTCAGGGGCTTCTATTCTTTCAGTACATGCCATTCCCAAGGCCCCAAAGTCAGAAATTACCATGATGCTAAGGAAAGGGTAGGGTGGGGTGGGGTGGGGTGGGGAGGGGGCTGCCTTCCTCCCATAGAGTTCTCCAGGTGGCCCTGTTTGGGCACAACTGGGTATAAGTAGGGTTGTTAGATAAAATACAGGAGCCCCTGTTGAATTTGAATTTCAGATAAATAACAGGTAATTTTTTAGTATATCTCATGCAATTTGGGGGAACTCCATATACTAAAACCTCTTCATCGTTTATCTGACAACCAGACTTAACTGAGCATTCTGGTGTTTTTTGTTTATTTTGTTTTCTTTTTGCTAAATCTGGAATTTAAGATAAGCTCTTAATAGGAAGGATCTACTGGTAAAAGATAGGAGGGGATTCCCATAGTTAGAGTTTGAAGCAAAACTCATATGGTTTCTATGTTCTTAAAGGGCCCCAGGAATAGTCTTCTAACATTTAGCAAGGTCATGTGATACATTCTTTTTTTATGTTTATTTTCATTTTTGAGACAGAGCATGAGTAGGGGAGGGGCAGAGAGAGAAGGAGACAAAGGGTCCGAAGAAGGTTCTGTGTGCTGACATCAGCGAGCCCATTATGGGGCTCAAACTCATGAACTATGAGATCAAGACCTGAGCTGAAGTCAGACGCTTACCCAACTGAGCCACCCAGGCATCCCCGTGCATTCTTTTTTTTTTTTTTTTTTTAACGTTTATTCATTTTTGAGACAGAGAGACAGAGTGTGAGTGGGGGAGGGGCAGGGAGAGAGACACAGAATCCGAAGCAGGCTCTAGGCTCCGAGCTGTTAGCACGGAGCCCGACACGGGGCTCGAACCCACGAACCGTGAGATCGTGACCTGAGCTGAAGTCAGGCACTTAACCGCCTGAGCCACCCAGGCGCCCTCCCATGCATTCTTTTATCCTGGCCCAGAGTATGCTGGGTCTGGGTAGACAGGTGCTGTAGGATGCCCTAAAACAGCCCTGGTAACTGTTTCTTATGTATGCTCCCTCCCACCACAGGGACTTAGCACATACTGTTCCTTCTGCCTAGAACACTCTTATCTCCCACTTCCACCTAGTTAAACTGTATTAACCATTCATCGAGATCTCTACCCAAATGTCACTTCCTCAGGAAAGCCACGCCAAACCCTGACCAGGTCAAAGCCCCCTACGATACACTCTCAACCGTGCACATACCTCTCCTTTGTGGCACCACCACAGCTGTACTTCTACATCATTTATGAGCTACCCAGATTTAACATGGCAGTATGCTTCACAGGGCAGGGGCTGTCTGGTTCCACTTACCTTTGTATCCTCAGTGCCCAGCATAGTACTTGACAAATAATAGGGGTCTAATAAATATCTGTGGACAAATGAATCTTAGTTGGGGGTGCAGCGGAGATGGAACTGAAGAAGCACCCACAGCCACCCATCCTTGTGTAGTTCTAAGCCAAGTCACCACGGATATGGGCAACTGGAAAAACCCACTGACAACAGGTCTAAGGGGCAATAAATCTGAACTCTTCACCCAACAGGTTGGCAGGGAACACACTGAAAGGCAGAAGAGGAGAGACCTTTCCTTCCTGGCAATTTCTAAAACCAACAGGCAGAGAGAGATGACAGATACCAGGGCCAGTGAGACAGGAGTAAGAACAAGAGAGTCCAAGAAAATGGGGCGGCAGCAGGTGGGGGCTCCTGGATGTCTGCCTGGAAAGGCTGCTGGTAGTCATGGCTCGCTTTTATGTACCATTTGGGGCATGGTGTGTGGTAAGTCAGACTTAAAGTGCCAGGGACATAAGGGACAGAAAGGACAGTGCAGGTGGATAACTAAGGATGCCTGCAGCAGACAAGCAAGGGAGCCTGGCCAGAGAGATGCGCCAGATTTCTTCTCTCCCCACCTGTCACCCCCTTGGATTCCCAGCATGATCACCTGTCCCGGGCAATTCAGCTCTTTAGACATTTATCCAACACCTTCTCCCCCTCACCAGCTCACCCCACCAAGACCCCACGAATACCTACACAAGAGCAAGAAAGACCTCCCCTCAGCCTGTCCCTGTCCTTCCATGACTTTGCTCCAAAATGCTTCTCAAATTGGTCCGCTTCTCTCTGTATCTACTGCTATCAGCCTAGTCCAGACAACTGATCAATACGGCAGACTGAACTAACTTGAAAAGCTCCCACTCACACACATACTGAAACACAGAGAAATACTGGATAAAATAAAGTCAAACGGTGTTTCTGCTATAGTGCCAAGCTTGAAAATAGAAAGAGAGAAATCATCAGGTACTAGAGACAAAAAGGAAATTCAAAACCTAAGAAGTGAGAGGGAATCTAAGCCAAGGGAGCCACAGGAATAGTGGGCCAGACATATGCTAGAGGCTAGATGGTAATGCTCAGGGAGGAAGAGAGGAAAGCCCCCAAACCCGTGCATCCTGGGGAGCTGGAAGGAGACCCCATGTACAAAGCCAGCAGCCACGAAGGATCATTTTACTTACATACGTGGACTAGAAAATGCAGGTCATGCTTCAGAAATGTGGCCTGGAAGTCCGTTTTGTGTGTGGGTATGAGTTACAGTGAGTGCTAGCACTGAAATCCAGAAACCTCAAGAGAAGACATGGACTGTAAAACTGGTCCCAAGCTGAAGCAGTACGTCAGCACAGAAAACGCTGAACGCACGAGGACGGAGTGAGCAGTAACAAGTAATAGTGAACATGTAAGTTGGTCTAAAATATGCTCGTAAATCTAAACTATTAGACCATGAAAGATATAAGAACAGCTGCTTTAGCAGAGTTTTTTTTTAAGGAGGTATAGTCAAAATACTAGACAAATACAACATGGAAGATGGGAAGAGGGAGTTAAGAAGGAAGTTAAGGTGTTCCAAGCTTCTTGGTGTTTGCCCATGAAGGGTAGAAATACTCACTGGTTTTAGACTTTAGTAGAAAAATATGAAACTAAGTATATTTGCTAAACATTTGAGGAAAATCACTACTAAAATGTAAACTTCCAAAGCAGTAGAAGGAAAAAAGAAATAAAGTAAATTTGATCAGTTCAATAGAAGGCAGAGAAGTAGGAGAGGAGGAAAGCAAAGAAAAAGCATGACGGGGTGCCTAGCTGGCTTAGTACAGCATGCGACTCTTGATCTCAGGGTCATGAGTTCAAGTCCCATGTGGGGCATAGAGCTTACTTTAAAAAAGAAAAAAAGGGGGGGGTGTAGAAAATGCATTGTTGGGGCGCCTGGGTGGCTCAGTCGGTTGAGCGCCGACTTCGGCTCAGGTCACGATCTCACGGTCCGTGAGTTCGAGCCCCGCATCGGGCCCCTGTGCTGACAGCTCAGAGCCCGGAGCCTGTTTCAGATTCTGTTTCTCCCTCTCTCTGACCCTCCCCCGTTCATGCTCAGTCTCTCTCTGTCTCAAAAATAAATAAATGTTAAAAAAAAATAATAAAATAAAATAAAATAAAAAAAGAAAAAAAAAGAAAATGCATTGTTAAAGAGATAATAAAAATAAGTCCAAATAAATGAGTAATCAATATATATATATATGTATATGTATATATAGAAATAGACTAAATACATCTACTAAATTTTAGCCCCACACTGCTTACAAGCAACAGATCTAAAAAGGATATAAGGAGGTTGAAAATCGAAGTATGAAAAAGGAGATTTTGGAAAATTAACCAAAAGAAAACAACCATAATGATAAAATCAGGCAAAATAGACGTCAAGGCAAAAAACATTAGGGAGGATGATCAGCAGCCTATTTAATGATCAAAGGGGCAACCCACCAAGAAGACATAACAATCATAAGCCTGAATACTTCTAAGTAGCACTCTCAAACTGAAGAAAAAACTAATAAAAGTACCAGGGAAAATGACACATCCACAATCATGGTGAGACATTTTTAATACAACTCTCTCAGAACTGGCTAAAAAATTTAAACAAAAATCAAAACTAAACATTTGAAAAATATAATTTAGAAGTCTGACCATTTATATAATAAATGTATATATGAGAGAGGAAGTCTCAACAAATTTTAAGGAATAAAAAATATCATACAGAATACATACTATTACCACATGCAACAAATTTAGAAATCAGTAGTGGAAAGATAGCTCCCCACCACCCCCACAAAATAATTTGGAAACTAGAACAAAACAAAACAAAAACTTGTAAATAATTCATGGAATTCACAGGTGAAAAAGGAAATTAGGATGAAAGTTACAAACTATTTAGAACTGAACAATAAAAATACTGCATCTCAAAATTTATGAAATACAGTTATAGCAATATAGCTAAAAGGAAAATTTATAGCCTTAAAAACACACATTAGAAAATAAATAGTGTTCAGGAAACTGTAAAAAAGACACAGAAGATAGGAAAAAGAAAAATAATAACACAAAAGTAAAAAAAAAAAAAAAAGGAAACATTAAAGATAAAAAAGAAAGAATAGAGATGCTAATGACCCCAAAGCTAGTTTTCTTAAAGACTGATAAAATATAACTTCAAGGGGCACCTGGGTGACTCAGCTGGTTAAGCATCTGGCTCTTGGTTTCAGCTCAGGTTATGATCTCCCGGTTTGTGAGTTTGAGCCCCACATTGTGCTCGGGATTCTCTCTTTCTTCCTCTCTCTCTGTGCCCCCCCAAAATAAATAAATAACTTCTTCTAAAAATATATATATCTTTAAAATATATTAAAATGATAAACTATACAAACCTCAGACAACATTGATCAAGAAATAGAGATTGGACATACATATATGGTATTAGGAATGAAAAGAAGGGGCATAAGCTACAGATACAATAAAAACTTATAAAATTATAATACTATGACAAAGAATATTTGTGCCAAAAATGTTTTAAAACTGTCATTTTGGGGTGCCTGGGTGGCTCAGTTGGTTAAGCATCCAACTTCAGCTCAGGTCATGATCTCACAGCTTGTGGGTTCAAGCCCCATGTCAGGCTCTGTGCTGACAGTTCGGAGACTGGAGCCTGCTTCCGATTCTGTATCCCTAGCTCTCTGCCCCTCCCCCACTCATGCTCTGTTTCTCTCTCTCTCAAAAATAAATAAGTGTTATAAAAAATTTTTTTTAAACTGTCATTTTTTTTTTTTTTGTATAATGGCCCATTTCTTAGAAAAATATAAATCACCAGAACTGACTCAAGAAGAAAAAGAAAACCTGAATAGGTCAATAACCATGAAAGAAGCTAAAGCTGTAGTTCAAAAAGTTTCTCCTAGCCCCAAAGGCATCAGGCCTAGATAGTTTTACGGGCAACTTTTACCAAAACGTTAAGAAATAGATAACTCCTACTTTACACAAATTGTTTCAAAGAACAGAAACACAGATAAGGCTTCCAAACTCATTTTAGGACTCCAGCATAACCTAAATGCCTGAACTGAATAACAACAATAAAGCAAAACCGTCATCTAATATCACTTATGAACACAGATATAAAAATCTTAAAGTAGGGGCACCTGGGTGGCTCAGTCAGTTGAGCATCCAAGTTCATCTCATGGTTCATGAGTTCAAACCCCATATCTCGCTCGCTGCTGTCAGCACAGAGCCCACTTCAGATCCTCTGTCCCCCTCTCTGCCCCTACCCCACTCACACTCTCTCTCTCTCTCTCAAAAATAAACCCAAAAAACATCTTAAAGGAGTAGCTATTCAAAAATCCAGTAATGTATATAAAAATAATACAGCAAGACTGTGACAAAAGCCACTAGAGTTCCGTATGTCCATTCTTCTCTTTGTCTTTAGCCAGAAGAACCCTGATTTTCAGCAATGTGCCCTGCTCGTTGTACATTGCTTCCCAACTAAGACTATACATCTCATAGCCTCCCTTGCAGCTAGATGCCACATGATGAGGTTTTAGCCAATGTGATGTACCTGAGCATGTCATATGTAATTTTCAGAAAGTCTTTTTTACAAGGAAGGACTGTGTCCCTCCTCTCTTCCTCCTTGGTACTTCTCAGAATACAGATAGGACTGGCTGGAGCTTGGGCATCAGCTCCTGGGAAGGAGGCGATGCACAGAGTGCAAGACCAGCAAGATAGAAAAAGCCTGGATCCTGACACTGCACTTGTACCGCCAGGCTTTTCTTTTTCTAAGTGAAGGAGAAACTCACTTAAGATACTATTGAGGTTCCAGGCACCTGAGTGATTCTGTCAGTTCAGCATCCGACTTTGGCTTAGGTCATGATCTTGCAGTTCACAAGTTCGAGCCCCGCACTGAACTCTCTGGTCAGCACAGAGCCCACTTTGGATCCTCTCTGTCTCCCTCTCTCTCTGCACCCCCCTCAAAAATAAACATTAAAAAAATTTTTTTAAAGATTCTATTGAGGCTCTGCTACTTCCAGCAAAACTTAATCCAAACTGACAATAGCATCAAGCAGGGTTCATCCCAGGAATGAAATAATGGATCAACGTGGAAAATCTATTAATACAATTCACATTACAGATGAAAGGAGAAAATCTGTGATCATCCAAGTAGATTCTGAACAAGCATGCAATAAAATTCCAGCTCATTTTCTATTTAAAAGGAAATAAAAATGAAACTTCTTAGCCAACTAGGAATAGAAGGGAATTTCCTTAACCTGATAAATAGTATCCACCTAAATCTGTACCAGACATCACCTTACTTGTGAGCAGGATTTGAGAAGATAACCACCAATGTCAGGAATGGGACAAGACTGCCATACTCCACAGTGAACTAGAAGTCCTACACAATGCATTATTGCAAGAAACAGAAATTAAAAGAATACAGATTTAAAAGAAATATCCTTATTTACAGAAGACATGACCAACTATATAGAAAATCCATCATGATTTTCAGACAAACTACGAGTCCTAATAGGAGACAGCAGCTAATCTGCTGAATACAAAAATCAACGTATAAAACTTTATAATCTTCCCGTGCACTGGTAGTGCCCAATTAGAAAATAAAATAGAAAAAAGAGGTCCTCTATGATGCAAAAGGCTATCACCTTTCTTCTGTATCAGGAAACATTCCTGCTTACTAGCCTCCCCATACTCACTATTATTTCCCTCAAGTTCATTCTCCACTTAGCAGCTAGTGATCTTTTGTAAACATAAATTAGATCCTGTCATGCTTCTTTTACCTTTTAATGGCTACTCATTAGTTATAATTAAATTCCAGTTCTTTATCATGCCCGTGCTCTGCATGACCTGACCTCTGCCTATTCTCCAATCCACTCCCTCACCACTGCCCCATCTCGTTCCACACCAGCCCCAGAACCTTCTTTTGGTTCCTGGTGCATGTCAAACTCTGTCCTGCCCAAGTGCCTTCACATATGCTATTCCCTCTTCCTGGTACCCTTCTACCAACAATCATCACCTGAGTATTCCCAGTCAATCCTTGAGTTACCCACTTACCCTAAATAAGATCCCTTCTCTCCTAGATTTTTCCTTTCATATTCCCACCATAACATGTAATAATATCCCATTACATATTACACCATAATGCATGATCATATTTCTTTCTGTGGAGTATTTATTCACTGCCTTGGTTCCCTTCCAAGCCATAACTTCTGTGAAGGCAAGACTCATGTCTTTGATGTTTCCATGAGCCTTTAATAGGAACAGTCATATAAGAGATGCTCAATGAGCATTTTCTGAATGAATGAATGAATGAATGAATGAATTAAAGTTTACTGATTTAGCCAGAATCTCAGTAGAATGTCTACTGCACTCTTCCCAGGATTCAGGCTTGTTAGGAAGAATAGGGGGACCCCCAGGGGTCTCACTGGATGAGGGACCAAGAAGCCTTATAAAGGAGTGAGTGTGGGTAGTGGGTTTGGTTGATGGTCCACAGAGCAGCATTAGACTTGGGGGAAGAGTTCTGAACACAGAGCTACCTCCCTCCATGACTCCTACCCCAACAATCAGGAACTCAGGTCATGGACTTGTGAATTGGGTTTGCCATAAAGCGCTCCTTTCCTGGGATCTTTGTGGAATATTAAGAGTTTGGAGGACAGTGGCTTTCAGGAGCAATGGAGGCAACAAGGCAGCTATTGATCACCCTTGGTGGAAGCATTTACAGCCTCAGGAGCATATGGAACTGCAGGGAGCTGGAGCGTGCATAAAGAAAACTGGTGCAGCCCACAGGAACCCCACGACTTGATCAGGCGCGCGCACACACACACACACACACACACACACACACTACTCCCAGGGGTTCCCAGAAATAGCTAACAGAACTTTAGGGGAGGTCAAAAGGCCCAACAGTGGCAGCTGGGAGCAGCTGAAGGGGCTGCTACTAAGACTCTAGCTTTATTCCTCTAGTGCGTATGGCCTGGACAACACAGATTACCATGAAACTCTTGCAGCCACCGTACTGAGGGCCACTGGCCTGGTGGCATTGCAGCCCAGAGGGCAGATGGGCCACTGTGGCACTGCCACATGGTCATTAGAGAAAGCATCTTCCCATAGGGAGCCAACAACAGAGGGACTCCTCCCAGTATCCTCTCCAGAGCTGAATGCTAATGTTTCAGCTGGAAATTAAGGAAGCAGTGTTTCTGAGGCCACCTAATGCCAGAATAGTGGCTGCTGGTAATTCTACCATCTTGGGTACACCACAGATTCAGGCATGTGATAGGTACCCCTGACTGGTTAAATGCTTGTGTGAGCCAAGTGAGGAGGAGTATTACATTTGCCAGAGGCCCCTGAGAGGCAATCTTCATGTTTATTTGTTTCTTTTTGAGCTCACATACTTGTACACCACAGGTCATAAGGAGGGATTAGGAAAATCCTGCTATCCCCCATAAAGGACAGTTGTTGGAGGCCTGCTCAGCACCTACCTGTTATCTCTCCCTACCAGCCCCTTCCTCCAACCACTCCTGTCGCCTCGGAACACCTGGGACAGGCACGGGTACAAGGAGAACTCGCTTTAGATCTGATGGCTGCCCTGCTGACATCTCCGAGGGTAACCTCTGTGGCTGCCCAGACTCCTCCCCATTAGGAGGGCTCTAGTCGCAGTCCAGAAAGAGAGGGTGTGCAGGCAGACGGCACCAAGAAGGGCACCGTGCAGCCTCCTCTCCTCTTCTCCCCCAAGAAAGCCTGAGATAGCCCCACCCAGACCTACCTCTTGTCCTCTTCCACCTGAACACCAATGGAGTGGAACTCTCTTCGACTCCTGTTCTCCGTGTCCGAATCCGAGATAGTCTCCACCTGGCGGCAGGGTAGCGGGAGTCAGTGGCCGGGGCTAGACAAGGGACACAAGCTCTCCCCAGGCAGAGGGGTGAGCAGAGTCTGAGCCCCAAGCCAGCGGGCAGATTCTGCAAAGACAATCTGACCCAACAAGAAAAGAGACCCAGGAGGTCAGAGGCATGGTACTGGCAACCAGTAGAGGCGATGGCTCCACGACAAGTGACAAGGGAGTGGGCCGGGACTGGTTGTAAGGGTTCTGTCGATGACCAGGCACAGAGCAGACCAAGGAAAAGGTCAACCCATCCCCACCGGCCAGGGCCTGAGCTTGCTTTGGCGCCTCGTCCTGCCTACCTGCACCCCAATGGACGGCCGCCACTTCCGCTGCCGCGCCAGGCTCCGCAGCTCCTCCCTGCCAGGAATGGTCTTGATGATGAGTGTAGGGGGCTTGGGGCTGGCCCGGGGTGGCACCGGAGCCAACTCCAGGGTGCGCGCGCCCATGGCCGGGCCGTCCAGCCCGTCCGCTGAGCTGCAGCGCCGGGCGGGGCCCTCGGCGGCCGTGAAGCTCTCGTGGGCGGAGTCGGTGCTGCTCTGGGCCGTGATGGAGATGCGGGGCGGGGCCTGGCTTCCCGGCGGGATGGGGGACGGGGCCTTTCTGAAGTTGAAGGCTGTGGCCGGAACGCAGAAACGCAGCGGGTGAGAAACTCGCGTCCCAGCGGGTGTCTCGTGGCCCACCGCCCCACACCCACGCGGTGCCAGAGGAGGCAGCAGGCACGCGTCCTCCAAGCGCTGCTATGTACAGAGCCGAGGCTTGTTCTCCCCATCATGCGGCCCAGAGAGGCAAGCCAGCTGCCCAAGATCACACAGCACAGCTGTGACTGGGGCCAGCGCCAGAACCCAGGGCGCTCTCCAACCTAGGGCCGGGCGGGGGTGCAGAGAGGGCACACTCACAGGAGCCGGGCCTCCCTGAGACAGAGGCAGGGGCAGCAAGGAGGGGCAGGCAGTCGTCGTCTTGAGAGCAGCCGGCCTGGATGGCCCGGAGGTAGCTGTGGCTCCGCATGCGGAAACAGCCGGGCAGGTCCAGGGCGTCCACTGCCTGGGACTCGAGTTCCCCAAACACAGACCCGCACACGGCCTCCAGCTGCTGGTTCAGCTCCTCACTGAGCTGGGGGCAGGGGGTAGGGAGGACAGTTACAGGGGTGCTGGGATGAAAGCGGGTGTCTCTGAGGCGCATTGCCTTAGGAATATATCTGGATCTGCAGAGACTGCCTCTGTGGGATGCTGGGACGAAAAGAAACCCTCACTCTGTGCAAAGAAGAAGGATTGAGGATCCTCTGTCCTGTGTGGCTCTCCAGGCCTGCCTCCACTGTCTTGGGGTCTGTTCTTTACCCTAAATACTTCTCCTTCCACCCCATCTATGCCTCTCCCGGACACCTGGGACTGCCTCATCTTTCTCTCCACCTACAGCCAGCCCCTCACATTTCTCTCACCTAACCCAGAGGGAGAGGACCAGGGACATCCACCCTCCTGCCCAGTATGGAGGTGGGGAACTGCAGGGAAGGCAGTGCGCACCTTTTATTTTATTATTTATGATCCATTACATTACAAAACTGATTGCACCCTATAGAGATATATATACCATGGGGCAGGGCAGAAATTAATGGGTAAGTGACGGAGCAAAAGTTTTTGTTTTGATATTTTGTGGTACAGAATCCACGGTGGTTTAAAAAAAATTAAAGCAACTAAGAAAAAAAGCAAAACGAAAATTCTGTTCACGGAACCATGTCCCCTAGCACTGCACTAAGACTAAATGTACTGCAGAGGTTGCAGCATCGTTCATATTATATGAGAAAACTGGCACAAAGGAAAAACAAAGGTAGGTGGTCCAGGGATAAGCTCTACACCCAGAGCACAGGATGAGTACAAGTTTGACCCTGAGCTTCAGAGCAGCCAAAGCATCAAGGAGTATGGCCTGCAGGTTGCCTGCACAGGCTACAGAGCCAGACCCACCTGGACTCAGATGTTGGCTCTGCACCTTCCTAGCACTAACTACTTAAAGCTTTGGGGCCTCAGTTTTATCACCTGCCCAATGAGAATGATAATGGTACCATCTTCATGGGGATACTTAGGGGACTCAGAGAAAAACATGTGGGGCATTTGGTGCAGGTACTGGTACATCCTAAGCCTTCAGTGGATGGCACGTGAAGGTCTCAGGACCTACCTGGAAACAAGCCACTGCTCTTGAGAACCACAACTATTCCCTGTTATTGAGCCCAAGAGAAATCCCCCCATGAGTGATTACGTAGAGACCATTGGAGGAAGTCATGGATAAGGTCCTCGGTAGCATCCACATGGTAAATATGACACCAAGTGTCCCATGGCTGCATCTTGTGACATCTCCCAGGAGATTCATGACATCGTATTTATGTGCAATCAACAGATAAAGTAGTGGCTTGGCTCACGTGTAAAATGCAACTTGACATTTCCATAACTCCACCTCCAAAGCATAACATGGCATCACTAAATTCTACCTCAAATTGAGCAGAAATTTCCATCCAATTCTACTGATCGTAATTTGCCCAAACTAAGGCTCGGAGAGAGCCGATGAACTGTCCAAAGATGCCCAGCTTGTAAGTGATTTACCAAAGTTAAATGCCAGGTTTCCTGGCTCTTTTCCCAGGCTGACTGAGCATCAGAATCTCCTGAGGACCTTGTTAAACCTAACTTAACTCAAGCTCCACTCCAAGGATCTGAACCCAAGGCTCTCTACCCATATGCCTCTCTTTGCTTTGGCTGCTTCAAAGCTCAGGGACAAAATTTTGTGAAAATTTGGATTCAGTGGTTCCAGTGTGGGCCCAGTAATCAAAAAGGAGTGTCTGGACTTCTTTCTGCGGCTTGTTCTAAAGTAACTTCATTAAAAATAATAATAATAAAATAAAATAAAGTAATTTCATTACAAGTGTACAGAAATCACAGGTCATGGAAAAATCAATCCAAGATCCTGTAGAAGTTAAGTTCTGCCATGTTTGGCACAGGCCACACTTCTGTGGCAGCTGTGGTTTTCATCATGACTTCTGCAAGTTTCCTATCTCTGGACCTCTGGGGTACCAAGGACCAGTTTTATTTCCTAAAGCCCAGAAGCTGATCTAACTCCTGCTATTTCTAGGCCAGGCTCAAGATACTCCCCAACTAGAACCAATCCAGCTCAGAGAGTCCCTTCTGGGGCATAGGAGAGTTGATCTGACTCCAGTAGAGAGCATTCTGGATACCACAGATGGGAGGAATCTCATTTTGCAGCTCATCTCTGTATCTCCAAGCCTCTTCTGTGTGTAAAGTTCTAGACATAATATCTGGCATATAGCAGAGAGTCTTAAATCACAATGACAGTACCTTTCAGAGGCCTCTCCTTCCCAGAGTCTCTGAAGCTCTTGAAATCCCAACCATATGCTATTCCTATGACCCATTCTATCCAAGGCAGACAGAGGGAAGGTGAGAAACTCCCTGGGGACACACTTTCTATCTCTACTGGCCAAGAGGAGCTTCTGAAGTGTTTCCACAAGGGACCAGGACCTAAGGGAAACACAGACTTGTATAGACTCCCAGAGGAATATTGCACCGGTGTTGATCTTTACTGTATTAGAATTATAAAATTGTAACATTGTGCTGTGAATTCTCCTATTATCCCTGCACTGTCTTCCACCCTGTTTCCCCCAGCCCCCACTTTCAGTAGAGTCAAAGTCAAAGAATCCTCTTACAAAATAGGAACCTTAGCCTTTTTCCAAACCAGACTCAGAACCGGTAAATATTCCCCAGGGTGTGGGATATTTAGCAGAAAACGCTTTGCTTGGGTCTAACTGAAATTGTCCGTGCTAGAGTTGGCAGGTTCATCTGGGGGCTATGCAACATCCTCTATAGTTTACCTGTGTCATTTAGTTTAGCTAACCTTGGAAAATACTCCCATTTCAAAACACTCTAAAACACTGGATAAAATATAAGAAATGTTTTATATGCATAGCTGAGCTCACAAGAAAGCACGATGTGTCCCCAGGGGACAAAAGCAAAGAGGAGACTAGAAAATCAGAATATTAACTGTGTGAGTCAGGGCTGCAAACAGCCCAGGGGCGGTGGAAGGTGGGGGTGCAGGTTGCTGGTCTCAGGGACTAACGGGTTTAGGTATTAACACTCACTTGGGTGTGGGAGTAAGGCGCTGGGCCCACATGAAACACAGCATTGGAAATGAGAACCTCCATAAAGGTAGGAAAGGGGAAACCTTTCATGAAAAGTAGACTAAAAAAAAATTAATTATCAGCACAGGATGATAATAGGAAGCTAGTCTGTAATCTAGGCACTGGAGGGAGGGAGAAGTAGGCCAATGTTCTAAGATTCTTGTAGCCACAAGCTGGTCTTCACATAGATACAGGATTCTGTCTGCATAGGCCTGGGTGACCCAGACACCTCCCTGCAAATTAAAAATTAACATAAAATGGTCCCAGACCAAGAATAGTCTAACAGAAGCAATTGCAAAGTATTTTCTGAGGAACAAATTTCTAACCCAGGCTGTTCAGGATTGTCACAGATAAAGTTCCACTGAAGATGAGTTCATACCAGACCATGTGGTACACTACCCACGACACAGCCCCTAATGATGTCCACCTCCTAGCATTAACACCCTTGTATAGTTCCCTCCCCTTGAGTATGGCCTATACTTATTGTAATACATAGAACGTGGCGGATACAATGGAATGTCACTTCTGAGATTAGATTACAAAGAGACTGTGGCTTCCATCTCAGGCACTCTCTCTCAGAGTCTTTGCTCTGGGAGAAGCAAGCTGTTATGTTCTGAGTAGCCCTATGGTGAGTCCCACATGTCAAGAAACTGATGACTCTGGCCAATAGCCAGTGAGCATCACATGGCAACAGCCATATGAGTGAGTAAGGAAGTAGATATTCCTCCAGTCAAGCCGTGACATGACTACAGCCCTGACCAACATCTTAGTGAAGCCATGTGAGTCACCTGATCCAGAGGGTACCCAGCTAAGCTGCACTGAGATTCCTGACCCACAGAAATGGTGAGATAATAAATATTTGTTGATTTAAGACACTATGTTTGAGGATAATACGTCACACAGCAATAGATAACTAAAACAAACTGTGACATAAACAACTAAGCTTTTATTGAGCTAAGCCATTGAGAATTCAAGCTTCATCTGTTACAGCAGCTCGTGTTACCTTAGCTAAAACAGATTAGCTTTTAAACTATGTTTAAAACTTCTAAAACTTAAAAGATAAAACTGAAAATATAAGAAGAGAACATAAACTTTGAAAAGAAGACTAGAAATATTTAAAAGAAACCAAACCAGCTTTCCAGAACTGAAAAAAAGTCAGTCAAGTAAAAACATAATTAATGAGTTAAATCGTAGATGGGACACAACTGAAAAGAAAATTAGTGAATCAGAAGATACATCTAAGGAACTTACCCAGAAGGCGGCATAAAGAGGCAAAGAGATGGAAAATATGAACGAGAGGTTAAGATGCATGGAGGAAAGAATAGGATCTTGCAGTTCGTGGATTCAAGCCCCGCGTCGGGCTCTGTGCTGACAGCTCAGAGCCTGGAGCCTGCTTTGGATTCTATGTCTCCCTCTCTCTCTGCCCCTTCCCCACTTGAGCTGTGCCTCTCTCTCAAAAAAATAAAATAAAATAAATAAACATTTTTTTAATCTTAAAACAAAACAAATAATAGGAGCTCCAGATGAGGGAATAGAGAGAATGTAGAAGAGGCAATATTTGGAGATAATTACACTGATGGAGAATTTTCCACACTTCTAACTTCAAGCATGACAGAGTGACAAGCTGGACAAAACTGTCAAAAATAACTATTTCCTCACTCTGAAAATCAGTCAAAGGTATACAAGAAAGAAACATATACATGAAAATTACTGAACAGCATGAGCCCGTGGTGGCCTTGCCTGGGGCTGCTCCCATTACTCAAGTTCCCAGCTCTATCAGTTGCAATAGTTCAATCAGGGTGAGGCAGACTGTGAAAACCAGCTGCTTCATTGCCACCGCCACTTAATTTGGGCTCACTTAATTTGGAACATTGTCAGGTATAGCATCAAGAATGGGGGGGGGGGGGGGGCGGGGAATAGAGCAGGAATAGCCAGCAGCACTGCTAAGCTGAGATTTCAATGCTGTTTGGGACAAGCAATGGACTAAGAGATGAGGCAGAGATTTAACAGAGAAGTTTCAGGGAATGAAATAGCTAGAGAAGGTGTGATGAGCTCTCCACATATCTTGAGTTAAGTAGGGGTGAGTGCATACACAGCACAGACCAGAGACGTCTTGAGCTGCCCACACCTCCCTGGCCAATGGGACCTGTGCACATGTGCGGAGATAACACAAGAGAGACTGGCAAAAAGTAAAATTCAGGGTAGGCTTAAAAAGAGCCTGAAGTGTGTACTCCCAAGTCCACACACACAACCATAAGCAGAGAGAAGCCTTTCTGGCTTAAGGTTTTTGAGCACAATCTCTGACCAATCTCTGGCTGAACACTAAGCTATACAGACACAGGACAACTCCTAGGAAGGAAGGCTTAAAAATAAAAACAAGAAAGAAAAGAAATTTAGTGAATACATCAGAGGCCATGTTTAGCATGGAAGACAGATTTCACACATTTAGTCCAGGGATTAACAAACACATAATAAACAAAGCAATAACAATCAAGGGGTAAAGTAAGAATCCAGAGTTGCTACAATATGTTATCTAAAATGTTCAGAATATAACAAAAAAATCATGAGACATGCAAATAAACAAGAAAATATGAATGTTCCCAAATGTTTGATCTACAGACAAAAACTACAAAGCAGCTATTACAAATATGTTAAAAGAAGTAAAGTAAATCATGTTGAAAGATTTAAAAAAAAGCACAATAACTTCATGAATAAAAAATCACAACAAAAAGATAGAAAAAAATTTTTTTTAAAGAACCAAATAGATATTCTGGAGCTGAAAAGTACAATAACTGAAGTGAAAAATTCACTAGAACGGCTCAGCATATGAAATAATCAGTAAACTTAATCAGTATAAATTATCCTATCTGAAGAATGGAGAGAAAAAAATAATAAAAATAAACAGAACTTCAGAGACCTACAGGACAATAACAAGTAAAGCAGTATACATGTAATGGGAATTCCAAAAGAAGAAGAGAGAAAGGGGAAGAAAAAGGAACAAAGAAATAACAGCTCAAAACTTTCCAAATGTTATGAAAAATATTATTCCACAGATTAAAGAAGCTCAGCAAATTCAAAGTAGGTTAAACACAAAGGGATCCATAGCCAGATACATTACAGTCAAAATGTTGAAAGCCAAAAACCAAGAGAAAATCTTAATAGCACAAGGGAAAAACAATTCATCACATACAAGAAAACAACAATATGATTAACAATGGGCTTTTCATCAGAAACAATGAGCGCTAAAGGCAGTGGAATGGTATATTCAAAATGTTGAAATTAAAAACTGCCAGCCACTGGGGCCCCTGGGTGGCTCGGTCGGTTAAGCGTCCGACTTCGGCTCAGGTCATGATCTCACGGTTTGTGAGTTCAAGCCCCGCGTCGGGCTCTGTGCTGACAGCTCGGAACCTGGAGCCTGTTTCGGATTCTGTGTCTCCCCCTCTCTCTGCCCCTCCCATGCTCATGCTCTGTCCCTCAATAATAAATAAATGTTAAAAAATATTTTAAAAATAAAATAAAATAAAAACTGTCAGCCAGGAATTCTATATTCAGCAAAATTATTCTTCAAAAATGGAGTAAAATTAAAGATGTTTCCAAATACATATAGACTGAAGAATTTGTTGCAGACCTATCTTACAAGAAACAATGGAAGTTGTTCAGGCTAAAGGGAAGTGATACCTCATGGTAACTCAAATCCACAGGAAGAGATGAAGGGGACCAGAAATGGCAAATATAAAAAACTCCATAGATATGTTTTTCTCATTTTTTCTCCTAACTTCTTTAAAAGGCACAAAATTTCACAAAGCTATTATTTATAATACCAACATTCCTTTATAATAACTGTTAGTTTATAGCATATACATAGGAAAGGTACATGACAATAACAGCACAAAGAGAGGAAAGAAAAGAGACACATTGGAGCAGAATTACCAGAATTAATTTTTTTACCAGAATTAATTAGGTTTTAATCAGTTATGATACACTTTGTAATTCCTTGAGCAACTCTAATAACTCAAATAATATAGTAAAAGGGAATTAATAACAAAGAAATCAAAATGGTTCACTAAAACATTCATTTAATACAAGAGAAGACAGTAAAGAAAGAACAGAGGAGCAAAAATGACATATGACACAATCCAACCATATCAATAATCACATTAAATGTGAATGAACAAGAAAGCCTCATTCGAAAGGTGGTAATTGTTAGATTGGATTTCTTTTTTGAAGCACAAGTAGGTTGAAAGTAAAAGGATGAAAAAAGATGTACCAACAAACAGTAACCATGAGAGAATTTTCCAGATTTGATGAATGACATTAATCTTCAGATTCAGGGAGCACACACACATATCACAATGAAACTGCAGAACACCAAAATCAAAGAGAAGATCTCAACAGCAATCAGAAAAAAATGAAAAACTATGCACAAAGACAATTAGATTGATTGCAGACTTCCCAACAGCAACAAGAGGAGACAGATGACAAAAGAATACATTCAAAACACTAAGAGAAAATAAATGTTGACCTAAGATTCCATAATAAGCTAATTTATGTTAAATAACGAGGGCAGACTACATCTTTTGTTTAAGGCAGAGTTTTATACTAACAGACATTCACTGAAAAAATTACTAAAGAAGATTTATTTTTTATTTTTTTAAACGTAATTTATTGTAACTAAAGAATATTTAAAAGGAAGGAATGAAACGTAAGAAGTTATGGGGGAGGGGTTAAAGATATGAGTCTATATAATCAAGTACTAACAGCATAAAATTTGGGCACCTGGGTGGCTCAGTCGGTTAAGCCTCCAACTTCAGCTCAGGTCATGATTTCACAGTTCAAGAGTTCAAGCCCTGCGTCGGGCTCTGTGCTGACAGCTCCGAGCCTGGAGCCTGCTTCAGATTCTTTGTCTCCCTCTCTCTCTGCCCCTCCTCCATTCAATCTCTCTCTCTCTCTCTCAAAAATAAATAAAATGTTAAAAAATTTTTTTAATGTGACAATAATAAAGACTAATTTGTAGAGGTAAAAAGAACATGGAACAAAATACCAGGCAACATGTACAATAAGAAGGGAAGAGGTCATCAAAACTAAAGTATCCTAAGGAAAGAAGAAATTGTCAAATTTAGACCTTGCTAAGTCAAATATGCACATGAAAATTATAAGAGTGACCACAAAGAATGAAAATAGAAAATAGAACTGCCAAACCAGTGTGGGATTTGGTAGTAAGAAAAATGAAGAAGAAAACTAATCCAAAAGAAGGTAGGAAAGGAGTAGAAAAGCATCACTCAAAAGGCAGGAGAAATAGAAGGCACACAATGAAACAGCAGTAATACTGTTGTATTGATACAGGTGTATCAGTAACCACAATAAATGTAAATGTACCAAACCCTCAAGCCATTGTCAGTATAGATATAAACTAAATTCCTTAAACTATTTACAAAAGACCTACCTAAAACATAAGGAGACAAAAAGCTGGAGCACACCTGTGGTGTCAGAAGGGTAGCAAGAGGACCACTGTGACTGCAGTGGGTGACAGGCGGAGGAGCATTAGGAGCGGGATTTGCAGGTAGCAAGGGACAGATCGTGCAGGGCCTTGTAAGTCCTCTGAGTAAGGTGAGGGTTTTGAGTGAACGTAATTCTATTTTGAAATGATCACTCTGGGATGTACTGAGAGAGAATGAAGTGGGGCAGGGGCACGCGCAGGAGACCATTCAGGAGGCAGTGTCAAAGCCCAGACAAAGGCCATGGTGACTTAGGCTGGAGTGGTGGCATCGGAGGTGAGAAGTGCTTTGGTCCTGGATATACTTGAAGATGGGACCAACAAGGTTTGCCGAAAGCTTGGGTGGGGCATGTGAGACAGAGAAAGGAGTCAAGACTGACTTCAGGCTTTTAGATCAGAACTCCTAAAAGGATAAAGTTGTCATTACCTGAAACAGAGATGACAGTGGACGGAGGAATACGTTTGGGGAGGTAGGGGGAATGGGGTAAGGGTACTAGCAGTTTCGTTGTGGATATCTTAAATTTGAAATGTCTACTAAACATCCAAGTGAGATTTCAGTACACAGTTAGACACACATGCCCAGCAATTATGAGAGGATTGGGGCTGGAGATACACATTTGGAAGTCACCAGGCCCTCAATAATATTCAGAGCCAGGGCGCCTGGGTGGCTCAGTTGGTTAAGGATCTGACTTTGGCTCAGGTCAGGATTTCACGGTTTGTGGGTTTAAGCACCGCATCGGGCTCTGTGCTGACAGCTCAGAGCCTGGAGCCTGCTTTGGATTCTGTGTCTCCCTCTCTCTCTGCCCCTCCCCTGCTCTCTCTCTCTCTCTTTCAAAAACAAATAAACATTTTTAAAAATTTTAATAAAATAAAGTAATATTCAAAGCCATGAGCCTAAATGAGCTCACTTAAGGAGTGAGTGTAGAGAGAAGTCCAGAAACTAAGCCCTAAAAAAAAATCCAGTGTTCAGATCCTGGCGAGTTGGAGAGGCACTGGTGGCAAGACCAAGCGTCAGCAGCCAGAGAGAATCTAGGAGAACCTAAAAGGTATGGTGTCCTCAAAGCCAACTGACTGAGGTGTTTCAGGAAGGCGAAAGTCCTCATCTGTGTTAGATGCTGCTGATGGGTCAAGGAAAATGAGGACTGAGCATTGAACTAGTGGGTTGAGCAACATAGGCTAGTCTGATGAGAAACAACAGCTGTGCCAATCAGATTCCCTGATTCAGGAAATGTAACAAAGACCTCAGCAGCAAACAATAGGAGCCAATGTGGACATTCTTCTGCACTGCTTTTTTGCATTGCTCTTTTTTCCCTGGCAAACAGTAAAAATAGCTAACCTTTACTGAGTGCTGGCTATGTGCCACAAGCACTATTATGATGCCTATTTTTAAATAGAGAAAGTGGGGCTCAAAAAAGTCAAGTAACTTGCCCCAGGTCACTCGGCTGGTAAGGAGCTGAGCTAGAATTCCAATTCATGCCATACATGTAATTACTAAACTGCACCGCCTCTGCTTAGCTAAGGGGAAAGTCTACACTTAGGGATGGAACTCACATTTATAAAGTACCACTTTGGAGCCAGGTACCTTGTGTTTGCATACATTTTCTCACGGAACTCTCCCAAAGCCCCTGAGATAAATATCACTACTACTGTCATTTTAAAGGTGAGAAAACAGAGGCGTTGCCGTGTCTTCCAATGGTTGGAGTGGCGGGGAGAGAACTCAAGCACAGGCCATCTCTCAGACCGCAGCTCTGCCTATCCCTGTACCATCTGCACAATCAAGCCTGCCTTTTGCATGGGGCGGACTGGGAGTAATCAGGCCATGACAGGACTGGAAAACCTCAGAAAACTGATGTTGCCCCTGCAAACTCATCACTTAGAGGCCCCTCGGTGGTTTTGAAGGATGTGACTGAGACCCCCAGGCTGAGTCAGACCCAGGAGTCCCAAGGCCTCCCAGCTCCCCCCAGAACCAGACCTGGGCTCTCTCCATGGGCAGACCTCTGATTTTCAGGCATAGGCTGAGTATGGGACTGACCCCACCCCCCTTCCTTCCCACCCTTTCCTTCAGGTGTGCTGGACCATCCCTACCTGTCCGGTGGTGAGGGAACGGCTGTAGCCAGGGATGGAGCTCCGGGGATGGATCCGGGGTGGGACACAGCAGCTGGGAAAGGTCAAAATTCCAGATTCAGAATGGGGGTCTGCTAGAAGGGGGAATAATAGCACTGGGGCCTCTGAGCAGGTTCTATGCCTCAGAAACCCCCAGACAGGGATCCTCCCAGGAGACTCCTGGGTGAAGAGACTCTCCTAAAGAGGCACTCAGAGAGGCACTATCTCACCAGGGACCCCCTCTTCCTGTGGGGCAAAGCGAGACTCCCCCAGTCGAATCCTAGGCAGGGAACCCCTCTGGTGCACATCTCCTGCAGGGACCCAGCATCAGCTTCCCACTCTCCGCCCCCAGCCCTCCCTGTCCTTACTTGATCCGGGCCTGGTCCACGCTGGAGGAGCGGCGGGAGGTGAAGCGCCGGGCGACTGCTTTGGGGGACGTCTTGGGGCTGCCTTCTGAGTCTCCACTCTCCTCATCCCCCATGGCTTTGATGTAGCTGCCGCTCCGCATCCTGCGGCAGGGGATCTCCCCATCCTTGCCCCCAGTGGGGTAACCCCCCCAGTCATCTTGCGGCACCTGCAGGGACAGGGGCTTCTGTCTCTCAGACACGTCCCTATGAAATCTAGAAGCCAGAACCCTCTACCCCCATTGCCGGGGCGCTCTGCTAGCTGAAGCAGGCCATGCTCAGGGGCATGCAGAAGCGGAGCCGGAGGTAAGGTTTCAGCTGTCCCCTCCCTTACAGGAGATGCCTCATCATCCTCCATGGACCTTTTACTACTTAACTGAGGGCCACCTATGGAGTCTTGGAGGTGATATGCCAAGTGCCAAGAGGTTGAAGATCGGAGGCCAAAGTGACCTGTGTTGACCCACCCCCCGCAGTGAAGTATCACCTGCCCTCACCTTCCACCCCTCCTGCTCCTTCCTTCTCTTAACCTGCTGACATCCTAAATCCTCCAACTCTCCCTCCTTCCCTCTCTGAGGAGTCACAGAGGGCTCTAAGCAGGGAAGTGCCATCAAATTTGGTTCAGAAAGAGCACTCTGACAGTCCAAAGGGGGGATGCACTGTGTAGCGCTGGGGGAAGGGCAGGGGATCGAGTGGCAGGAGGGAGACCAATTAAAAGGCTTATGCTGTTAGCCAGGCAAGAGATGATGAGCCTAAATTAAGACCATGACAATGAGGGGGACGAGGAGATGGAAATGAGGTGTTAAGGAGCATCAGTGAGCCTGATTAGATGTAGGGGGTGAGGGGGTGGTGGGGGGTGCACTGGGAGGAGTCACAGATGACTGGGAGGCTGCTGGCTGAGGACCTGGGGGATGGTGCTGTCGTTCACTGAGCCACAGAATCCCAGAGAAGCAGGTTTGGGGAAGAGGTGATAGGTCAGGGTTGAGCATCTTAAGTCTGGCAGAGAACTGCTGAGCAGGTGGTTGGATGTTCAGTTCTGGAGTTCACTGGAGAAATCTGGGTTGGAGGCAGACACGTGGGAGTCATGGGTGGCAGCTGAATCCATAGGGGTGAATGAAACAGCCCAGGGGAAAGAAGAAAGAGAGCTGGGGAGGGATTCACTGACATTTAAAAAGGGGACTGCAAAGAAAGGAAGAAAAGCCTATGAAGTCACCTGAGAAGGAGTGGGCAGAGGGGTAGGAGGGAAGTCAGGAGAATGCCATGTCATGGAAACGGGAGACATTTCCAGAATAAAAGGAGTTGATAATGTCAAATGCCACAGTGCATTGAGAGGTTAGTAATTCGGGCTCAGGAGTTAAAATCCATGTTCAAAATCTCGCCCCATCACTTGCTAGGCAAACTTGGGCAAAACTGATTACTCTCTCAGTTTCCTCATCTATGAATCAGTAATGACAATTATGCCTACATCCCAGGGTTGGTGGGAAGGATAAATAAGTCAATATGACATGCCCAGCACATAGTAAGTCCTCAGTAAATGTTAGCTATTATTATTATAAGCCTTGAAAAGTGCCTTTCAAGGAGAGCTCTCAAGAGACTACTGGGGACCAATGCCAGAATATTTTAGAGGACAGGGGATGTGGATGTCAGACTGTAATAAAGGGAGAATGAAAGGAAGTGAAGGTGTAGAACCTATGCTTTAAGAACTTGGGTATGAAGAGAAGACAGTAGACAGAAGGGGGTACGGAGTTGAAGATTTTGTAGGATGAGAGACTTGGGCATGTTTTCAGAATAAGAGAAAGAGCCAGTAAAGACAAAGCTAGCCTTTAAATGTAGGATGGAGAAGGGGCAGTCAATTCAGGGTTAGAGGGGATCCCAGGGAGATAGGCTCAAACCCTGCTGGAGGGATCAGTCTGGGTGAGTGGTCTTGGCTTTTTCTCTGAGCCAAGAAGGAAGGCAATGGGGGTGACTGGGGATCTAGACAAATCCGTAGGTGGCTGACAGGAAGGTGAGGGAACCTGTGATGGTTGGCCTACACTAGGAAGAATGACGTATAAATAGAGGCGTGGGGGAGAGGGCTGGGGCAGGCAAGGAAGATTTCGAACACCTGTTGTAAGAAACAGGTTGAATGGGGTGAGGATGGAGACTCAGAAGGTCAATATTCAGGGACAGCATAGGGTTCAGGGGAGGGACAGAGACTCTGGGGGTGAGGCTAGGTGAAGGGACAGAGATAAATATGAGAGCAGAGACCCAGGGACGGAATGGGTTCCCAGGATGGAAGTAACCCACCAGGAGGAGCAGGGCTCAGTGAAGATGCTGGAACTCAATCAGAAGAGGGTAACGCAGGGAGGAACATAAAGGAACAAGGGCTCTGAGGACAAAGAGGGGTTCAAAAGAGGGTTGAGGGAGAGCTGAGGTCCAGTGGGAGAAATAGGGTCTCAACAAAAGGGTTAAGGATCCAACAAAGACACCTGGTCTGACGGGGCCAGCTTCCCTTGCTTTTGTGCAAGGTCCCTGCAATCTGTTAGTTCTCCTCCAAACAGGCTCTGACTTTGCAATCCTCAGATGTCTTAGAACCCCAGGCCCCAAGGAATCATTCCCGTCCCTGCACTCTACAGAGAGGAGCCACAAGCAAGCAGAGAGAGACAGGCCAGCAGATGGGATAGCCAGGGCACTCTCTGCCACACTGCAGGGCTCCCACTCCACAGCCACTGCAGCTCCTCACTCCTCTGCAGGACACTGTGAGGTGCATGTTAAAAAGGAAGCCCCCAGAGAGGTCAGGGCAGCCCTGGAGAAGCAGCAGGAGGCAGCGGAGTGGCAGTGAAGCTCCAGGGACAGCCAGGGCTCAGTTATAGCAGAAGAAGAGCTGGTGTTCCCTCCTTGGCCCTTTCTGCTGGACCCTTCAAATCCCAACTTAGAGGACCTCTCTACCCAGGAAAGGGGCAATTCAAGGACAACCCAGAAGTCCTGAATCCGAGAAGTTTCTAACCTTCCCTACTATCTGCCCCCCTTTCTTGCTTTCCCTTGAGCTCTTGTAAGTTCTCCACCCAGAAGAGCCCTAACGTGTGAAGAACTTACCAGCAAGGCCAGGGACACCCAAAAGACACATGCAAGGACAATTCTCTGTACCTTTGAACAAGCTGTAGCCTCTTCCTGGAAGACCCTTAATCTTCTTCTGCATTCGACCAACTCCAGCTCCACCAGGATTCAGCTCAGGGGCCATCCTCCCCCGAAGCTGCTCTGAGCAGTCCCCCGGCCACCACCACCCCAGGTGGGTGAGGTGTCCCCTCTGTGCCCCCACAGTGCCTCGGGCTCTGTGCTATCACAGCCTCATCACTCTATTCTACCTGCTTCCTTGTCAATCCCACCTCGACCCTGTGGGCTCCTCACAAGCAGCGTCTGTGTCTTCGTCTTTATATCCACAGCACCCAGGAAAGCTCACTGAATGAATGACTGTGGATTAAACACGTGGAATGTGGGTTTGGGGGATAACTCTAAGTCTGCTTAGACTTAGAGTTAAGGACTTCCAGACCTTGTAATGACTTTTCCTCCTAAACCCATGGGAGGCCTCAAGAAAGTAAGTCCAGGGTGGGGTGGGGTGGGGGGGTTGGCTGGCTGGCTCAGTAGGAAAAACATGTGACTCTTGATCTCGGGGTCATGAGTTCAAGCCCCATCTTGGGCATAGAGATTATAAAATAAATGAAACTTAAAAAAAAAAAAGCAAGCCAGGGGTATGAGGGGTATGGGAGAGGATCCTGAGGCAGAGAAAAGGAAGGTTGAGAGAGAAGATGGTGAAAAGAACCCGATCCCACCTCAGTGAGAAGATGGAGAGGGGACAGTGTGGGATGGATAAGGGCTCCATAAGGAGGAGTCAGAACTCCTCGCCTCACCTGCAGAGACCACACAAGTGGTGAGACAGGATGGAGACAGCATGCCAACTATCACGGGCACAATCCACTCCCTAGAAGCCCTGCCCTGGTGTTGTATCTGGGCCTCAGACTTCAGTGTGTCCCCAGCCTAGGAAAACCCACAGGACAGACTCCCAAGGCTCTTCCACAGCCTTGTGGTGTCCTACTGCAGGCACCCCAGAATGACAAACCCCAGCACAGGCACATTCTGGAAATAACTGACCTTCATATTCAAACAGTATCTGGACCACCCAGATCTGAGCAGAAAAGAGGTCTGGAGAAGGCCTGGGGGCAGGAGAACTGCTTTCCAACTGCTGACCTCTAATCTCAAGGGAAGCAACTGCCAGGGAGTACCACACTGTCCTGTCCACTGCCTACCCTCAACCTCATTCTGCCTCCGAGCTCATGAGACAGAGGCCAGCACAGCTTGTCCAAACAGCAGGTCGAAGGGGGGTCTTCCTGGCAGTGACATATAATGTCAGAATAGAAGGGCCTCTTCGTTGTACAAATGGAGAAACCAAGATCCCAAAAGGGGCTCAAGGTGACACAGTGAGGCCAGGCAGAACCTCCCTGCCTCCAGGCCTCCATCATGGGGACAACTGACTCCCATCCAACCCCTTTGATAGCTCCCCGGGTGACAACCTCAATGAGGACTGAGGACCCTGTTCCCCACCCCCACCAAAGCCTCACCTGCAGATAGTGATAAGTCCTGGCTTTGGCCTTGGCCTCCGGACCCAGGAGTCCCTTGCCTGGCCCAGCCCCTGGGTATCCATCCCGGCCCTGGCTGACCATCATGGTGTGCCAGGCACTTCGCTTGACCGATTGTCCATCCAGTGACATGGACATGCCAGTGCAGGCGAGACAGCGGCCTTCCGACCCGCCCGAGCGCCCCTTGAAGCTCAAGTCCCGGTAGGACCCATCTGGAGCCTCCAGGCAGAAGGGACCACCAGGCTCCCCAGGGGGCCGCCCACCCGCTAGGAAGCCGCTATCGCTGTCCAAGTTGTCATCAGAGCTCCACCAGCCAGCGGCCTTGGACTGGTGCCGCCCGTCCCCCTTGCGGTCCTTGCTCTTGCTCCTCTTGCCGTGCCGGGACTGGTGGTGGTGGTGGTGGTGGTGGTGATGGTGGTGGTGGGAGGTGTGGGGGCCTCCAGAGCCCGGGCCGGGGTAGCTGTCTCCTCCAGAGCCACCTCTTCCCTCAGCCTTGGGCCCATTATAGTCCCGCTTCCCTGGGGCCTCCAAAGAGTGGGACTTGGCGAAGAGCTTCTGCACAGAGTGAACCAGGTGCCGGATGCGGCTGGGGCTCTCGCTGCGGGCCTCCGGGGCAGTGCCAGACGCTGGCCCTGACCCGGGCCCGGCCCCTGCTGGACCTCGCTGGTATGGGAGTGTGTGGAAGCCATCTTGTTGAACTGGCAACTGCTTTTCAAACTGGTCCAGGAGTGTAGAAGGCAGGCGGGGGGCACCCTTGCCCTGAGGGTGGCCCACACAGTCTTCACAAGTGTCGAAGGGGCCCTGGCCGGGGTACATCCTGGGGAAGGTGCTGCTCCCCCCCCCAACCCCGGCCCCCCCTGGCCCTCCCTCAGGGCCTACTGATGGCCCTTCACTCAGGCTCAGGGGCCCTTCAGGAGAAAGGTGTCCCAGGCCAGCTCTCGGGGCACAGAAGCGGGGCTCGGTGGAGAAGGCCTCCCCGGAGCCCAGCAGGTACGGGGCCCTGGCAGCTGGGCCCACGTCCATATGCTGCTGGTCGGCAAAGCGGGCTGGGCGGGGATGGCTACCGCGGTCGCCATGGTAACCCCTCATGGCCTCAGCAAGGGTTCTTCATAGTGTTGGGGGCCAGGCCCCAGGAACCTCCTGGGAAAATAAAGAGAAAAAGGATTTGGAATGAACAACAGGCCACTTCACCTAAAACTATCTATTATTAGGTATTCCAGTATCCCTTTAGGTAACGCATATCAATTTGTTGTAATTAATTGTACTATCTTTCCACAAATGAGCTTCAAATTCCTTAAAACAGTCATACTAGACAAAGACACAAGGGCACAAAATAATGCCATCGTTCGTCAAATGCTGCAAATTTGATAAATACTTATTCACAAGATAAAATACCCTCAGCCAAATGAGTTTCTAAAAATCCTTAGGGTACCCAAAATAAAAGGATACCCAAACAGACTATATATATATATATATATATATATATATATATATATATATATATATATGAAACCAGTCATTAGGTGAACTAGCTTTCAACAAACTGGCTGTAGGCAAATTGATCCAGAGCCACACCTCTGCCCCAGCCCTACCCACACCCACTGCTTCGAGGAGCCAGGCCTCAGGGTCATGGCCTCTAGCAGCAGCAACCAAAGAGAACGCTGGACCTGCATCTACATACCCACCCCCTCCCCTTCTTTCCACACCCAGTTCCTTCCATCTGGCTGCAGGCTCATTCTCCTCCCTCCCACACCCCCCCCCCACCCACCCACTCCAGGGCTGAGACAGGAAGGAATAACCTAAGATGACTGCCTCTTCTTCTTCTGGGTTCCAAGTGTTCCCCAGTGAAATTTCCCCTTTTGCCTTTCACTCCCATTGGCCACCCCCATTCCACTGTAGGGGAGTCACACAGGGAGGAGAAACCATAAAGAGGAAGAATGTTGGTTGTACAAGGCAGCATCTAAATCCTAAACTGGGATTGGAACTCAGGAGTTCCTCCTCCCAGGAACAGTAGGCTGGAAGGGCAGGGAGGTGGTGGAGAGAAACCGTTGGAACCAGTGCCCCTGGCCCCCATCCCAGGCTTGCCAAGGCTACAGGACAGAGAGGTCAGCTCTCAGCAAGAACTGCCTCCAATCAGGACTCCAGAGCTGCCAGGACAGGAGCTACAGCAGGAGGGGGTGTCAGCAGGAGGGACAGGGACTGAGGAGCTGGCAGACGGCGCCCTCCCTCATCCTAGACCAGGCTCCTGGGCCATCTGCTGACTAGGAGGGGATGACAGCCTCAAAGACTCCAGACAGCAGCACCTCCGAGACCCATCCTCCGTTCCTCCCCGCCACCACCTCTCCATATCCACTGTTTCAGGTTGCATCCAGAATAACCCAAGTCATTCTGATTTCAGAACCTCAATCTACTCCTCATCTCCCAGGCTCCTACAACTCACCATCCGGGGTTTCCCATCCTTGGTGTCAGGATCCCCACCACCAAACAGAATTCTAACTTCAGAAGGCTCAGGACCACTGGCTCCTGATGGAAAAGAAGAGTAGTGAGGAAAGGAAGAAAGACATTCTCCCAGAGTCCTCAGAGGACCAGCCTCTGGCCTTGACAGTTTCCCTTCCCAACCCCCCCAAACCAGGACTGATTAGATCCCCCATGATGCAGAGCCTTTGGACCCCCGGGAAATGAAGGTGGCTTCATTATGCAAATACATGCAAATGAGCTTACAGGTTGGACTACCTCCAACTGCAGGTGTCTGTGTGATCTGTCCATGGTGCTGAGCCACTGCTTTTTTTTTTTTTTTTCCTCCATTGCCCTCAAATATAACTCCATTCCACAAATATTTGTTGACCAGCTACCATAAGTAAGACTCTAAGTAAGAAGTGTGTAGAGGTGATTTAAGTGTGGTCTCTGTCATTGAGAGGCTTATAGTCTAACAAGGGACCAATCCCACATGACAGGGTTATTTTAGGTCGCTATATTTTTGCACAAGCTGTACCCTCCTCCTAGAATCTCCTTCCATCTACACCCTTCAACCCTTTCTCTTGGCTAACACTTATCCAGATGAAGCTTCACCGTCCCTTAAAGACTTTCTGTACTCTTATTCTGGGTTATATCTCTCTATTGGGCTTTCATAACACCCTGGGTTCCCCCATGAAAGAAACATAATACTGCATTGAAATTGTCTGTTTCAGTTTCTGTCCTCTCAACTAGAAAGTGGTCTTTTGCAGTGTAGGAACCATATCTATTTATCTCTGAATCTCCAACACCTCACTCAGGGCTTTGTCCAGAGCAGGTGCTTAATAAATTGTCCACCAAGTAGATGAATAAATGACTGGACTAGAAAGGGGTAGCAAAACATTATGCTAGTTCAGATGAAGACAGGAACAGATTTAATAGAGGGAGAGTGAGGAGGCTTCCCAGAGAACGATGTGTTTGGGATGGAGAACAAGATGGCTGTGTATTCTGAAGACAAAGTGGTGGGGGAGAGAGAATTCCCAGAGAAAGAAACAGGAGGCACAAAGGCAGAAGAGGTGGGCAAATAAGGAATTCTTAGGGGTGGGCTGTGGGAGTTCCAGCAGACATTTAGGGTTTGGCAAATACTGGGATGAGGTGGGAGAGAGAGAGAGAGAGTCAGGAAGGAAGACAACTCTGAAGTTTGCAGCAGCCGTGACTGGAAGACTAATGATGCCATTATTAGACACAGGGATGTCAGGAAGAAGAGCTAGCTTTGCAGGCATGATTAATAGTAGTGGAAGAGACACAGTCAGACATCAGGAAGAACTTCCTGACCCTGAGGAATGTGAGACAATGGAGACAATGGTGGAGTCTCCTGGAAATCTTCCACAGAGGAGAGGGTGAGACATGCCCAGCCCCTGGCCCACCCTGTGGCCTGGACTGGAAAAGCTGTTGGTTACCTTTCCTGGAGAAAACCTGGGGTGACCTCACAGATATCAACTGCTTGGCTCTAGATAACAATTCTTCTCCACTGCCCTTCTCTGGGGAAGCAGAAGTGACTTCAGACCAAGAGGCCTCACAAGCAGTTGTTGGAAAAGCTCTTGGAAGCATCTCTTTGCTTTGGAAAGAAATTTTGATAGCCTGGTCCTTCATCCACATCATGATCCTCCTCCTCTTGCCCAGGCAGGACCCACGTTTGAGACTCACAGCACAAAAGTGAGTCAGACCATCTCATTTGCTTTGTTTGTGGTCACATCAAGGAGTGTCATGCTGAGCTTACCAAGGGTAGATGTGCCCAGGCTCCCCCTACTCCTTGGCCCCGCCTCACACAGGTGCTGCTGCGAAGCCTCTGAACCTCCATCAAGATTATCAAACTTCAGTCCCTTTAGCATCAGTCCATGTTCTCCCAGCTCTAAGTCTCAGGGGAGATGGGCTTCTCTTCAGACAAACTACCCATGTCCTATAGGGTAGCACTGGGTAGTGGAAAAAGTACAAGCTCTGAGACCAGAAGGTGTGTGACACTAGACAAGTGACCAGAAGATGCCCACTCATCTATCTCCCAGGATCTTAATATCAAATGATAAAATGTATATGAAACCATTTTATGAACTCTAAAAGATTACACAATGTAATCCCTCATGTGAATGCTTTATTCTGAATTTGCAAAATCCCCAATGTCCAAATACTAAACTATGATCAAATGCAAACTGCTGGGGGAAGGAGATACCCAATTTATGGATTTCCTAAAGAAAAGACACCATTGATGTAGATTGGATTATACAGGCTTCCTCTTATATGGTATGCTTTACCATCACATTCTCCTGCTGTCACCTTATATACTAATCCATAGAGAGGCAAAACAAGCAAGGAGGGGACTAATAATTCCATCTATCACCAAGACCTATGGATTTTGCTTCCTAAAAATAGATCTGCCCACTATTTCCATATCCACCAACAATGGTTGGCTGCCTAGCTAAAACTCACTCTCAACCTCCCTTCCCCCTTCCCAGCACCTGTAACTAGAGGCTACAGGATTCACTTTTGGCTAATGATACATACATAAAACTCTGATGGTTTCTGGAAAATATTCTGCCTTTGTGATAAAAGGGGTGGAGCTTGTTAGTACCATCCTTCCTCCCTTTCTTCTAGGCTTGAATACAACCATGAAGCCTGGAGCTAAGGTGGGCTGTCTTGCCACCATGAGAGAAAGGCCTAGAGAATCCCAGAAATGCTAGTCCTGGAGTCATTGAGCCATGGAACCAACATAAGCCGTCTGCCTTCCTCTGGGCCTAAATGTGGTAAGAAATAAACTCTTCTTTATTTAAACCATCGTTGGCCAGGTTTTCTGTATTTGTAAGTAGAAAGCACCACTAACCAATCCACCTAACTCAGAACACCATCTCCTGCCTGAGCATCTGAAAAATCTCCTAACTGGTCTCCCTGCTTCCTTTCCTACCCAGCTTCCAATCCAAATGGTCACTTGGAAACAGAAATCTGATATTGTCACTTTTCTGCTTAAACCTCTTTATTGGCTTATTGATGTTCTTAAGATAAAACACCATAACCTGTCCAACAAGGCCTGCAGGGTCCAGCCCTTCCTACGTTTCCAACACCCTCTCACAACATGCTCCCCCTTGCTTTCTCTGCTCCAACCAGGCCACTCTTTTTGCAATCCCATGATCCCATCAGGGACCTGTTCCCCCTGTCCAGAAAGCTTTTCCCGCCCACCTCTGCCTTGTTAACTCCTACACACCCTTCAGATCTCAGCCCCGTTGTTGCTTCCTCGGGGCAGCTTTCTCTGGCCTCCCCGACTAGGTCAGATCTCCCTGCTGTTTGCTCTCAAGGCATTAGGCACCTGTATAGCTCTTATATCATTACCATTTTCAATGTGTGTGATTTGGAGATTGTCTGTCTCTCCCACTACACTGTAAGCTCCATGTGAGTGTAGGAATTTCATCCATCTTATTCACCACCCCCCCAGAATGATGCTTGGCATATGGCAGGTGTTTGTTGAGTGAATGTGAGCATTTCACTTATCTTATTTAATTTCCACAATTATTCCAAGGGATCGGTACTATCCCCCCCACTTCCATTTCACAGAAAAAGAAACTGAGGCTGGGAGAGGCTAACTGATCTGTCCTGGGTCACAGAGTTGGTGGTAAAACCCAAAGTCAAACTCAGTGTTGCCTCACCCCAACACCTTAGCTTTCCTCCCACCTGTGCTCTCAGCCCAGAGAAGACACCCTTATTAAAAGCCATTCTGAAGTAAACACAGTAATGAAAGCGAATTTGTCAAAAGAAGAAGAAAACAAACAAACAAAAACCTCACACGTACCCACACACTCCAGAGCAAACCAGAGTGTGGTATATGGTTTAGCCTTTTCCCCAAAGATGAGTACTGAGTTTGTTCCAAGTCCAAGGTCAGATAAGTACAGAGTAAAGGAAGCTCCCTGAAGCCCTATGACAATTCTAGGTGCTGGTGGTATGTTCCCCATCTTACTGCATGAAGTCACCTCTCTACTATCCCAGGACACAGAGAGTTGCTCAGGTGATGAACCTCTGGGCCCAGGGAAACAGCCACTTTTGCAATTGCCTGTGCTAGCTCGGGAAGTGGAGAGTGGAGGAGTCTGGGAGGGTGCCGTGTATGACAAATTCTCTGATGCAGCTCGAATCTATCTGGGAATGGAAGAACTGGCACACATGCCGTCACCAAGAAATTACCCAATTTAGCACCAACTACACAATCCAGCAATTAGTTTCTTAAACCGGAACTTGCTGCGGGCCGCCAGGCTGGCGGGGTTGTTGTTACAAATCTCACTGGGAAACCAGCTGTGTAATTCGCCAGGAGGTTGTCACTGCCCCAAGCAATTACCTTCCAGAAAAAGAATGGAAAATGGAGGAAGGAAAAGGGCTGCAGAGGAAAGAGTCAGAGTGTTTTCTTTTTCTTTCCCCCAGGGCCCTGCCCAGCCAAATCAGTTGCTTTTCATTTTCTGAGACCCAGGCAACTCACAAATTCCCTGGATCAAAGCACTTATGGGTGCAGACTCTGTTGTCAGACTTTCTGGGTTCAAGTCCCTTTCCACTTACTCACTTGCTGTGTGTCCTTGGGCAGGTCTTAGCCTCTCATCTGTAAAATGGCAATAATAATAGAACCATCAGAAAGGTAATAGTGATGTGATGGTTAACAAAGTGCAGTCTTTAAAGCCCTTGTACCGTACAGAATACTTAATAAAAGTAGCTCTCATTATCTGTCCTTTCAATTTTTTTTTAACTTCCTCTATTGGTTTACAGTGTGACCTTGGGTGGGTCACTTAATCTCTCCAGGACAACCATATGAGACCAAAGGTATTCTGCTGGGAAAAAAGCAGTTCTTAGTCAAGGCTGTCCACACCTGGGCACCAGGGAGCCAGACGTGTTTGGCAAAAGCCAATGTCTCAGAGGTAGACACAAAGCGATGCCTTGGGCAAAGCAAAGATAAAGATTTCAAAAATCAAATGTTAACCGATTCATGCCTCCCCCACGAAGCTGTCTGGGAGAGCTACACGCTGGACACAATGGTCCAGATGGCAGCAAAGGGGTACAGTTGCTCTCTTGCTGGGGATCAGCCCTATCTAGTCCCCTCACACTGGAACCTATGAGGTCATCCCCATACCAGTTCCAACACAACAGAGCTTGCCACAAGCAAGGCCTGGAACTCATTTTGCTGCTGTAGTCCTGGGCTTCTGCAAGTTTCAGGCTTTGCCTACCCATCCCCTTTCCCTGTGTCAACTTAACCAGCATGGCCAGGATTCTGCTTCAGTTTTCCTGTCCGGTCCTCCACCACCCCCTGTCCTAACAGCAGCATATGTGGCGGGGGCTCACTACTGGGGAGCCTTAACACACAGCCAATGACCTGTAGCCCATACTCCTGTGTACATGGGTAGGCGTTCCTCCCCCAGCTGTCTGCCTCCTCCTGCATCCAGTTCTGCCTGAGCCCCCTTGACCATTTCAACACTTGGCTTTGCCCAGCTGCCTTTGGCAGCATCTCTTGTAGCTGGGCTGGTGCCCTTGTCCCTGACCTCTCTCAATCCTACCACCAGCCCTTAGGACCCCAGAGAAAAACTTCCTACACTTACTGCCCCCAGAAAATGGAGAAGGAAGGAGGAACAGAATATTAGGAGGAAGGCTTGGGGTCTTTTTCATTCCCCTTTATTGCTTTATTTAATCAAGTCTTCCTGGGGGGTTAGGGTAGGAATTTTACAGAAAACAGGCTTACTGCCCCAAAACACTCGAGACATTTAGGTAGAGGCAAGTCTAAATCCATCTCCTGACCCATTGGACAGTGCTCAGTCTGTGAATAACCCACACTACCTATAATCTCTTTGAAAATCCCACCTCAGGGGGCTTTGCACTTGATGTTCTCTCTGTTGGAACGCTCTGCCCCAGATATTCCCATGGTTTCCTCTGCCTCATCTTTCAGGTCTCAGCTCAGAGAGGCCTTCCCTGACCACTCACTAACTAAAGTTGAGCCCCATCCCCCAGGTACGCTCTACATCAGCCTGCTCCATTGCCTTCATAGAACTTATTGTTCTTTGAGATTATTTTCTTTATCTGTTACATGTTTACAGTATGTCTCCTGATAGTAGAACATAAGCTGCAGGATGGCATGGACTTTGTCTGTTTCATGTGCTGCAGCATTCTGGGTGTCTCGAACAATGCCTGACATTAACAGGTGCTCAAAAAAATATCTTCATGGGGGCACCTGGGTGGCTCAGTTGGTTAAGTGTCCAACTCTTGATTTCGGCTCAGGTCATGATCTCACGGTTTGTGAGTTCAAGCCCCACATCGGAGCCCACTGGGCTCTGTGCTGACAGTGCACAGAGCCTGCTTGGGATTCTCTACCCCCCCACCCGCCTGTCTGCCCCTCCCCCACTCATTCTCTCTCCCTATAAATAAACTCTCTCAAAAAATAAACTAAATATATAGATATACAAATATAGACATATATATCTGTGTATCTGTATGAATGAAAGTCTTCACTTGCTACCCTCATCCACTCTACTCCTGTGCCCAATAGCCCAGAGAAAGGACCTCCACTCCTTTCCATCTAAAAGCTTTAGAGAGCCCCTGAAGGATTTAGTATTAGAAGTCCAGCCTCCAAACCCAGCCCTGCTCACCGTACCTATCTAGCCCCTCTCAACTGGGCAGATACAGATGGGTTTTTTTCTAGCTACATCTGGGTCTCTCCAGATGTGCCCCTTTGCACAGTTCAAGGAAGGCATTTGGGAGAAAGAGGAAGAAAGAGTAGGGAAAATGACTCTCCCCACACTGCAGAAAAGAATGAGACTCTGAGGAGGGAATCTCAGGGCTCAGGGTCCACCACCCACACCAAGTAGGTCTCTTTATTCAGACTCTCTGGGTTCCAGCTCCTCTCCCAGCTGGGGCCATATAGCCAAGAGACACCAGAGCAAAGTTCAGTTTTCCTCCTTCTCCAGGGCTGCCAAAGACCCTGTGGGACACAATTCAGCCTGGTCTCCACCACCCCCTCCTCCTTCCTGATTGCAGCCATGGCCAACTGCTTTTGGCCTGCTCCTCCCTTCCTGCCAAGTGAACCAATTCTCAGTCTCTTCTGCCTTGTCATGTCCATGTTCCCCCTCCTGAAGATCTCCAGAAGCCTCCTTTGGGGGAAGTCATGCCTGCCCACTGCTGTAAGGCAGGACTCTTAGGACCAGACTTCTAGAGGACCCTGGTCAGAGGCAGCTAGTCAGAGAGACTGTGGGACTTGAGTTAAACTATTTGGGTTCATGTCCCAGGTCCACCACTTACCAGACATGTGGGCTTAAGGAAGGCCCTTCATCTCTCTTGAGCTCTCTTCACCTCAACTTCCAAATGGGGGCAAAAAATAGTTCCTTTCTCATTGCATTGTCACAAGGATTAAGATAATACAGGCAAACTGTTCATCAATCCTATTGATAATGAGGGAGAAACCACTAAAGTGTGTGAGGTCTGGAAGCAGGGTCTCTAAGACCATTCTCAAATGGCCTTGGGCAAAGGCTGTAGCCATACCTGACTCAGGTTTGGATCAGAAATGGGTGCCCTGGAAACTCATTTGTTTCATGTTTCACCCAGGACTTTCTGTTTGCCTGAGCTCCTTTGGAAGACTTCCTACACCTTGAGCATGCTGAAGATAGCAGAGCAGCCCCGGCGGCCAAAGATAGTGGCATTTGAGACTAGAGGCCCTTGATTTGCAGACCCACCAAACCCTGAAGCCAGGGATGGTGGTCTCTCTTCCAACGCCAGGGATCTGAAAGGGAAAGATCCCTTGTTGCTGGGTATTGGAAAGACAATCATCTGCCTCAAACCATTATATTGCAGCCTACCTGCATGATGCTGAAAAATTTGCTTATCTGTCTGAGTCCCAATTTGCTCATCTGTAAAATAGGGATAATACCTACCTCCTAAGGTTGTGGCAATGAGTAAACAAGCTGATCTAACCAAGGCAGCTGACACTTATGTCTCCATATGGTGGCTTCTTTTGACTTTAGCACCCCAGCACCTTCTGCCATTTGTAGGTGTTTGATAAAATTTGGGCTGCTGCTGCTCTGGCCTCCATGATGCTGCCAGATTTCACCCTGCCAGAGCCATTAGAGAACAACAGGTAGGATCCCAAGCCCATGGCAAGGGTCCACTGGGCAGCAGCTTCTCAGGCAGGCCAGGCCCATGGCCTTTCTTACCATCTGGCCCAGATGTCTGGTCTCCTCATGGAGTCCAGAATTTAGGTCTGCCTCCTGAGTTAGCACACTGTCCTGTAAGCTCTCTGTGTCAGCTTGGACGGGGGCTGCCTGCATCAAGACCTGTCTCCTCCTCTGGGTTTCTCCTACAGGGGAGTCACACACAGGGCCCCCATGAAGGCTGGTTGGTCGGCTGACTGCCAGAGTTCACGTGGTAACACCTCCCACCCCTTACCACTGCCTGATCCTGTCCCAGCCTCCAGGGTACCTTAGCCTCTGCTCTCCTCTCTGGATTTCTAGGCTTAGCAGGAGCCACAACCACAGTGGGAGACAGCATGGGGAGAGGAGACAGTACAGACTGTGAGATCCCTCCGTATGGAAGGCCTGCCCTCCCAGCTCTGCCCTCCGAAGAATAGTATCCATTCTTCCAAGAAACCTTACTTACTTACGAGTGCCCTCCCCATCAATCCCAGGACACAGCAGTTGCTATCTCCTCTTAGGCCCCATACTTCAACCCAATAGGGTAAATATTTGTTTGTAGCCTGTGAGCTCCTTGAAAACCAGGATTCATCCGATCTGTTTCTGTATGGACAAGACCTGGCATATAATAGACGCTCAGTAAGTGATTGAGCCATCAAGAAGTAGTACCCCTCAGCTGGGGCACAGGGCGTAGAGGAGAGACAGAAGGTGGCAGCAGGGAAATGACTGCCTGCAGCTGGATCAGAACTCCCCAGCAGGCAGAGCTGGACCAGGGTGATGTGGGTTTCCTGAAGAACGGGGCATGTTCTGTCTAGGGAAGCATGTTAGCAGAAGTTGGAGGGCCACTTTGGAGGGATGCTATAGAATGGATTCAAGCACTGAACCCATTTCAGACAGACAACCTCTGCTGCCTTTCAACTCTGAAGTCCAAGGTGCAGCTCTGTGAATGCCTACAACGGAGCAGGCTTTGTGTCAAGTGCTTTTGATGCATATCTTTATGCAATCCTCGCAAACTCTCCTTTGCAGTGGGTACCATTTTTACTCCCATTTTACAGATGAGGGACTGAGGCTCATTGAAAAATATAAAGAAAATTGCCCAAGGTCACAGGGGTGGAGGAAGAGGAACTGAAATCTGGTCTGAGTCCAGGCCCAACATTCTCAACCACTGGGAGACCAAGCCCAAGCAGGTCAAAAGTAGCATGTCTCTCTGACCAAATGGATTTGATGAGGCCCCCAAGAGGACTCCCAGTGTGTCCTGACTCATCACTCAGCCTCAGAAAACCTCCATCCCTGCTATCCCTCCCTCGCACATGGGCACATGTTGCCAAGGCTGCTTATTCACAGTTTAACATATGTGCTCATCCAGAGTCAGATTACACAGCCATGCATATCATCCAACACAATTCACGTGGCATTTGTCATATATATAGGCATCATCTACATAATGTGCACAAATACACACAAACTTGTTCCCACAAGGGTTCACACATCTGCATTTTTATCCAATGGACATTGATGCTTCTACACAGAGAAGCTGCACAGATGCAAACCTCACATACAGGTTCATTCACATGTTTATCCCCAAATAACAAATATACATGTTCATTCCACATCACTCAGGCACCCACATCTGCTCAATGTCGTACACCAAATCCTCCCCCAACAAGAACTTTATCCATTGTTCCCAGATCCAGTACTAGGCCCAGGTGAGCAATGATGCTCCCTCCCTCTGGGGTTGGCCAGGCAGTCCTGAAAGGGGGAGAAGGCTCAGCCTGCCTGTGATGGATGGAATTAATCTATTGAGCTGGAGAAACTAAATAATTAAATCCCTAATCACCCCCCCAAGCCAGCCCAGGCCAATATAGCTGAGGGAGGGAGGGGGCTCTGAGGCCCAAACCAATATCCTAGAGAGGGGGAGGGGCTTGGGAAGAAAGAGATGGACAGAACCCTCCAGGAGTGCTCTCGGGGAGGAGCTCTAGCAGGCCGGCAGACAGACAGACAGACAGACATGGTTCTCAAGGGCCACAGGCTCTCCCTTTCCATGCTTGAGGAGAAAGCCTACCACCATCCATTGATACAGAGTGAGAGGATTGTGCCCCCCCCCCAGGCCCCTCCCTTCCCCTCCACAGATGCATCCTGGGAGTGCATGGGGATAGCGGACAGACACTCAAACTGCCCAGGACTGTGGCTGCCAATGGGGTCCGCCCAAAGTGGGGCTGATCCTACCATCGGTAGGGGCCTAGCACACCCCTGCCTCATTCAGAGCAGGTCCCTCCACAGCCTGATGCAGATGGCAGGGAAGGACCCCTCCACACAGGTGCACCTGCTTCCCTCAGGAAGTGGGTCCAGCACGTGGCTAAGAGGCTGAGAATGGGGCAGAGGCCTGGGCAGGGGGGCTCACGGAATCAGCCTGGGAGCAGGCCCCAGTCCCATTGGCTGAAAAGTGGGTCATTTTCCTTTTGAAAAATAGTGAGAAAATGGAGAAGTAGGTCGGGCTCTCATCCCCTCAGCCCCAGGCACCATCCCCGACTTGTCGGGTGGGGTGAGGAGAGATCTGCACATGCCACGGCCCGGCCCCATCTCCCCCAGGACGCTGCCAGGGAGACCCCCAGCACAGGAGGCCAAGGTCATCAGCATTACTCAGGACACCCAAGGGCACGGGCACTCAGAGGCCAGGACTGGAGCTCAAGCCCCACCCTGCCCTGGGGGCCCTGGGGTGAAAGCAGCTAGGGCCAAACCACGGGCAGGGTGGGGGCTCCAGCACATAGGACCCTGAGGAGCCTCCTCCCATCCTCACGTCTGTCGTGATACCTCCTCTCTTCTCCCTTTCCTCTTCGTCCACGTGGGCAGAGTCGTTGCCATGACACCGCGGGCAGGTGGGCGGCTCTGGCGGCAGCTTCGGCCCAACCCCCAAGCTCGGAGCCCAGGTGGGAGGGGAGCGGCGACAGCGCCCCCGCCCCTAGTCCAGATGGAGAGGAGATTGGCAGAAGGCCCCCAGACACCTAGAGCCTGCAGGGGGCTCTAGCACTCGCCTCGGGGGGATGAGGCAACCCGGGCGCGAGCCTGGAGGTCTGGGGGAGCAGCTCAAAGAGGGCTGTAGGCCTTAACCGGCCCTACCCCAGTTCGGGGAGCGGCACGGGGCGGGGCTGGCCCACCACTCCCACTTCTCCCCTTTCTCACCGGCCCTCCTCCCGGCTTGCCCCACGCCTCGAGTCTCAGTCCCTTCCCGCCGGCCGCCAACCAGCCCCGCCTGAGGTCTAACCTCAGTCCCGCACTCTGCTACACCGGCGCGATTCCCCCGTGTCTCTTGGGAGAGGGGAAAACAGCCAAAGTTGAGACTCTCCGAGAGATTCCTCCCCTACCACCCCCACCAACCCCCCCCCCCCCGTCCTCTGGAAAACGGGTCCCTTTTCCCTGGATGCCCCCACATACCTGAATTCACATCACAGCCTGGGGAACCACTCACTCCTGAGCCCATACTTGGCCAAGGCACCCACCCCACCAGGAGAGCGGACCCAGAATGGAGCAGGGAGAGGAAGAGGGGAGGGAAAATGCTGAGGAGGCTGCCCTGCCTCCACCATATCTGACTTCAGGAAGGCTGGCCCAGAGCCCTGAGTCCTTTCCGGGTCTGGGTCCAGACCCCAGGGCCTCTGTCCTAAGTCTCTGTGGCTCTGACCTCCTAAGACCCTTCTCCCTGTCCAGAATGTTGTTCCCTACCCTGTTCCCTAAGGCAGGAGCCCTGTATCACTGACCAAATGGAACCAGAGGGACCCCTACACAGCAGCCCTCTGTAATCTGGCTGGCAGGGGTAGGCCTAGGTGGGGTGGTGGTGACAAGACCCAAAAGGAAGGGAGAATGTCAGCCAGGGTTATCTGGAAGGTGTCCGGCTTGCCATGGGGTGTTCATGACATGCAAACCACATACACACATAAAGACATTTTTACTTTCTTCCTTGGCCGTCTCCAGCTGAGACAATAGATCTGACTGGCCAAAATACATACGTGTGCATGTGTGTGCACAGGAGTGCATGCATGCATGTGTTTACACATTGCCTCTCCTTTTATCCACCTCTACTTCCACTGTTCGACATCAAAGCGGCCCTCATCCTAAGTTCTCACCAAAGCTACTTCAGCAGGCTCCTAACTGGTCTCCCTACCTCACATCTTGGCCCAACCCCCATCTATCCTCCTCACTGGCTGCCAGTGTGATCTGTCTAAAATGTGTTTATTCAACAAATATGTATTGAATACCTACTCCGAGCCAGGCACTCCTCTGGACACAGTAAATACAGCAGTGAACAAAACGGACAAAGCTCCCATTCTGAAGAAGTTTATATTCTAGTACAGCATGTATTATAGCATGTATATTAGAATGTATAGGGTATATATCCCCTACATACACCTCTGAGCACCACAGCGTCTGATCAGCCTCGGACTTGGCTCCCTGACTCCGAGAAAGATGATAAACAAAGATATTTAATAATGGAGTGGGGTGAGGAGACAGAAAGACAAGGGGATAGTCAAGATTGACTGTGGGGGAGGCCTCTCCAAAAATGTGACTTTTGAGCGAAGACTTGAATAAAGTAAGAGAGCAAATCACATGGGTATCTGGGGGAAGAACGTTTCAAGCTGAGGGAAAAGTTAGTACAATGGCCTCAAGGTGGGACTGTGTTCACCATCTTTGGTTCTTGTGGAACCAAAAGGCAGCCCTTGTAGGGATGACACCTGAGATCAGGGAGGTCACTGGTGACTGGGAGGTCAGCATTTATGTCACTCAAGCCCCACTAAGCACTTTGGATTCCATTCTGAGATGAAAAGCCATTGGAAAGGCAGGACCTCATCTTACTCAGGCTGGTTTTCCAGGGGAGAATCTGTGGGGGAGGGGGCTGGCAACGGTGGAAATAGGGAGACCAGCTAGGACATTTCCTGTCACTGAAACACCTTTTCCTACAGTTGTCCACCTGGGGAATACCTGTTCTAACTTCAGGCTGTGGCTCAAGGGCCTCCTCTCCTATGGATCCTTTGCCAAACCCTTCTCCTCCCCACCCCAGAACTGACCAACCTCTCTATAGGTCTCCACCACCTCCAACGAACACTTATGTTGCACCACCTTCCTTAATACTCTCCTTACTTGGTTCCAGGTCTTTTACCTTCCCTAGATTGTAAGTTACCTGAGGTCAAGGACCATCCCCAGTGTCCAGTACAGACTGTAGCAGATCGTAGGCATAAAATAAACATTGGCTGAATGAAGGGATGCATTGGATGAGGCACGTGTGGTGTAAAAGGGACGATCTGCAGGCTGTTGTTAACATGTGAGTGGGTGAGTGAGGTGCACATGTATGCACTCACCAGGTGCAATTAGGCCAGTGTTAGCATATGCCCACATATCTCTGCATACTCTGTTTATATGTATGTTTGTTAGCATGTAAGTACATGGTGACAAATACATTCCTGTAGATTTATTCATGTGTGTACATGTTAGAATGTGCATTTAGGTCAAGGTAGGCATACTGAAGCATAGACAAGTAATATACACAGACACACATACACACATATTGCCACATGCCCTGCACGTGTGAGACTCATACACATACTCAGGCCTCTCTAATATCCCTGCCCCTTTCACCCACCAAGGCTACTTTGTTCTGCTTGATTCTTGAAATGTCTGTGATCATGTTAATGTTTAATCTCCCATATTCTTTCCCCACATACACTGCTAAGCGCCATAGCATCTGATCAGCTTAGGTTCGACTCCCTCACTTAGCTATCCTCAAGGCCTGTATAGGTTTCTCCTCTGAAAACCCACATCCTATGGATGGTAGTGAGGAACATGAAAATTTGAGACATCTCAAAGAGGCTGCTTTCTGGAGAAGAGCCACAGGCATCAGAGTGGATCAAATTCAAGCCTGTGGGAAAACAACTTTTGGACAGCCCCAGTGTTCAGCCAGAATCTCTCTCTCTCTTTCATTCTTTCTCTCGGTCACATTTATTCACATGACCCAACTTAAGTGCATATATTCATACGCTATTAATTCATGTGTGCACATATGTCCCCACACCCATGCTCACATGCAAACTTAAACACATATGCACTGTTGAGCGAGCACCCCAATACACACACACACTCACACATAGGTTTAATTAATTGTCTTCAAAGTCACATATATACGTGGATGCGCACATAAAGTCATACATACATATACTTATGTATACATGTCTCAACACTTATACACAAGTCCGTTAATGTGTTTGAACACATTCATACACCATACTCATGCATATGTGTACATATCCACAGTCACATACCCACTCACAGGCAGAAAAACACATACATGTGCACTGGAAGAGCAGAGATATACAGTCCATCCCCTGACTTCTATCCTGTGAAGAAAGCCAGGAGTCCATATTCTCTCCAAAGGACATCACAGGTTTGCACTCCCTCTCTTTCTTGCCAGTCTCCCACTTCTCCATTTGGAAAGTTGTTCCTACTATCAATAGGATATGTCCCACTCCTGGACACACCCCATTCCCACCCACTCTCAGAAAAAAAGTCATTCTAAAAATGGGCTCTGTTATCCCTTTGTCCGATGCCTGTAGTAACCAATATTTCCTCAGGCAACCTGGAGGATCAGTAACAATGAAGCAGGTGCACCTTGGAGTAGGTGTACTTTTACCCACCGAAGAGGCAGCTCCCACCCCCACCCCCATATACATATGTAACTCTTAAATTTAAAAAGAGAAAATAAAGAGAAAATATCAAGATCAGAGTTTTTCCTCCCAGTACCTCTGGATATGGTCCACTGCTCCCAGACTCCAAAACAGTTACTGGAGCAGAAGAAGGAACAGTCAGAATATCTCTGGGCCCTAAAACCTCCTGAGATGCCTCTCCTTTCCTAGAGGGCAACTTCATGATGTTCAGTGGACCTCTTCCACCCCAGCCCAAGGACCCTGCCAAAGAGAGGACCTCAAGGCTCCAAAATGTAAAGATGATGACCTTGGCTCAAGATAACAAAAAAAGCAAGTATTTAAAAAACAGGAGCTGGGTAGGGAGCAGGGAGGGAAGCTGAAGACACCTCCCAGCAGGAAAGTGGCTGCCGGAACATTGGATCATGAATAGCAGGACTCTCCAAGGGGCCAGGGAGAGGGAGGTGGACATCCAGTATTTCGTGTGGGGGTGGAGGGGTGACTGCTTCAGGCAGTAGCAGCAGATCCAAAGTAAAGTCTTATCAAAGCTGTTATGTAACCAAGGGAGCTGAGTGGAGCACAAACACCTCCCCTCCCCAAACAGGCACCCACACCCACACCCACCACCTCCCAGCACCCACAGCATAGGAAAACTCAGCTCCTCCCAAGCAGCTAGAGAAGAGCAGAATCATCTTGATGAGTTACATCAAAACCATGATGGGTGATGGGCTCCTTATTAACTAGAAGTCACATCTGGGAAAGAATGAACTGGCTCAGCTTGGGGTCCCTACATACTTCCCCCTTTTCTTGAACTCCCTGCCACACCCAGTTTTTGCCCAGCATCATCTGGAACCCTCTCTGCTCTCCCCTCAAGAAGGATCCCATTTGAATATTTGATTGTGCTCTTGGGGATGGAAGTGAAGCTGCCATCAACCCCTCCTGCCTGTTGTTCCCCCACAGTCTCATCTGCATGTCCTGACATTTGGCTCTCATCCCCCTGGGATGACAAGGGAAAGGACCTGGAGAAATAAGGCCTTGCTCTATTCCCTTCTGAGTTACAAAGATGAAGTCCAAGAACCCAGAAAACTGAGATAACTCTAGGTTAGTGGGGAAAAGATTTCCAAGGAAGCTGAGGATTGAAACCCAGACCCTATCCCCTAATTTCAGGGGGAGGGGTTTCTCCCCCAGATCTTCCTCTTCTCATTGCCCTGTCTCCAGTGGCTTCCTCCTTCTCTGCTCTGTGGCTCTGAACAACCCCACCCACTCTTGAATCCTTTGCTTGGAAATCTTCCTCCCCAACAAAAGTCTCTCCCAAATGCTGCTCTGAGCTGTGTTTGGGGTAGGCAGAGCATGAGACAGGCTTGCAGAATATTTCACTGTCCCCTGCCTCAATTCCAAAGTATGCCGGGCAAAGGAGTACCACATAGTCAATCAAACTGTCCTGAACTCCTGAGCTCTATCTACCCCAGGCCTAACCAGTAAACCTAAACTCTCCTAATCTAGAACTGTCTTGAGTCTGAACTTCTGGGACCCAGTAAGAGAAAAGCTGGTGCCCATACCCCTGAGCTTCTTGCACTAAAAACTATCCAGAAGAGAGCTCACAGCCACAATATCATCCTCCATTCCTACCTCCATACTAACAGAAAAGTGGTTTTGGAAAGGGGAGGGGGAACTGAAACAGGAAAAGAGGAATCCTTTTCTCAAATACCACTAATAATTGTGAGGGCAAAGACAGAGGGAGGACCCCAGAATCTATCTTTCCATCCAGGGACTCCTTCCTTGGAAAGTGGGTCATCTGGGAGAATTTTTCTAGTGAGCCCTCAGCACTGCCTAGTCACCATTCCATCATCGGGTCCCAACGCAGCCCCATTCAAGACCCAAGACAGTTCCGAAGAAGCAGATTCCCGCCGAGTCCCGTTCAGCACTCGGGACAGCTCCCAGCGACTCTGAGGGGCCAGTCCCCAGAAACCCAGGATGCTTCACCCCACCACACAAGGGTGCTCTTTAAAACAGAAGCCCCTCTCCCCTGCCCATCCCACACTCGCTCCCGTCCACCGGGAGCACCTGGTATTGCTCCCTTCCTTCTATGTCCAAAGAGAGAAAAGAAACCCAGACACGAGGCTTCCCTGAGGGAGCCTAGAGAGAGGACCCCACCCACCTCCTTTCAGCCCTGAGCCTCTCAACGCCACTCACAGCTGGTTCTAAAAACCACTTTTCCTTCTTAACCACCACCCCAAAGATAAGAGAAATACTCACGTGGGGGCTCCCAGCCCTGTAGGCAGATGTGGTGGGGGGAGGCAGAGACAGGTAGCTCCCCACACCCTGATCTGAGCCCCCTTTCTGAAGGAGCCAGCTCCCATCTGGACTGGGGGGAGGAGAGACATGTGGAAGCACTGATTGAGGGGAGGGGAGAAGGGAAAGGGGAGGAGGCAGTAGCGGGGGACTGCGGGGTGGGGGTGTCGAGATGGGGGCAAGGGAATCCTTTTTAATTTCATTCTCTCCCCATGTCTACATCAGCCCTGCAGGCTCAGCTCTTTAATATTTACACATAGGAAGAGGAGAGGATGAGAAAGAACAGAGAGTGAGGGGAGCAGGAGATACCTGAGCTCAAAGGACACAGAGGCAGGGGCCTTCAGGAGCTGGGAGTTTGAGCCCCCCACATCATTCCCAGCCCACTCCCATTCTCAGCTCTTGACTGGAAGGAAGGAGGAACCCTGGTACCATTCCGTCCCTTTGTTAACAAGACACTTTGAAGCTGCATCAGAAAAAGATCAGATCCCCACCCACATACCTGGACACCCCCACAAACCCAGATTTCTTGGGTGACTTATGTGCAGACGGTAGAGGCAGTATTCATGTGCAAGCATGTTCTGATACTTGAAAGCATGTTTACATGTGGGTTGCTGTGTAGAAGCATATGAACATGTCAGCTAGCATGTACAGGTCTATACAAGAATGCTCTGAGTGTATTCACATGTAATAGCTCAGGCAATCATACACAAACTTATGTAATCAAACGTGTAAATCAGCCCCCCAGTGACCTACCCCCAGCTCTCTAGCTACAATCCAAGGACAAGGCCATCCACTTCTCTAGAAGCCCTTATTTACTGGCCCCCTCCCTCATAGCCTCACTTTTTCTTTCTGTGACATGGGAAGAAGAGCTGGTGGGAAGGCATGCTGCATTTGAGCCCAGGGACTCGACAAGTTATTAGCAACAATGAGCTGGCAGCTCGTTACCATAACGATGGTGCCACTGCCTCACCCCAGCTCAAACCCAGACTCCCCAGACAGCAGGAGGCCCGCTGAGCCAGCAGTCTTCAGACTGGGGGGCGGGTAAAGAAGGAATCAAGACATAATGCTTGTATAGTGGAGGGTACACAGCTGTTCTTCCAACTCCCACTGAGACAACACGTTGAATCCACCAAGTGGGAATAATTATCAGACTCTGGAAAGGTTTCCTGACCATGCGGATGATAAGACACTAGAAGGGGTCGGTAGAAGCCCCTCTAGACAAAAGGTTCTTTTGTCATTTGCTCCCTTCATCGCCTCACTCCAAGAACCTCTTCTACTGATCTTAGTAGACTAAGAGAAAAAACAAAACAAACAAACAAAAAACAGCCAAATAGAAGGCCCCTCTCTGAATTTCAGTCTTCCCATCTGTGAAATGGGGACAATTATCCTATCATTTCCCCTAGACTTCCAGAAAGTTTAATTAGAAAGGGTTTAAGGGTAACTATAGACCCTTCCCAAACCAGAAAAGCCCCAGAAGTTTCTCTACCCAACAGGAATCCATGAAATAAGGAATTGTCAGGCCAGCTAGAGGCAAAATGCATCAGAAATTGGGTGGGATGAAGGAAAATGGAGCTCAGCCAGCTCAAGCCCTAACATCAGCTGGAGAGAGATGATGTGAGGTGCCAGGCAGCAGCCGAGCTGCCACAGAAGAAAAGTCTGGGAGTCTGGCCTTCAGCAACTCCAGCCCCTCACCAGCAGGTATCAAGACAAACCCATGGCCTACTCAGTGGTGGGTATGGTTACAAATCCCCATCCCCAATAACATCTATCTCTCTTTTTGAAAAGGGCCCCAGGTTGAAAGATCTACAGCCTTAGGCTTAGTTAGTCTTTGATTCTTCTCAAATCCCCTCTGCTGAGCTCTGATGGGCACGGATGGGGGTGGAAGGGGGAGAATTCCAGGAAGGGAAAGCAACAAGGGGGGTTGGAAAGTTCCTGGGCTAAGACTAGCCAGGAACACACAGGTTTGCTGTGTGACCTTGGGCAAGTCCCCTCCCTTCTCTGGGCTTCAGTGTCCTCACTTTATAATTAAGAGGTTAGACGAAGTTAATTCTAAGGTCCTTTCTCTGGCCATCATTCAATAGCTACATACAAATTCACTCCTTGGACATGAGCACCCTGGCATAAAATGCCAGTGGGCACTATCTGCTAGATCAGTGGGACAGTGGGAGTGAGGGATGCAGGGCTTGTATCTGAGGCTGTTCATCCTATGTTCATGTTCCTTTTAGAAACACCTGCCACCCTAGCCCTCCCGGCTCCCTTTTTAGACCCTGATTCACTGCCAACTCACGAAGCCTCTCCCTTCCCTCCCTCCTCTCTTTCTCCCCCTCTCTCCCTTTTAGGCCTTGGCAGCTGGGTGCAGAAGTAGCCCCAGCAGTCAGGGAATGCTGGGGTGAGGTGAAGATCAGTGCCCCCAGGGTCAGAGAGAACACACCAGGGAGTACTATTCTTTAACCTTGGCCCAGCCCACCTCTTTGAAATCACCCAAAGACCTAGGTTGGAGTCTTTCTGTTCCACTGATTAGCAGGGTGAAATCATGAGAAATGCAATTCACCTCTCAAACCTCAACATCCTCATCTGTAAATTGGCATTGTATTTAGTTGAATTACATGAAGCTGCTGTTTTCATAGGTAAAAAGCAAAAACCACTGAATACTGACAATTTCATATGGCTTAACCTGGCCTGCCTGCTTCCCAAGGCTGTTTGGGGATAAGAAGAAAGAGTTGAGAGGGGAGTATTTTTCAAAAGCCCTGGGCTGATAGAAGGGCATTGTTTTCCTACTATTATTACTTCAAAGAGCTTTAGCACAGACCCACCTGGAGCCAAGGAACTGAACAAATGACCCAGAACTTGGAAATTTAGGACTTGGAAGTCTGGGAGACAGCCACCTGCTCTGATGACTAACAACAGGACAGAAGCTTCCACCTGGCCTCCTCAGCTCCTGGCACTAAAGGGCCCTTAGTGAAACATTACTGGGCTGACACAAGTTCCCAGGCTCCAAGATGAAGCACACAGACACTCCAGCTCACCCCTGGTCATACTACCACCAGGGGCCCCAGCAGGCAGGAAGGACACAACCAGTAGCATCCTAGAGGATACCCCCTGAGGTAGGTGAAGGTGAGGATCAAGGTGGGGAGTACAATGCAGCTCTTGCCTGAGTCAGAGGTGAGGAGTCACAGGGGAGGAAGGATGATCTGACCTCAGAAAAGTCTGATCTCCCTGTCCCATGCCTCCACACCACCAGGAATCCCCTGGGGAGAGGAGGGACAAGGCCCAGGTGTCAGTGATTCAGAGTGAACCCTGCTCAGATACATTCTCACACAGCCAATACACACACACAGGCCACAGACACCTGGACCCACTCACAGAGACACAGTCACACTGGCACACACACATCCTATTCACATACACACGCACAGAGACATACACAGGCACGCACGGTGACAGCACACACACTCATTCACACACATATCTACAGATACATACACTGTAACACACTCCACACTCACTGCATACACCCACTGACACACACTCACCCACAATGACACACGCACACACTCACTGCATACACTCACTGCCATACAGAATCACCCACAGACCCACACGGTGACACACTCACACTCATCACAGACACAGTGACACGCACTCACACTCACACACCTGCAAAGGAAACTTCTCTCCGGATCTCCCCAACACCACCACTTCCCCCCACAACCCGGCTAGCTACTCCCTCCCCGGCCCGAGCCTCCATCCCCGGCCAGCACTGGGCAGGGGCTGGCCGGCCCCCGAGGCTCAACCCCGGAGGCCCGGTCCTCGCTCCGCGTGGTCCCCCTGCCCGTGTCCGGGGTCAGGCCCGCGGCCGCCAGGCCGGGGCGGGGGCGGGGGCGGCGGAGGAGGCCCAGCCCTCCCCCCACCGCTCCCGGGGCCGGGAGCCGAGGCCGCGGGAGCCCGGGGCGTGGGCGGCGCCGGGGCCGCAGCCAGGCCGAGGCTGGGGGGCGCTGCAGAGGGCGCCGCGAGCGCGGCCCCGTCCCCACCCCTCCCCGCGGCTTACCTGGCCCGGCTCGGGCTCCGGCCGGGTTACATGGTGCCGGCGGCCCGGGCCGGGGGCGCTGCGGCGGCGGGCGGGCGGACGGGCGGGCAGGGACGGGGCCCGGCACTGCGGAGCCCCCAGCGGAGGGGCCGCGCCGGCTGCGGAGCCCCGAGCGAGCGCCGAGCGGCAGCGGGCGCGGGAGCGGGAGGCGGCCAAGCCACGGAGGCTGGATTTCCCGGGGACCAGGAAGGGGAGGCGGGGGGATCCCGCCCGCGCGCTCCGCCCCCGCCCCCGCCCCCACGCAGGGCTGCCGAGCCCGGGAGAGGGAGGGGGACCGAGCTCCCCGCCCCCGCACCGGACCCAGAAGGGCCGAGGTCGCAGCCGGCGGACGGCCGCCGGGGTCTCGGAGGAGCGCCCGCCGGGCGGAGCGACAGCCCTGGGGAGGCCCCCAGCTCGGGGGTGCGAACCAGCTCCCCTCCCCGGGGACCACCGGGTCCGTGTCCGCCCGACCCAGGAACAGGCACACGGTGTCACGACCAAGCAGAGCCGACCTAGGCACAGGGACCCAAGCCCCGAGGCGGGCGGCCGGGGAGACAGTCGCACAGCCTCACAGGCACGGAATCGCGCCCACCGAGGCACAGTCACACCCTGAATGTCACACACAGCCCCCCATACACGTTGCCTCGGGAGACCCTTCGGGTTTTCCCAGTCAGCTACCCGACTTCGGCTCCTGGCCTGGGTTCGAGGAGCCCCCTTTCTCTGCCCCAGCCCCTGCCAGGGTGGGGCGCTGTGCCCGGCCTCCAAGCCACGGACCGGAGTCCCCCACCCACAGTCCGCACAGCCCCAGGCATTCCCAGTGTGGAGGGAGAACCCCGCTATACCTGGCGACTTTGCTGGGGCTCCCACCCTTGCCCACTGTGCCCGCCCACCTCTAGGCCCTGAGCCAGGGTTTGTGCCATGGCGGGGGCGGGGTGGGGAAGGGAAAGGGGACTGTCCGAAGCACAGCCGGAGGCTGCAGAGCCAGGACACAGGCTGCAGGAGCCAGGAGAGGCGGAGGAGAGCTGACTGCAGCAGTTCCTGGCTGGAATCCGTCTTGGCGCCCAAAGCGATGCTGTAATGGGGGGGGGGGGGGGGGGGGGGGGGGGGCTTGGGGGAAGCCGCAGGGGGAGGGGCTGGAAATGTGGGGGAGGGGCTGGTCCTGGATCCTGACTTCCCAGGGTGGGTGTGAGGGAACACTGCCTCAGGCGCTGAAAGTTGGGGTGGAGAGGAATCCTTAAAGCCCTCTTCCCATCTTCCTTCCTTCACCTTGTCTGGTCTTGAAAGCTTTGGGGCGGTGAAGTGAGGGCTTGCAGGCTTGGGAGACCAACTGTCCTCCTCTCCAGGAACGGATCTTGGAGTAGTTACGATTGAACATCCACTCAACAATTCCCTTTTCCCTGTACCCCTTTGGGGTTCCTGGCTCTTCCTTGTATAAAGGGGGAAACTGAAGCAGGGAAAGTAGAATTCAAAGCTCCAAAAGGGAGCTACGCCCTTTCCCCTTATGTCAAGATGCCACATGACATAAATGACAGAAAGGAGTTTGGAAAGCCCTTCCCCAAGGAAACTTAGAAGTCTGGGGACGGGGATCTGGCAGAATGGTTATACGTGCCCTGCTGCCCACAAGACCGGTTCCATCAAGAATTTTCAATCATGAGCTAAGGTTGCAGACCATTTCCAGGCCAGGGACCACCCACGAGCAGATATGACAGAAAATAAAGTAGAAACTTGTTCTCAGGAACCCACTTTAGAACCGAAAGAACCATTTTGCTTTCCATGAAGTATGAGAATAGTCATCATGTCAGACACCAAAAGGCACCACCATGGTTTCTCAGATACACATTTTGTTAACTATTCTGACATTGGAATGCATCTTATAATGGATAGGGACATTTCATATGGTTTTCTACTTTTCTCTTAAAGCTGTCATCAAAGGGTTGATATGTTTGAGAACTGAGAATATAGGGCAGCTTTCATTTGTTAACTCAACAACGATTTACTGATTATGATTAATCAGACAGGCTTACCTTAGGCGGTGTTCTTTCATAGCCATCCAGTGACATATAAGGGAGATGGAAATGTAAGCCAATAATTACGATCAGGGCCAGCTTCTTACGAGTGTGAGCTGTGCAGTCACACAGAGTCCCGCACTTAAAAAGGCCCCACTCTTGGTTTAATGCTCTGCTGTCACTGTCTTGGAATTCTTAATCTTTAACAAGGGACCCTGCACTTCACAAAGTATGATTGCCGTGTTAGGAATTCCATGCCTTAATAGAGATAAGCACAGAATACTTTGAGTCTAGAGGCAACAGCCAACTCTGCCTCAGTGAAGAGGAGTAGTCAGAAAAGCAAAGAAACATAAAGGAAGCATTTGAGTAGGCTCCAAGTTGGGAGAGAGAATTAGGGTAGAAAACCACACATGTGCAGAGACAAGAACTCATCAAACTGTCTGTCATTCAAGCAGTATGGCAGACTAGGTGCTTCGTTGATCCTCCCACTGAAAACGTGATAAGTGTTAAAAAGTGATAGCTAAAAAAAAATTTTTTTAATCTTCTTAAATGCATCAATGAGCTGGCAAGAAAATTAAAATCACCCCAGCCAAAATCTAACTGAAGGCAAAACCAGAGAAGTATGCAGAGCACTGAAGGCAACTTTAGTCTTGGCGGTTATGATACATTGGTTGCAAAGATGGCACCAATTCACCCCTCCCTGCATCCATGTCCTTTGCCATATGACTTTGAAACTCCCTGCATCAAGAGATGGACTCTATTTTCCCACACCATGAATCTGACTTGCCACTTGCTTTGGCCAATAGAATAGGGAAGAAGTCACGTGCCAGTTCTAAGCCTAAGCTTTAGAGCTTGCATACTCCTGCTCTTTCTCTTGAACTCCTGCCTCCACGGTGAGTGTAAGCCTGGGATAGCCTGCTGGAGACAAAAGACAGGTGCAAGAGAGCCAGGCTTTCCCAGCCAAGACCATCAGAGCCACCATCTCTTGGTCAGGTATAGCCAGCCAACCCCCAAACATGAGCAGCCAAGAGCAACAGAGGTATATACCTGACTGTAGCTGACTGCAGACACTTAAGTGAGGCCAGCTGAATGAGAAGAACCATCCCACAAAGTTGAGGACTCTTGAGCAATAACAAATGCTTATTAATTTAAGCCACTGAATTTTTGAACGGTATGTTATGCCATAACATGGTGGCGATAAATAACTGACATGCGGGTATTTGCTAACAGGTGAAATTGAGCTTCAGTTTTCATGATCTCTCAGGGCAATATGGGAAAAAAGATAAAGCACAGGGTCTGCCCAAGTTAAGCAAACACTCCCCTGCGTAAACTTAGAACCTCAAAGCATTCTCTCTACTCTAAGGTACAGGCGAACTAGAAAAAACTTGCCCCATCCCCACACCCAGGAAATTGCAAGAAAATAACTGTTTTTTTTTTTTAACGTTTATTTATTCATTTTTGAAAGAGAGAGAGAGAGAGAATGAGTGGAGGAGGGACAGAGTGAGAGAGAATTCCAAGCAGGCTCCATGCTGACAGCGTCAGAACCTGATGCGAGGCTCAGTCTCACAAACTGTGAGATCATGACCTGAGCTGAAATCAAGAGTCAGACGCTTAACTGACTGGGCCACCCAGGTGCCTCAAGAAAATTACGTTTTAAACCTTGGCAATAGCAATGAATGTAGGAAAAAAGAATCATCTTCTGAGATTCCACAACTACAACTTAGACCTCACACAATATGCAACTATCTGGGACATCTGAAAAACCTCCAACCAAGAATTTAGCATTAAATGATTCCAAACCGGTAGTGCCCCAGGTGCCAGGCAGAAGCCAATATAAAGCTCAGGCCTCGAATGATTTCCACAGATAAGGTTCCAAAGAAAATGAATGAACACAATCAAATATCACCAAACACACATGGAAATATGACATCAAGGACAAGAACCAGCGGGGTGCCTAGGTAGCTCAGTCAGTTGAGCAGCCAACTTGGGTTCAGGTCATGATCTTGCGGTTCATGAGTTTGAACCCCACATCAGGCTCTCTGCTGTCAGCATGGAGCCCACTTCAGATCCTCTGTCCCCCCCTCATCTCTCTGCCACTCTCTCAAAAATAAATAAACTTAAAAAAAGAAACAAGAAAAAAGAAGAACCAGCTAAAACAACAAATAGCAGAAACATCTGCAAATAACTCAACTTAGAGTTGTGAAACACAGAATATAAAGTAACTGTTTAATATATTTAGAGATAAAATAATCCTGTTGCCTTTCACTTATTTTCCTTTTTTTATTGTGCTGGCCAGGTCCTAAAGTACAATGTTAGAAGTGATGATGGCAGGTAAGTTTGTCTTATGTATGAATTTAATGCTCTGGCATTTCTTCTTTATGATGATATTTATTGCAGAGTTTTTGGAGACCTCTCTTGATCAAGTAAAGGAAATTCAAATTTAGTTCTAATTTACTAAAAGTTTTAATTAAATCCACATTGAATTTTATCAAGGGCTTTTTCTGCATCTTTTGACATGATCATATGGTTTTTCTCCTATAATCTGTTGTGGTCAATTATATTTAGAGATTTTCCTGATATTTGATTTTATTTTCCTGAAATAAACCCAACTTACTCAAAGAACTTTATGATTTATTGTACATATATCATTGGATTTGATCTGCTAATATTTGTTTTGGGTTTTTTCATCTATATTAATAAATAAAATAAGCCTGATATTTTCATTTTTTTGTTATCTAGGATTTGGTATCTAAGCTATTCTAGCTTTATAGAATGAGTTGGACAAGTATTATCTTTTTTCTTTTCTCTAAAAAGTTTATATAAAGTTGGAATGATTTGATATTTTTAAATTTGGTGAAACACATCTGTAAAACTATCTGGAACTGGTGTTTTCTTTATGGGAAGTGTTTTGTTTTGTTTTACTATTTCTTCTGTTTCTTTAACAGTAATATTTAAAGCACTATTTCAGGTTTTCTATTTCTTTTTGAGTCAGTTCTAATAAGTTATATTTTTCTAATACTATGTCTGTTTTGTCTAAGTTTTCAAATGTATTGCTGTAAAGTTGTTGACAAAATTCTCTTATTATCATCTGAATCTCTGCTTCCTCTGTGATTGTGTCTGCTCTATTTTTTTGGTTAACATTTATTTGTGTCTGCTCTATTTTTTTGGTTAACATTTATTTGTGTCTGCTCTATTTTTTTGGTTCTCATTGGCAGAGACTCTTTGTCCATATTTTAATCATTATAAAGAATCAATTTGTTAACTTTGCCGATCTTTTCTATTGTATCTTTTCTAATTTCTTGATATCTACTGTTATTTTTATTATCTACTTTATTCTACTTTCCTTGGGTTTACTTATTCTTTAACTTACCACTTAAGTTGGAAACTTAGTTCCCTAATTTTCAGCTTTTCTTCTTTTTTCATATAAATATGTAAGGCTAAAAATTATCCTTGAAGAACTATTTTCGCTGTATCTCACATGTTTTATTATCATTCAGTTCTGAGTATTTTTAAATTTCCATTATGATCTCTTCTTTGACACATGAGTTATTTGAAAGCATGTTTTTCATTTCTAAATAGCAGTATTTAGGGTATATTTGTGATCAAAGAACCTTGCCCGTATGATACTTTTTCCTTAAAATTTGTTGAAACTTGCTCTGTGACTAGAATATAATCGGTGTTTGTAAATGTAATACATGTGCTTATCAGTCTTCAAGGTGGCCCTCAATTATTCTTATCTCAAGGCATTAATAATCTTGGGTAGTCACCTCCCACACTGAATAATAAGCCTGCTATGTACAAGCAATAAGATGTTGCAAAAATGATAGCATGTGACTTCTGGGGCTAAGTCATAAAACACCTTGCAGTTTCCACCTTGCTATCTGAGGTTGCTCACCCTAAGGGAAACCAGCTGCCATGTCATGAAGATATTCCAGTAGCCCTGTGACAAGACCCACAATGAGGAGGAACTGAGGCTTCTTTCCAACCACTAGCACCAACTTACTAGTTATGTGGGTAAATCAGTCTGAAAGTAGATACTTCTGCTTCAATCAAGCCATCAGATAACTGCAGTCACTAAAATCATCTCCGTGAATCTCATGAGAAAATTGAGCTGTCAGCACAGAGACCACTTTGGACCCTCTGTCCCCTTCTCTCTCTGCCTCTCTCCCCCTAAAATAAATAAAAAAATTTTAAAAAGATGTATTGAATCAAAACCACCCAGCCAAGCTCCTCCTGAATTCCTGACCCATAGACATTGAGGTATTTTTTAAATGCTTATTTTTGTTTTACACTACTGAGTTTTCTCAGTAATGTAAGATAGATACTAAGATAGTTCTGGAGAAGATTTTGTACTCTTTAATTGTACTAGGATAGTACAATTAAGATAACTAAGATAGATAACTAAGATAGTTCTGGAGAAGATTTTGTACTCTTTAATTGTACTAATTGTCAAGTCTCTGTTGTACAATTTTATTGTCCACGTCTTCCACATATTTAGTGTATTTTTATCTGTGTTATCACCAATTTAAGGAAATGTATTGAAATCTCCCACTATGATGGTGGATTTGTTTATTTCCTATCTATTGTAGCCCTATCAAATTTTCTTTTAAGGTACTTTTTTAGGCACATGCATGTTACGATTAAAGAGGGAAAATAAAACTAACATTATTTTCAGATGACATAACTCTTTACCTAGAAAATACAAAAGAAAGATAAATTGTTAGATGCAACTGTATTTAGCAAGGTGCCTGGATAGAAGATCAATATACAAAAGTCACTTGTATGTTTTTACATTAGCACAATACTAAAACATGTAATCTGCAAAAGTACATCATTTACTGTATTACAATGACGGGTTAGATATTTAATAACCTAATAAAGATGCAGAAAAGTATAAACATTTCTTGAAATTTTAAAAAAGCTAATCAATGGAAAGATAATTCACATCCATGAATTTAAAAAGTATAACTTTATAATGAAGTCAGTTCTTTCCATATTGATCCTAGATTCAGTGCAGTTTCAATAAAAAACGATGTAATTTGATAAGCTGGTTCTAAAATCAATATGGAAAAGTAAACAACAAGGGGACAGTTTTTAAACTTCTTATCATGAAAAATTTCAAACACACACACACACACAACAAAAATGTAGAAGAAAGAATAATATAATACTCCCCCTGTATCAATTCAATTATCCAATTCAATTATTATAAACTCCTGGCCAATCTCATTTAATTTATATCTTCCACTTCCTCCTCTCTTTGTATTATTTTGAAGCAAGTCCTAGATATAATATCTTACTAATAAACATTTTAGTATGTATCTCTAAAATACAGGCATTTTTTTTGTTAAATATAATTATAATGATCACATCTAAAAGTTTAACAATAATCCCTTAATATCATTAAATATATAGTAAAATATACAAATTTCCCTGAGTCTTCTCATACATTATAATTGATTAATGTCACTGAAGTCTTTTTTAATCTATAGATTCCCTCTCCATTTTTTTTTCAGCAAATTCATTTGTTGCAGAAAGAAGATTGTTTATCTTGAGAATTTCCTATAGTTTGAGGGTTTGCTTGCAAAGTTGTTTATCATATTTCTCTATCCCCCCATATTTTTTTGTAAAATTTTATAAAATTCTTAAGTAGACCTAGAGGTTTGATCAGACACAAGTTCAATTTGAGGGCAATAATTTTTTATAGCTAGTATTGTATATTTCCATCAGTGGATGATTGTATCTGGTAATATCTCTTTACACGATGCCTCTTTTTTATGCATTAGAGGTTGCAAAATGGTGATATACCAATTATTTAATTCCCTCCTCAGTTATTAGCTGGGTCATTTCTATGAAGAGAAACATCACTCCTCAATTATCTCTTCTATGAAGAGAAATATTCTCTCCTCAATGCATAGTTCATACAGGAAAAGCAAAAAAACATTTGATTTGTTCCCTTTAAGTTTGAGAAACCGTGAGTTGGTTAAAAATGAACCTTGACTTGGAGTGCCTGGGTGGCTCAGTCGGTTAAGTGACCAACTCTTGATCTTGGCTCAGGTTATGATCTCATGGTTCATGAAATTAAGTCCTGAGCCTGCTTGGGATTCTCTCTCTCCCTCTCTCTCTCTCTCTCTGCCCCTCCCCTGCTGTCTGTCTGTCTCTCTTTCTCTGTCTCAAAATAAGTAAAAATCTTAAAAAAATGAACCTTGACATCAAAAAATATTTTTAAAAAATCTTGACTACAAAAAAGCAACTCTTTTTTTTCTGTTTTTCTTTTGTTTTTTGTTTGTTTATTTTCAAGTTAAATAACATACAGTGTAGTCTTGGCTTCAGGAGTAGAATCCAGTGCTTCATCACTTATATATAACACCCAGTGCTCATCCCAAGTGCCCTGCTTAATGAAAAAAAGCAATTCAAAATGGATTGCAGACCTAAAGATGAATGGTAAAGTATTAAATCTTCTGGATGGAAATATAGGAGAATATCTTTATGATTTTGGAGTGGGAAAATCTTAAGCAGGATGCAAAAGGTGATAACCATATAATAAAATATCGTAGAAGGATTCTAGGAAGATGATGGAGTAGGAAGCACCAACAATGTGTCTCCTCACCTAGGCAACAATTGCACTGGAGAATCTATTTTTGGAGCTCTGGAGTCTTTGGAAAGGCTTGCAACTTCCAGGAAAAACTTGGACAATAAACTCCTATTAATTTTGGTCAATTTCAGGTTTAGCACAGTAACATCTGCTTATCCCCCACCTCCAGCTACCTGACAGGTGGCTGTGCATGTTTTCTTGGAGCAGCTTGCAGAAGCCAGGGTGCCAAAAGTAGCCTTTTCTCCAAATATCAAGGATCTGTGCTCTGACCCTTGAAAGTTACTTCAAATAACAGGATGTAGACAAAGAGGAGGTGGCCATTGTATTTGGACCTCCTCTCATTGTTGCAAGACACCCACACACACACCCCGGCTAAAGTGACTTCCAGGGGATTTAAGAAGCTAGATCCTGCTTTCCCTTCATTTTTCTTTCTCTTTTTGGTAACCAGACATTAAAGACTAAGATATTTAAAAGCAACTACATATATAGGAGAAATTAGAGTGTCACTGGGCATATGCAGGAAAAGACGTGGTCTCAGAAAACAGTGGAGAAGACCTTAAGTTTACACCTCAGGTTGATCCTAGGCATAGAAACAGTTTACAAAAATGTATTTAAAAGAAGAAAGGAAGAAAGAAAGATGAAAGAAGAAAGAAAGAAAGAAAGAAAGAAAGAAAGAAAGAAAGAAAGAAAGAAAGAAAGGGAGAGACAGAGAAGGCAATCCTGGGGATAGGAGGAAACTCTGAATTCCAGAGTTACCACATTATTAGGTACAAATCTCAAGTTTTCAACAATATATCACAAAGTATACCAAGAAACAGAAAAGTATGACCTATGCAAAGAGAAATAATAAACAAACAGAAACAGTCCCTTAAAAAGACCTAATGCTAGATTTACTAGACAAAGACTTTAAAGCAACTGTTTTAACAATGTTCAAAAACTAAAGAAAGCTATGGAGAAAGTCAAGAAAATAATGTATGAACAAAATGTCTATCAATAAAGAGATAGAAAACCTAAAAATAAGGGCACATGGGTGGCTCAGTCGGTTGATCTCAACTTTGGCTCAGGTCATGATCTCGCGGTCCGTGAGTTCAAGCCCCACATCAGGCTCTGTGCTGACAGCTCAGAGCCTGGAGCCTGCTTCCGATTCTGTGTCTCCCTCTCTCTCTCTCTCTGTCCCTCCCCCACTCATGCTCTGTCTCTCAAAAATGAATAAATGTTTAAAAAAATCTAAAAAGATATTCTAGGGATGAAAAATACACTAACTGAAATGAAAAATTCACTAGAGGCATTCAAACACAAATTTGAACAGGCAGAAGAAAATATCCATGAACTTGAAAGTAAGACAATGGAAATTATTGAGGCTGAGGAACAGAAAGGAAAGAGATTGAAGAAAAATGAACAGAGCCTAAGGGACCTATGGGATACCATCAAAGGACCAGCAAATATATTGTGGGAGTCCTAGAAGGAGATTAAAAGAGAGAACGGAACAGAGAGAATGTTTGAAAAAATATTGGCTGAAACTTCCCAAATTTGGTGGAAGACATGAATATAAACATCTAAGAGGCTCAAAGAATCAAAGATGAACTCAAAGAGACCTATACTGAGACACATTATATTCACACTGCCAAAAGACAAAGACAAAGAATTTTGAAAGCACAAGAGAGAAGTGACCTGTCACATTACAAGGTGTCCTCAATAAGATCATAAGCAGATTTCTCATCAGAAACTCTGAAGGTCAGACTAGAGTCATCAATATATCAAAATTGTTAAGAGAAAAAAAACCTGTCAATCAAAAATCTTGTATTTGGCAAAACTGTTTTTTAAAACTAAGAAGGATATTAAAACAATCCCAGAAAACAAAAGCTGAGGAAGTTTGTTACCATTAGACCTTCCCTGCAAAAAAGTGCTCAAGGTAGTCCTGCAGGGTGAAATGAAAGGACACTAGACAGTAATTCAAAGCTGTATGGAGAAATAGAGATCCTAATAAAGACTGAGGAGCCTGGCTGACTCAGTCTGTACAGCATGTGACTCTGGATCTCAGGGTCATGAAGTTCGAGCCCCACATTGGGTGTAGAGATTACTTAAAAGTAAAATCTTTTTAAAAACATTTTAAAAGATCTCAGTAAAGGTAAAAACATGGGCAATCATAAAACCTCATATTATTGTAAGAATGGTTTGTAACTGCATTTTCGTTTGTTTTCTACATGATTTCAGTGACTAATACATTTAGAGAAAAAAAGTGTTAGTGTAAAAGCTAGTATTACTGCACCTTTAGTTTGTAACTTCACATCTTGTTTTCTACCTAATTTAGGAGACTAATGCACTTACAATAATTATTAGTTTATGTTTGAGAACACACCATATATAAAGATATAATTTTGTGATATCAACAACCAAAAGCAGTGGGGACAGAGCTTTTTGTATGTTATTAAAGTTAAGCTGGTATAAATTCAAAGTAGTTATAACTTAAAAATTTTAAATGAAATCCTCATAGTAACCACAAAGAAAAGAACTCTAAAATATACACAATGGGGCCTCTGGCGGCTCAGTTGGTTAAGCATAGGACTCTTGATATCGGCTCAAGTCATGATCTCATGGTTTGTAAGATCAACCCTGGCGTCAGGCTCTCTGCTGACAATGGGGAACCTGCTTCGGATTCTGTCTCTCCCTCTCAGTATGCTCCTCCCCAGCTCATGCTCGCTCTCTTTCTCTCTCTCTCTCTCTCTCTCTCTCTCAAAATAACTAAATAAACTTTAAAAAAAAAAAGAAATAGGGGAGCCTGGGTGGCTCAGTCGGTTAGGCGTCCGACTTCAGCTCAGGTCACGATCTCGCGGTCCATGAGTTCAAGCCCCGCGTCGGGCTCTGTGCTGACAGCTCAGAGCCTGGAGCCTGCTTGGGATTCTGTGTCTCCCTCTCTCTCTGACCCTCCCCTATTCATGCTCTATCTCCCTCTGTCTCAAAAATAAATAAACTTAAAAAAAAAAAAGAAATAAAATATACACAAAAGGAAATGAGAAAGGAATATAAGCATTTCACTACAAAAAATAACTAAGCACAAGAGAGGACAGTAATGTAAGAGCAGGAGTGGCTATGCTAGTATCAGACAAAATAAATTTTAAATCAAAAAACATTGCAAGAGACAAAGAAATAAGTGAAATAAGCCAGTCATAGAAAGACAAATACTGTATTATTCCATAAGTGTAAGTGTATGATTCCACCTACACAAGGTACTAACAGTAGTCAAAATCATAGGGACGGAAAGTAGAATGGTGATTACCAGCAACTGAGGGGAAACGGAAATGGGGAGTGGTTGTTTAATGGGTACGGAGTTTCAGTTTCGCAAGGGAAAAAGTCCGGGAAATGGATGGTGGTGATGGTTGCACAACAGTATGAATGTGCTTAATGCCACTGATTGTACACTTAAAAATGGTAAGGATGGTAAATTTTATGTTATGTGTATTTTACCACAACTTTCAAAAATTGAAGAAAAAAATACTGACAAATTGGATTTTGTTAAAATTAAACTTATGTTCATTAAAGACATCATTAAAGAGAGTGAAGAAACAAACCACAGACTGGGAAAAGGTATTTGCAGTATATCGATCAAATGAAGAACTCACATCCAGAATCTGTGAAGAATCCCTACAAGCCAATATGAAACAAAAAAGCCACAAATTTTAGTAGGAAAAAAAAATCACTTGAGGAGGAACTTCTCAAAAGAGGGTCTCCCACTGGCCAGAAAACCTGCATTGGATACCACCACACACTCAACAGGATAACTGTATTTTAACAAGAACAGTACAAGTGTCGGTGAAATATGGACCAACCAAGACTCTGATACCTTGCTGGTAAGAGCGAAACGGTACAGCCATTTTGGAAAACTGTTTGACAGTATCTGCTAAAGTTATACAGAGACCCTATGACCCAACAATTCTATTCCTAGGTATATACTCCCTACCAAGTAAGTGCATATGTTCACCCAAAGACATGTACAAGAATTTTCACAGCAATTTAATTCATAATGGCCTAAAATTGGAAACAAAAATGTCCATTAATGGTAAAATAAGTAATAAATGTAGGAATAGTAATTCTATTAACAAATGAAAATCATTCAGCAACTAAAAAAAAAACTACTATTACTACTACACGCTACAACATAGAAGAATTTATATTCTTGCTTCTCAAGTGTGGGCCACAAATCATCAGTATCAGCATCACCTGGGAGCTTATTAAATGCATAGGATCCAAGGTCTCACAATAGACCTACTGAATCAGAACTTAAAAATCACCAGCTGATACATATACACGTTAAGAGTTGAGAAGAATTATTCTATACCTTATATTGAGTGATAGTTACATAGATGTATATAAATGTAGATTTTCATCAATTTATACATTTAAGATTATACATTTAATTTGCACATATTAAGGCCTATACATTTAAATGCATTTTGCTGTGTCTTTTTTAACCCAATACAAAGTAAGATAATCAAACAAAAGTAATGGTTCACTAGCATATTCCAAAGGTCACCAGTGAGGGATTTTTAGTATCATTACAAATGTACGCATTAAAATATATTTGAAGTATTTTAATCCGTCAAAGTTATTGTTGTACTTATACTCTATTTTTCCATCTTTGACCAGGGTTCAAGTTGGCCACCGGGTCATTTGCAGTCCCAGAAATATTTATAATTTCCTCATTTTGTAATATTAGAAAATGTTTCGACTCATTTTGTACATTTTCTATCCAGATGTGAAAAATAGCCATTTTTCCAAGAATCCAGGATTCTTTTAATTGGAAATCAAATTAAAAGCTCCAAAATGGGTACTAAGAGATCTAATTAATTACCTTAAACATTTCTGAAGAAAAGAATAAAGTGGTGTGATTTGCCTTATCAGATACCAGGGATTATTAAGAAGGTATAGCATCAGGACTATTTGATGCTGGCTCAGAGACACAAAATGATCAGTACAATAGACTAGATTGTTCAAAACAGATTTACATATGGAACTTAGATGTACAACAGAGGTGGCATAGCAGATATATGGGAAAAGGAGGGGAACTGATGATCTATTTAGAAAAATAATTAATTGGATCCCTACTTTACATAATGCACAAAATTCAGTTCCACATGGGTTAAAGACTTAAATATCAAATAAATTTAAATGTCTTATAGAAATTGTATTAGTCGGGGTTCTCCAAAGAGACAGAGCCAATAGGAGATGGTAGATAGATAGATAGATAGATTTATATTTATTTTAAGGTACATTTATGTACATTATGTACATTAAGTATATGGGGTGCCTGGCTGATTCAGTCAGTAGACCATGCAACTTTTGATCTTGGGTTTGTGCGTTTGAGCCCCACATTGGGTGTAAAGATTGCTTAAAATTTAAAAATCTTAAAAAAAATCTTAAAAATATATATATAAGTATATATTTAATATAAAATACATGTCAATATATTTTGCATATATAAATATATATTTGCTTATGAGTTACATAAATAAGGATATAAATATATATACAAATACATAATTTATATATGTGTTAAATATATACATATATATATAAAGATTTATTATAAGGAATTGGCTCATGCAATTATAGAGGTTGAGAAGTCCCAAGATCTACTGTAGGCAAATTAGAGACCCAAGAAAACTAATGGTATAGTTCTAGTCCAAGTCCAAAGGTCTGAAAACCAGGAGAACAAATGGCATAAGTTCCAGTTGGAGTCCAAGTTCGAAAGCAGAAGACTGATGTCTTAGCTTGAAGACAGGCAGACACAGAGAATTTTTTCTTACTCAGCCTTTTTATTCTGTTCAGACTTCAGCGTATTGGATGAGGCCCATTCACATTGGGGAAGGCAATCTGCTTTACTGAAATGTTAATCTAATCCAGAAACACCTTCACAGACATACCCAGAAGTAATATTTAACCAAATATCTGTGTACCACATGACCCAGTCATGTTGACACATGAAACTAGTGTGACACATCACAGATGTATAGGTAAATATCTTTCTGAACCTGAATTAAGAAGGTTTTCTTAAACAAGGCATACAAAAAGCACTATCTCGAAAGAAAATATCGACCCATTTGACTATATGAAAGTCAAGAACTTCTATCCATAAATCATCTTTTTTCATTTTTGATTATTTTTTATTTTATAAATCATCTTAAAGAAAGTGAAAAGCTACAAATGTTGAGGACATATTCATTATATACATAAATGACCAAGAATTGGCATAAGGGATTTTAAATTTTCTTTATATAAACTCTTTCAAATCGATAAGAACAAGACAGGGATGCCTGGGTGGCTCAGTTGGTGAAGCATCCAACTCGGTTACAGCTCAGATTATGATTTTGCAGTTTTATAAGTTCAAGTCCTGCATCAGGCTCTGCACTGGCAGTGCTGAGCCTGTTTGGGATTCTCTCTCTCTCTCCCTCTTTCTGCCCCTCCACCTCTCATGCTGTCTGTCTCTCTCAAAATACATAAATAAACTTAAAAAAAAAAAACAAGACAATCAAATAGAAAAGTACATGAATGATACATGAGTAAGATACATGAGCAAGATATATGAGCAGGAAATTCTCAGAGGAAATGCATATGGCCATATATGCTTGAAGAGATGCTTGAATTTATTAATAAACAGGAAATGCAAGTCAAGACCAGAATGAGATACCAATTCACACCCATCTGATTGGCAAAAATTAAGATATCTGTCAATTCCAAATGTTGGAGATAATGTGGATCAACGCAATCTCATATTATTTCTGGTGGAAGTATAAATTAGGACAACGATTTAAAATAATTTGACATTAGCTTGCAAAGTTTGCCATTCATAAATCCTCAAGGATAATATTCAAAGTATTAACAACCAATGTCACATGGATATTGACCAATCAGAATGGACCAACCAGACTAGATGTTAGCCTGTAGCTATACTGATGTGCACTATTTATCTTATGTACACTACAACCCAGCATTCCACCCATAGCTATGTGCCCAGTGGAAATTTCTGCTCATGTTTATCAAAAAATAGATAAAGGAATATTCATAGCAAGACTGTTGATAGTAGGAAAAAATAGAAACAACCAAAATGCTCATTAGGAGAAGAATGAATAAAATAGTCATGGAATAGTCTCACAATGGAAATTACAGAGTGTGCAAAAATATAGAAAAGTCTTAGTTAATATAATGCAGATATTTTTTAAAATCCCAGAATATTATATATGCCATAATACTCTTCATAAAGTTCAGAAACTATTAAAACTGAACAATATATTTAGGTCACATATATATTTATTAGAACTGTAAGAACAAAAAAAATGAATGATAATCACAGATCTCAAAAAAAATTTTTTTTAACATTTATTCATTTTTGAGAGACAGAGAGAGACAGAGTGCGAGTGGGGGAGGTGCAGAAAGAGAGGGAGACACAGAATCCAAAGCAGGCTCCAGGCTCTGAGCTGTCAGCAGAGAGCCCCATGCGGGGCTCAAACTCACTGACTGAGAGATCATGACCTGAGCTGGAGTCTGTCTCCCAACCGACTGAACCACCCAGGCGCCCCAATAATCACAGATTTCAGAAGGGGGAAAGCAGAATTATAGGATGGGAAGAAGCAGATAGGTAGCTCTTCTAGCTCTTGAGTTGGATGGCGGGATTAGGTAATTCATTACATTCTTTTAGAAATACACGCAGGGGTGCGTGGGTGGCTCAGTCAAACCTCTGACTCTTGATTTCACCTCAGGTCATGATCTCAAGGTTCCTGAGATCAATCCCTGCGACGGGCTTGCGCTAACACTCTGGAGCCTGCTTGGGATCCTCCCCCTCTCTCTGCACCACCCCTCTCTCTCAAAATAAATAAATTAATAAGCATTTTTAAAAAAAAATACATACATACATACACAAAATAGAGGTCTGTGTCCAATGATGACAGTGAGTGACCATGAATCAGGGATTAAGATTTATCTAATTCTGTGTGTCTCAGATTCATTAAAAAATAAAAGACAATTTTGAAATATGAGCAAAGAACAGGAATTTTAAAGAATGATCAAGTAGATAAGAAAAGGAACTAAATATAACTTCTAGAAATGAAAAATATAATAACTATAATTAGAAACTCAATAAATGGGTTTAACAGCCAACTGGATGCAGGTGCTAATAGAATCAGTGAACAGAAAGAGCTGAAAAATATATGAGGAAGACATCCTGGAGAGAGAAAGCTCTGAGAGAGAGGTTACAAAACGTAAAGGGTAATGTGAGTTGGCCAAACATACATCTAATCAGAAGCCCCCCCAAAAGAGGGAGACCATGGGGTAGAGGCAATATGTGGAGAGATAATGGCTGATGCTTTTCCAGAATTGATAAAGGTATCAAGCTACAGTTGCCCAATGAATTTCAAATAGAATAAATAGAAATAAGTCCACACCTATTACATCATGTTAAAACTGCAAAATCAAGAATAAAAAAAATTTTAAAGCAGCCAGAGAAAAGAAAGGTTGCCTTCAAACAAACAATAGATAAGTTGACAACTGACTTCACAAAGCAACAACAGACACCCAGAGAACAGTGGAATGGTATGTCCAATGTGCTGAGGGAACGGTCAACCTAGAAATCTATGCACAGTTAAAAAGATTTTTTAAGAATCAGGGTGAAATAAAGACATTGCAGAAAATAAAAAATGGAAAGACTGCCATTAGCTGACCCTCAATAAAGAAAATTATAAAAGAAAAGTTCTTTAGACCAAATGTGATCTCCTCTGTAAGGAGTGATCTAAGATGGAAGGTCTAGGATGCAAGAAATAATAAAGACAAAGAAAATGGTAAATATGTAGATACATATGCATAAACCATGACTGTTAAAATAGTAATCATAAGCTCTGGTGAGTTTTCCAAAGATGAAATTAAAACGTAGGACAGTAGCTTATATCTCTGGAAAGGAAAAAGTGGAGTTAAAGTGTCCAAGGTCCTCGTATTTGGGGTGGGAGTGGTGGTGTAAGGGGATTGACTTCAGACTTTCATAAATAAATACGTTAAAATTTCTAGAGTAATCAATAAAAGAATAGAAAGAGAGTACATAATTTCCAAAATAGTTGTAGAAAAATTTAAATACGAGACACTCAATGAAAGTGGGAATCCAAGTACCATTTCAGAATGATTACACTGTGTAAGGATAGCAGAGGAGGATGAGATTAATGATACAGACAGGAGCAAGATTATGGAGGGTGTGGTGAACCTGGCTAAGAAACTGGACCCCTAGGCAACGAGGAGTCAGTGAAGAGTTTTCATGTAAGGAAGACCAACATGGTCAAATTTGTTCTAAGAAGCAACACTCTAGGGGTGCCTGGGTGGCTCAGTTGGTTGAGTATGTGACTCTTGATTTTGGCTCAGGTTATGATCCCAGGGTTGTGGGATGGAGCCCTACAGTGGGCTCCACACTGAGCATGGAACCTACTTAAAATTCTCCCTCTCTCTCTCTCTCTCTCTTTCTGTCTCTCTCTCTCTGTACCTCTCCCCCAATCATTCTTTTCTCTCTCTCTCTCTCTCTCTCTCTCTCTCTCTCTCTCAATAAATTTTAAAAAAAAGAAAGAAAGAAACGCTCTAACAAGAACATGGGTATAGACCAAGTCTTATATAAACATATGCACATGCACACACACCTACATGTAATTGTACAAAAATAACCAAAACTCTCAACTTTTACCAGTTGGTAATACAAATGTCACCCATCAACATTTGCAACTAGATCTTGTTAGCTTAAAACCAAGGATTTTTGCAAGCAAGCAAAAAGTGGGAGCTCTGGACCATGGCTAGCTGAGCCAGAAATCTGCATGCTCAGGCCCCAACCATTCATGAAAGTGCCACCCCACACTGGCAATTGAATCCCATCATTGCCACAAGCCATTGTTTGTGGAGCTGAAATGCTGCAGCTTTGGCTTGATGCTTGAGATTAAAGTTATCTCTTGTGAAATAGAGAGAACACTTTTTCTACATTATGCTCAGTTGGAGAGGTCCTGCCATGAAATTGCTTGAGTTGTTAGTTATATCCTTCTTTTTCTTACTGCCATAGACATCCAGGCAGGGACTCCATAACCTCAGGATTTATTGTCTCCATAAGAGTCATATTCCTGCTGAAACTCCATTCCTATGGATGTCATCCCTACCACCCCATGTAGGAACTCCCACATGCTGGTGCTAGAATTCAGCTGTAGCCTGAAGGCCATGAAACTTGGACACTGCATCACACTCAAGGCAGAAAGTCCATGTCTTCACCCCTTGAAAGTGAGAAAGAGATTCTCCTGAGACATGCTCAGGGTAAGAGAGGAGGGGAACCACATAACGAGATTGACTGAGCCCCAGGGTATTTCAGAAATCAATGATTTAGGGGTACCTGAGTGGCTTAGTCAGTTAAGCATTGACTCTTGATTTCAGCTCAGGTCATAATCTCACAGTTTGTGAGTTCGAGCCTGCATCAGGTTCTGTGATGGCAGCATGGAACCTGCTTGGGATTCTCTTTCTCCCTCTCTCTCTGCCCCTCCCCAGCTCTCAATCAATCAATCAATGAACAAACAAACTTAAAAAAATCAGTGATTTAACTCTTCCAATTAAAACTCATAATGCATGTCTCCCAGGATGCACATCTGCCACCAGAGTGGTTGGATTGGAATCACCTCCAGTTTCAGCCACTGTCCTATACCTGGACACTCTTCTCCATTATCGTGACCTATTGTTAGAGCTGGTTTATGTACTCAACAACTTTTCCCACTTATATAGGGAGTTTTCCCTCAGTGGTTTCTGGTCTCCTTCCCTATCATCTGGTTTCTATTTAGGGTCACCCCTTTCATCCACCACATTGTATATCTCTGAAAAGAGTTTAGGACTTCTCGCCAGGGGTTCCTCAGGCCTTGTGTAGATCACTAGATGTAAAAGGATACAAAGAGAGGAGGATTTGTCCAACCTTTCTCAGAAACACCTGAGCCCCAGTTCATACACAACCATAACATTCTGTTACATTTATATCATTTTTGTAAGTTTTTAAATTTATTTTGTGACAGAGAAAGAGAGAAAGTGCAGGAGAGGGGGAGAGAGAGAGAGAGAGAAAGAGAGAGAGAGAGAGACTCCCAAGTCTGACCCAGGACTCAATCTCACGAACCGCAAGATCATGACCTGAGCTGAAACCAAGAGTCGGATGCTTAACCAACTGAGCCACACAGGCGCCCCACATTTATTTTTAAAGCAGTTTTTAAAATGCTTTTTTGAAGTATATTTTTCTTTTTTAAGTTAATTAAAATGTTAAGTAAATTACATTTTTAAATTTATAAAATAATTATATTGAATTACAACTGGATTGTATATAATGTGCATACATATGTACATACATATATTCACTGCATAAATTATAAGTGTACCACTTGATCAACATGTCACAAAGTAAACACATTCCTGTAACTTGTCCTAATCAAGAAACAGCACATTATCAGCACTAAATTATATGTTTAAATAAGGACAACTTGGTAGAAGAAGAAAGGAAGAACCTCAGATCACCCCAGCGTCTGGCTCAGATGACTGAGCAGTGCCATTCACTAAAATAAAAATCACAGGAGGAAAAGCAAGACTGGAGGAGAAAACTACTCATATTATCTTAAACATGTTGAGTTGGAGATGTCTGTGGGACTCCCAGGAGACTCTCCCTCATAGACAGGTGGACCTGTGGTATGAGAACTCCAGGATAGATGGATGATAGATAGATAGATAGATAGATAGATAGATAGATAGATGATAGATAGATAGATAGATGATAGATAGATAGATAGATTTGATGACCGTAGTTTCTGAAACAAGAACTGGGAACCATAGTTTGTTATGAATTTTTGTGCTTCTCCTAGATTCAAGAGAGAAAATTTTAACAGCAAAGTGTTGACATTCTTGGGATATTTTAATGTTTAGACAATTTGCTTAGCCTCTCTATCCTTAGTCTCCTCATCTGTTAAAGTATAATATATGGTATAATAGTGGAAACTACCTTATAGAATTCTTGTGATTAAATACTGAATGTTTCACTAGTAAGTATAAAATGTGTAGAACAGTGCCTGAGATGTAGGAAACAGTAAACGGCTGTTCCCACTTATGAGGACACTAGGTCTAAATATTTGAAATGAAGACTGTTCTCAATATTTTATTTTCTTACTACAGGCCAAGTGTTGGGAAAGCAAACATATGGGTCCAGACAGTAGCCTCCTTAAATTGAAGGAAAAGAGGTCCATATCTGGTCCCTGTGATTAGGAGAGTCTTGCGTATCACACACACGCGCGCGCACACACACACACACACACACACACACACACACACCACAATTTATTAAAGTACACAAGGATGCCTCTGTCCCTCTGGATCTAAAACTGTTGAAATTACGTCCAATAAGATGTCTGAAGAAAAAGATAAAAAAAGGAGGAACAATTGTCAGCACTAAACAAATATGCACTTTGATAAAGAACGTTGCCATAATATTATTAAAAGGATAATATTATATTTGGTATGTAACTAACAAAAGCACTGTATTTCCAGAAATCAATAGATATTTTCTGGGTATAGTACAGATGATTTTGAAATTTTATTATAGAATGGAAAACATGTAAAGTGGATAAAAGGGTAATGACAAAATGAGTAATCATTTCTGAGATAAAGAGTTCAAATGAGATTAACAATATAATGGGCAATATAGTGAGAGAAGAAATTATATATAAAATTTCTTTTTTTTTTTAAATTTTTTTTTTTTTCAACGTTTATTTATTTTTGGGACAGAGAGAGAGACAGAGCATGAACGGGGGAGGGGCAGAGAGAGAGGGAGACACAGAATCGGAAACAGGCTCCAGGCTCTGAGCCATCAGCCCAGAGCCCGACGCGGGGCTCGAACTCACGGACCGCGAGATCGTGACCTGGCTGAAGTCGGACGCTTAACCGACTGCGCCACCCAGGCGCCCCATAAAATTTCAATAAGTAAATATTACTTCAGTCAACTAGATTTTACAGGAACAAGAGTCATATTGAACAACAAACTTTTTTCCTTTTTTATAGTAATAGACATATAACATAAATTTTACCATCTTAACCATTTTGAGGGTACATTTCAGTGATATTAAATGCATTCATCCTGCTGTTGCAACCTTCACCACTATCCATCCCCATAACTCTTCTTACCTTGTAAAACTGAAACTCTATACCTATTAAATAATAACTCCTTATTCTCTCTTCCTCATGGCCCCTGGAAAACTCCATTACACTTTCTGTCTCTAGGATTTTGACTACTCCATGTACCTCATATAAGTAGAATCTTACACCATTTGCCTTTTTGTGACTGGCTTCTTTCACTTAGCATAATGTCCTCAAGTTTTATTCATGATGTAGCATATTACAGAATTTCCTTACTTTTTAAGATGTAATATAGGTATATACCACATTTTGCTTATCCATTCATCAGTTGATGGACACAAGGGTTACTCCCACATTTTGGCTATTGTGAATAATGTTGCCGTGAACATGACTGTACAACTATCTCTTGAAGACTCTGCTTTCATTTCTTTTGAGTATATACCCAGGAGTAGACTTGCTGGATCATATGGTAATTTATTTTTAATTTTTTGAGAAACCTCCATGTCGTCTCCCACAGCAGCTGTATCATTTTATAATTCCACCAACAGTGTACAAGAGTTCCAATTTCACCATATCCTTGCCAACACTTGTTATTTTCTGTTGCTAGTATTGTTTTTTAATAGTAGCCATCCTCATAGGTGTGAGGTGGTGTCTCAGTTTTGCTTTGCATTTTCCTAGAAATTAGTGATGTAGAGCATCTTTTCATGTGCTTACTAGCTATTCATATATGTTCTTTGGGAAAATGTCTATTCAAGTCCTTTCGTAATTTTTGAATCAGCTTGCTTTTTGTTGTTGTTAAATTTTAGGAGTTCTCTTTATATTCTGGATAATAATCCCTTATCAGGTATACGATTTGCAAATATTTTCTCCCATTCTGTACGTTGCATTTTTTTTCCTTGCCTAATTGCTCTAAAACTTCCAGTACTATATTGAATATAACCAGTGAAAGTAGGCATCCTTGCCTTGTTTCTGGTCTTAGAGGAAAAGCTTTCAGTCTTTTCCCATTGAGTATAATGTCTGCTGTGGTTTATTTATATTTGACTTTTATTGTGTTGAAGCTGTTTCCTTCTATTCCTAGTGTGTTCAGTGGTTTTATCATGAAAAAGTGTTGTATTTTGTCAAATGCATCAGTTGAGATGGTTATGTGGATTTTTCCCTTCATTGTGTTGATGTCAAATATGACACTGATCAATTTTCATATGCTGGACCATCCTTGCATCTCAGGGATAAATCTCTCTTGGTCATAGTGCATAATCCTTTAATATGGTGCTGAATTCTGTTTGCTAGTATTTTGTTGAGAATTTTTGTATCAGTGTTCAGAGATATCGGTGTGTAGTTTTCTTTTCTTGTATTATCTATGTCTAGATTGGTATCAGGGTTACTCTAGCCTCATAGAATAAGTTAAGAAGTATTCTCTCTTAAATTTTTTGGAAGAGTTGGAGCAGGAATAATGTTAATTCTGTAATTTTTGGTGGAATTCCTTAATGAATCCATCAGGTCCAGGACTTTTCTTCATTGGGAGATTTTTTGATTATTGACTAAATCTCCTAACTATAATAGCTACATAAAGATTCTTCTATTTCTTCATAATGTAGTCTTGGTTAGGTTTTGTGTTTCTAGGAATTTGTCCATTTAATCTAGGCTATCCAATTTTTTGACATGCAATTGTTCATAGTACTCTCTTATGATCCTTTTTATCTCTATAGAATCAGCAATAATGTCTCCACTTTCATTTCTGATATTAGTAACTTGAGTTTTCTCTTTTTTTTCTTAGTCCATTTAGCTGAAGATTTGTCAATTTTCTTAGTCTTTTCAAAGAACCAACTTTTGGTTTCACTGACATTCTCTATTGTTTTCTATTCTCTATTTCATTTATCTCTGCTTTAATCTTTATGGTTTCCTTCCTTCTGCTTGCTTTGGGTTTAGTTCATTCTTTTTCTAATTCCTTAAGTTATAAAGTTAGGTTGTTGATTTGAGATCCTTCCTGTTTTTTAATGTAAGCATTTATAACTATGAATTTCCCCCTTAGCACTGCTTTCTCTATGTCTCATAAGTTTCAATGTATTCCATTTTTGTTTTCACTCAACTATTTCCTAATTTTCCTTGTGGTTTCTTTGAGTCATTGGTTGTTTGGAAAATGTATTGTTTCATTTAACCTTATCTCATAGTGGTCAGAGAGATACTTTGTTGATATCTATCTTCTAAAATCTATTGAGACTTAATGTATGACCTAACATATAGTTTATCCTGGAAAATGTTCCATGTGCACTTGAGAAGAATGTGTATGCTGCTGTTGGGTGGAGTGTTCGGTATACGTCTGTTGGATGTAGTTGGTGCATTGTGTTGCTTAAGCCTTCTATTTCCTTACTTAACTCCTGTCTGGTTGTTTTATCCAATATTGAGAGTGGGGCATTGAAGTCTCCAGTTATCATTGTAGATCTATTTCTCCCTTCAATTCTGTAAGTTTTTGCTTCATATATTTTGATCATCTGCCATTAGGTGTGAAAAGTTTTTACAGGCACACCTCAGAAACACTGCAGCTTAGGTTCCAGACCACCACAATAAAGCAAACATCACAATAAAGTGAGTTTAGTGTATTTTTTGCTTTCCTAGTGCATATAAAAGTTATATTTATACTATATTATAGTCCATTTTGTGTATGATAGCATTATGTTTTTTTAAAAAGTACATACCTAGGGGCGCCTGGTTAGCTATTGGTTAAGCATCTGACTTCAGCTCAGGTCACGGTCTCACGGTTCTTGAGTTTGAGCCCTGCGTGGGGCTCTATGCTGACAGCTCAAAGCCTGGAGACTGTTTTGGATTCTGTGTCTCCCTCTCTCTCTGCCCCTCCCCCGTTCATGCTCTGTCTCTCTCTGTCTCTCAAAAATAAATAAATGTTTTAAAATGTTTTTTAATTTTTTAAATGTACATACTTTAATTTAAAAAATAATTGATTGCTCAGGCGCCTGGGTGGCTTAGTCGGTTGGGCATCTGACTTCAGCTCAGGTCATGATTTCACAGTCTGTGAGTTTGAGCCCCGTGTCGGGCTCTGTGCTGACAGCTCAGAGCCTGGAACCTGTTTCACATTCTGTGTCTCTCTGTCTCTCTGCACCTCCCCTGCTCATGCTCTGTCTCTCTCTGCCTCAAAAATAAATAAAAACATTTTTAAAAAAATTTTAAAAATAACTTATTGCTAAAAATGCTATCATCTGAACTTTCATCAAATCATAATCCCTGATCATAGATCACCATAACAAATCTAATACTAATGAAAAAAAGCTTGAAATATTGTGGGAAACAGCAACATGTGACACAAAGACATGAAATGAACAAATGTTGGAAAAAATATCACTGCAGTGTTACCACAAACGTTCAGTCTATAAAAATACAGTATCTGAGAAGTGCAGGAGAGCAAAGTGCACTACATGAGCTATGCCTGTAATAGTTGTATCTTCTTACCATATTAAATCATTTGCTAACGTGTAATGGTTTTCTTTGCCTCTTGTAAACTTTTTTTATTCAAATACTATATTACCTGATATTAGTATAGCCACTCCTGCTCTATTTTGGTTGCCATGGCATGGAATCTTTCCATCCTTCCATTTTCAAAGTTTGTGCCTTTGGGTCTCAAGTGAGTCTCTTGTAGATACCAGACAGTTGAGCCATTTACCAAGCTCTGCTCCTTTTGACTGGAGAGTTTTATCTATTTACATTTAAAGTAATTACTGCTAATGAGACTTATTTAAGTCATTGTGCTATTTGTTTTCTACATGGCTTCTACCTTTTTGGTCCCTCATTTTCTGCATTACTAGCTTCTTTTCTGTTTAGTTGATTTTTGTTGGTGAAACATTTAGATTTCTTTTTCATTTCCTTTTGTGTATATTCTAAAGCTATTTTCTTTGTGGTTACCATGGGGAGTACATTTAACATCCTAAAGTTATAACACTCTAATTTGTATTTATACCAGCTCAATTTCAATAACATACAAAAACTCTGCTCCTTTACAGCTGTCCCTATCCCTTTTGGTTGTTGATATCACAGGATTGCATTTTTAAAGATTTTTTAAATGTTTGTTTGTTTTTAAGAGACAGAGAGAGAGCACAAGCATGGGAGGGGCAGAGAGAGAGGGAGAAACAGAATCCAAAGCAGGCTCCAGGCTCTGAGCTGTCAGCACAGAGTCCAACGTGGGGCTTGAACCCACGAGCTGGGAGATCATGACCTGAGCTGAAATCAGACACTTACCTGACTGAGCCACCCAGGTGCCCAAAATTGCATGTTTAAACATTAAGTGTCCAAAAACATAAAGTAATAAATGCATTAGTACCCCAAATTATGTAAAAAACAAGGTTTGGAGTTACAACCCAAAGTTATAGTAATACAGGCTTTACATTAATAAGTCTTTTCTTTAAATACATTAGCGTTTAGGGGTGCCTGGGTGGCTCAGTCAGTTAAGTCTCCATTTGTGAGATTGAGCCCTGCATCAGGCTCTGTGCTGGGCATAGAGATTACTTAAGATTTTCTCTCTCCCTCTTCCTCTGCCCCTCCCCTGTGTGTGCATGAGTGCACGTTCTGTCTCTGTCTCTCTTTCTCTCTCTCAAAAATAAATAAATAAATAAATAAATAAACAAACAAATAAATAAATGCATTAATGTTCTAAACCAGGTAGAAAACTAACAAAAAATACAATTACAAACCATTGTGACAATAATACTAGTGCTTATAATTGCCTATCTATTTATATTTACTGAGATCTTTTATTTCTTCATACAACTTTAAATTACTGTTTACTGAGGCGCCTGGGTAGCTCAGTCGGTTGAGCGTCTGACTTTGGCTCAGGTCATGATCTCGCGGTTTGTGAGTTCGAGCCCCGCATCAGGCTTTGTGCTGACAGCTCGGAGCCTGGACCTGCTTCAGATTCTGTGTCTCCCTCTCTCTCTGCCCCTCCCCTGCTCATGCTCTGTCTCTCTCTGTCTCAAAAATAAATAAAAACATTAAAAAAAATTACTGTTTACTGTGTTTTTTCTTCTCACCTTGCAGGACTCTACCTGTCTTTCAGGACAGGTCTAGTGGCCACCAACACCCTCAGCTTTTGTTTATTTGAGAATGTCTTAATTTCTCCCTCACTTTTGAAGGACAGTTTTGCAAATATAGGATTCTTGATTGACAGTTTTTTTTCTTTTAGCACTTTGGGATTATTTTTTAAGTTTTTATTCATTTAAGCAATCTCTATACCCAAGGTGGGCCTTGAACTCATGATTGCAAGATCAACAGTCACCAGCTCCTCCAACTGAGCCAGACAGGTAGCCCTCTTTTAGCACTTTGAATATATTGGCCACTCTCTTCTGGCCTCCAAATTTTATGCAAAATATGCTGATAATCTTTTGACAATCTTTGAATATAATGATTCACTTATTTCTTGCTGCTTTCAAGACTCTCTTTTTTTAAAGATTTATTTATTTATTTATTTATGTAATCACTACACCCAACATGGGGCTCAAACTCACAATCCCAAAATCAAGAGCTGCATGCTGTACCAACTGAGCCAGCCAAGTGTCCCAAGACTCTCAGTTTTTTGAATGTTTGATTATAATGTGCCTTGGTGTGGGTCTCCTTGAATTCATTTTTCTTGGATTCATTGAGCTTCTTGGACATTTATATTCATGTCTTTCATCAAATGTCTTTCATCAAATTTTTTAGCCATTATTTCTTCAAAAACTCTGACCCTTTCTCTCTCTCTACTCCTTCTAGGATTCTTAGGACACATATGTTGGTCCACTTGATTGTATAACAGATCCCTGAGATTCTGCTCACTTCTCTTTCATCTTTTTCTTTCTGTTTCTTAGCCTCAATACTTTCCATTGTCCTGTCTTCAAGTTGGCTGATTCTTTCTCCTGCATGCTCACATCTTCCTTTAAATCCCTCTAGTGAATTTTTCATCTCAGTTAGTGTATGTTTCATTTCCAGAATTTCTTTCAGATTTCTTTTCGGTTTTCTATCTCTCCCTTCTTTTTTTTTATTTTTTTTCTATGTTTATTTAATTTTTTTTTTTTTAATTTTTTTTTTCAATGTTTATTTATTTTTGGGACAGAAAGAGACAGAGCATGAACGGGGGAGGGGCAGAGAGAGAGGGAGACACAGAACTGGAAACAGGCTCCAGGCTCTGAGCCATCAGCCCAGAGCCTGACGCGGGGCTCGAACTCCCGGACCGCGAGATCGTGACCTGGCTGAAGTCGGACGCTTAACCGACTGCGCCACCCAGGCGCCCCTATTTAATTATTTTGAGAGAGAAAGAGAGAGCACAAGTAGGGGAGGGGCAGAGAGAGAGAATTCCAAGCAGGCTCCACACTGTCAGCACAGAGCCCAACACAGGGCCCTATCCCATGAACTATGAGGTCATGACCTGGGCCAGAATCAAGAGCTGGACACTCAACTGACTGAGTCACCCAGGAATCCCTAGGTTTTCTATTTCTTTATTGATATTTCATTTGTTCATACACCATGTTCTTGATTTTCTCCACACAGTTTTTTTAGTTCTTTGAGCATCTTTAAGACAGTTGTTTTCATTTTTTTTTTTTTTTAGTTTATTTATTTTTGAGAGAGAGAGAGAGAGACAAAGCGTGAGTGGGGGAGGGTCAGAGAGAGAGGAAGTTGCAGAATCTGAAGCAGGCTCTAGGCTCTGAGCTGTCAGCACAGAGCCTGATGCAGGGCTTGAACTCACAAACAGTGAGATCAGACCTGAGCTGAAGTCAGATGCTTAACCAACTGAGCCACCCAGGTGCCCCTTTAAGACAGTTGTTTGAAAGTCTTTGTCTAGTAGGTCTGCCATTAGGTCTTTTTTAGGGACCATTTCTGGTGGTTTATTTTTCTTCCTTTTTTAAAAAAATGTTTATTTATTTAGAGAGAGTGTGTGTGTGAGTAGGGGAGGGGCAGGGAGAGAGGGAGAGAGAGAATCCCAAGCAGGCTCTGAGCTGTCAGCACACAGAGCTGGATGTAGGGCTTGAGCTCACAGACCCTGAGATCATGACCTGAGCTGAAATCAAGAGTCAGACGCTTAACTGACTGAGCCACCCAGGCGCCCCCTTCCTTCCTTTGAATGGGCCACTTTGCTGTTTCTTTGCATGCTTTGGAACTTTTTGCTGAACACAATAAATTTGAATCTAAACTTATGGTAACTCAGGAAATCATTTTCTCCCCCTCCCTAGGGTTTGCTCAATCTTATTATTATTTTTTATTATTATTATTTACTGTGAGTTTTGTTTGTTTGGTCATTTTAGACCATTTCTGTGCTGAGGGTCAGAATAAGGTGTAAGCTTAATATCTTTGGACTTTCTGGACCTTTCCCTGGGCAAGTGTGGCCACTTTCTAATTTTCTCTGTATATGCAGTTGCTTTTCAATGTTCTAATCTTACATATCTGTCTCTCAAAAGGGAAAAAGCAAAAAATAAAGGACGAAAAAGAGACCCTGACCCTTTAAATCTCCTGCAAATCACTTCAGCAGAAATGTGTTTTTCAACAAGGGGGGATCAGGGTGGTGCGACAATGGCCGCATATCTCTTTGCACCTCTTTGATCAGAAGCAACTATCAGTGATCAGAGCACAGATCCCGTATATTTGGAAGACAGGATCATAGTTGCACACCCTATCTCCCATGTACTATGTGCAAGTTGCTCCAGGAATACTTACACAGCTGTCTGCTATGTGACTGAGGGGGAGGGGATGGTGTTATTATACTAATAGCTAAGAATGACCGAAATTAGCCATAATTTATCATCCTAAGTTTTCCCCAGAAGTTGCAAGCCTTCAAAGACTCTAGCGTTCCAAAACAGTTACATCAGAGAGATTCTGCCAGTGCAATTGTCCTCTCGGTGGGGAGACAGATTCCTGGTGACTCCTTTTTTGCCATCTTCTCAGAGTCCTCAAGCTAGTATTATATATATTGGAAAATACCAGAAGAAAATACGGAAGTCAAAAATAATTATTACAAGGGGTGACTGGCTGGCTCAGTCAATAGAGCATGTGATACTGGATCTCAGGATTGTGAGTTCCAGCCTCATGTTGGGTGTAGATATTACTTAAAAATAAAATGTTTAAAAAATAATTATCTACAAATAAAAAGCTTATGCACAGCAAAAGAAACAAACAAAAAGACAACCTACTAAACGGGAGAAGATATTTGCAAATGACAGATCTGATACGGGATTAGTACCCAAAATATATAAAGAATTTATACAAAACAACAGCAGAAAAACAAATAATCCAATTTTTAAAAATGGGCAGGGGACATGAACTGACATTTTTTTCTAAGAAAGCATATAGATGTTCAACAGACACATGAAAATATGCTCAGCATCACTCATCATCAGGGAAATGCAAATCAAAACCACAGCGAGGTATCACCTCACACCGTCAGAATGGCTAAAATAAAAAACACTAGAAACAACAAGTGTTGGCAAGAATGTGGAGAAAAAGGAACCCTTGTGCACTGTTGGTGGGAAGTAATTCCACTACTGGATCTTTACCCAAAGAGTACAAAAGTACTAATTCAAAAATATATATTAACCTCCATGTTTATTGCAACATTATTTACAATAGCCAAATTTTGGAAGCAACCCAAGTGTCCATTGACAGATGAATGGATAAAGAAGATGTGGTATGCATATACAATAGAATATTACTCAGTCACAGAAAAAAACAAAATCTTGCCATTTGTAACAACATAGATGGTTTAGAGGGTATAGTGCTAAGTGAAATAAGTCAGTCAGAGAAAGACAAATAGCATATGATTTTACTCATATGTGGAATTTAAGAAACAAAACAAATGAACAAAGGAAAAAGAGACAAACCAACAAACTCCAGAGGGGAGGTGGGTTGGGGGGATGGGTGAAATAAGTGAAGGAGATTAATAGTACACTTACCATGATAAGCACTGAACAATGTACAGATTTGTGGAATCACTGTATTGTACACCTGACGCTAATTCAACACTGTATGTTAATTATACTGAAATTAAAAATGTTTTAAATATTTTTTTAAATGAAACTTTTAGAATTTTAACAGAAGCTTTTAAAATTTGGGGCACCTAGATGGCTCAGTCGGTTGAGGGTCCGACTTCAGCTCAGGTCATGATCCCAGGTCTTTGTGGGTTCGAGCCCCGCATCAGGCTCTGTGCTGACTGCTTGCTCAGAGCCTGGAGCCCGCTTCAGATTCTGTGTCTCCTTCTCTCTCTGCCCCTCCCCCGCTCACACTTTGTCTCACTCTGTTTCTCAAAAATAAATAAATGTAAAAAAAAATGATTTTAAAAATAAGTTTTTAAAATTTTAAATGGTTATCACATCATTACTCCTATACATTTTTTAGAAGTATAAGACTTTCTTCTTTTTTATTGGGATATACCTTATATGCAATAAATTGCACAAATCTTAATTGTATAGATCTGTGAATTGTTACATATGTAATTGTTATCCAGATGAAGATAAAACATTTCTGGTTTCCCATAAAAGCTCCCTTATGCATGATGCCACTTAATACATTCCAAGAGACAACCACTGTTTTTTGAAATTCTATTGGCATAGAGTAGCTTTGCCTGTACTTTATGTAAAAATAAAATCATACAGAGTGTAGCTTTTTGCATCTGGATCTTTTGCTCAATTTTACAATTGTAAGATTCACCCATGTTATTGCATGCAGTTAAATCTTTTTCATTGCTGTTTAGTATCCCAGATATGACTATATCATAATTTATTAACCATTCTACTGTTGATTAACATTTGGTTTGCTTCTAATTTGGGGCTACAATGAAAAAAGCTGCTATGAATATACTGCATGCATATTTTTTAGTGGACATAGGCATTCATTTCTCTTGGGCATATACCCAAGGACCTGAGTCATACAGTCATGAAACACGTTTGTTTAGCGTTAGTATATTCTGCTGAATAGTTTTCTAAATTTGAAGTAATTTGAAGGAAGATATGAACATGATGAGAAGAGAAATAAAAGATTTTACAATAACTAGGTGGAATTTCTAGACATGAAAAATATAATGTGAAAAAGTCACTGGATAACAAATTAGACACTGGAGAAGAAACATCAGTGAAGCTGAAGACACACAGTAAAAACTATTCAAAATGGAGAACAGAGAGGGGAAAAAAGAGACTGGGAAAAATAAACAGATTCAATTTCAAGTGGTTAAATTTACCTGTAACTGGAATCCTAGAAAAGTAGGGAAAGTACACAAAATTATTTTAAGAAACAATTACCAAAACCTGTACCAATATGATGAACACTATAAAGTTGTTGATCCAAAACGCTGAAAGAACTTGAAAATATTTTATATTTTCTGTGACAATTTAATTCAATCATTTTTGATAATGTGCTGACTTTCGGTTCTTAAAACCACAGCTTTGCACCTATTTTTCTGCCCTGTCGTTATGAAGGTATATTTGTCAAAGGAGGATGGAACATGTTTACCAGTGTGTTAACTTCTAACTTTTTTTTTTTTAACGTTTATTTTTGAGACAGAGAGAAACAGAGCATGAAAAGGGGAGGGGCAGAGAGAGGGCGACACAGAATCGGAAGTAGGCTCCAGGCTCTGAGCCATCAGCCCAGAGCCCGACGCGGGGCTCGAACTCACGGACTGAGAGATCGTGACCTGAGGTGAGGTCGGACGCTTAACCGACTGAGCCACCCAGGCACCCCTAACTTCTAACTTTTAAATATTTAGACACATAGTACGTAGGCCTCTATTTGTACTTTTTCCCAGCACTCCACAAACGCTCAGGGTCACTGTGAACCCAGCGGTCCGATCACAAGTACATTTCAGAACTAGACTAGCGCTCACTGGGAATTAGGGGTGAGGAAGCATGATTTTATGTCAATATGTCTGGATTAGCCTCGGTGGTGGACATGTGATGCACCACCAGCAGGAAAGGCAGGCCTGGGAGAGCCCTAGAGATGATTGTTCTGGGAAGGAGGTTGTAGTTCTTGAGGCCAGAATATAGTCCAAGGAGGTGATTTCAGGATCAGCAAGGGATAGCTGCAGCCACAGGGGGATAAACACCATCCTCTTAGGGCTAGAGGAAAGGGAAATAGATGTCAGGGCAAAGAATCAGTTTCAGAGAGAGCACCTTGAGGACTGAAGACAGAGAGAGAAATTAAGGTAAAATCTGACAGCCTTCCCTACAGAAGCCAAAAGGGCAGGTGGTACCTGGGCTAGAGGCAGGTAGGCAGGTGTGTGCAGAGCCCAGGACCTGGACCAGCCCTGGTCATGGGCAGGAGTGGGGATGGGCTGGGTACAGAGATCTGGACTGCAAGTAAGTTGGGAGAGGGAGTGGGGTCTAATACAGAAGGGGACTTTGATTCTTTCTGTGTCAGGAGCAGCTTCTTGGCACCACATTTGGACCCCCACAGCCAAATGGCCTAGGTGGGTAGGGCCAGGGATTGAGCTTCCTGGTCCTGCAAGACGTAGGGGGAGTCTAGGGCATACTAACTGATAGCTGCTGAAAACAGTTGGCAGATGAGTTTTCCCTGGATCCTGAAGAAAGGGGTTGTCTGACATGTAATCAAGGACCAACCTGGGCTCCCTTCTTCTCCATCCTGGGTTGAGGGAGGGTCTTGGGTCAAATTCTTGAAGGTTTGGAATAAGTAAGGGGATCAAGAATCCAGAAGGACTGACAGTACAAAGCAGACTGTTCTCTCTCACCCCTTGAGCTCTTTGCCTCCTGGTCCGCACCCCAGGTTCCAGTCTCTTGAGTCAACAGGGAGGAAAGAAGGTGATTCTCACACACTGTAACTCTAGACAGAGGCTTTATTTCCACCAGGTCTGACCTCCCAGAGGCAATCAAATCTCAAGTAATTTTTCCCCAGGTCAGACACAGAAGACTAAGTTAGACATTTCCCAAAGGAAACTGACTACTTTACTACAGGAAAAGTCACATTAAAAGCAAGATAGTACAAGACCATGGGGATGGACAAGGCCATAGGGAATAATGTTTTTATCTGGACAGAAATAAATTCAGCCTTAGGAGACTCAGCTGGCCCTAATGTGGACACCAGATCATTTCTCAATGACCCAGCCTTGCATGGCCCCAAGGCTGAGCAATTCATTCCACCAGAGCAAGTAAATTCACGATGTGGGCCTTGGCCTGAGATGCTGGTCCTCAATGCATGGGATAAACCAGCCTAATCCCCAAAGGAGAGAGAGCTAAAAATTATTGTGGACCTACTGGTGTGCAGTTGGGGTCTCATTTGTGCTTTTGTTTAATTCCTCCAAAAAGCAAGATAGGCTAAGATTTGGCTGGTGTGAGGTCTTAGGTGACAACTTTTCCTTCCCACTCCCACCCCCACCAGGTTTCAAATAAACACTGAGGAGACTGAGCACCCCTCTAGGAAAAAGACAAAAAATAGCCATGCCCATAGTGGTAATGCAAACAAGAGTCCAGATTCAAGAAAGGGCAGGTGACAATACCCAGACCTGGTAAGGGTGTGGTAAAACAGGGACCATCACATACTGTTGAGTGTCTAATTGGTGCAGCATTTTTGAAGGCAATTTGGTGATGTAATTAAACAATTTAAGTGCACACACGTACTCCTTGACAAAGCAATTTCATTGCCAGGAATTTATTCTACAGATTTTACAAGTATGCAAAGATTTGTGAACAAGGACATTCATTTGCCTCATTTATCACAGTAAACAAGGAAAACAAATGCCCATCAATGGTGGACCCATTGAGTAAAATAAATACTCTGCATCTATCAAAAAGAATGAGGTAGATGTACAAGAAATAATTATTATGAAAAGATGTAAAGAGATGTACAAGATTATTAAATGAGAAAAGAAATTGCAGGAGAGCCTTGTAATCTTATCCTATTTGTGGGTTTTTAAAGACTATTAATTATACATATATTTGTACTGGAATAGAAAACATACAGAAAGATACACACAAGAAAAAGTGAACAGTGGCTACCACTATGGGACCTTTACTTTCTATTTTACATTTTTCTCTACTGCTTTGAATTTATTTTCAAACATGTATTACTTTTAAAATATAAAAGAGGGGTTCCCAGGTGGCTCAGTTGGTTAAGCACCCAATTCTTGATCTCGGCTCAGATCATGATCTCGCCGTTCGTGAGATTGGGCCCTGTGTCAGGCTCTGTGCTGACAGCATGGAGCCTGCTTGGGATTCTCTCTCTCCCTCTCTCTCTGCCCATCCCCCCCACGTGTGCTCGCTCTCTTTCTCAAAATAAATGAATATTGAAAACTAAAATAAAATTTAAAAGAAAAAAGAAGGAAAAAGGGACCAATGAAAGGTAATTTATCAAATGTCATCATTAGAAAGCAAATTCAGAAATAAGACCTGAAGGTCAGTAAGACCTGGTGGCTGACTGGGGGACCCTTCCTGACCCAGCTGACTGGGCAACGTGAACATGCTGCTCTCACTCCTAAGTTCTAACTCCTTGAGACCCAAGCACTCTTGCCGTGGGGCCTCCTGCAACATGGCTGAAGAGAGGGAGTGGCTCTCTTCCCCAACTGAAGCCAATTTCTGAGTCATCAAGGCATATAAAGGGAAAGCACTGGTGGCCAGTGACATTGGCAGGGATTTGCACCCAGTGACAGAGTCCCAGCTCAGCTGAAGCAGAAGGCAGCAATTCTGGCAGATCCCCATCCCAGCTAATAGCAGGATAGATCTCCAGCTTGGTTACCACCAAGTCTTGGCACAGGAGTCTTGGCACAGTGGAGGTGATGGCAGAATTGCAGGTATCCAGCAACAGCAAAAGGAAGCAACCATCAAGACTGAGTCAAGAATAAACCTGGGTAATATGAGCTTGGAGAATCCCAGAAAAACTTGAGGAAAATCTACCTATCTGGAATGTCTGAGCATTTTAAGTTAAGAATACCCAGGGTTCATTCATTCATCTTATATACTGAGGTCTTACTGTGTTCAAGACACAGTAGCAAGCACAGGGGATACAGCAATGAATAAGGTAAACACAGAATTTATTAAGTTGAATTGGATGAAAATACAATTGCCAATATTCAACCTTTTTGGATCTACAAAAATGGCACCTTCCTATGGATCAACGTAAATACATTCTGGCAAGAGAAAAGAAAAGATGAATTTCCTAATTAATTGCTTGATTACAATTGTGAAAATAGCTATAAAGGGACAATCAGATTTAACACAATTGTGTGAGCGTGTGTGTGTGTGTGTGCGTATGTGTGTGCGCACACGTTGCTGGTCAAGTTACTTTTAAAGAGGTGAGGATGAAGAGGAATTAACTTAGTGAAGGAGAGAGAGGGATATCATTCTTGGCCAAGCCAGGCGCAAAGGCCTCGAAGGGAAGGAAATTGGTCTGTTCCAGGGACTGAGATGGTGAGTGAACCCACGGAGAGGGGCGGAGGCGGTAGAGGATGAGATGGGGATAACAGGATGCTGAGACGGACACGGGAGCCAGATCACGGCATAATCCAAAACACTGCAACGTCTAGAGAACATTCAGGCAACAAAGGCTGTTCATTCCCCTTGTAACCAGCGAGCCCCGCACTCTACAGCGAGGCGGCCAATGGGAATCGAGTCCTTCCGAGGGCTTCCTTCACCCAGTGCGCCACGCGCAGGGTGGCAGTGCTGACGCAGGCGGGGGAGGCCCGGGCCTCAGGAGGAGGAGGCCAGGGAGGCCGCGTGTGCACCGGGCGCCCTCACCCCACGGCGGCAGCCTAGCGTCCAGCAGTCCTGGCGGAAGCGGCGCACCGAGAAGCAGTAGATGAGCGGGTCCAGGCAGCTGTTGAGGCTCAGCAGCGCCAGGCTGAGGGTGTGCAGGACGTCGAGCGTGGAGGCGGCGCGGCACCCGCCGCCGTCGCTGCCCGCGGCTCCCTCCCGCCCGGCCACCCAGGGAGCCAGCAGCAGGTGGTAGGGCGCCAGGCAGAGGGCGAAGACCAGCAGGAGCCCCAGCACCATGGTCCTGGCCGCGCGCCGGTGCGGGCCGGCGGGGGCCGGGCCGGGGCCCGAGGGGGCCGCGAGCGCCCGCGCCAGGCTCACGTAGGCCGCGAGCACCAGCAGGAAGGCGGCGGCGAAGAAGGCCACGGTGACGTAGGCCAGGCCGGCGCGCGCCCAGCCGTGCTCCAGGCAGCGAGCGGCACCGCCCGGACCCGGCCGCAGCGCGTGCGGCGCGGCCAACGAGGGCGCGGCGCAGGCCAGGCCGGCCAGCCAGGCGGCGGCGCAGGCGGCGCGCGCGGGGCCCCGGCGGCGCAGCGCGAGGCGGCCGGCCGCCCTGGGCCGGGGCCCGCGCACCGAGCCGCAGCGGCACACGCTGATGAGCGCGGCGAAGGCCACGGCCGCGTAGGTGGCCACGTAGTAGGCCGCGCCGGCCGCGCGGCAGGCGGCCTCCGGGAAGGGCCAGTGGGCCGGGCCCAGGTAGTAGGTGAGCCACAGCGGCAGTGTGAGCGTGAAGAGCACGTCGGCCAGGGCCAGGTTGAGAAGGTAGAGCCGCAGGGCCTGGCCCAGGCGCCTGCCGCTGCGGACGAACACCGCCAGGGCGGCCACGTTGGCCGGCAGCCCCAGGCCCAGCGCCAGGGCGTAGGCAGTGGGCACCACGATGAAGCGAGCAGGGTCGTCCCAGGGGCTGCAGCCGCCGACACCCGGGTCCCCAACACTGCCGTTCATCTCGGACCTTGCACCAGGGAGAGGAAGAGAGGTCACTGTGGAGGCTAGCCACAGAAGGCCTCCGTACCACCTCCCCGCCCCCCCCACCCCGTCTTCCTCTAACTCAGTCCCTGCTGGGAGGGGACACTAAGGAGCAGGGAAGTTCGTGTGGGAGAGGATGAGGACTGAGCTGAGCCAGCACCCCTGAGGATGGAGAACAGGGGGTGGACTCCAGAGTCCCTTGAAGTACAACGGGCTTGCTGACAAGCTGCAGGAAACGAGGAAGACACAGGAGTCTCAGATAGCTTGGAAATTTCCAACCTTGGTGACTGAGAGGGTGGAAGTGCCGCCCCTCACAGATGGAGTATGGTTCAGATATGTGGAGGCACCGGCACGTGCTTAAGCCCGAGCAAGGCTGAGCCAACAGGGAGTTCTGGAGAAACCAGAATATAGAGTCCTTCCCAGAAAAAGCGCAGTCCTCCCTCCTCCACATACAGTGATGCAGTGACCCTGAGGACAGTCCCATGCATAGTGACCTTGGACTTGCCTTAATGAAGGTCCACTCCCCGCTTGCCTGTAGCCCAGGGGGCAGGGCTGAAAAACGGTTCAAAACTCTCAGGCTTTCCAGCCTGGTTCCTTCCCCTCACCTTTTGACCACAAAGAAGTCCTGGGTCTGCTTCAAAATTTTGGCCAGCAAAGCAAAACAGAGCACAGGCCCAGGAATCAGGCAGGTTCTAGATACACACATTTATTTGCCATGTGACCTTGGGCAAATTACTCCGCTTCACTGAGCCAATCTTTCTCTGCTGTAAAACGGAGATTAAGGTACCTACCTCACAGTGTTGTTGGGAGAACTATGAGAAAACATAAGTAAAACTCTGAGCGCTGTGGCTGACACTGGGGAGACATGCCAGAACCATTAGCTCCTTTCCCTCCAGGCAGCACACAGATGAATGTGTATACCACCCACACAGGCACCCCAAGCAAACAAAACAACACAGAGACATCTGGGCGTATTCCTCTTCTCTTCCCAGGGGGGTAAGTGCAGAAGCCCATGTCCTGTTCCTATTTTTGGCACAGTCACCCCCCTAGGGTGTCCCAAAACTCAGTTCCTCCAATACCAAAATTTGTATTTCTGCCTCTGCACCCCTCAGGCCGCAATCCTTTCTGGGACCCTGAGTGGAATGTCTTCTCCCCTCCCTCTCCACTCTGTCCACTGTTGGCTCTAGCCCCCAACTGCCCCACCCGGAACCTCTCCCTGCCATCCCTCCAGGTCGTTCCTCTCTTACCTCTTGCTGTTAAAGCTGCTGCAGCAATCTCTAGGGCCTTAGGGGGCCTGGCTTTAAGGAGCTGAGACAGAGCAGAATCCACTCCCACCCCCACATCTCAGACCCTCCCATCAACCCACTAATCCCAGGACGCCACGTGAAGAATGGGCCAACAGCTGGAGGGGCTGGGGCCCACCTGTGGCAGCTATAAGCTGGGTTTGTGGGGTGCGGCCAGGGCCGCAAGGGAAGGGAGCATCTTTGAGGGCAAGGGGGCACAGAGAGGGAGATAGAAAAGTAAAAGTAAGGCCTTGCAGCTGAATGTCATGGTACTGACCTGACCAAGGTTCAGGGTGCGGTTTGAGGGGGGCACATATCCTGAAGCCTGGTTTCTCCTTGGGCCAAGGAGGCACTGCTGGAACTCAAGATACTCCTGCTGCTGTCAATCCCAACTGCTCCACACCAGCTGGCCAACCCACTCCTCCAGCACCCTGCCTTTCCCACAGCTGCTAGGTGGGCCCTACAGCCGAGCTGGGGGCCCTGTAGCTGCTAATCAGCTTACAGGCCAAGCCGTGGTAAACAGGAGCCCTCAGTCTAATGCCAGCTGTGAGAGGTTTTACTGAAAGTCCAGGCTGGAGACAGGCTGACTGTCGCATCCCGGAAGGAGTAGAGATGGTAAGAGGCCAGGATCCTAGAGGCTCCAGGTCCTATGTTTATGGCCTTCAAAATGTTCATGCAGAGGGGGAATTCTGGAAACAAGGCAGATTTTTTTTTTTTTTTAATTTAATCAAGCTTTTGTTTTTTGTTTGTTTTTTTAATTTTTTTTTTCAACGTTTTTTATTTATTTTTGGGACAGAGAGAGACAGAGCATGAACAGGGGAGGGGCAGAGAGAGAGGGAGACACAGAATCAGAAACAGGCTCCAGGCTCTGAGCCATCAGCCCAGAGCCTGATGCAGGGCTCGAACCCATGGACCGCGAGATCGTGACCTGGCTGAAGTCGGACGCTTAACCAACTGCGCCACCCAGGCGCCCCAACAAGGCAGATTTAATCACATTGGGCAGATCATCTCCTCTACCCTGTTGAAGGGAGCAGGGGTGCTATGCCTGCCCACTTTCAACTTTGACAGCCGGTGCCGTGCAAAGTGTGGGTTCTGGAGTTCATCAGGCCCTAATGAATCTCAGATCTGACACATGGACACTTAAGCTTTCTGACCACATCTTCCCATCTATAGAACAAACTATTTAATAACAAATGCTATTTAATGATAGCATTTACTGAGCATTTATTATGTGCCAGGCACTACTGTAAGCACTTTCTCACTAAATCCTCACAGCAACTCTATGAAGTATTTACCATTATTACCCATATTTTACAAAGAAGCTAGTAAGTGGTGGGTACCATTACCCACCTCTTCCCTTTCTTTGCTGACGAGGGTGGGTAAATCTTTACTAGTCTAAGTCCATCATAGGAATTCCTTTCTCCTTACGAATGGGTGGTCTAGGTATAGAGATGGGACTAATTCTGGCCAATGGGATGTGAGGGGAAATCTGGGGGTCTTCCAAGAGAGCTTTCCTCTCCCTTTTCACCTTTGGATGTTATGTGCAAATGTGCCGTCTGGAGCTGCTGCAACTATTTTGCAATGCTGAGGGCAGGAGCCAATAAATTGAAAGCAGCAGAGCAGAAAGTTGAAAGAACATCAGTCTTTGAGGTCATTGCAAAGCAGCCAAATTACCCAACACAGAAACTGAAAGCATGTTATCGCTGGACCTCTGTCAAAGAAAAGGATTCCTGATTGTTTCAACATTCTATGTAGTGAATGTACACTACTGCGTTAAAAAAATTTTAACATTTATTTATTATTGAGAGACAGAGACAGAGCATGAGCACAGGAGGGGCAAAGAAGGGGAGACACAGATTCTGAGGCAGGCTCCAGGCTCTGAGCTGTTAGCACAGAGCCTGACGTGGGGTTTGAACTCACAAACCACGAGATCATGACCTGAGCCAAAGTCGGACATTAACCGACTAAGCCACCCAGGTGCCCTAATATACTACTCCATTTTTTACGTCTATTTACATATACTACTTTTAGATGTACCAGTGTGTGTCATACACACACACACACACACACACATACACACACACACAATATAGATTGCATCACTGTGCTTTCAGACACAAGAGGAAAAGACCTAAGGGTGCCAACTTGCTTGAGGTTCCCAGCTAAACAGTGTCAGGGCAGAAATTCCCATTGTGTAGTAAAGATGAAATGCACTAATGTACACAGACAACTTTCATTCCTATGGGCTCCCAAAAGCCATTGTCCCTACCCCCAAAGTAATCTGTCGGCTGGTGGCTATGGCAGTTGCATAAATAAGCTCTTTTCCTCTCTTCCATTATGGGAGGCATATCACTTTCCAAAAGGCCCCCACTGAGGTGAAGACAGTTGGTGATGTGATAGTAGGGACTCTAACGTGGCGACTTTCCCTCAGTAACTGTCCATACACACACACACCCTTCCGACTCCCTGGGACCTCTGGGATTCATCCCTGGCTTCCAGCATTGCTTTACCATGCAGCATCCCTTGAGTTGGCTGTCTTCTGCTTCCATGTAGATATCCAAGGAGCAATGCACTAAGTACCTACCTCGCCACCAAAGGCTGCAGTTTCAGATCCTGTAAAACAATGATCCAATGCCCATCTTTGTTAGCTCCGCAGATCTAAAGTGCACAAAGTAGAAGAATGGGAGGGGATATCTCACACGACTGGGAAGCACACAGGCAGAGGCAGGTACTTAGACTCTGCCATAGCCAAGGTGTAAATTTTAAGTATGTAATACCAATGCTTTAAATGTGCGGGTCTTTTGAAGCAGCACCCTCACTTCGAGGGAAAGACAGTAAGTATGCAAAGGTGATTTACTGTGAAGTTTACAATAGCAAAAAACTAGGGACAATCTAAATGTTCCTTAGTGGGGGCTTGGATAAATATATTACAGTACATCCTCACAACGGAATACTATACAGCCATTAACATCAATGAGGTAAAACAGACACGGAACGAATGGTGTTACAGTATGTTAGTTTTAAAAGACATTTAATAAAGTAATTTATAATTGCCTCATTTTCATTAAAAACATCTGTACAAAGGCATAGTAAGAGTTGAGGTACAGTTATTAAAAAGGAGTGGATAGTGGTTATTTTTGGTGCATTAAATTTTGAGGTGATTTAAATTGCTTTTCTGTTTTCTATTTCCACATTACATGAGGAATGACAGTATGTGCAACACGTGCTCCTCAAAAAAGAGCAGTGAATGTCTCAGAGAGAAAGCAGGGTCAGGTAGAGAAGATGTCTACTTCAACACTGAACAGCCCTGGATGCACTGGAGAGAAGGTGGCAGACTCTGCGTTCCACCATGCTCCTGCCGTGATAGTGATGTGGCATGAAGAGAAAAAAGGACTCCCAGGACTCCTTGAATGCACTTGCAAGAGTCTTCTTCCTAGTGGGTCTGACCACCTTCTTAGTTTGGACTCAGAGCTGGCAGATATCCAGCAGCAGCAGGAGCCCCAGGCAGATGATTGCTGGGATGTAGGTGTTCGGTGACTCTTTCAGAGATGCCAGAGTGAAGATGGCTCCTGGAATGGAAAGTGAGGTCCCTGAGGCCCCCTGCCCCTCTCCAGCTGAAGCCTTCCCATTCAACACCTCCCAACCACACCCACACAGAGCCTGAGCTAGCTGCTCTCATCTCTCTGGCCTCCCAAACAGAACCAGGAATCAGAAGCCTCTTAAACTAACGTAGCCCCTCTCGGAGGGTGAGAAAGAAACAGGAGCAATCTAGCCAAATGCCGCAGGGAGGTAGGTAGGTGGGCATCTGGGAACAACTTCTAATCTTTCTCCTTTCTTAATCCGACCGGAGGGAAGGTGGAGGTATGGGAAAGATCCGAAAATGAGGGAAGCCCCAGAGATGGAAAGCAAGTCCGGGGGGGAGGGGTGGCAGTGGTGGCAGCAATGGTGACACAAGGCCAGGGGATCCAGAAGAGTCTGAAGACGTCTGACCTTTGAAGCAGCAGCTGTCTTGGTACATCAGCAGGTCCTGTGGGCAGAGCTGCTACGAGGGGGTGCTCTACAACTGCCTGTCACAGGGAAATTCTCTGCTTTTCTGGGGGCCCTGGCTTCCTTGCTCTCTGTTCCCACCTGCCAGACACATAACCCCACCGGCAGCTGCAACTCCATCCCCTCCTCTCTAGGGTAGGGCTTAGGAGAGAGCAGTAGGGACTTTGAGATTATATACATCCATACAATGGGAATACCCTGCAGCCAGCTGAACTGATGAGGTAGGAAGTATGTCTGACAAAGAATCACGTTCTAGTATATTAAGTTTTAAAAGCACCTGTCCTAGTCCAAAGGCCATGGAAAATAGAGTACAGCAGGGAGGGCTCCTGGTTCTAGGAAAAAAGGAAAGGAGGCAACAGTAAAGGGAACAGCCAGATCTTCCATGATCCTCTGCCAGAAGCCCCGATTTCCCCAGCCCAGTTGCACCCCCTTACCCATCATGAGCAGGGTCAAAAGCAAGTTACTGATCTCTTGCAGCATCGGTGGGCCCAGGACCAGCAGCAGCCCAGCCAGCAGTTCCAGCCAGCCCACAGCCTCTTGATAGCCCATAGGATCTGGCTGATAGCCGAACACCTTCAGCGGGAACACCTCAGCAAACTGCACAAACAGGGCTTTCTAGGGGCAGCAGGGAATGTCTGTCAGCCACACTCAACAAGGATCCACTGCCTGGGCACTCCACAGGGACATTCTGGGCCTGCGCCCTCAACCCCTCCCCACCCCCCCAACAAAGGAGCTACTTATTCTAGGTCAGGTCCAGGGTTGAGGTCAGTCTGGAGAGGGGAGGGCCTCCCTGGGGAGGGGCGGGGGGAGCTGAGCTTTGGAATCAGGAAACAGGCTTTACCCTCCAAGAAGGGCTGGATGGTGTGGTGCAGAGATGGACTGATTTTCTCAACAGACTCTCACCAGATTACAACCCAGCCCCAAATTCCAAGACCAGGAAGCTAGGCTTGCCAACTTTAGGAATGTCACAGCTTCTCTTTCTTTCTGCCTGACCTGCTTTCCCCTGATGACACTATGCTGGGAATATTGGGAGGTGGGGGTGAGGATGGAAAGGTAGACGGTTGCTCATTCAACGGATTCCACTATGAATATGGTATGCTGGGCCTGGATCCCATTGCAGTAGACACAAGAGTAGTTAAGGAGGCTCAAAGAGACTCATTGTGCTGAGTTAGGCTCCGTGACAACTTCAGCCTCAGGCTGACTACCTTTTCCTGCATCGCCCCCCACCCCCACTTCAGCTCTACCTCTCCTACTGTCAGCTCTGGGGAGGTATGTACTTCCGCAAACAATCCACCACCCTAAACCAGGGAGGAAGGGCAGAACCCCGGCCTGGGAGACGGAGGCTGGCAGGGGTCTCCAAGTCAGGCTTATATGAAGGGCTGGGGAATTGGTGAGCATAAGGGCACGAAAGCTTTCCCGAGTCTGGACCTAGTCGGAAGGTGGAAGAACTTGTAGACTTCCCTCTCAAGCTGCCCGGGAAGGGTTCTCTGGATTCTGAGTTAGGGGAGCGTCTAGATTGACTCCTGCTTCCTGACCTGCCGTGTAACCTTTAGCAGACACACTTCACCTTCAGGGCGAGTTTCCTAGCCCACCAAGCGGTAATTCATAAACCCATCCTCATGAACCTCCCAAGAACGCAAACAGGAGAAGGAGGAGAAAGGGGCAGGGAGGGTTCTGGGTCCCCCTTCCATTCCATCTTCTTCCGCCCGGGGTCCCGGCGCATTCCTCCTCCAGCCCTAGGTTTGCCCGGGGCCCCCAGTGCTCAGCTGGAAGATGTGCCCCTTCCGTCTAGGCAAGAGCCAGAGGACTCGGAGGAGCACCCCGGGAGAGCGCCTACGTCTCAGTCTAGCACTGTCTCGCCGGAAGGCAGGCGGGTCCGCGGGGCACCGGCGCGGGCAGGCGGGCCGGTCGACGAGGGGCGGGGGGGGGCGGTAACGGCCGCGTCCGCAGTACCCGCCGCCGCGTGGCCGCCCACATCCCGCTGCTCACCATCTGCTCTGACGCTGGAGCCGAGATCTGCCCCGAGAGCTTGGCCGCCCCCGTGAGCGCGAAGAAGCCACCCAGCAGGACGCGCAGAGCGGCGAGCCCGAGCGCCATGGCCGCGCAGGTCCTCCGGGAGGGAAGGAAAGGGAAAGGAAAGGAAGGGGAGGAGAGGAGAGGAGAGGCCCCGCCGAAACCCTCCCCCTGCCGCCCGCTCGGTTCCTCCCTCCCCAGGGCCACCAGAATACCGGCGCCAGAAACTCCCGCTCCCCGCCCCCCACCCCGAGGCTGTTGCCACCCTCTTTTCTGGCCCCCACCTGTTGCGAGGGGAGACGGCCTTCGGGAGGGGCATCCCCATCTCTCAGATGGGGGCACTGAAGCCCAGTGGCTCAACTGACCGCACGAGCCCCTTTGAATTCAAGGGGCGTCTCTTGTCTCCCAACCAGTATGACTGAGTAGAGTCAGACTCCAGGAGTAACCATCTACACGTGCCTCGCAGAAGACCGGGGTTTCCTTCCAGCCTGAGCCACCCTAGCTTTGGGATCTGAGCTGCCACCTAACTTCCTCGGGCCTCACTATTTGCATCTGTAAAAGCGATTAAGCCTCTTCTCCTTAGGAACAGGCCTAGCACAATGTCTGGCACCTGTAAGAGCTCAAACGTTATTTGTAAATTAGTAAATTATGAAATCATTAATAATAAATTGGTAGCAAGTAATTATAAATTGTTTTCTTTGTGTAAAATATATTTTTCCTCCAATTCCTCTCAGTTGAAATTAAAATATGAAAAGTGTTTGAAAATTCAGACACTTGCAGCATAGGTAAGAGAGACTTCCACTAACAAAACCCTACAGGCCACTCGTGGTCCATCTGCTATAACCTGGAAATCAGTCTAGACCTTGATGGACAAACTGTGGGCCAAATTTAGTCAGCGGTTTTTTTTCCACTGGTTCCCCCTTCTTCCTCCCCAGCTAACAATGTTTTACATTTTTTAATGATAAAAAAAATTTTAAGGCAGCTTTCATGACACATGAAAATTATATGAAATTCTTAGTTCAATGTTCATAAAGTTTTATTGAAACACAGCCACACTCATTTGTCTGTGTATTGCCTACAGCTGCTTTTGTGCTGCAAACCCAAAATTGACTAGTTGCCACCACATGGCCTGCAAAGCCTAAAGTATTCACTATCTGGCCTTTTATGGGAAAAGTTTGCCAAGCCCTGGTCTAGAGCGCCACAGAAACCCCTACTCTCCTGCAGCTTCTATTTCTGATCAGCCAAGCTGCTTAGATCTTTGTTTTCTACCTACCCACAACCTGCTGGGGTGGGTGGCTGCCTGGCTGAAGACTGCAATGTCCCATGTGCTTCTAAAGGTCAAGCAGATTAACATCCAGGTGTGCTGATACATTACAAACAGGCTTTTTGTGACCATTTTTGTCCCTAATCCAGATGATCCAATCAATCAATCAAATAGCTAAATTCTCTGCCTTGGACTATTAAAATTATAATATATAACTAGGTATAAATGCACAATTATTCCTCAACAAAAAGAAACATTATTAAAACATATAATCACTGAAAACACATATCCACATTAGGAAATTATATTTTAGGATATTTATACAAAATTTAACACAAAATTATAGACTTTGATCATTAGCAATACCCATCTTACTATTCTTTCTCCTTTACTAATTTTTCTATCCTTGGAATTAAAGATGTGACTGCAAGTCTTAGAGCAGGACCAGAAACCAACAGATTTCTTTGTCTTGACTCAGTCAAAGCGGAAAATGTAGCATCACATAAATAAACAGTTGAAAAGGGCAATAAAAACTTCATTGCCTTTTCATGGAGTTCTGGGTAATTTGTCTTTGCATTTATCCAAAACTGAGTCACAGACATTGATTTAAATACTGACTGTAATTCCAAATCTGAAGATAGCTGTACTAGTTTTTCTTCTTCGAAGTCCATGAGATTACTGTCTTTGGGATTCATAAAAGGATTAATTATCCACAAATTTCCTGAACGCAAGTCTTCTTCTGGTGGGTAACAGTCATTGAACATTTGACAAAGTCCTTCCAGGTGCTCAAAAATAATGCTTGCAATGCCTCTCATATTTAAGTCTGATGAGTTTACGAATTCGGAAAATGAAGGGAACATGTCATAATCGTTCTCTTGTGTGCGCTTCAACCACATTTTTAACTTTTCCTTAAGTATATCCATTTTATTATACAAATTGAAGAGAGTAGTCATAGTTCCTCGGAGACTTAAGTTGAGTTCATTTATAAGTGAAAAAATATCTGATAAATAGGCCAGCTTTGCGACCCATTCCTCATCAAGAAAATACTTGGCCAAATCTGAATGCTTCTGGTTTAAAAAAATTTCAATTTCATGTCGTAATTCAAATAATCTTGTTAAAATTCTCCCTCTCGAAATCCAACGTACTTCAGCATGAAGGGGTAGATTCACATGCTCAGGCCCCATTTCTTCACACAAAATCGTTAACATTCGTGAATTTGATGCATTGCTCTTTATAAAACTTAAAATTTGTGCTGACTGCAAAAGAATTTTATGTAAGCATGGAGACAACTTTTCTGCTGCTAAATGCTCACGGTGAATAAAACAGTGTGTAAATGCCACTGTATTCGTGGCGATTTCTTGAATCTTTGCCCTTAAACCAGAACACCTGCCAGTCATGCTTGCAGCCCCATCTGTACAGAGACCAACACAGTGTTTCCAATTCAGAGACTTACTATCAATATATTTATTTATTAGTTCAAATATTTCAAAACCAGTTATTTGAGAAGGCATTTCAATGCAACATAGTAATTCTTCTTTTATATCACTGCAATCATAATCAATGAAACGAATATAGCACAAAAGAAGGGTGATATTTGAGATTTCTGATGATTCATCTACCTGAAGGGCAAACCACTTTGACTTTCTGACTTTTTGAATCAGCTGATCTTCAATGTCTGCAGACAACTCATCAATCCTGTGTCCAATCGTGTTATTAGAAAGAGGAATGGTTTTCATTTTGTCTCCAGCACTTGAACCCAAAACTTCTGAACACATTTCCACTAAATACGGTTTAATTAATTCTTCGGCAATGGAGAATGGCTTCTTGCTGGCAGCAATTTGGAAAGCAATTAAATAAGAAGCTTTCACAAGTGACTTTTCAACTAGTAAACACTTTTTTAAAGAACTATTCTGACATTCCATTTCAAGAGACTTTTGTTCAAAAAAATCTACTGGTTTGTTTTCTAATTCTGAATGTTTTGTCTTCAGATGATGAGAAAGATTTGCTGGCTTCATGTTTTCAGTGGATAAGATTTCTCCACAAATGACACATTGTGGCCTTGGTGAACTTTCTTTTGATCCTGGACAGATAATAAAACCAACTTTTAAATATTCCGCATCATAAGTCTGGAAAAAACCTATTCTTTTTTTCTTTGCAGGTGGAGAATCAAGTTCCGCATCATTTTTCTCATTAGGCATAGGTAAATCTGAATGAAATATTTGAATCACTGTTATTTTTCAAGAAGAAATAAGCAATAGTCTTTATGTTTTCCCCCACACATTTAAAATATCTTTTTTTTAGTATTTATATTTGTCAAAAGAATACACTAAAGTTGAAACAGAAACCACAGAACTTTCATGGTGCCATTAAAAACAGAATTTCTCCTTGCCCAAAACTTGGCCACTGACTAGAGCAAAACTATAGGCTGCGAGACGTGAACTAGCAATGCTATATATATATATATATATATATATATATATATATTCAACAGATTGCTGGAATTAGGGCTGAAGTCCACAGGATGCATCTAGTTAAGAATAAATTAATTTACTTTTTTAAATTTCAGAAAAAAGAAAACAAATGTTTAAAAAGTTAACATTTGGTGAATCTAGCTGTAGAATATATTAATGTTCATTGTGCCATATTTTCAATCATTCTGAACTTTGAAATTTCTCCAAATTAAAGTTGAAGAAAAAGAAGGGTTAATTAGTAGTTTTAATACCCAATGTATGAGGGTAAAGAGAAATGGGTGTTCTCAAACACTGATGTAATTTTTCAGTTTTGCAACACATATCAAAAAGCCTTAAAAATCTATGATAGCTTTTGAATCTGAAATTCTACTACTTAGGATTTATCCTAAAGACCTAATTAGACAAGTGAACAAAGATTCATTTACACAACTTAACTCAATACTGTTTACAATATTAAGCAACTAAAAGCGATCCAAGTGTCAATCTTAGGGGGATGGATAGGTACATACATTGGAATCTATGCATCCATTGAGAATCTCAATGTATATTTAAATTTATATTGACATGGAATATTTCTGATGAGCAATGTCAAAGGAAAAAGTTCACAACAGTACATCTTAAACAATCCAGTATTTAATCTAGAAATGTTTAAAAAATGTATAAGCACACACATACCCACACATATAGATGTCCACAGATCTTTTACTACCTTCCACATGTGAATGTATATAGAATATAAATTCATGTACACAGAGTATATCATTTTAACAGGAATATACAACAATCAAATTTACTTTGGAAGGAAAACAGGATTCTCCTTGACTCCTACTAAAAGAAATGCACCCTACATAAAAACTCAAGATTACTTGTTGACAGATTATACTTTTAAATAAACTACATATATTCTGTGTAGTAAAATTATCATTAAAAACAAAAATCCAAAAATGCTTTGGGCAGAGTAGGCTATGTAAGTAATTGAAAACATGAGGGTAGTGGCAGTTAACATGGATTGGGGCAGCAATAGTTTACAGCCTTTCCAAATATGAATTCAAGTCATTTTCCTGATCACCAACACCTCAGACACACAGTTATATTTTTAGTAAACGACAAATTAATTCACATTGTTTTTAAAAAGAAGAACTACAGTTAAATCATTAACGCTTTTAAAGAAATTTGTATCTTAATAGTTATAATAGTTTGTACATTTGAAAAACAGCAGTGCACAGAGATGTCTGTCCACATAATGCTGTGTGTGCAGATGGATTCAATTTAGTAGTTATTGGTGTTAATGACAATAATTATAAAAGGAATAAATCAGATGTTCAAAGGATGTGATGCAAGGATGAATGTTTTCCCATTTAAGAAATGGTATATGATTTTCTTTGCCTTTCTTAAAAAAAAACAAAAACAAAACAGAGTTAACTTTCCACATAAGCAGAGCACAAGGATACATACCTGTCTGACATTCCTTGTGTTGTGTATGTGGTTTGCAAGAGGTGGCCTTGGTCTGTGTGACAGGCTTGCACAATACTGCTTTGTTCTTCAAAAGCTTGGAAGACTGGGAAGATAGAAGTTTTGTGGCATCTATCTGTGTGCTTCCCTAGTTAAAAGCAAATTCAGAAACCAAAAACATGTTTTTTAGTACCTTAACACTGACCAGAATCGCTATCAATTGAAAGTTGGCACATAGTAAAAGAAACAGAATTCCTGTGAAAGAGTAGTTGCAATAAAGAAGCTACTTTGGAAAATATACACTAATTCCTAAATCTTCTAATTAGTGTCAGTTCCATTCATTAATTTTTTAAAAATACTCTGCCTATAGTAAGGACAATCAACACAATAAAAACAATCTTTACTAAGATAATTGGCTATTCAGAAAAATTAGATCCAACTCAGACTTTATGCAAAATATATTCCATATTGATTTAAGACCTCAACATGAAAAAAATGAAACTTTAAAATCACTGGAGAGGGAGTGGCTAGGTGGCTCAGTCAGCAGACTCTTGATCTCGGGGTTGTGAGTTCAAGCCCCACGTTGGGACGAGAAATAACTTAAAAATAAAATATTTAAAAAATAAATAAAACAAAACAAAAAAATAAAATAAACTAAATCACTGGAGAACTTTCAAATGACCAGAAAAAAGAGGAGGTATTCTTAAAAGAAACACAAGAATTATAAACAAAATAGAAACGACTAATACATTTGACTATCTTGAATTTTTTTTTTTTTTTTTTTGTAAATAAAGGTCTTTATAAAACAAAGCTGAAGAGTAAGCAACAGAGTTAGAGAATATATTTAAGGGGCACCTGGGTGGCTCAGTCTGTTAAGCATCCGACTTCAGTTCAGGTCATGATCTCAGTTTGTGGGTTTGAGCCCCACATCAGGCTCTGTGCTGACAGCTCAGAGCCTGGAGCCTGCTTCCGATTCTGTGTCTCCCTCTCTCTCTGCCCTCCCCTGCTCTCAATCTCTCTCTCTCAAAAATAAGAATAAAACATCCTAAAGGGAGAAAGAGAGAGAGAAAATGTATTTAAAAGATGTTTGCTGGAGTGCCTGGGTGGCTCAGTCGGTTAAGTGGTTAAGTGTCTGACTTCAGCTCAGGTCATGATCTCGCAGTTCATGAGTTCAAGCCCCACATCAGGCTCTACACTGGTAGCTCCGAGCCTGGAGCCTGCTTCAGATTCTGTGTCTCCCTCTCTCTCTCTGCCCCTTCCCTGCTTGCTCTCTCTCTCTCCCTCTCAAAAAATAAATAAAAATTAAAAAATTTTTTTTTCATAAATAAAACATGTTTTTCACTCAAAACATTCAAAAAAATTATGGAATGTTTACTGTAACTCAGGCACTGTTCTAAGCCCTGGGGATACAGCAAAAAAAAAGAGAAAGAAAGTCCTGCCTTTATGGGCTTTACATCCCACAGGGAGGCACAGAAGATAAACAAGTAAAGCAAATATATATTGTATAATTCCAGGTAGTGACGAGTGCTATGAAAGAAAGCAGGGTAAGGGAATGGAGGGTGATGGTGTGGAGAAAGGGTATTTTTAGAGTAAATATTTGAGCAGAGATCTTCTGAATACTCAACTCAAAAGAACAAACCACACAAAGGCCTGAAGTCAGAGGACTCCAGGCAGTGGGATTACAGATGCAAAAGCCCTGAAATGGGAGAGTCTAGCATGCTTTAGGAACATCAACAAGAACAAGGCTGAAATAAAGTAAGCAGGGGCTAGAATGAAATGTTTGAAGAGGCTGGCAGAAGCCAAATTGTATAGGATCTTGAAGGTCTTAGTTTCAAAAACAGTAAGAAATTAGGATTGTATTTTAAATATGATGGAATGCACTGCAGATTATATTTAAATTTACTTTTTAAATAAGCAATGGATGTAAAAATTTTGAATTATGTAATAATACAAAAGGTATAAAAGTATTTACATGAAAAGTAAGTTTTCCACCCATCTACCCCCTGTCCAGACTCAACCTTGAATACAAGGTTCCCAGTTTTGTTTTGTTTTTGAAGTTTATTAATTTGAGAGACAGAAAGCACATGTGTGAGCAGGAGAGGCGCGGAGAGAGGCAGAGAGAGAGAGAATCCCAAGCAGGCTCCACATTGTCAGTGTGAAGCTTGATGCAGGGCTCAAACCCACACACCGTGAGATCATGACCTGAGCCAAGATCAAGAGTCGGACACTTAACTGACTGAGCTACTCAGGTGCCCTCCTAGTTTCTTACACATCCTTCTAAAGGTGGTCTATGTAATTAAATAAGTTGCTTCTGACTACAAATTGGTGGCATATTATTAGCAAGGCTCTAGCACCTTGTACTGTACCTATTAGCGAGCTATCTTAGAGGTATATTTACATAACTTTGTATAAAGCCACCCTAATAACAGCTTTATACATTGAATGTATCATAGGTAATCTGAAGAGTCTCTGCTACTGAAAACTGAATGTTAAAAACATTTGCTATTACAAACAAGGCTTTTTTTTATTACATTTATTTATTTTTGAGAGACAGAGTGAGAGCACAAGCAGAGGGACAGAGAGAGAAGGAAACACAGAATCTGAAGCAGGCTCCAGGCTCTGAGCAAGTGTTCAGCACAGAGCTTGATGTGGGGCTCGAACCCATGAACCATGAGATCATGACCTGAGCTGAAGTTGGACACTTAACTGACTGAGCCACCCAGGCGCCCCAAACCATGCTTTAACAAATACCCCTACATATAAATTAATTCTACACGTGCTAGTATATTTATAGAATAAGGTATTCTAAGTTGTGGTTTGGTGGGTCAGAAGACTTTAATTATGTTGGTACAGTCACACTGCTTTCCATAGAAGCACACTATATCATATTATATGACCTTCAGCAATGTACGTGAGCCCGTTTCCCAACACTCCAGTTAATATGGTATTTATGAAACTTTTTGTTATTTCTCAATAAATGAAAAATTATCTAACAGTAGTGTGGTTAGGTATTTTGCATGTTTAAGCATTATTAGTGTTTCCTCTTCTGTGAACTATCTACTCCTATCCTGTGCCCTGTTTTCCTTTAGCTTTTAAAAAAAAATTCTATAAAGTTAAAAAAGAAGGGGGTGGGGGGGACACCTGGGTGGCTCAGTTGGTTAAGCACCTGACGGCACAGGTCATGATCTCACAGTTCAGGAGTTCGAGCCCCACATCAGGCTCTCTGCTGTCAGCACAGGAGCCTGCTTCAGAACCTCTGTCTCCCTCTCTGCCTCTCCCCTGCTCACACTCTTTCTCTAAAAAATAAATAAACATTTAAAAAAATGTTTTAAAAACTTCTATGCATAATTTTTTGAATGAGTAATGTAACACATGTGACCTAAAATTCAAAGACTTTAATATCAAACATGAAAATATACTAATTTCCCTCTTAAATTCTGCCTCAGTCGTTCAGTTCTCCTTAGAGGCAACCACTATTATCTATTCATTGGCTGCCTTCCAGGGCTTTCTATACATATGTATAGGTATGTGGTGGTGGTGGTGGTGTGTGTGTGTGTGTGTGTGTGTGTGTGTGTGTGTGTGTATGTGTGTTTAAAACACAAATGGCAGTTTGCTATACCATTTGGCCTTTTTCATTTATTGTATATGAGACTGCTCTATGTCTGTACATATATAGTTACCACATTCTTTTTAAGTGCACAGTATTCTACTGTAATGGATATAGCGTACTTATTTTAACTATAGTCCCCAAAGAGCTGCTGTATATGCTTGGGCAGGGAACTCCACTCACCAGACCACATGACTAAGTATGAGCTAGGAGAGGGGTATATTTCAGGTTCTACCCATGTAGGCCTATTTTTTTTTCTAGTTCACACAGTAACTGAGAATGAACTCACAATGGCCCTGACTATTGATCAATGTGGCTGTTTTCAAGCCTTTGCTACTACAAACAATGCTGAAATCATCCCCGTATATACTTCAATTTATAAATGTGCAAAATATATCTGAAGGATAAATTCCTAAAAATGGAGTTCCTTGGTAATATGGTATTTACATTTTAAATTTTAACAAGTTTTACTAAATTGCTCTCTGTAGCAGTTTTACCAACTGCAATTGACAACATGTAAAAATGCCTTAACAGTGTTATCCATTATTTTTATTGTTGCCAATCTGATAAAGTTGGAATTTCTCTAATTTTAAAGTTGAATATCTTTGCATATGTTTAAGAATAATTTTTATTTCTGGGGCACCTGGGTGGCTCAGTGGGTTAAGCATCTGACTTCGGCTCAGGTCATGATCTCATGGTTTGTGAGTTCAAGTTCCACGTCAGGCTCTGTGCTGACAGCTCAGAGCCTGGAGCCTGCTTCAGATTCTGCCTCCCTCTCTCTGTCCCTCCCCCATTTGCCCTCTGTCTCTTCCTCTCTCTCAAATATAAATAAACATTAAACAAAATTTTTTAAGAATAATTTTTATTTACTAGTCTGATGGATCAGATTTTGTTGCCCATTTTTCTACTGGGTGCTGGGTCTTTTTATTGATTTATAGAAGCTCTTTACATATGGAAAAACTGGCTTTTTATGACATGAATTGCAACCTTTTAATTTTTTTCATGTCTTCTGACTTTGAAATGTAGCTGAATTTCCATAACAACTCTTTATGGCTTCTGAGTTTTGTGACATATTTAGAAAGACTTTCTCCACTTGTTTATTAAAATTCTTTCCTGTATTCTTCCCTACTACTTTATTATTTTTTTACATTTAAATCTTTTCTCCATGTGGACTTCATTTTGGTGTAACTTGTAAGGTAGAAATCCAATTTATTTTTTTCCATATGTATGCTCAGTTGTCACAATGCTGTTTATTGAATAAGTTTCTCCTACTGATCTGAAGTGCTATCTTTATTATTTCTAAATCTACACACATATTTAGGTCTATTTCCAGACTTCTATTGAGTTCATGGCTTCAGTATCAATTGTTTTATCTTTCTAGCTTCATAAAATTTACAGTTCTACTATAATTTTGGAAACTAGCTCTTCCTCTTCCCCCTTCTTTATTCTTCTTTTACAGAATTTCATTGAAGATTTTTAAGCAGTGGAGTGACACAATCTGATTTAAAATCATTCTGCTAACAATGTGGAGGAAAAAAATGCAAAGGGCAAGAATGCAAGCAGGAAGACAGGTAGGAGGTCACTGCAATGAATCAGAGAAAAGACGATGGTGCCTCAGACAAAGAAGGTAGCAGCAGGAATGGTAAGAAGTAAGGAACACTAGAGAGGAAGTCTGGGGTGGAATAAAAGGGTTCTGATTTAGACATATTATTTCAGATGGCCATTAATCATCTAAGTGTATATGTCAAGTAGGCAACTGGATACATGAATCTGGAGCTCAGAGGTCATGGCAAGAGAAATAAATCTGGGAATAAGCCACCATCTAGGGGGTGTTTAAAAACCACAGGACTGGGGCGCCTGGGTGGCGCAGTCGGTTAAGCGTCCGACTTCAGCCAGGTCACGATCTTGCGGTCCGTGAGTTCGAGCCCCGCGTCGGGCTCTGGGCTGATGGCTCAGAGCCTGGAGCCTGTTTCCGATTCTGTGTCTCGCTCTCTCTCTGCCCTTCCCCCGTTCATGCTCTGTCTCTCTCTGTCCCAAAAATAAATAAACGTTGAAAAAAAAAAATTTTTTTTTAAAATAAAAAAAATTAAAAAAATAAATAAAAAATAAAAACCACAGGACTGTACTGAGTCCCCAGGAAGATTGAGAAAAAAGACAAGTATGTTGACCTAGAAGTTGAAGAAGGTATTTGAAGAAGAAAGGGAGAGCAACTGTATCAACTGCTACTGAAAGGATAGGTTAAATGAGAACTGGAAATTGACCACTGGACTTGCAAAACTAAAGGTTCATGGTGACCTTGACAAGAGCAATTTCTTCCCCCCCCCCCCACCGTGTTTGTTTATTTTTGAGAGAGAGACAGAGCACAGTAGGGAAGGAGCAGAGAGAGAGGGGAGACACAGAATCTGAAGAAGGCTCCAGCTCTGAGCTGTCAGCACAGAGCCCAACGCAGGTCTCCAACACATGAACCGCAGTGTCATGACCTCAGCCAAAGTCTTAACCAACTGAGCCACCCCTGACAAGAGCAGTTTCAATGGAATGGTGCAAAGCCTGACTTAAGTGCCCTAAGGAAAGATAACAGATAAGGGAGTAAGGCAGGAAGTTGAGGCCACCCTTAGAGTTTTTCTAAAATGGAGAGTAGAGAAATAGGACAATAGCTGGAGGGCTCTGGTGTTAAAATATTTTTCATAGATATTAAATATTACTGCATGTTTTTTGTGTCAGTGAAAATGAGTAGAAAGAGGTGGGGGCAAATCCAGAATATATAAAGAGATTCTATAAATCAATAAGGAAAAGATAATTCCACACAAAAATGGGGAAAAATTAAGAACAGGAAATGAAAAGAAAATTCAAATGTTCAAAAATACAGACATATAAGCAAAATTGCTAGTTATCAGTGATATGCAAAATAAAATAAGGTATTACTAAATAGACTGACAAAAATGTTTAAATCTGACAACACTGAATGATAGCAAGGCTGTGGGAAATGAGTATAATCATAATCTCCTGGTAGGAATAAAAACTGAAACAGACACTTTAAAAACAAAAATGCAAATACTCTTTGAATTCAAAATTCTACTCTTCCATATCTACACCAGACAAACACCAGCACACGTGCATAAGGAGATGTATACAAAGATGTTGATTGTAGCAGAGATTGTTTTAATAGTCAAGACCTGGAAGCAACCTAATGTTCATCAACAAAGCAAGGATAAAATAAAATGCATTACTTTCATACAACACTATCCAGCAGTCAATGAACTAATAAGAAATGAATACAGTAAAGCCACAGAATACAAAATTAACAGACAGAAATCAGTTGCATTTCTACACACTAATGAAGAACTATTAGAAAGAGAAACTTAAAAAACAATCCCACTCACAATTGCATCAAAAAGAACAAAATACCTACAAATAAATTTAACCAAAGAGATGAAAGATCTGTACTCTGAAAACTATAAGACACTGATGAAAGAAACTGAAGGAGATACAAATAAATGGAAAGCAATACCATGCTCATAGACTGGAAGAATTAATATTGTTAAAATGTCCACACTACCCAAAGGAATCTATAGATTCAATTCAATTCCCATCAAAATACCAACAACATTTCTCATAGAACTAGAACACAGAATCTTAAAATTTGTATGGAACCACAAAGACCCTGAATAACCAAAGAAATCTTGAGAAAGAAAAACAAAACTGAAGTATCACGCGCTCCCTGATTTCAAACTACAAAGCGATAGTAACCACAATAGTATGGTACTGGCCAGAAAACAGACATGGAGATCAATGGAATAGAACAGAGAACCAAGAAATAAACCCATTCATATATGGTCAATCTATGACAAAGGAGACAAAAATATACAGTGGGTAAAAGACAATCTCTTCAATAAGGGAAAAACCCAACAACTACCTGTAAAAGAATGAAACTGGACCACTATCTCACACCACATGTTGAGTAAGAGTTGAAACTATAAAACGCTTTGAAGAAAACATAGGTAATTAGCTATTTTTCATTTTTTAAATTTATTTGAGAGAGACAGAGACAGCATGAGTGGGGGAGGGGCAGAGAGAGAATCCCAAGCAGGCTTCACGCTGCCAGTGCAGAGCTCAACTCGGGGCTTGAACCCACGAAACTGTGAGATCATGACCTGAGCCAAAACCAAGAGTTGGACGCTTAACCCACTGAGCCACCCAGGTACCCCGGCAGTTAGCTATCTGACATAAGTATCAGCAACATTTTTTTGGACCAATCTCCTCAGGCAAGGGCAACAAAAGCTAAAATAAATAAATGGAATTACATCAAACTAAAAAACTTCTACATAGAGAACGAAATGATCAACAAAGTGAAAAGGCAATCTACTGAATGCGAGAAGATATTTGCAATTCATGCATCTGATAAGGGAATATCCAAAATATAGGAAGAACTTATACAACTTAATATAAAAAAAATAACCCAATTAAAAAATGGGCAGAGGACTTGAATAAGCATTTTTCCAAAGAAGACATATAGATGGTCAACAGGTATATGAAAAGATGATCACATCACTAATCATCAGGGAAATGCAAATCAAAACCACAATGATTCATCACCTCAAACCTGCCAGATTAGATATTATAAGAAAGACAAAAAAATGACAAGTGTTGGCATGGATATAGAAAAAAACCCTCATGCACTGCTAGTGAGAATGTATATTGGTGCAGCCACTGTAGAAAATAGTATGAAAACAGTATGGAGTTTCCTCAAAAAGTTAAAAATAGAATTCCCATATGATCCAGCAATTCAACTTCTAGGAATGCATCCAAAGAAAACCAAAACACCAAAGTGGAGAGATACATACAGCCCTATGTTCACTGCAGCATTATTTACAATAGTCAAGATATGGAAGCAACCTAGGTAATTCAATGATGGATGGATAAAGAAGTATGATGCACACACGTGTGCACGCGCGCGCACACACACACACACACTGGAATATAACTCAGCCATAAAAAAGAATGAAATTTGCAACAACATAGATGGACCCAGAGGGTATTATGTGCACTGAAATAAGTCAAACGCAAAAAGACAAACACCATATGATTTCACTTGTATGTGGAATCTAAAAAACAAAACAAATGAGCAAACAAAACAGAAAGAGATTCCTAGATAGAATTTCTGGTTATCAGAGAAAGGGAGAGATTCGGGGCGGTGGGGCGGGGGGGGGGGGGGGAAGGAGGGACAGGCAAAACAGGTGAAGGGGATTAGGAGGTACAAACTTCCAGTTATAAGAAAAATAAACCATGGGGATGTAACGTACAACACAAGGAACAAAATCAATAAAAATGTAATAACTTTGTATGGTGACAGATGGTAACTACAACTTACTGTGGGAATCATTTTACAATGTATAAAAATATTAAATCACTATGATGTACTGATGTACTCCTGAAACTAATAGGATACTGTATGTCAATTATACTTCAATTTAAGAAAAAAAACATAAGTTTTAAAAGAAAAAGAAAAAAAAAGATAGACTAAAACTAAGTAAATAAGCCCAGTCTAACAATGGTTAATTCTCAATGGTGAGAATACAGTAGAGCAGGGGTTAGCAAAGTTTGGAGTGGACCAAGCCCAGCCTACCACCTGGTTTTGTAAATAAAATTTTATTGGAATGCAGCCACTTACTCATTTATGGATTGTCTATGGTTACTTCTGCACAACAGCAGAGATGAGGAGTTGCAACAGAGTCTGTATGGCAAGTTTAGTCTAAAACATTACTACCTAGGAAGTCTGCTGACTTGTGCACATTTTTTTTAAGTTTATCTTGAGAGAGTGTGTGACAGCACGGATGGGGTGAGAGGGAAAGAGAGAGAGAGAATCCCAAGCAAGGCCCATACTGTCAGCATGGAGGCTGATGCAAGACTCAGCCCATGACGCATGAGATCATGACCTGAGCCGAAATCAAGAGCTGGACGCTCAACTGACTGAGCCACACAGGAGTCCTGACTTGTGCAGATTTTCTTCTTTGTCCTTTTCTATATCTCACCTTCCCCTAAAATTTAAGACTATTTAAATAACTTGAAGGAGAGTCAAACTAAAGTCTGAGAGAAACAAAGAAAAGATTCTAAAACTTTCAGTTTTTTTAAAATTTAAGAGTACTACATATACTTTGTATTGACTAAACTGAAAACATTAATCAGAGCTATTCTATAACACAGTTTAAATGACTGGTGAATTATAGAGGTACTCCACATAGAGAAAAAATACATAGGGCAATCCTATTTAAATGAGGGATGTATTCTTGAAAACCCAGAATAATTCAAAACTAACTGTCTCATATATAGAAGAAAAAGGATGCATTCTCAGGATACATAAATTTGCAACCAACATAGAATATTTTTATAATATATACTAATAACATTAGTATAAAACCAAGTCTATTAATACCCTTATTAATTATACAGTTATGTGCTTAAGAGAATTATTCATTCTGTTATAGCAATTTATTAATCACATAATTTTAAAATATAACTTAATGTATAATATACAATATACAAATATAAGTACAAAGTTAACTTAATGATATTGCATTAACTACTGCAGTATCCTGCCTGAAAATAATTGAGTAAAAGTTATCATTATCATCTTCTAACAACACAAGTAAGGGGAGAGTTAAAAGGTATCAAATTAGGACAAGCTATCTCACCACATCATGGGGAAGGCTGGTCTGAGTCCCTGGAGGACTTCTACTAAAGAATGAATCTGATGTGGCTGGTTTTTGCTCTCATTTTCTTTGCCTCTGGGGATTTCTTTTTTTTTTTTTTTTTTTTTTTTTTTAAATTTTTTTTTTTTTTTTTTTCAACGTTTATTTATTTTTGGGACAGAGAGAGACAGAGCATGAACGGGGGAGGGGCAGAGAGAGAGGGAGACACAGAATCGGAAACAGGCTCCAGGCTCTGAGCCATCAGCCCAGAGCCCGACGCGGGGCTCGAACTCCCGGACCGCGAGATCGTGACCTGGCTGAAGTCGGACGCTTAACCGACTGCGCCACCCAGGCGCCCCTGGGGATTTCTTGATATGCAGATACATTGTCCATCTTTCACCTTGCCACCATGAAACAGCAATCCACATTTGGATCACTTTCTTTAATAATAGCAATTGTTGCTGGAATATGGTCAAAAGCATATGCCAGTTACTTCGCTGCTGGCTGCTGTGATGAAGGCCCAATAAGTGCCGGGACCCTCTTCCAGCTGCCTTTGTTTTTCTAATTCTAGCAAGTCTTCCTGTATTACTCCATGGAGAACCACCCAAGGGAAGTTTCAACATCCCCTTCACCAACCTTGCACAAATTCACCTTCTTTGTCACTTTCACAGATTGTTTATCAGGTGTGAGGCTGTCGTCTTCCAAGATAAAGCCTCTTTAGATTATGGTAAAGCTGAAATGTTTTGATAGCTTCGGTTAGCAGCTATAGCTTGCCTGCTCATTTTTATACTCTTAAAACTTTGGTAGGCTTTAAAATTAGAAGGCCAGCCATGACTTGTAGTGAACTTTTTTGTCTCACTTTCAACTCCTTTCAAATCATTAAAATTACTTCAGGCCTTAGCACAGGCAATGGCTTGAACTTAGGGGGGCATTACAGCAGCACTGATCTTGCAGCTGCGTTGCCAGGATTTTTTCCATTTACTCCTTTATTCTTGCCTGGTTATAAGATTGTGTGTGTGTGTGTGTGTGTGTGTGTGTGTGTGTGTGTGTGTGTGAACTAAACGATGTATCTTCTTTAATGCTGCTTTTGTTTTTTTGAGCATTATCTCAATATTCTGCAGGCTGCACTCTCCTAAATGAACAGCATGGGGGATCACATCCTGGTCTGGCCTTTATCACAGAGTTTTATCACATCTAACTTCTGTTCCAAAGATACTGAATTTGGGGTACAGTTTTTTAGCACTAGCACCACTACTTAATGAACTTGAATGACACTGTTATATGACATACAAAAATATCTTTAATTATACCAAAAGCAAATGTTAAGACAGCTACCAAAAACAGTCACCAAAAACATTAACCCAAGATCCAATATATTAGGTTCATGTGATATTGATAAAAGATGATGGGAATTTTGTTTCCTGCTAACACAAGATATAGGAAAATAATGACGTAATTTGCAATCCTTTCAACTAGTCAGATTTGAAATTATGTGTTTCCTCAAAATATTTTTTTTAATTTTAAAAAGTTTCACAATACTTCCAATTGGAAACACAAAGTGGGAACTTAAATGTATTTTTACTTTGCACTATTTTCAGCTTCACATAATTTGAAGATGCATAAAATAACACCACACTGAACTTTTTCAAGAGACTTTCCAGTCTAAAAGAAAAATACTTGAATGTAGTAAAAGAGAAAAATAAGCAGCCAGATGGAATTAACAAGAATTTAAAGAAATTAAGGAGCCAGGGAGCCCGGGTGGCTCAGTTCATTGAGCGTCTGACTCTTGATTTCGGCTCAGGTCATGATCCCAGGCTCATGGGATCAAGCCCTGCACTGGGCTCTGCGCTGAGTGTGGAGCCTCCTTAACATTCTTTCCCTCTCTCCTTCTGCCCTCTCCCCTGCTCGTGCTCTTTCTCTCTCACTTTTAAATTTTAAAAAATTTTAAAAAAAAGAAAGAAAGAAATTCAGGAGCCAGAACACAACGAAATAAATCAGAAATGCATTCTTATTAATGTAACTTTAAGATTCCGAAACAAAATCAGTGCATAATACTCTACTTTTTTTTGAAGACTAAGCGAAATGCATTCAGATACATATTAGAATGCTACATCCAAAATGAAAATAAACCCAAGTGGCATTATGAGGAAAAATATTAACAATAAAACTTACATCTTCAATGACTTTTTGTGTTGCCTCTTTAGTAACTGCACCTGTTATAAATGAACACACACATTATTATCCCCAAAATATACAGATGTAAACACTGAGACCAACAAGTTATTTTCCTCTCACTAAGGTGGGCCAGAGTCTACTCCAGAATTTCTCAAAGAATGGTCCAAGAAAACTGGGCATCAATATCACCTGGGATGCCTGAGAAAGGTAAGGATTCTTGGGCCCCAATTTCATCCTACTACAGTAGAATCTCCGGTGATAAAGGCAACTATATTAAAAATCACTTAGGTTTAAAAGAATAATAATAAATTGTACACGCCTCTTCCTTCCCTACCCATGCCAATCTGCCTGCTACCCACTTCCCTCTGAGAAAAAGGGGCATGTTTCCTCACAGAAATATAAAAGTAAATATTACTAACAAGAGCTACTTAGACAACACACTTAACTCTATAGTCTAATTAAATGCCTTTACATCAAGTCATACCTTTTAAAACACTATTTGTGTTCCCTGTGGGCTGGGCAGGAGGTATTTTTGCCAATGACACCACACTGGTTATAACTGGTGTTGTATTTTTCCTTGTAGAAGGGAGCTCCATTGAAGTAGTTTGCGCCTTATAAATATTTACTGATTAAAACAAAAAGGTAAGACCTAGTATAAACAAAAGGGTTACACACACATACAAAACCCTGTTCGACAACTAAGTTTCCAAGAAACAGTGCAAATATCTAACTCTGTATAATGTAACTCTATAAAAAGAGTGATTCTGGTCAGATTAACATTCATTAGGACTTAAAAACAGCCTGATTTTCTAAAATTATAAACTTCAAATGCTATTTAAAAATATAGGTATTAGCTTTAGAATTAACTGGCCTTTCCTCTTAGTGAATATTAAAACTCCTCCACCTAAGCTTGCTTCAAATAAAAATTTAACATGACAGTTTTTATAAAGAAGTTGGTGAGTTTGCTACCCATCCGCTGGTTTGTCAACACATATTATAAAATAAAAATTCTACCACTGACCTGACTGGTCTTAGGGAATGGATGATGACATTAAAGATTGGCACATGGCATATGTGATTAAGATGATGATCAATAAAATTGCAAAGGTAGACAAGGGCCAGACTGTAAGGACAAAGCACATGGATTCTGTCAATTCAACAGCACTCCAGGCTTTGATCAGACAGCATAATATCAAATGGTTTTATCCTAATTCAGAGAAGTACTACTTCAGGGAGCTACTTTAAGAACATGCCACACATGTAACTATTCATCTGGATATTTTGACCATATTAGCTTTCCTACTTGCAAAATTATTCTTAGCCAAAAAAATTTTTGCTACCTATGAAGAACTGGTCTACTTTATTTTTTCTGATATAATTAATGTGTTGGTTCTTTTTTCCTTGGCTACAATCAAACTCTTGATCAAATCTTACACCAGTCATAGCAACTGTATTAACATACTTCTATTCTCTCCTTCTGTTTGCCCTGATTTTCTATTTTTTTCTAGTTTATTAACTGAATAACATATGCCCCTTAGTGGAAATTATTTATGTACAGATAACATCAACCAAAAGCAATCAAATCTAATTTTCCTATAAAATACATTTATTGATTCCTTGGTGTGTTTGATTATGATAGCAAAAAGCATCAGGATTGATTTTCCCTGAAGGGCAATTTTTAAGAATTCTTACAAGAGGGGCATCTGGGTGGCTCAGTCATTTAAGCATCCGACTTCGGCTCAGGTCAAAATCTCATGGTTTGTGGGTTTGAGCCCTGTATCAGGCTCTGTGCTGACAGCTCAGAGACTGGAGCCTGCTTCGGATTTTCTGTGTCTCCCTCTCTCTCTGCCCCTCCCCTGCTCATGCTCTGTCTCTGTCTCTCAAAAATAAATAAGCTTTAAAAAAAAATTTTTTTTTTTAATTCTTACAGGAAAATTTAAGGACATCCAGGCGATTTGAATTCAATAAAATTTTGATGCTATTATATTTACAACTGTGTGTACTAATAGTATATCCTAGCACTGACATAAAGATCCCATTAGCCAAGTTTAATTTTTACCTTTATTTTGTGAAAGAGGGTCATTCATAATTTGTCGATGACAAAACTCCAAGACACAAAATAAGTTACAGAAATGTTTGATGTTTCCTCGCCATTTTATGGACTCACTTAGCTTACCCTGTCGTTTACAGCCATCACACTTGGCCATCTGAGAAAAAAATATAAGACAGGATAGGCTTAAAACCATAAAATAATGAAAAGATAACATTAATCATAAAACCAGAAGGCACTATGAAAACAGGATATGTAAATCAGGTGAAATCACAAAATGTAAGGTTCCTACCTTAAAATATTCTGGTTAAAAATGCATATACTTGGGGCGCCTGGGTGGCTCAGTCGGAAAAGTGTCCAACTCGATTTCAGCTCAGATCATGATCTCACGGTTCATGAGGTGGAGCCCTGAGTTGGGCTCCTTGCTGACAGTGCCAAGCCTGCTTGGGATTGTCTCTCTCCTTCTCCCCCTGCCCTACCCCCGCTCTTGTGCACACTCTCTCTCTCAAAATAAATAAATAAATATTAAAATATATATTTATTTGCTTTATATACATATCTCCATCTACAGAATATAAAAACTGATCTCCCATTTTCAAAATTACTGATGAAGGAATCTAAAGATAGGCTCTATTTTTAAAAGGTTAAGCACAGACATCATATAGTAGAAAGAATATGCACTTTGGAGTTGTAAAGACATTGATTCATTCAACAACTATTTAATTAGGTACGCTTTGTCTTGAGCACTGAGATAGGCGCCATATAATTATGATAAAGACATACCTCCCAAACAAAAATATTGTATTTTAGCGGGTAGGGAGACAAACAGATGATTTCACTGGCGTGTTATAGGTGCTATCCAGCTATCACCTACCAGCTTTTGAAGAATACACTATTGAACCTCCCTGGATCTTACTCCTTTTCCTTATTTATAAGCTGGTAATAACACACCTACCTCTAAGGATTATAGTGAGGATTAAATGCAATAACACTTATGAAGCACTGGACCTGTATTAGTGGTTCAATTAATTGTAGCTTTCATTGTTAGCCTTCCAAAAAAATAATTTTTTTTTTCAACGTTTATTTATTTTTGGGACAGAGAGAGACAGAGCATGAACGGGGGAGGGGCAGAGAAAGAGGGAGACACAGAATCGGAAACAGGCTCCAGGCTCTGAGCCATCAGCCCAGAGCCCGACGCGGGGCTCGAACTCGCGGACCGCGAGACCGTGACCTGGCTGAAGTCGGACGCTTAACCGACTGCGCCACCCAGGCGCCCCCCAAAAAATAATTTTTTAAAAAATAAGTGGGTAAGGAGGTCAGTCACAGTCATTTGACCTATGAAGCAAGAACAAGGTCTGACTTCAAATTCATCAGAGTAACCTTCTGAATGAGACAGCCACTTAAAGGCAACATAACTATAAAGGCAACTTAAAGGCAACTTGAAAGAACTCAGTGATAAATAAGGTTCGTGTGCCTCAAGAGAAAGCAAAAGATAAAAATAAAAGGAATATACCCTCAAACAACAACAAAGCCTCCAGAAATCATATGCTCTTTACCACCAAAATTTCATGTTTATATTCAACTGAATTTTGCTTTGGGAGCCCATAATTTATTTTACCCAGTTCTAAACACTAAATTTTACTTCACATGATCTGAACGTATTTAAGAAAATAATTTGTACGAACTTCAGAAAACCAAAAAGGTGTATTACATTTACCTGATAAAACAAAACTGTAAATTTGGACATGCAATCTTCACAACAGAACTCTTCTAGCTTTCCTTCCAATCGATTTTCTACCAAATTAGGGGATGTCTGTGAGCAGTAACTGCACATCTTACAGTAATTCCCCCAGCGCTCTCCAAAGTCACGGGCAGAGAGGAATTTGCAAACTGAGAACCAGAAGGGATGAAAGGAAGAAACATCAAACTTACATTAACTCGAAGGAGGTAAAGTGAGTTTCCACAGTCTCAGACACCAACTAAGCTAGTTTCTTGCTTGCTTCTTAAGCCAAGAAGCAGTAATTGCTTAAGTATCCTCTTTACAAGTGGGTGCAAGAACAGGAAGATCTCTCAAGTCACTGATAAACTTATGAAGAGATTTTTTACACTCTAACCTAATACCATTGACCCAATTACCTTTCAAAAGTTTTTTTTTTTAGTTTTAAGCAATTTATTTAGATGACTGTAATTTTAAAAATCACTACAATTTGGCAAATCATAATCACAAATATAATATTTAAATTTGTTTCAAGTTTTTCTTTGAGATTATTATATTTAAAAAGACTTTAAAGTGAATTAAGCATGAAAAATAAAATGAATTAAGTATAAACTCAAGAAAGAAAAAACCTCAAATTATACCTCATAAAACAAAATTACTTGAAAATTAATTGTAGAATAGCCCAACGCAGCATGAACTACTTTGTACCAACCACGAGCTCTGTGGATAAAGCTGAACCGCTTGCTTTCTTTACCTTCACTACAGAATGGCTTATCAACCCCTGAGAATCGGACAGTCTCCTTTATAATTTTCTGCAGTTTACAGTAGTCACACATTGCCATAACTTTATTTTTCTTTTTGTATTCATCAGAACAAGTCTTGCCACAAAAAAGAAACATTCTACCCTGCAGAGATTAAAAAAAAAAAAGTCATTAAGACCTAATTAACAGTTGCTTTATCTTTAAGAAATCATTCTCATTTCAAAGCAAATGAAGTGACTGTCAAAGATGAAAAGATAAATGCTTCTAATGGATATGTTTACAATTCAATCCCTTTCATAATTTCTCTTTACCTTGTAGAACAGAAGTTCTGGTTTCGTGGCAAACAGATGGTTACAGTGCTGACACTTGAGTTTAACAAGTGTCCGGGTTAAAGCAACTTGCTGGGATGGGGCCGCAAGAGGCCGGAAACTGGCTGCAGGAGAGCCACTGATGGAGGCAGGGGAACCAGCAGAGGTGTTACCTCCTCCAGCTGATACTGATGACCCAGCCGGTGGGCTTACAACCACTTGGCCCTGAGACAGGGACACCGCTGAAGAGTTTGTTCCTTTTGGCTTGTTAAATACATTCTGAACGAAGACAAATAAGGCAAAGATTTTAGCAACTGAGAAACAACTTGGTAATTTTCATTTTCTCATTTTAATAAACTACTACCTGTAACATTTTATAAAGTAGTTCACAGAAAGAGTTTAAATGGCATACTTCCAGAATAGAAGGACTGAGAAATGCAACATAAAAGGTTTAAGAACTTGAATTCAGGCTTTCCAAACACCTCTAATATAGAGCTCTAATAAACTAGAGCAGGCCCCTTCTTTTCCCCCAAAATACCCCTCCATCTGCACTCCCATCACCACCCAGCCTCTGATGGCTATTATGAGTACAGTGGAGGGGCGCCTGGGTGGCTCAGTCAGTTGAGCGTCCGACTTCGGCTCAGGTCATGATCTTGCAGTCTGTGAGCTCGGACCCCACGTCGGGCTCTGTGCTGACAGCTCAGAGCCTGGAGCCTGCCTTGGATTCTATGGCTCCCTCTCTCTCTACCCCTACCCCGCTCATGCTCTGTCTCTCTGTCAAAAATAAATAAACATTTAAAAAAAAAAAAAAAAAAAGAGTACAGTGACCACCAGTAGTCTCTTTCTTCCTGGTGCCAGGGACATCGCATCAGGCACCTTGCCACCCCAGGGGATCACTAAACTCTACCTTCTCTGTGTATCTCTCAGAGAGTGAGGAGCAAATGGGACAAGAAAATGGAGGCTTATGATTCCATGCCAGGAGTCAATACGTATCTGGCCCATGATGAGAGGGACACATGAGCACATCACCGTGCCACCTATCTGAACCTTATCTTAGCTTCCATCCTTTTGAAAAGGATAGCGCCAAGGGCAAAAGTAGGAGGGAAGGGCAGTTTAGGTAAGGACCTTGAATTTAGGAAGAGGGCACTGAGGCTCAATACCTGGCTTAGACATTTTGCAGAAATGACTTCTGGGACGAGAGTTGAACAGAATTTTTTTCTTTCTAACTTGAATTTACTCTTTTGTAAATATGGACCTTCAGCAGTTCACATATTGCCATTCCCCAATGCCTAAGAGCACTTAGGGGTAAAATACTACCTCAGATCATACCTGGAAAGCCACCACACAACTGGAGCTGCAGAAGCTATAGATAGTTCCATTGGACATGGCTAGGTGATACTGAGGGATTGCTGAGGTTTTACAACTATGACATGAAACCTGGACACCTTGGCAACAACAACAAAAAAAAACAATGAATAAGCTACATAGATGAACACATGATCCAAAAGGGTACTAGGGGAATTAAAAAATATTCAGTAATATACAAAGCCAAAATCAAGCAACCTTACAATAATCTGTAAAGCTAACTGTAACTAATCTCAGTTAAATTCCACTTACACAAAAACTAACTTGGAACTTACAAGTGTGGTTTTTATTTCTTTCTTTTCACATATGGAACTACAAAATAAATGCCTCAACCAAACCAGTGAAAAACTATTTTCACTTACAAATCAGTTCTTTGAAACTAAACTTTGGGTCTTTATTTAACCACACAGATAAATTCAACTTGTAACAAAATGAAACAAAAGCAGCTACATTGTTCTTTAATAGTTACTAAATCTATAAATTTATCAAATGTAAACATTACCTGAAGAAATAACGGTCTTAACTCTATAAGCAGATAAGCAATTAATAGAGCAGAAAAGTTCGGTTTTTCCTGAGTCGTTGGTAGTCTCAATCATTTCTGCTGAAGGCCTCAATGATTTCCCCAAGGCGTATGGAGGAGTTTGGGCTGAATTCTATCAAGAAAATAAAATAACATTTAGATACCTAGCACAAACACACACGTTGTTTAAGAAAAGAAAAAAGAAAAACTATAAAGATTGCCTTTGATTGAAATATCTGAGCTCAGAGGACTATGAGGCCACTCTAACTATAGATTTTTCTGGAAGTTGGGATGTGAGAAAAATAAGTTCTTTCAGACAATAATGAAATGTAAACTGAAGAAAATGAGTAACTACACTCACATACATTAACAACAAAACACATTAAAGGTAATGAATTTGGTATTGTTATACACTTTTCTCATTAAAAATAATCTAAGATGACCAGGTAATCCATGAACCAAAGGGCCATCCTCAATAGTCTTGGACATCAATCTATAAGACTGTCTACCACCTTTAAGGTTACATAATCAGTAAGACTCTTTAGCAGGAGGAAAGAGAAATGATGCTTAATGTAAATTAGGAGATCTTACAGAACTACCTGTTTTTTAAGCTGAGTTTTACACTAAAACGTGTCTGTAACTTTACTCATATTTTAAGAAATAATAATTACAATGGCTACCATTTATACAAATTACCAATATTATTACTTATTCAGTGCTTACCAGGAGCCAGGCCCTATACTGAATACTCTGTATTTAACTTATATATACTGTATCATGGAATCCTTCAAACAAAATATTGAAATACTTTTAAAAATTATATTAACAAGAAGTTTAAATTAATTTTAATTCAATTAACAAATAAACAGAAAAGTGGGAGATTAAACATTTGATCTCGCTCCAAAGATCCAGGCTAACCATTACACTATACTGTCATTGACACAACATAGTCTCTCAACAAGAAATTATATGGGGAATTAAACAGTAGGAAAATACAAATTGTTGGGACTGCAAGCTGGTGCAGCCACTCTGGAAAACAGGATGGAGGTTCCTCAAAAAACTAAAAATAGAACTACCCTACAACCCAGCAATTGCACTACTAGGCATTTATCCACGGGATACAGGTGTGCTGTTTCTGAGGGACACATGCACCCCAATGTTTATAGCAGCACTATCGACAATAGCCAAAGTATGGAAAGAGCCCAAATGTCCATCAATGGATGAATGGATAAAGAAGATGTGATATATATATACAATGGAGTATTACTCGGCAATCAAAAAGAATGAAATCTTGCCATTTGCAACTACGTGGCTGGAACCGGAGGGTATTATGCTAAGTGAAATTAGCCAGTCAGAGAAAGACAAATATCATATGACTTCACTCATGAAGACTTTAAGAGACAAAACAGATGAACATAAGGGAAGGGAAACAAAATAATATAAAAACAGGGAGGGGGACAAAGCCTAAGAGACTCATAAATATAAAGAACACACAGAGGGTACTGGAGGGGTTGTGGGAAGGGGGATGGGCTAAATGGGTAAGGGGCATTAAGGAATCTACTCCTGAAATCACTGTTGCACTATATGCTAATTTGGATGTAAATTTTTAAAAATTAAATAAATTTATTAAATTTATTAAATTAATAAATAAAAATCTTTGCCAAAAAAGAAAATATAAACTGTGAAGTTTCACTATATAATCTTCCTGGTGAAAGAGGAATATCACTTATACAGTTGACAGAGTATAATACCAGCAACAAAATTAAAAACAGAACGGATTTTTGGATCACATATATAAAAGTAACACGGATTTTATTCTTGCGAAAACAGTAACCAAAATGCCAGAAGTGGTAACTCCTTGAAAAGGGATACTTCTCATAGATCAATGTCCAACACCAACTACTTGGAGGAATTAAAAATAAATCAAACTTGCTAACTGAAAAAATTTAGTTATCATTTATGCTTTTTTAGAAAAATAATTTTAAAGACTTCATTCAGTAATAATTAACATAAATATCTATTTAGTAACCAAATGAATCTATTATTCATTACAACAAATAAAAATTAGGTAAAGTAGTCGAATAAGGCATGTTGCCAAAATAATTACAATTCACATTTAAAAACACATTTAAAAAAAAATATTTTCTAGGGGTGCCTGGGTGGCTCGGTTGGTTGAGCGTCCAACTCTTGGTTTCCGCTCAGGGCATGATCTCATGGTTCATGGGATGATCAAGCTCCATGTGGGGCTATGCACTGACAGTGCAGAGCCTGCTTAGGACTCTCTCTCTCTCTCTCTCTCTCTCTCTCCCCTCCCCCCCCCCCCCCCCCCGTCTCTCTTCCCCTCCCTGGCTCTCTCTCTCAAAATAAATAAACATTAAAAATTTTTTTTAAATACGTATTGTTTTTTCCTAAAAGGAAAAAGAGAAAGATATGCTTTAGATCTACTGATTTTTAACATCTTATGCCTGTTGGCCACAGTTTATTTAAAATAATATGGAGCTTTCTCCACTTACCAATATATCATAAAACATTTCTGACTCACAGAAAATCATGAAAGTCCATTAATGTATCATTTCACTATAGTCAACACATCACCAGGACCTATCCCATTTTTCTGCAGGGGAAATCACACCCCAAAATCAATTGATGGGAAGAGCCCACTTGTTTATTTTAACCTCATCCCTGCACAGCCATCCTGGAAGGAGTGACGGACGGGCGTTTATACCTGCTTATATGCTGTGACGCTTGTTGAACTAAACACCTTCTGGGACCGGCAAGGCCCAGAGCTGCTGTAGCAGTAGCCCCCACAGTTCTCACAACAGTTCATGGTGAGGTTGTTGGCGGAGTGAAATTTTGAGAAACAGGCATCACTACAAAGACCATGTACCACATTTTGATATTTAACTTCAAATCGGATCTAGGAAATAAAACACACACACATCCAAAATAAGTAAAGCCAATTAAAAATCTCTGATCTCTGGTCATGGCAGGTTTGCTGAAGAAGACCACCAGCCTTGTGGGATTGGCTGTCAGAGTCCACACAAGAGGCTAGGAATATTGTACACAAAGATTCTTGATGTTCTTGGGGCGTGTGGGTGGCTCAGTCGGTTGAGCATCCGACTTCGGCTCAAGTCATGATCTCGCAGTCCATGAGTTCGGGCCCCGCGTCGGGCTCTGTGCTGACAGCTCAGAGCCTGGAGCCTGCTTCGGATTCTGTGTCTCCCTCTCTCTGTCTGCCCCTCCCCCACTCGTGCATGTCCTCTCTCTCTCTTTCTCTCTCTCTCTCTGTCAAAAATAAACATCAAAAAAAATTAAAAAAAAAAAAACATTCTTGATGTTCTTGAGCAAATGCCTAAAAATGCAGCATATAGAAAGTATACAGAACAGATTACAAATGAAAAGTTGAGTATGGTTAAAGGGGAACCAGATGTTAAGAAATTAGAAGACCAACTGCAGGATGGCCAACTAGTAGAGGTGATTCTTCAGGCTGAAATGAACCAAGTCTGGCAAGAAAACTTTAGAGTGGAAACCATGGGAGCCTTTAATGGAAGAGCCTCCTGCCAACCAATGGAAATGGCCAATATAATCATCATTAAATGACTAGCGTGTTGATGGGAAACTGATATAATTAATATTCTGTAATATTAAAAATGTTTCCTTATTATTGATACCTTAAAACAAGAAAACTAATACAGAACATACTTAGAGTTGTTAAAACTGATGACTGTGGTAACAGGGATTGGTGAATCCATATTTGATATGTAAAGCATTCATGTAAATTATTTCAAAGATGGTTTTTTTGTTTTGTTTTTTTAACAGAGAGGTTGTGCAAATATCTGAAAGTTAATTGGAAAAATTCCTACAGATTTTTAATGCAGAGGCCATAACTGAAATGTGAAGTATTTTTAGTAGTGTCTTCAACACATCATTTAATGTTTTTTATCCTGAAAAAAATAGGAAAGGTACTTAATTATTATTATTGTGTAGATAAATTTATAAATCACTGAAGTGAAGGACTAAGAGTAAAAATCATCAAATTATAGTTGTACAGCTGAGGAAACTGATTTGGTATTTGAAAGAAAGACTTCTTATTTATAGTGGTAATTGTAAAAACATTTTTTTTGTCTCATTTAAAGAAGTTAGCTTTCTGTTGCTTAGCCTTTTGTTTTATTGATCAACCAAAGTACATCAAGGTAGAGATAGAATTTATATAAAAGAAGAGACATAAAGAGTTCTTAAAGTTTATCGGACTTATGAATAGGCTTATATTCAGAACATCTTAGTCACACATGGGTTGTAACTTCAAAGTAGAATCACTAGGTGGTTTCCACTAAGTTTCCAATATGAGTGCAGTTGGGTATCAAACTGAAGATAAATGCTATCGCAGGAAAGAAACAGTTGGCATAAATTACTTTTAATGTGTCCTCACCCTTTCTTCCTAGACCCTATCATTTCTAAATACCTAAAATGGTATTTTTTAACTTCAAGACAGTACTCTTTTGTGTTTGTACGCATATGTGTGCGTTTTGCTATTCCTTGTGTTTTGCTATCTCTGACTCAATTCAGAATTTTTATAATGAGAAAATTTTTTCCCCAATATATTTCTCCCCTACAATGCTATAAATTGAATGGTAAATAAATATTAAATGAAAAAAAAATCTCTGATCTCTGAGCAGAATCCCAGGAAAGATACAATGTAACTTACATCAGCATTCTTCTGACACATGCTGCACTTGGTTGAAATGCTGTTAGTATATATGGTAACAACAGGCTTCTTCTTTAGCTCATAAGAAGAAAGGCATGATTGGCTGCAGAAATCTTTGCTAGAATTTTCAAAACGGGTCGTGATCACATCCTTTGGATTTAAAATGTCTCTAAAAATAAATAACAAAAGGCAAAATGAAATATGTTCTTCATAATTGTAATTTCTTCCTCTTTGTGAGCTAAAATAACTATGTTTACTAAGGGCAGCTATTGCATGCTAGAAAATGGCTGGCCAGGGATAAGACATCTGAAAACCTGGGCTTGATGATTAGTTCTGTTAGTTAGCTGAGTGACAATGAGTGAGGTAATTACTCTCTCAATTTCCTCATGTAGAAAATGGGTTTATGATACCTAATTTATAGATGTGTTGAGGGAAAATTATATTTAAAATATATCCAGCCAGATGTTCATGACAAAAGCTGTGAGGCTTCCAGCTCCAACCAAGTTTCATCCACTGGAGCCAATGGAAGAAGTGGCCATCCCTCAAGTCCAGACCAGAAAACCCTTGTCCTCTTACTAGCCAGCAGCTGCTAAGAGTAGGAACAGCAGAGACAAAGAATGACATGTTTGTTTTTTAATTTAAATGCAAGATTTGGGAAACAGATGAACTACCAAAGATTAATATAAAAAATAAGCATGATATATAAAACTGAACTATAACTGAAGAGATCAAAGAAACAGAGGACAAAAGAACTATTAAGGTTTGGTAGCAGAGGACAGATGGAAATAAGAATAAGACAGAAAGAACACAAATAACTGAGTCATTCTGTAAGATTCCTCAAGTTATTTTGTAAGAGCCCATTGATGCAATACACACTAACAGTAAAAACAAAGGCTGAGTATTGCCATTTTCTGACAAGTATAAAAAAACTAAAGGAAATGGTCAGTAATCAGAAGCACTAATATAAGCCACGAAGAATATAATGGCAATAATATTATATACAGTAATGTGTACTGAGCAATTGCTATGTACCAGACATCATTCTCTTTACTCAAATTATCCAACTTAATTTTCACAAAAATTCTGTGAGATAAATATTATTATAATTGCCATTTTACAGATGAGGAGACCAAATCGGAAAGGTTAAATAACTTGTCAAAGTCACAAGCTGGTAAGCAATGAAGCCAGAATACAAATTCTAGGCAGTCTGATTCCACATTCAGTGGTTCATCATTCCACTCTTCTGCCTCCCATCCTGTGCCTTTATTAGACAAAACTGTTTCACAGTAAACTATTTACAAATATCAATAACAACAAAGTACTTTAATTTTCTAAAACTCACCTAACCTTAAAAATAGGACAGTGAATCTTGGAAACCAAGTGGATATGCTTACACACGGATGAAGTTATTAATTTTGAATAGTGATTTTTCTACTAAAAACAAAGCAATAAAGAATGTTATTTAATAATGTGAATCTGCCAGTGGTATAATATACATATATGTAAACCAAAGTGAATGACTTTTTAATGGAAATCTGTGCACATGAATATAAATGCATTCTAAACCTTATGCATCCAAATGAATCTTACACCTTAACTTTAATCTTAGAAAAACCACACATCTTCCAAAAACATGGCTCCAACATTCTTCTACTTTATCCTTTATTTACAATAACTCTAAGAACAACTTTTCAAAGTTATAGTCAAATATCATGTTTAACAGTATGACTCAGTTTAATCGTCTATGGTAGTCAACTGATAAGGCATCAAGCAACTTCTGACAATTTGTAAAAATCAAACCCATGGTTTAAAGATAGATTTGTCACCTATCTTGGTCTAAAGGAAAGTTTCATAGGCTCTGAACGCAATGCCAAATCAAGAGAGCAAAAAAATTTTTGAAAAGGAGCAGCGATGTGGTAGAACATCTCTGACAAGAGTAACTATTTAAAAAAAATAATATGCATTTAGATGTATAACTTGTGCTGTGTTCTTTAAAATTTAATTCACTTTATTTTGATATTTGATATGTTGAAACGGAGTATCTAAAAACAGAAAACTAAACTTACCCTTCTAGATCAGTTTCACGAGAATGCTATAGAAGAGTTTAAGTAAGGTATTAGAATGGCATTTTAGAACAAAACTAAATTTGAATATTTATGTAAAATATTTTTAAATTCCTCTGTCCTTTTAGTTGGAGATTTTCATTTTAACATGATCTACTTTTAGATACTTAAGGCCAACACCCCAAACAGATAAAGAAACTGTTGTAGATCTCCAAAGACAAAATAGGGGCCTAGAAATAATATGTTAAGATACATAATGTGCTAAGCCTTGGGCTAACATTGTCTCACTAAAATCTGAGGAAGTAGATATTATTTACCAATGAAGAAACTGAGGCTTAAAAAAAATTAAACATCTAGCCCCAACGTCATATAGTTAGTAAGGGATAGAGCGTGATCTACACAATAAGCTCTTAACTTTTTTCACTCTACATTAACACTTCGGACAACACAATACATTCTTAGAACTACATTACCACAGGAAGAGGCAGAACATGCCAAATTTTTCAAACATACTAAGGTAGAGAAAGAAGTTGATGTGGCTTTGTTACTATTTCTTCCTCTCTCTGCATCTATGTGTGACTATAAAGCAATAACTTCAGGGGCGCCTGGGTGGCGCAGTCGGTTAAGCGTCCGACTTCAGCCAGGTCACGATCTCGCGGTCCGTGAGTTCGAGCCCCGCGTCAGGCTCTGGGCTGATGGCTCAGAGCCTGGAGCCTGTTTCCGATTCTGTGTCTCCCTCTCTCTCTGCCCCTCCCCCGTTCATGCTCTGTATCTCTCTGTCCCAAAAATAGAATAAACGTTGAAAAAAAAAAATTAAAAAAAAAAAGCAATAACTTCAAAGAACTTTTTTTAAGAAATAAACACATTATTGGGGCGCCTGGGTGGCTCTGTCGGTTAAGCGTCCGACTTCGGCTCAGGTCATGATCTCACAGTTTGTGAGTTCGAGCCCCGCGTCGGGCTCTGTGCTGACAGCTCGGAGCCTGGAGCCTGTTTCGGATTCTGTGTCTCCCTCTCTCTCTCTCTCTGACCCTCCCCCGTTCATGCTCTGTCTCTGTCTCAAAAATAAATAAACGTTTAAAAATATATATATATATTAAAAAAAAAAAGAAATAAACACATTATTTTGTGGCCATTTAGAGATTTTTTTTAATCTTCTAAAGAATTAACTAACTTTTATATACTATTATAAGACCAATGTTATAATATGCTATATACTTCAATAACTTTCAAGATAATAAATAATTGTGAATGGCTGTTGTCTATAGTCACAGGATATATGAGCAGCCCTGCAATTCCCACAAATGGCTTGTTATTTCTTTCCACAGTAAAATTTAAACTTAAAGAGACAGAAAACTAGTTAAGATGATACTTTTAACACCAAGTCTCTTGTTTAACATTACAAAGAATTTGCAAATTTCTCAGCTAAAAAGCTATTTCCATAGAAACGTGCTCAAGAGATTTAAAGTAGCAACAGCATATTTGAACTAAACTAGATACACACTAAAAAAGTAAAGTAAAAAGGGATGTAATTAAGAATTTTATACTTTGAGCAGTTTGTGCAGGTTTTCCTGGGAGGAGTTGGTACGCAGACAGGTGAAGGATATCCAGTGATGCACCGCGTGGAGCAAAAGAGCTGAGTAGATCCTGTCTTATGATATGCAGTTTGCCCTTTATAAAGCATTTTTTTACAACCAGAACAAAAAACCTGAATAGCTACAGCTGGAGCCGAAGGAAGCAATACATTTGGGCCAGATGATGCAAGAGAAAACTGAAAGCCTGGAGTCAACTGTTGGGCTATAAATACAAAATAAGGGGGGAAAAAACAGTTTTAGTATCAACACAAACACATATACATTCTCCATTTTTTAAGACAAATTCTCAGTCTCCAAATCCAATTAAACACTCTAAAACAGGGAGTTTCAAACTTTTTTTTTTTTGGGGGGGGGGGAGGTGTGGGTTCAAACTTTTTTATAACCCATAGTAACAACTATATTTCACATTATAACCCAGGAGACACATACATACATTTCTGTGTATGTTTATATGTGTAAAATTTAATAACTGAAACAGTTTTGCAAAATAATGTTTCCTTACTACATGCATCACATTCTTCTAATACAATCTTATTCTATTCTCTCTCCCTCCCCCCGCCCACATACATACATGTATGTGTGTGTGTATATATATACATATGTGTGTGTATGTATGTATGTATGTATATATATATATATATATATATATATATATATATATGTATGTATTTTTTTTTTAAGATTTTAAGTAATCTCTACACCCAATGTGGGGCTTGAACTCATAACCCTGAGATCAAGAGCCGCATGGTCCACTGCTGAGACAGCCAGGTACCCCTCAATTCCACTTTTTAAAATGCTAGTCAATACCACCTACCCAGTTTAAAAAGTACTGCTTTATCTTAAGGAAAAAAAGACTTACATGAGGACGTGCTCTCCCTCAGTTCTACTAGTTAGAATATAACAATATTAATCATAATTAACTTACTTGGTCCTATTTCTTTCCTTTTTTAGATTTTATTTTTAAGTAATCTCTACACCCATTGTGGGACTCAAACTTACAACCCTGAGATCAAGAGTTCCATCAAGAGTTCTACTGACTGAGTCAGCCAGGTGCCCCATATTCAGTTCTATTTCTTACCAAGAGGACTGTCACTGACTGAAAACACAGCACTAATTTTCAGTTCACTTTCTTGAGTTTTTGGCTTTGGGGCATGTCCATACTCCTTAAAGAAAAAGAAAAGAGAGAAATGAGTACAGTGTTAGTATTTAAATAAACTAGAAATTCAAGAAAAAAATAAGTTTGTCATATCTCTTCTACATTCTAATCATAATCACCTTCACAAATACCTCAAAAATCAAAATGTACAAGTTGTTAAAACAGATTTAAGCTTTACAAAAAGGACCTTTCAGAATCGGAAAATCTTTCATGACAGTTATTACTACTTTTCAAATGTAATATATAGGAGTCACATACAGCTACTTCAATGTTCAGCACTACCCTTACTTTAGGCTGTGTTTACAAGAAAATGATAAATAACATTAAATCTGAATGATGTAGAGTTTGGATCCAATAACAGATCTACAAACTGTCATATCTGTTAATGGCATAAAGACACAATGCAATCTGTTTGTTATACATAACATCATCACAGCCTAAATCAGATTTATTCTAATTATGTATTCTTTAAAATGCTTTAAGATGAAATATAATCATAAAAGTTTTATTTTTTTACAAGACAAAATTCTAAAAATACATATATCAATTTTAAAAAAGACTTCTTTATTGAGATCACATCCATCCTACATTATGTTGTTGTTAAAATAGCCTTACATACTTCAAAATAAAAACTTAAGGGGCACCTGGGTGGCTCAGTCAGATAAACGTCCGACTTCAGCTCAGGTCACAATCTCACAGCTTGTGGGTTTGAGCCCCACATCAGGCTCTGTGTTGACAACTCAGAGCCTACTTCAGATTGTGTCTCCCTCTCGCTCTCTGCCCCTCCCCCACTGTGTTCCGTTTCTCTCAAAAATAAACATTAAAAAGTTAAAAAAAAAAAAGTCTTACTTTTCTGAAACAATGGTGATAATAAATAGTAGTTGTATTTTAACATCCCTATACTTAGCAAAATAAATGCTGGGTATGTCAGCTCCCAAAGCTACTTTTGGAACTGCTTTTGACTATTACATGCCAAAGACTAGGAACCACTGCATTAATTTACCACTTCCCATAGTGTACATTGTGGCGCCAAATGAGCTGCTGCCTATGAGTAGGGACTACAGTATCTTCTTTATAGGTGAGGAAAGTGAAGCTTAGAGATGGTTCAGCACTTTGTCCAAGGTCACAAAGGTACTAAGTGCACAAACGGGAATCAAACCCAGGTCTATCTGTTTCAAAAGCCATGCTATCTCCCTCATAGATGGACAAATATAAAAAAAATTACTATAATGAATTCAAACCCCAGCCCCCACCAGAAATTAAGCTCCCAACTCCTTTCACTCATAGCACCTGTCACAATATGTCACTTCTTATTTATTTGGGTGATACTTTGTTTGTCTAGCATCCTTCTTCTTTACCCCAAATGTGCAAGACTGAAAGGACCATGGCCATCAAGAACAGGCACGATATCTGTTTTTCAGCCTCTGCACACTCAACATGTGGCACAGTTAACATAACCTAACAGAGAAGGCTCTGGGTTCTGACAGAAGCAGAAGCAGATGTGATCTTGACTCAAACAAATTTTTTAATCTTTTCTAGTTTCAATTTCCTTATCTACAAAATATATTATCTAACCCCCAGGGCCATGATGGAGGGATAAATGATTTAATACAGATGAAGTATGTAGCATGATCCCTTACAGATAAGCCAAAACTGAAGCATGATTTATACACAAAAATGCTAGCTTTTATTACTTTCGCAATTATAGCATTTAATAAATATTTGTTGACCTGGGTGGCCCAGTCGGTTGAGCATCCGACTTCGGCTCAGGTCATGATCACACGGTTCGTGGGTTCGAGCCCCGGTTCGGGCTCTGTGCTCGTAGCTCGGAGCCTGGAGCCTACTTCGGATTCTGTGTGTGTGTGTGTGTGTGTGTGTGTGTGTGTGTGTGTGTGTCTGTGTGTCTGTGTGTGTCTCTCTCTCTCCCTGCCCCTCCACAGCTCACGCTCTGTCTCTAAGAATAAACATTAAAAAATTTAAAATTTTTAAAAAATATAATTAATAAATAAATAAATAAATAAATATTTGTTGAGGAGCATCTGAGTGGCTCAGTTGGTTGAGTGTCCAACTCTTGATTTCAGCTCAGGTTATGATCCCAGGGTTGTGGGATCAAGTCCTGCATCAGGCTCCGTGCTGAGCATGGAGCCTACTTAAGATTCTCTCTCTCTCTCTCTCTCTCTCTCTCTCTCTCTCTCTCTCTCTCTCCCCTTGCCCCTCTCCCCACTCTTTCTCTGAAAAACTAAATCAATCAATAGACAAATAAATAAATATTTCTTGAATGAATGAGTCCAAGTGGATAGTCTTACATATACTAAAATAATAATGTTTATTTATTGGCACTTGCATAAAAAAGAGAGGAAGTTAAAAGTACCTATATACACCCTCCTTCAAATTACCAAAAAGAACACTTAAGAATCAATATAAAATTAATTTGCCTTATCATCAACTCAATCTCTAATATTTTTCTAACATGCCTGTTAAATTTCCCCCGATTATTTCCTTTTACTTCACAAAGTAACTGTTTCAAACCATCACTGCCAAGTCACAACCATGCAAATATCCAGCTCCCTGATGTTTAAATTTCACCAAGAAAAACAGAAACAAAGAACTCCCTCAACACTCTAATTCCCCCCACCACCACCACCATGCCTACAAATTGATCAACAAACTGTCCTCCTATCTTCCAGGAAAAAGCAACCTTCTTACATGACTGACTAAAAACAGGCTTCCATTTGGGATCCTGCTCCCTCTCCCATCTTTAAGCACTCCATAGTATCATGTATCTTCAGCCTCTCACCACCTCCATGCTGGTTTTCTCCTCTCAGGTTATAAGGAACCTATTTCTTAAGGAACTACTTACTACCCTCTTCTCTCCCCTTCCAATCAGTCAGTGAAAAAGTGCCTCATTCTTTCTCTACTTCTTTATTTTTCTTTTAAATGCTTATTTATTTTAGAGAAGAAGGGGCAGAGAGAGGTGGGGACAGAAGATCTGAAGCCAGCTCTGCGCTGACAGCAGAGAAGCCAGATGTGGGGCTCAAACTCACAAACCCATGAGACATAACCTATGCCGAAGTCAGACACTTAACTGACTGAGCCACCCAGGCACCCCTTCCTTAATTTGATTCCCTCCTGAACCTAATGCTATCAGGCTACTGCTTCAACTGAAACTGTTGTTTGTTTTTTGTTTGTTTTTTTTAAGTTTATTTACTTAAGCAATCTCTACCCCCATCTGGGGCTAGAACTCATGACCCTGAGAACAAGTGTCACATGCCCTACTGACTGAGCCAGCCAGGCACCCTCAATTGAAACTGTTTTAAGATTAACCAATCACCTCACAGTTGCTTAACCCAATGAACACTTTTAGGTTTTATCTTACAGGGCTTCTCAGATACATTTGACACTGCCAATGATTCCATTCATTGTCTTCTGGTTCTTACTTCAATTCATTACTATGTCTTTCTACCTTTCATTGATGTTCTTATATTCAACCTTAGGGGTATCAGAAGCCCCTAGAGGTCTTGTTAAGACATAGACTGTTGGGCTTCAACCCCAGTTTCTGACTCAGAAGGTCTGCACCAGGGTCCAAGAATATACATTTCTAACAAGTATCCAGGTAATGCTGAGGCTGCTGATTGCAGGAACTACTTTGAAGCCACTTTGAAGCCCTAAATTAATCCATTTCCTAGCTTTCTGACGTGAGCTCTACTCTCCTCTCTCTACATTTTTTTCCCTGAACAATCTCATCCATATTCGTAACTTCAATTATCACCTATATGAGGTTACCAGATTTAGCAAATAAAAATATAAAAGCTTGGTTAAATTTGAATTTCGTATAAACAACAAATAGTTTTTAGTATAAGTATGTCCCAAGTATTGCATGCAACATACTTACAGCAAAAAATAATTACTGTTAACTTGAGAGTCAAATTTAACTGGGCATTCTAGATTTTATCTGGAAACACTACACCAAATTTCTAAATACCATCACTTCTTGGCCTTTTGGCTAAGATAAAGTGCAACTCTCTAAATACCATACCCATATATGCAAATGCCTCCCAGTGCAAATTACCAGTTGAATGTCCCACCAGCCCTTTAAACACAACAGATCCCTAGGGGCGCCTGGGTGGCGCAGTCGGTTAAGCGTCCGACTTCAGCCAGGTCACGATCTCGCGGTCCGTGAGTTCGAGCCCCGCGTCAGGCTCTGGGCTGATGGCTCAGAGCCTGGAGCCTGTTTCCAATTCTGTGTCTCCCTCTCTCTCTGCCCCTCCCCCGTTCATGCTCTGTCTCTCTCTGTCCCAAAAATAAATAAACGTTGAAAAATAAATAAATAAACACAACAGATCCCAGGGCACCTGGGTGGCTCAGTCGGTTAAGCGTCCAACTTCAGCTTAGGTCATGATCTTGCAGTTCATGAGTTCTAGCCCCACATAGGGCTCTGTGCTGACAGCTCAGAGCCTGGAGCCTACTTTGGATTCTGTGTCTCCCTCTCTCTCTGCCCCATCCCTCCCCTGCTCATGCTCGCATCTCTCTCTCTCTCTCAAAAAAAAAAAAAAAAAGAAAAGAAAAGAAAGAAAAAGAAAGAAAGAAAGAAAGAAAGAAAGAAAAAACATTAAAAATAAACACAACAGATCCCAAACGGTACTTATTACTTCCCCCCAAATCCTGTTCCTAGCCCCTCAGTAAACTGTATCATCAAAAACTCAACTTACCAAGGACAGACACTTCTAAGTGCTCTGGGACTCCTCCTTGACCCACATACCTCATATGCTATCTCTAGGTCTGATCAACCCTACCTAAAATATCTCAAATTCATTCTCTTTTCTTCTCTTCTTTATTGTTGAACACTCAACCACTAAACATACTACATTCGCTCACCTCTCCATGACTTGACACATGCTATTTTCTATGCCTGAAAACCTTCATTGTTACAACTCAAGTGCTACCTACCCCATGAAGCTGTTCTTTCCTCTCCAGACAGACTTCAGGGCTCCTTCCCTATTCTCCCAATGTACCTTACACAATTTTTTAAGAGTAATTACATAAGACTGTGATTCTGTATCTGTACAGAGGTGGCACAAAGCAACAGAAAGAATACAAGTTTGAAAAAAAAAAAAGAAAGAAAGAATACAAGTTTGAAGCCAGTTCCTATTCCAGTTCTGATGCTGCCTTTGAATTTGGCAAATTACTTAACTTCTCCTTTTCTCAGTTTCCTCATGTGTAAAATGGAGTAAAGATCTGCCCCTCATATGGTTGTAGAATTTAAGTGAGAATGCATACAGCATGCTTAACACAGCTTCTGATGAGGCACGCTCAATAAATAATTACCCCTTTTTCCTGTATCTTTATTCCTCCTTACACTATTAATTTCCTTGAGAGCAGAGGCCCTGTCTTTTCATCTTCTGAAAACTAAATAACTAACACAACTTAGCCTACAGTATCATGGTTAAGGGGTTGGGAATCTTGAACCAGACTGCTTGGGTTTACATTCTAGCTCAACCATTTACTAGTTGTGTGACATTTAACAAGTTACTACCTGTCTCAGCTTCTTTATGTGTAAAGCAGGGATAGTAATAGTATTTAACTCCTGGGTCCTGCTCATCAAATGGAGTAATATATGTACACCACTTACAACAATGTTAAACAAGTGCTATGAATCATAGTTAGCAAGAATAAAAACTCAGTGAATGAATGACAGCTCGACTGTGACTTTAACATCCAGAACAGACTCTTAGTAGAGGTATTCCCCACCTTTCAAAAGTTCATGTAACTCCACTTTGCTTTCACAAAAGACCTAGGTCAGTTCCTGCATTTGCCAACCAAAAGAAATCTGAAGATTTTCACTTTTAAGAGAAAAGGCAAAAAGCGAAAAACAGCCTTCAGCTTTGTTTTGCAGCAAACATTTACAGAGCAGTGTGCAGCGTGAGAAGCGAGAGTGGCACCACCGAGCTCCTTTCCCAAGAACCACACTCAGCATCTCAGCATCAACCTGATGCTGCTGTAGCTCTGAACTATGTAAGCATTGGTGCTTTCTCTTCATTTATTTTGTGCACCTGGGAGTAAGATGTGTCCTAAGGTATCAGAAAAGCCTAAGAGTGGTTAGTTTGGGGGGTCTAGGAATACCCAAAAATTTTTCCATATAAACCAATGGTAATCAATTCATTTTACACCATTTCAGCTTACAAAAGTTTTCATAGGAACACTACTTTCAGATGGGGGAGGGGGGAGGCTATATATCAGAAAATATTAAACATTTTCTATTTCTTGCCTCCTATTTTCCGAAATTCGAAGGCAACACGGAAAACACTACACATGATTTGTTTAATTGGCTTTTCTATCATAGCCCACACTACCAATTATGAAAAAAAATTACAGCCTATTCACCTTGAGTAGCCTTAATATAAACCAAAGAGAACTGAGTTGGTTCGTATCCACTTATACTTACAATGTAAACTGTTAGGGGGATTTTCATTATCATAATTTTGATATTCAGAAAGAAGACTCAACTCATAGCACAATATTTGTTAAATTTATGTACCACAGACAAGGCATAATGAAAGAAAAATTGGGTCTGGAATTTTAAAAAACTGGTTTTGTATCCCAACTTGCTACAAGACCTTGGTGAAGTCACTTATTCCTTCAGGCTCAGTTTCCTCATCTGTGAAACAGAGGCTCTTTTATTCCAATTTTTGAGCATGTACTTTGTGCCAGTCATTTTCCCAGGAATTGAGGATTCAGGTCAAATAAGACCAGAGTGTGTGTAAACAAAATTCATTGATGTATAGATGCTACAGCAAAAGTGAAAGCAATATACAATAGAAAAAAAGAGAATTACTAAGTCTACCCCAGTGACTATTAAACTATGTCTTAAAAGAGGAGAAAACCAAAGCATAAGAGACTGTTAAAAACTGAGAACAAACTGAGGGTTGATGGGGGGTGGGAGGGAGGGGAGGGTGGGTGATGGGTATTGAGGAGGGCACCTTTTGGGATGAGCACTGGGTGTTGTATGGAAACCAATTTGACAATAAATTTCATATATTAAAAAAAAAAAAGTTTAAATAAAAATCCAACAACTATAAAAAAAAAAAAAAAAAGAGAAAACCTAGGCAAAGCTGCCTAGTTTAGAATACCACAGGCAGAAGAAATGGCATGTGCAAAGGGAGAAAACAAAACTCAACAGGATATGCTTTTGAGTAAAATGCAGATAATTTGCAGACTGAGTAGATTCGAAAAGGTGGGAAGGATAACCAATGATACTGAAGACAGAAACAAAGGCCGAAACGTGGATAGTTTGGATGTTACACTAAAAAGTTCACGCTGTATCACACGAGACAGGGTCTTTAAAGGGAATGGTGTCATCAGATCTGTAGAGACACAATAGCATCATTATACAGTGTTTTGAGGGAGGCTGTGACTACAGGAAAAAGGATGAGTAGGAAATACAGTTCAAATGAGAAATAAGAAATAGGGAGGAAAAGGAAGAGACAATAAAAAAATTCTTCAAAGGTAGAATCCACAAAACTTGGCAAACAAAGCAACGGCTTTGGAAGAAGAAGAGTAAGAATTTACCATCTGGGGGGAAAATAAATGTCATGGATGCCACCATCCCCCACCCCACACCCCACGGACACACCTCATAAGCCTTCTCAGCACAGCACAGGAAGACATAGAGTTGACGAATGAGACAAAGCTTTTTGGCGTCCCTGTCCTGAAATAATACTACCTTTAAGATGGTATGAGAAATAAAATATTACCATCATTTATTATTTTATTATTTATATTTTTAATATTATTAATTTGCTTATGTAATAGCTAGAGTCTCAAGCAAAAGAACTGTCCAAGAAGAAAAAAAAATCATTTTTTGCCAAAACAACTAACCAATGTCTCCATATTGATCCCCAATCCGGGTTTCCAATCCAGGTTCCTAAGAGTAGCTAGATGATTTTTCTGAACACGTTTATCTCATTCTCCCACTTAAAATCCTGCAATGTCTTCCCACTGCTCTCAGCATGAGCCTCATCCTAGAGGCAGAATAACACAGGCTTTGAAGACTGACTACCTGAATTTGAATCTAGTCTGCCATTTATGAGGTGTGATCCCTGGTAAATTGCTTGACCTCTTTGTACTTCGGTTTCCTCATCTGTAAAATGGGAGTAATAACATGGTTGTGAGAACGATGTCTGCCACAGTCTAAGCACATATATCAATAATAATAAGTTAATATTTATGAAGTCACACATAATATACACTACACATTGATATATAAATACCATCTATTATCAGTGTTGGTGTTATGATCAACATTATCACCATCATCACCATTTTCATACCTTTTCTGTTCCAGGCCCACTGGTCTTGCAGTTTTTCAAAAGAACCATGCATCTTTCCAACTCAGGGCTTTCCTATATGCAGATCCCTCTGTCTGGAACACTCTCCATGCATTTGCCTAGTCCATTCATTCTTCATAATTCAGCTTACACATCCTTCCCGCAAGGAAGCCTTCCTTAGCCAGCCTCTGCCCCCAACCACACGTAGGTCAGACTCCCCATTTTAGGCTTTTCTTGAAAAGCACTTGTCATAGTGTGTAATTATATATATTATTTGATTAACTACTTGTGCAATGTCTATCTCCCCCACTAATGTATAAGCTCAATGAGGGAAAGGACTAAACGGACTCCTCGATCCCCTGATACAGAACAGACCACAAATACTTACAGAATAAAAGGAAACTACTGTCAGATACAAGAGAATTAAAAAAAAAAAAAAAAAAAAAAAAAGGTACCAAGTATAGAAAAACAGTAATACATATTACTTTCCTTTTACAAAAAGAAATAAACAGTTACTAAGGTCTCATTTACAGAGCAGAAAAACCGATTTACCCATCTAATGGGGAGAAAGATCAGCTTGGGTTGTTTTAACATACAAGCCAGAAACTGACTAACTAAAAATCTGAATTCACCAGATAGAAAAGATTAAAAATTTTTTTTATTTAATAAAATGAAATGCTTACTTGAGCATTGTCAGGTTCTTCTTTAATTTTGTCCAGAAGCCCCTGCTGTGGTGCCATTGCCTTGCCACATTCACCATCCAAAGGTTCTTTCATTCTAATTGTTTACGTAAAGGAATTCCCCAGTCTAAAACTAATAGATTTCTTCTTGGGAAAGGATAACTGGACTCCTAAAATACAACATAAAGGATTGGTATTCAGGTTTATTCTTCTCATTTTTTCCTTCATGTTTATATTAAAAGCTTTGTGTTGCGCTCAAGGCTTTAGAGTTGAGCCTTTGGAAAACAATTCTTCTGAGGCCATGACTAACTCTAGTCTCCCCTTCTCCTTCCTTCTGCTCCTTTAGTAGTTCTCACCACATAAGGAAAGTTTCCCGGCCACAGCTCCCAACCTCCCTAATAACTTTAAAGTCAAACGCTCTGGTCTCTCAAATGCTGAAAGTTACAAAAGGAACCAGACCAGCAACCCAAAATATGGGAAGAAATTACCAACCGCTCAGAGGAAAGGACTCGGAAAACAGTTTCTGACTCCAGGAGAATTAGTACTTGGAGGCCCACCTCTGCTTTTATTTCTCAAAGTGGGGACACACCAAGCTCCCCGCCCCCACTTCTAACTCAGCCGCTGCTGGAGGCCTCCATAAGGGCCCCATTTCTTGGCCTAAAGATAGACCAGAGCTGCAAATGCCATCACAAGTGAACAACAGTACACCCTTGTTTAAAGTGGACCACCTGCACCTTCCAGGGTCTCCCTGGGAACCATTCCCACGAATAAGCCCGCCTAAGCTTTGCTTCTTAAATGCTTTCTTGTAAACAAGAAATTCTATTAGCCATTCAGCAGATTTCCGTTCCCCTAAGGGTAAACGTCCTAAACCCGAACCAAAAAGGAAGCCCCCCAAAGTTGTCTTTATCCAGAGTCAAGCCAGGCATGGAAATGGGCAACTGGTGGAAAAGCCTGCGGGGAAGAACACATGAGAACTTTCGACCACTTGCCACAGTTACAACCATCTAAGGGTGCTCATCCCTCTTTGGAGTAGGGTATTCGCTCCGAAAGTCTCGTCCCCACCAATAATCTCCACGCCCGTCACCGAGTACAAACGCGGCAACGTTGTATCGGAGGGAGAGAACGCGACCCGCAAATCCCTGTCACCGCGTCCCTGCAGCGAAATCCGCACGGCGTCAGCCGCTCAGCCCGTCCGGCGCCGCCCCCACCCGGTGCCCGCCTCGTCACGTGGCGCGCCCGCCGCCCCGCCCCGCGCAGCCCTGGCCGCCGCCACCCGCCGCGCTCACCTTCTGGCCACCTCCCGGCTCCCGGGGAGTACCGGGGTGGGTAAGGCCGCCTAGGACCCAACGGCTTGCGCCCAAAGACCAGGATGATTTCCTCTTACTGAAATTCTTCCGCCTGATCCATCACAACGCAACACCCAGCCAACCGTGCGTGCGCAGCCCTGGTCTCCGCCCCCCCACCCCCGTTTCCCGTCATGCCCCGGACCTGAGCCGAGTGGGTCTTCCCAGGATTCCCCTTTGCTCAATTATGGTTGACTTCTTAAAGAGACCAAGACCCAAGCGTGAGAAGGTAGAAGTAAGAGTTTGGGGCAGGAAGTTGGGGGCATTAGAAACCCTGCACTATTCTTTAATGCTGGTTTCCAGAAAGATGGCCTGTTAAGAGAATATAAAAATAAATAATGGCTGACATTTATTAAGCCAAGTGCTTGCTAAACACTTGTACGGCATCATTCCACTTAATCCTCACCACACCTGCAAGAGGTACAAACTTTTATCTGGGAGATGTAAGTGAATAGATTAATTAACTTGCTCGAAGCCAAGTGGTATTTTACATTCAAAATTGTTTTTTGATTTGTGACTGCTGTATAGTATTCCATTTTATGAACATGCTACAATTTATCTACTATTTATGTACATTTGAGATGTTTCCAGTTCTTGGTTATTAGGAATGTTGCTGCTGTGAACATTCCTGTCTTTTGTTGCAAGTTTGCTAGGTTTATGCCTAGCAGTGAACTTGCTTGTTACATACACATAAAACTTAAATGGAGAGTTACAGTTGCCCCACATCCTTGCCAATAGCTACTATTGTACATCTTTTTAATTTTAACCATTTTTGTGGGGGTATAGTGGTATCTCTTTGTGGTATTTTATTTTTATTATTATATTTTATTTTTAAATCATCTTTACACCCAATATAGGGCTCAAACTCACAAACCCGAGATCAAGAGTCACTGTCTCCACCAACTGAACCAGCCAGGAGCCCCTCATTGTAGTTTTAATTTGGATTTCTCAGCTTTCTAATGAGGTTGAGCCCTCTTTTGGATATCTGGATATCCTCTTTTATGAAGTGCCTGTTCAAGACTCTTACCCATTTTTGTATTGGATTGTATGCCATTTTATCATGGGTATATATTCTCAATGAGTCCTTTCTTGAAAATATGTATTGCAAATTATCTTCTCCCAGATATAATTAGTTAAGAGGAGGTCATATTGGCATAGGGTGGACCCTTAATCCAACATAATTTGTGTCCTTATAAGAAGAGGAGACATAGAGACAGACATTTGGGGGCGCCTGGGTGGCGCAGTCGGTTAAGCGTCTGACTTCAGCCAGGTCACGATCTCGCGGTCTGTGAGTTCGAGCCCCGCGTCCAGCTCTGGGCTGATGGCTCGGAGCCTGGAGCCTATTTCTGATTCTGTGTCTCCCTCTCTCTCTGCCCCTCCCCCGTTCATGCTCTGTCTCTCTCTGTCCCAAAAATAAATAAACGTTGAAAAAAAAAAAAAATTAAAAAAAAAAAAAAAAAAATAGAGACAGACATTTGAGGAAAGAACAACAGGTGACAATTGAGGCAGGGACTGAAGTACTGCAGCTGCAAGCTGAGGAATGTCAAGGATTAAAGGTAAACACCAGAAGCTAGAAGAGACAAGGAAGGATTCTCCCATACAGATTTCAGAAGGAACAAGGCTCTGCTGATACCTTGATTTTGGACTTCAAGTCTCCAAACTGTAAGACAATAAATTTATGTTTGTAGCACTTTCTTACAGCAGGCCTGGAAACTAAGATATGGTTGAATCTTCCAACCCGTGAAAATAGTATATCTCCCCATTTATTTCTGTAATTTCTCCTAATAATATTTTATAGTTTTTAAGTAGAGAGATCACACATCTTTTTTAGATATATTCTAGACCTTTGATATTTTATGGTATTTTAAATGGTAAAATTTCATTTTTTAATTGTTTTTATTTCCACTGTAAGTATAGAAATACAATTGTTTTTTGTATGTTGGTTTTGAAGCCAGCACCTTTGCTGAGTTCATTTATTAATTCTAATAGTTTATCCATATTTCAAATTTTTTTTCTGTTTTTAACTATATAGAAAATAATGACAAATTTATTTCCTCCATTCTAAGCATACAATTTTTATCTCACTTTCTTGCCTTATGGAAATGGTAATGTTGGACATCTGTATCTTTTTCCTGCTATGTTGTTTTCAATATAAAGTCATTAAATATTAATTTTGCTTTAGAATTTTTGCATTTACCTGTGGGGCATTAAATATGGCAAATTCTTTGCAACTTCTTTCATCAAGAGAGGGAGTCTGTGTCCCTGCCCCTTGTTTTGTAGTTGGCTTTGTGAATTATTTCGACTGACAGAATGTGACAGAAGTGATATCATGTGAATTCCCAGGTGTAGGTCTCAATAATCTTTGCAGCTTCTGCTTTCACTTTCTTGGAACATTCTCACCACATGTCAAGGTTAGATGGGTCAAACTACTGAATGATGAAAAATCATGTGCAGAGAGTAGCCCCATAGCTGGCACTAATGCCACATAATGTGAGTGGAACCACTTTAGATCCTCCAGGTTGATAGATGACTACAGCCGCATGAGTGAGCCCAGGCAAAATAAGCAGAAGAATTACCCAGCTAAGCCCAGATTTTTGATGATGATGATGATGATAATGTATTTATTTATCATGAATGAATAAATGGTTCTTATTATAAGCCAGTTAGTTTGGGGTGCTTTGTTATTTAGCAACAGGTAACTGTTACAGAATTGGTATCTAGAAACGGAGTACTGCTATAATTAAAATCTAAAACATGACATTGACTTTGGGACCAGGCAGCCAGCAGAAATCTGGAAAGACAGCAAGGAGTCTGTTAGTGGAGGCTGGAAGAGCAGTGAGGAAATTGTTATTGGAGGCTAGAGAAACAGTAACCAGTGTAATGCAGCAGCAAAATGTTTTTGCAGCACTGCCACCTGTAATAACATGGAAGATAGAAAATGTAGTTAGTGAACTTGTGGATCTGGTTAGGAGATTTCCAGGCAGAATATTAATAGTGCCTATTGATTTATTTTAGTTACCTGTGATAAGATTTTGCAAAAGATAAGCTAAAAAAGGAACTTTTGTTTTCAAGCAGAAATTAGACAAAATATGAAGGGCCCAGGACAGTCTCTCCAGCTAACAAAATATCATCAAAATAAGAAACAACCTCACAGAAGGAAAATCACATATAGGATATTGCAGGTAAATGTGGCCTCAAAGTCAAGATCAACTCAAGAGTGCCGCTGTAAGACAATGCCTCACAGACCCTCTCATCTAGACAGAAGGGCTTCTAAGAAACACAGGGCATTGTCCAATAACAATTTGACACAACCAGAATAGAGTTTTGTCTCAGAAAAATGGATGTGATTTGGGGGGCACAGAGTGAATCCAGTAAGATCCACAAAGGTTTTTGTTTTTGTTTTGTTTTAGAGAGAGAGAGCATGCGAGAAGGGGAGAAGGGCAGAGGGAGAAGGAGAGGGAGAGAGAGACTTTTAAGCAGGCTACACGCTCAGTGAGGAACTCAACACAGGGCTCGATCCCACCACCCTGGGATCATGACCTGAGCCAAAATCAATAATCAGACACTCAACTGACTGAATCACCCAGGCACCCCAAGATTTTATTTTTAAGTAATCTCTACACCCTATGTGGGGCTTGAACTCACAACCCTGAGACCAAGGGTTGCAAGCTTCACTGACTGGGCCAGCCAGGCACCCCTCCTCTTCCTTTCTGAATAGGAGCATTCATTGGAGTCATTATGCTTCTGTATCATCAGGTGTATTGAGTATGTGGGCAGCAGGGAGCAGGGGGAACAGATAACTTGTCTTTTTAGTTCACAAAGTTGCACCTGAGCAGATGCACCCAGTGAACTAAAGGAGTTTCTTCATAGACCTGATTTAGATGGTGAGATCATGGACTTTGATCCACTGCCATAATGGCTTGAGACTTTTGGTTGAGGATGTGAGTGTATTTTCGTTGGAAGGGGACATGAATTGTTATGTCCAGAAGGCAAACTGTGACAGATTGTTTCCAAAGATGGCCACCAACAATTCCTCCTATCTCTGTATGTGTAATGAGGTTTCTCCTACCATGAGGTGGATTCAGTTTCCTTGCCACTTGAATCTAGCTGGCCTGTCAACTTATTTTGACCAATAAGTTGCAGGGGAGTGACAGTGTGAAGTTACAGGTGTAGGCATTAAGAGAACTGGCAGCTTCTGCCTTTGCCCTCTTGGAGCCACCAGCATGTAAACAGGTTTGGCCACCCTGCTAGAGAGACCAGATACAGAAGGAGAGAAGTCCCTGAGCTTGCCTGCCAAGGTCCCGGGGATGTGGGTGAAGTTATCTTGGGCATTCCAGCCAAATTCCTAACTGAAAGCATCAACATCCTATGGGACAGAAGAACTCCCCAGCTGAACCCAACCAATCACAGAACCATGAGATATAACAAATTGTTGCTTTAAGCCACAAAGTATGGGGGTGGTTTGCTACATAACAATGGATAACTGACACACTAAAACAGTTTACATCTTTTAGTTGGATGTTTATCAGGAATTCCTCTTAGTATGTATGTTCTGTTTCAAGAATCCTTACTGTATACTTCTATTTCAAGTTCCCATTTGCATTATTGTGACCTGTTTAAAGTACAGATTTATTGTTTATCGCTCTTTTTCTTCTCCCTTTCCTCTACCTTGAAAACTAGTTACAGTATTTTATTTTCCTCAGATACAGGTATAGATGATACATATTTTTGAATCACTATGTGTTAAAGAGTATATTTGTATAACAAAGAAACCCCAAAATGCAATACCTCAAATAAACTGAAGTTTATCTTTCTCTCACATCACCGTTCAAGGCATGTGTTCCAGGTCATTAGCAGTTGTGTTCCTACATCATCATTTATGAACACAGGATTCTCCCATCTTGTTTCTCCATCCTTGAAACTGGTTCACAGACACATCTTCCTGAGGGTGTGAAGGAGGCACACGTGGGTCTTATGTTGCTGGGCTCAGAAATGACACATAACACTCTGAGTACATTCTCTTAGAGACTCTTTTGTCCACATAGCCATGTATAACTGCATTGAGGGGGGCAGGGGGGAGGTGCAAGGAGAGAATAGTGTCATGTTCCCAGCTACAATGATAACCCCACAGTAAAAACGACATATTTGTTACCAAATTAAAACAAAAGTCACTGGGAAGTGACAGGCAGCTCTCCAGTTCGTGAGTGTAGTGCAGACGTGTGAGTAATAAGTAAGAAAATCCTATGTGAAACATGAAAAAGAACATTTACTTACAAAGGAAAGAGAATTAGACCAGCTTTGGACTTCTCATCTGCAATACTATGACAGAAACTAAAATCTAGGAATGTTATACATGTCCAAGACATTTGTCATGGTCAATTAATGACATTTCTGGAAGTACTGGACAAGGTATGGTGTAGATTGCTAACTTTCCAGTAAATTTCAGTCTTCCTTTTCTTTATGATCAGTTCTATCCATCATAGGCAGACCAAGCCTTCTCCACCTCTCGCCTTCTCAGGACTGCCTGGCCAGTCCCAAGAGGAGGAAGCCCCATAGCTTACCTGGGCCTGGGGGTAGTGGAGGAAATGTGTATAAATGTGGGTCGATGAGTGTTTATTTAATGATGAAGTTAGGTTTTAACATGCTTATCGGTGAAGAACATATGAAGATAGGGTGCCTGGGTGGCTCAATTGGTTAAGCTGCTGACTCTTGATCCCTCTCTTGAAATAAATAAACTTAAAAAAAAAAAGAGTTAAAAAAAAAGAATATATGAAGATAAACATTCATAGCAACATCTATATACAGGCAGGAGTTTATGTAAGTTGTATGTGATTTAAATTACTGTAAATATGGGTGTGCATGTATAAGAAAGTAATAGGAGTTGGGGTTCATTAGGCTGTGACATTATTCCAAGTGGCCTCCAGGCAACCTTGACCATGCCTAGACAGACAGACAGCTTTTGGAGTGCTGTACCTCTCTGGGACCAGCCCTATGTCCTACCACGATCTCAAAGTTCAGAGATGGAAGGCCCTTTACTGGTTATATGGTCTGAGCTTGTGCAGTGTTTGAATCCTTGCTGCAGCACTGCAAAGGCGATCTTCAGTCTCTGTTTGCACACCTTTCAAGACAGGGAGTTAACTCCCCCCTAGCAACTCCTTTCACAGTGGACAGCCCTGCCTTCAGGAAGGTTCTGATCATAAACCATGGCTAGGCCCTAGGAAGGCATTCTCCTTTTCCCTCTTCTGTCCTCATTCCCACTTACATAATTCAGCTACTGGGTACTTCCTTTCCTTTTCTCAATCACCATGACTAAAGCTATCAATTATTATTGAGCCAGAGCTGGTGCTAAGGACTAGAGACATAGAAATGGATGAGTTAAATTTTATCTTTTAAAAAAATGTTTATTTATTTCAAGAGGGAGAAAGAGCATGAGCAGGGGAGGAGCAGAGACAGAGGGTGAGAGAGAATCCCAAGCAGGCTCCGCACTGTTAGTGCAGAGCCTGACACCAGGCTTGATCCCATGAACTGTGAGATCGTGACCTGAACTAAAATCCAGAGTTGGATGCTTAGGGGTGCCTGGGTGGCTCAGTCGGTTAAGTGAGCAAATGAACACTCTCTCATGCTCTCTCTCTGTCTCAAAAAAAAAAAAAAAAAAAAAAAAAAAAAAAAAAAAAAAAATTAGGAGTGATTAGCCAGGTCGAGGAGGAAGAGAGGTGGCTTTCAGGAAAGACTCCCTGGAGGAAGGAAGAAACATCTGAGCTGAATTAGAGGCAGAGTCAGGCTGAGGAAGCCTGCAGTCAGTGCTGCCTCCTCTACCACACACTCTCCAACTGTGTCCCTAGCTCCTCACTGTCTTTTCTCCTGTTAAGCCTGGAAATCCAGAGAGGAGAGAAACAGGCTTAGACATCTCCAAGGCCGGGGTCAGTACCTCACAGAGTTACAGGCAGAGCCAAGGTGGGAGGTGCCACCACGTGAATGCAGCAGCACGCCAAGTACCCTGTGAGGCCCAGCCCTGTGTCTGACTCCTCTCTGGGAGAGGCTCAGAAGGAGGGCACAGGCCCTCCAGCCCACACAGAGAGCTTTACAGGACAGTGTGCTAACCCAGGAGGCAGCCCTAAGCTCTGGTTCTGGTGACGGTCTACATCCCTGGACCAGAGAATAGGAAAGGCCATGGACCTGGCCTGGCTGAGCAGCTCTTGCCCCAAGGGTCCCCGCTATGGGCTTAGGTTCCTAACTACTGCTCTCTGGCAGTTCTGGCAGGCATACGTGTGCCAGCACTCTGGAAGCCAGGGTACATCTTGGACTCTATGGTTACGTCAGCTCAGCTCAACCCGTCAGAGATTCTCAGACTAGAGAAAGCTCTGGGGCATTAAGAAAGAAGAAAGAAAGGAAGCAAATGAATTCCTTCTGTACCAGGCACTACACAGGGTGCTTCACACAGATTAATCCTTTGATACTATAAATCTCAATTTTAGCATAGTCATAAGAAAAGACCGAACTGTTAACGCTTATCTATGATAGGTAGAATATTAGAGGACTTTGTTTCAGTGTTTTATACAATAATACATTATCAGAAGTAAAATATCTTGGGGTGCCTGGGTGGCTCAGTCAATTAAGTGTCCGACATCAGCTCAGGTCATGATCTCACAGTTCATGGATTTGAGCCCCGTGTTGGGCTCCGTGCTGACAGCTCAGAGCCTGGAGCCTGCTTCGGATTCTGTGTCTCCCTCTCTCTGCCCCTCCCCCGTGCACGCTCTCTCTCTCTCTCTCTCTCTCAAAAATAAATAAAACGTTAAATATTTTTAAAAATAAAAAAAGAGGTAAAATATCTCTAGCAGCCAAAATATCTATTTTGATAGATAAGATATATATTTTATTTCCCACATTTTATACAAAGGGTCAGTCATTAACAGTGAAGTACTGACTTCTATTTGTTCTGTCATTCTTTGTCAGTTGAGGTAGTGACTTGTCTAAATAGAGAGTTTGAAAGGACAAACTATGCAATTTGGGCTTTTCTTTCTACATGGAAGCAAGTTGTCAACAGGAAACTAGTTTTCCTTGGCTCTTCTCTGCCTTAAGTATCACAGGGGCAGGCCTGCCATGTGGGGAGTCTTTATCCTCCAACCTAGCCTTTTTCCCAGTAATGAAGGTGATGTGTACCTTTATTTACCATTTCCTAAGTCTTATTTCTCAATTGGTTTAGAAGTTAGTGGGGAAGAGGAATGCTAATTGTTTGGCCCCCTTGAAACTCCCAAGAGTACACAGAAAGAATGCTGAATCAGGACATACAAAGTCAAGTTAGTAATCCTAGACATGCCACTTATGAATTGTGCCCTAGAGCAAAACACTTATCATTTAAAACCTCAATTTTTTAGCTGATGAAGGAGTCTATGTTCTTTTTTTTTTTTTTTAAGTTTATTTATTTATTTTGAGAGAGAAAGTACAGGTCAGGGAAGGGCAGAGAGAGAGGGAAACAGAGAATCCCAAGTAGGCTCCGCACCTTCAGCGCAGAGCCCATCTATGTTCTGACTGGTTTTCTAATGTAGTTAATGTACAGTGTTATATTAGTTTCAGGTGTACAATATAGTGAGTCAACAGTTCCATGCTCATCAATTAAGTGTACTCCACCTCCTCTTCTTCTCCTTCTCCTTCCTCTTTTTGAGTAGGCTCCACGGGGTTTGAACTCACAACCCTAATATCAAGAGTCACATGCTTTACCGACTGAGCCAGCCAACCACCCCAGGTCTGGTTGTTTTAAGCCAAAAAGGGAAAATATGGTGGCCTTGAGAATGATGAGAAAATCTAAGAAAAGGTTTAGACAATGAACAGAACAGAATCCCAAAATCTGTCAGCAAGAATAGCTTGATCCAAGTCACTGATAATTGCTAAAATAAACTTTATGCCAAACAATTGGTCTTTTAGTCTGTGTAAGCTAATTGCTAAGATAAACTCCCAAATTACAGAGGTTCTACAATGTGAACATTTGTTTCTGTCTCACACAATAGTCCAACATGGGTACTCCTGTTCTAGTGGCTTTTCTGGGCACCTGTCCTCCAGGCATTGTCTCAGGGACCCATAATCTTTACATTCTGTGGCTCTATCCTCTTCTATGTCTGTGGAGTCTTCTCCATTCAGCCAATGGTTGGGGAAAGAAAGGGCAAAGATCACATGAGGGAGGTTTCTATAGGTCAGGTCTAGATGTTGGCCATTGTTTCTACGTTCCATTGTCCAGAAATCAAGTCACATGCCTGCACCCGACTGCAAGAAAAATGTAGTATATTTGTATGCCCAGGAGGATAAGAAAATGGGGTTTGATGAACATATGAAAGCCTCTCTCACAGCATCCCTTGAACAAGATTCAAAGTTCTGAGAATGATCATCTGATTGGCATAGCTTAGGTCACTAAGCTACAGGCCAAATCAGGAAAGAAATACAGAAAGAATTAATCCCTTTCTATTCCACTGTGAGAGGAAGCAGACAAGGGAATTGTCTTTACTTACAATGGAGAATTTTCCTAAAAGGGAGATCAGGATGCTTAGAAACAGGGGGAGAGTTGGATGCTAGACAGCCAAAAATGACAAATGTCCAGTATATCTGTAATCTGCCTATGTTACACAAGAAAGTCTCTAAAGGTTTTTTCAGCTTTAATTGTTCATGACTCAGATGCAATAACTAAAACATATATAGATGTCCAAGGATTTCTGTTAAGAGCAACAGCCCTCCAATTCCTAAGGGCCTCCCTGACTCTCAGAAGGGCAAATAATTCATAGAACAAGATGATGCCTGTCAATACATGGGAAAGCATTAGTGCTCAGTGGAACCATGTAGTCTAAGAAAAGTATGATTAAGTAACATAACATGTTAAAATGGAAAATAGCATTGCAACTTCACGACCTTGTTTGGTTTTTTTTTCCAGGTTTGTCACTACTAAAAGACATAGCAGCTCTAATATTTTGACTCCACATTTACTCTCATGTATATCCCTAACACCTAAATTTGATCTTTAGTAGTTTTATCCACCAAAATTATCTGGAATTCATTGCAAAGTGGCTGATTATATGGGGCAGGGGAAAAAATAGTATGACTTCAGAACATTCTCTTATGGCAAGAAAGGAGGGATGTTTCAAGGATGTCAGGGGCGGAGCTAAAAGGACAACACTTAGAGATGTACCCAGTGGTGAAGTTGTAATAATTAAATTTAAATTTAAATTTAAATAATTTAATTTAAATAATTTAAAATGTCATAATTAGAGAAAATTGGAATAAGTAAAATCTACAAAGGCTATGCATTCATACTAAGACTCAAATGGGAAAAGTAAACAAAAAAATAGCTTTAAGTAAACAAAAAAATTTTAATACAATAAAGGATGAATACAATATATGTTTAATGATTAGTAATGTGTATGTCTTTGCATGTACAGGTGTGGCTGCACATATATTTTTTCTTCTGTAAAAGGTATGTTGACTTAAATATATCCACATATAATTTACCTATATCTATGGTTTACATATGAACAAGCAGATAAAAATGAACCAAAAGGTAGGAGGAAGGAGCCATCAACACTAGTAATTTTGTAAAATTATCACGACCAGATAGAAGGTGAGTCTGTCAATTATTCAGCACCACATTTACAAAAAGCAAGTAAAAATAGAGTTCAACAGATATTCTAAGAATGAGAAGGGTAAATCAATATTCTATCTTTCAGGAGATAAAACAACAAAATGGCTCTAGTAATTATAATAAGATACTGATAAGAAATACATAAGTTCCTAAGCAGATCAATGTCATATAATAGCAAGATGGCTATTGGTCATGCAAACCTTAGAGCTTACATAATTTCCAAAATAGACACTAAGTTTCAAAATTTAAAAACCATAAGGAAGACAGAGGATTATAAGTACTATGGTATTTTAAAACTTTTACTGTTACAAAAGGGTTTTAAATAAATGGTCTTAATTACCTTGGACAACAAAACTAGGTTTTATGTCCCAACCAAGAAAGAATTAGTTGATATCACAGATCCTGGAACCTCAACTGATTTAAAATTATATTTCTTTTTCTGTTTGATTTGGTAAAATTTCTGAAATCCCAGAAAATAATCAAAATGCTATTACTGAAACCTTAAGAAAATATGAAAGTAAATATAATCTTAAGAGATATAAAAGTGGTACAAAAATAATACAGTAATAGTCAACCCATGGCATTGAATATTCAATCCAGGCCTACCTAATTGATACAAGTGTAGTCGATTTTGTCATCTTTGTGTTTGTGCACAGTTTGCTGATATTTAACGCCTATGAGATATTCAAAAGTATCAACCATATTAAATTTGTAATTCCAGCTTAAATTGTTTCAGAGAATTAATCAAATGTGTATTCTGGTTTAGTGACCAAGAAAAACTATTTCAACATTTTATTTACTAGAAATAGGATTTTGGCAATTGGGCATTAAACAACAAACAAGCTGTGAGTATTCTCCAAGCAAAAAAGCCCCCTGGACATGAAAAATACTGAATCATAAGGCACAAAGTAGATAATGTGTTTTTACTAATACTCCTCAGGAAGAAGGGGAAGTAACAAATGGGAGACTTGAATAAGGGGTTGGTTGAAAGAATTTGGAAAACTGTGGCACATACACTTTCTGAGAGAGACACACAACCAAACAGATAATTAGCCTACAGTGTGGTGATTATTACAGAAGCGATACTTGGACCAAAGAAGAAAGAGAAGTTAACCTAACCTGTGCATCTATTACTTACCAGGCATAATAGAATACGATGAAATTGGCTAGATGTTTGTAACCAAGTATCATGGAAACCTCACATCAGTTCTAATTCCAAAGATTTTTCATAATGTGGGGAAACCAGATTAAGCCCAAAATGGCCCCATGGCTAGGATCTAGACATATTCTCCAGGCCTACCTAATTGATAGGACAGCCAAGAAGTCTGTTTTCTAAGGGACTTCTAAGAGAGAACTGATGTGAAAGGAAAAAATAAGCCATCGGGACAAACCTGGCGCAGTAATGAAGCCTCAGGGACAGTGGATAGGTGACTGGACAGAATACAGTGTCTGTCACTTGGATTTGATTCAGCCTCGGCTCAAATGGTGTCACATCTAGGGAAAGGGAAAGACAGGGGAAGAATGAGGTCTCAAGAAGACACAAAAAAGAACAAAACTCAAAACTTGAAACATCAGTTTTTACAAAAATTTCTGACCAATATTAACCCTACTTCAGCACCCCCTCACACACACATTACAGTGCAACACAAAAGTGGAGAGAGATGGTCTCCTCACTTTATTATAGATATCAAAAGATCATATTGCCAGGGAAATGGTGATTACAAACAAATTAGAGGTCTCAAAAATTAGTCAAACAGCTTCCCCAGCTTCTGCCAAGGTTGTAAGTGATAGAGTTAGCATTTGGATCTGAAAATATGTGTGGATCCAATTCCTCCCCCCCCCCCCCACTTTCATTTCAATGTGCTCCTCTGTGGTCTCCAGGCTGTGTTTATTTCTAATGATAACTACTTCACTTTCAGCTCTCTAAATCGGAGGATGCTCAGTCTCCTATACCATATGCCTTTGGATTTTTTTAAGGTTTTAAAGTAGTCTTTACATTGAATATGGGGTTTAAACTCAGAACCCCGAGATCAAGAGTCTCATGCTCCACTGACTGAACCAGCCGGGCACCCCCCATCTGCCTTAGGATTTAAAGTTGGGTCTATATCCCCTATGCTCCCCTTTGCTACTCTTACGTAACAATTCATGTTCCTTTAAAGCTCATTTCATCAGGCTTTGAGGACCCCTCCTTATTACTGGCATCTACTTATCTCCTAGTCACTCTTTAACATTCATTGAAGAATTTAGCTGCTGGCTCCGTTTTCCTCTTCTGCCACGATTTCACCTTTCCCATGGACACTTCTAATACCTTGGTCTCTCAGTTTATTTAGCTTCTCAATTTCAGCAAACTTTTCCCCTTTCTACCTGCGCCTCCCCACTCCAATGACACATCTTGAATCCTTTGCCTAAAATTGCTCCTCCTCAGAAATAATATATTCAGATACCCCACTTTCTGACCACACCCTATTTTTTCTCACTCAATTTCTCCCTCTAAAGCTACCCTTCTATTTTATAAAGACCTCTGGTTCCTCCATCAGTCTACTTTCATTCTATTTATTCACCTTTTGCTGTCTGCTCTTCCTTTTATGTTTCCTACTAGTCACTTGCCGATATCCTCCACTCTCTTCTATGGACCTTATCTCGTTTCTACCTGGAAAAACCCTAAATCGACTTCTCCATGCCCACACCTGTGCTGCTTATTATTGTTGATAAAAGTCATAGAGTCTACCAAACTGGCACAAATATAAATTCTCAGGGTTCTCAGCCTCAACTGGGCTGATGGTATGTCTAGAAATCCTCCCATGGCTCTTCTGTCAGTTTTCTCTTCCATTCTTCACAAAGACTATTCAGTTTCTCCTTTCTCTTCAAATCTCTGACCCAAAACTTCACTCACAGCAGGTGACATAACCTCTTATCCTCATAGAGAAAATACTATACAATCAAATAAGAACTTCCTCAGTTCCTGGCACAAAATGAACAGTTTTCTGCAATTAAACCTACCATTCTTTCTTTCCTCCAATTACAAAGGAAAGGGTGTCTCTCCAGCTACTACCTTATCTTTGTCACAGCCACATACCTCTTAGAAGAGCTGACTACACTCGTTTTCACTTCTTCCTATCACAGCCACTCCTCAATCCACTGCTATCTGGCTTCTGCCTTCCACAGAAACCACTCTTGGCAAATTCACTAATGACTTTGTTGCTAAATCCTATGGTTATTTATCAGTCCTTATTTCAGCAGTCAATGGCATTGCTGCTATTGACCTCATCCTCTCTTAAATCCTCTCTTCACGTGGCTTTGTGATACCATATTCTCCGAGTTTTCCTCATATGGCCTTAGCCATTTCTTCTTAGTTCCTTTCTTGTGTTCCTATAGCTACACTAATTTGTTAATTATCAGTGTTCCTTAAGGTTTCTGTCTTTGGCCTTTTCACCTCACTCTACCCACAATGAGTGTACTCTCACCACCCACTTCTGTGGCTATAATCATCAACTCTGTATGGTGACTTGCAAAACTACAGCTCTTTCCGAGATATTTCTTCTGAACTGTTTATTCAACTGCCTATTAAATATTTATCTTTGGGTATTTCATGGTGTTTCAGACTCAACATATCTAAAACTGAACCCATTAGTTGCCCCAGTGCCCCACCCTTTCAACAGCTCCCCTCCCCCTCTTGTATTCCCTATCTCTTAGAGTAATGCCACCATCCCCTAGGATGTAACAGTGAAAAATAGAAACAAAGATATTCTGAAACAGAAAGGATACATTCACCCATCCATTCATCAAACAAATATGTATCAAGTGACTCCCTACCCAGTATTGTGTTAAGTACTAGGAGATGGGCTGAAAAGAGACAAAGATGTATAGTTTCAGAAACAGAGAAAGTGCATGTCAGGAAGAGGTGCAGAGAAACACCTACACAGGAAGTTTCATTTCATGTGTTTGATAACCAGGGGGAAAAAAGTATATATATTTCAAATAGTTGTCCTGAGACAGGATGTTACACTTAATTTGGGTGCTTTTTAAATTTTTTCTTCAGCATAAAGAACCTTGATGAAGAGGGAAAAGGGCTGATTAAGGAGACAAACAGAATTGACTCATTCTTATTCTTGTTATTGGCAATTAGCTGTGTACTAACTATCTAGTTAAATCTCATACTACGATTTTGCATCATTTGAAATTTATGGAGCTTTTTTTCCATTATAAAAGTGATACAGGCTATGGTTGGGGGGGGGAGGATATATAAGAAGCCTTTTGGATGGTCTAGAATTCAAAGAATAAAGTTGTGGGATTAATTCTCATTCTTTCTGAACTCCTATTCTTGGACCCAAAGCAGAATACTTTTTTTTTTAAACATTTATTTTTGAGAGAAAGACAGAAAGAGAGACAGAGCACCAGTGGGGGAGGGGCAGAGAGAGAAGGAGACACAGAATTGGAAGCAGGCTCCAGGCTCTGAGCTGTCAGCACAGAGCCCAAAGCAGGGCTCGAACTTACGAGCTGTGAGATCATGACCTGAGCCGAAGTCAACAGACTGAGCCACCTAGGCACCCCAGAATACTCTTAATATCCAGGTGTTTTCCTAAGGGTTTGATTGCCACTGATTATCGATGAGATCCTGGGGAATTTTAGGACTATGGCTTGACTGCTGTTGGGCCTCTCTCTTCAGCTATTTATTCAAAAGAGGTAAGTCAAGGAATTAAGTTGGTTTCTGATGCTTCATCCAGAAGTAACAGCGATGATTTTTAGGGCATATTCAGGTATGGAGAAAATAATATTTATTTTCTTCCAAATCTGAAGCCTCACACTGCAACACTGGCAGAAAATTTAATCTCAGTCATTATTGGCATTCTCAAGAAGGCCACCAGAGGTCTGCATAGTTCCTAGGGTGGGCCCACCCCCCCCACCCCCCCCACCCCCCCCACCCCCCTTGAAGCATCAAGGAAGCTCTGCAACGATTGGCTCAATAGTCCAGACTGGTTATTGGAGACAGCCACTGCCCCAATCTGCATGTTCTCCACAGGACAAGTGGCTTTGGCATGCGCATCTTCAGCAAGGATAAAACTCCTTATGTTCAGGGTCCAGTCGTCTCTCCACAGCGCTGTTAAAGAACATGGTACACGTTCCTCAAATCACACTATAGACCTTCACCCTCTTCCTAGCCTTCTGAAACCTTTTCTTCCTTGGTCTTCTCTAAGACACTTCCCTGTCTCCTACACACACACACACACACACACACACACACACTCATACATACACATACTCCCTGGATACTTTCATAATCTTTTCAGTCGGGTTGAATTTTTATAAAACATAAGACAGCTCTTGACTTCCAACAGCTTCTGCGTTGGCTCCTACCAAAATCTCTCTGACAAAGATGCAAGGGAGGGAAAGTATACAATACAAATCAATGTCTCAGAAATTAGATAACTGCCTCGTGAACAAGCAATTTGCACACTCAATGGAAATCCTCACCTGGGACCAGGATTCAATCTTTCTTATAGTGTTTTCTTTTCTCAATCCTATTATCAGAAGCAGGGATGTGCACTCAGTGCTCCAGTTCTCCTGAAGCTGTTACACAAAACTTAGGGCTTATCTCTCATTGATATTTTTTACTTGCACGAGTCATTCATTTATGAGAAACAAGAGTCTACACATCTTATAGACCAATTGCTTTATCTTGCTTAGATAAACTTATGTTAACTTAGAAAATAAAACACATTTGTTGACAGCAATTGCTCATGAGTACATTTACTAGATAGGACTTTTGGCTGCAAGAGATAGAAAACCAAATCAAAGTAGGTTAAGTACAAAGAGAATCTACTGGCTTACATAATTTGTCCAAGAGTTGGACATCACAAATGGATGGACCAGGGAGGGAAGGTGTCAAAATTAGTATTATATGACTTAGACTGGAATCAGAGTCCTCCACCTCTCAGGTACTATGATTAGGTCAGTGATGGTCATTTGATGGTCACCACCTCACTGGGATTTTTTTTCTCCCACCCTATCAAAAAACACACTTCTGTATCCAGTGAAAATATCCTTCAGGAGTGGAGGTAAAATAAAGACATTATTAGAGAAGAAAAACAAAAAGAATTTCTTGGCAACAGTCCTGCTCTAAAAGAATTGCTAAAGGAAGTTCTTCAGACAGGGGAATGATACCTGAAGGAAATGGGAACATCAAGAATCAAAGAACAGAAGTGGTAAATATATGAGTAAACGTAATAGACTATTCTCCTCTGGAGTTGTTTTAAAAATATTTGTTGGTTGGGGTGCCTGGGTGGTTCAGTCAGTTAAGAGTCCTGCTCTTGGTTTTGGCTCAGGTCATGACCTCACAGGTCATGAGTTCAAGCCCCGCATCAGGCTCTGTGCTGTCAGCGCAGAGACTGCTTGGGATTGATTCTCTGTCTCCCCCTCCCTCTCAAGCCCCTCCCCTGCTCTCACTCTCTGTCTCAAAAATAAATAAATAAATAAATAAATAAATAAATAAATAAATAAAATATTTTCTGGATGACAGCAAAAATTATTAACACTGGCTGATGGGGTTTAGAATTCTAATACATAAAATGACTATAACAAAAGGGTAGAGAGAGGATAAACAGATTCATTTAGGGATAATATTTCTACATTTTACTTGAAGTGGTAAAATACTAATTCTAAGTGGACTATAAAAAGTTAATTATGATTATTGCAGTCACTAGAGCAACCACTAAAAAAAAATTATACAAAGATATATGGTCATAAATAGTTAAAATGGGGGGCGCCTGGGTGGCTCAGTCGGTTAAGCGGCCGACTTCGGCTCAGGTCATGATCCATGATCTCACGGTCCGTGAGTTCGAGCCCCGCATCAGGCTCTGTGCTGACAGCTCAGAGCCTGGAGCCTGTTTCAGATTCTGTGTCTCCCTCTCTCTGACCCTCCCCCGTTCATGCTCTGTCTCTCTCTGTCTCAAAAATAAATAAACATTAAAAAAAATTAAATAGTTAAAATGGAATACTAGAAAATGTTCAAATTAGCCAAAAGAAGGCAAGGAAAGGGAACAGAGAACAAATAATAAAATGATATACATAATTACTAGGTATTATATTAGGAACATAAGAATAACTTGGAGAAACTAACTTCAGTTACCAATGTAGTATTCAGAATCACCAAAGGGTCTGAATTTAAGGTTAACTGCAGAGGACATTTAGGGATCATAGCAGCAGGGGTCAGGAAGACCTTTTGACCTGGACATAGACTTTTGATAATATCTCAGGAAGCATGGTCAAAGACAAGATTGCAATAAATTCATCATTCAACTCTATATATCTTTTATAATCCTATTATGGTTTTAGGAATAGCACAATTATTCGATACTATACTCTTTTAGGTGTTGAAAATGTTAATTTGTTAAGTAGCATTTAAAATATACCATGAATGGGGCGCCTAGGTGGCTCAGTTGATTAAGAATCCAACTTCAGATCAGGTCATAATCTCAAGGTCCTTGAGTTTGAGCCCTGCATCAGGCTCTGTGCTGACATCTCAGAGCCTGGAGCCTGCTTCAGATTTTGTGTCTCCCTTTCTCTCTGCCCCTCCCACTCCCCCACTCGCACTCTTTCTCTCTCTCTCTCAAAAATAAACATTTAAAAACCTTTCAAATAAAATATACCATGAATATATATACAATGGAATATTACTCAGCAATCAAAAAGAATGGAATCTTGCCATTTGCAACAACGTGGATGGAATTAGAATGTCTTATGCTAAGTAAAATAAGTCAGAGAACAACAAATATATGATTTCACTCATGTGGAACTTAAGAAACAAAACAGATGAACATAGAGAAAGGGAAGGGAAAATAATATAAAAACGGAGAAGCAAACCATAAGAGACTCTGAAATATAGAGAACAAACTGAGGAGAGGTGAAGGGTACTTGAGTGCGGGGATGGGCTAAATGGGTGATGGACACTAAGGAGGGCACTTGTTGGGATGAGCACTGGGTGTTATATGTAAGTAATGAATCTCTAAATTCTACTCCTGAAACCATTACTACACTATATGTCAACAAACTTGGGTTTAAATATTTAAAGATAAAATAAACCATGATTTTTACACACTCATTTGGGATCATCTTAATATACTAAGACCACCCGCAAATGGAAAAAGCCTGAAACCCCTCTATTGCTGCAGGTAATTCCTTTTACTAGTAATTTACTCTGTACCTTGAACTTTTCCAACCTTGTCTTTCCAATCCACGTGCAGATGACACAGGCACCCAAGGATGAAGAAATTAGGGATTTACAGAAATTGCTAAGAGACCCATCTTTTGAATCCAGTAAATCTAACTGCCATTCCTGAGTCCATCCCGACGCTGTCCCAGCCTCTAAGTGTCCAAATTTGTGGCTATCTAGCATGGTTTCATACGTCAGATCCCACGGGACTGTAAACGCTCTTCCCGCCCTCTGTTGCTAAGGGGAACTGATCATTCCCGGTCAGCTGCGCTGCGCATGCTCGGCCGCACAGCTCGGCGGGAAAGGGGCGGGGTCTACCTGACGGTTTCGCGTCAGAGTTAAGTTCCTTAGAGAAGCGTCTTGCGGCGAGCCTCACTGAGGGGAATTAGTAAGCCTCCTTAAGTGGCTGTGTTGTCGGTCTTTATTCCTGCGCCTTACCGGAAAGGGGCTGAGAGTTTCGTCTGTCAGAGGGAGGATGAAGCGTCGGGTCGGGCCGGAGTCCTAAAGATGGTTCCTTGCGTGCGGCTTCCGCCATGTGAGAGTCGGGAACTCGGGTCAGGCCCCTGGTTGTTTTTGTCCTTTTCTTTAACCTTGTCCTCAGAGTCGGGGGATCCTTGTCCAGCATTTCCAGCGTTTCTCGCCGCCCACTGCCCCTGCGTCGTAACTGCGCTTTCGGCGTTTGGTCTCTGTCCGCGGCCTCTTTTTTTAAAACATTCATCTGATCGTACCGGTGGCTCTCGATTAAGCCGTGGTGACTTTTCAAACTTAAAAAAAAAAAGACATCATGAAAGTTCTTTTGCAAATAGACGTGTATACGGAATCTCAACTAAAAGAGATTGAATAGTTACTACAAAAGTTTGACTCGATGAATTGGAATATAAAATCGGGATTAGATGAAGGTGCAGTCTTTATCATTTTATTTCAGTATTTTGCCTTAGTGCACGGGGATTGAGAGTATTTTGGTTTGCATGGATTAGTGTGTGCAATCAGTAACTTCCAGCTTTCTTAGGATGCAATTTCAGCAAGAGTTGGATCACTAATAACACCCTGACAGTAACTTGTATTCCTCATCACAAATATATAAGACAAGACCTTAAAATTTATAACAAGAACTAAAAATAAAATATTTATAACAAAACTATATTAATTTTAGTCTTGACAGGATCAGGATTCAACAGTTTGCCGTTTTTTAAAAGATTTTATTTTTAAGTAATCTCCATACCCAAGGTGGGGCTCAAACTCACAACCCCGAGATCAAGAGTTACATGGTCTAACGACTGAGCCAGCCAGGTACCCTTGCCATTTAACTTGTAGGTTGAAGCAAGAGCATTAGGGAAGTAGATGCCCTTGCTAGAATAATGAATTTGCTTCTGGGATTTTCTGTGAGTGAGCATATAACAGGTCACAATCCAAAAAGGATAGGTGAAAAGCTGTCCTCTTAACTCGTCACTGACAAAGCTACAAGGAATTGAGCTGTAGCTACAAGGAATTGAGCTGTATTCAGCTAGATGGCAGGAAAAACTATTTTCCTAAGGTCACTTAATCTGGCAAAAATTGAGGCTTTGGAAGTCTCTAAAATACTTAACATTTGGTATATTATAGAATTAAGTATATTTCATGATTTTTAAAGTACATTTTTAAAATAATATGAATGAAATGTTTGCTGAACCCCTAAAGCTACTGATTTACAAGAGTTAAGTTCAAGGATTTTGGTGTTCAGGGACCTTTCTGATATGACCCATGTCAGCTTCTCAAATGTTATTTCCTTGCACTAGCACTCTTACTTTTTATCTTTAACAATAACTCCGCTTCTTACAGTTCCCATGTTTGTCATTTTGCACATGCCGTCTCTATACCTGGAATATACTTTTCATCATCCTTTGTAGACCCTTTAAAACCTAGCTCAAATTTTATCTTCTAGAAGATTTCTTCCCTCTTTTCTGCTTTTTACCTTGCATACACTTAAATTGTTGTAATCATACTGTGCTAGCAGTGTATTTATAATAGAGTGTTGGGACATCCTAATCGTTCCTCTAATTCCAGTACCTAAATACTTCATAAATAGTGGCTCCCCATTGCCTAAGCAAGGACATTTTAGTTTGGTTTGAAAAGCATTTAGCCTTCTGCCTCCAGCTTTTCTTTTTAATGTTTATTTTTGAGAGTGAGAGACACAGAATGTGAGCTGTGGAGCGGCAGATAGAGAGGGAGACACAGAATCCGAAGCAGGTTCCAGGCTCTGAGCTGTCAGCACAGAGCCCAACGCGGGGCTCAAACTCATGAACTGCGAGATCATGACCTGAACTGAAGTCGGATGCTAAACCGACTGAGCCACCGAGGCGCCCCGAGAGACAAAAGTTTTAAATATTGATGTTGTATTATCCTATGATCCTTCTAAGTTCACTTATTCAAGTTTTGTTTTTGTTTTTGAGGGAGAGAGGATATTCCTTAGGGTTTTCTATGTATACAACAATCATGCTCTCTACAAATAAAAGCAGTTTTATTTACTTCTCCCTTTCCAGTCTTTACACCAAATTTCCATGGAGTACTTAACTTAAAGAATTTTCTTTAGCATTTCTACAGTATAGGTTTGCTTGTGATAAATTCTCATTTTCATTTGTTTGAAAATGTCTTTATTTCACCTTTATTTTTGAAGGATATTTTTACTGACTAGAGAATTTTATAGTATTTTTCCCCCAGCATCTTAAAAATACTCCATTGGCTTCTGGACTTCATTGTTTATTTTTTTTAATTAAATTTATTTGTTATTTCTGAGAGAGAAAGGAGTGTGAGCAGGGAAGGGCAGAGAGAGAAGGGGACACAGGATCGGAAGCAGGCTCCCTGCTGACAGCAGAGATCCTGATATGGGCTCAAACTCAGGAATCAAACCACGAGATCGTGACCTGGCCAAACTCAGATGCGTAACCAACTGAGGCACCCAGGCATCTTGGACTAAATTGTTTCTGACAAGTGTAACTATAACATACATAGTTGTGTTTCCCTTTTGTATTTACCTCATTTGTGTATTCATAGAGCTTCTTGAATTTGTGTGGTTTGATATTTTTCTTTATCTGGGGGAAATTGTCCAGCCGGTAGTTCTTCAAATATTATATCTGTTGCATTGTCTGTTTTCTCTTTTTCTGGGACTCTGTTTACATCTGTAAATAGATATATTGTCATACTCCACATGTTACTTACTTTTTTTGTAGTTTTACCCTTTTATGCATTAGTCTGAACTACTTTCTACTATTGATATAAAATTTATTAAATTCTTAATTTCCCTATTTTCCAATTCTCAAATTTCCATTAACTCTTTTTTTTTTTTTTTTAATTCCAGGACTCTGCTAAACTTCTCTTTTTCTCTGTTTTCTCAAATGTGCCAAAGACCTAGCCTGATAATACCAATATTAGCCTCCTGTAGGTCAGTTTTATTGTCTTTTTTCTTTTAATTGATTTTCAGTCAGTCTTATTTGGGAGTTTTTGGTTGGGGTGTACCCATACATTTTTACTGTACTGTGAACACTGTGGATGAAAAAATTTAACTGCACTAACTCCAGAGAGTGCTGTTTCCTGTAGGCAGGCAGACAGTTCTTACAGATTACATTAATCCTGTTGAGGCTAGTATTAGGCCTTGTTAGGGCTTATTTATTTTTGGTTTGCTTTCTTCTAGGGAGTAGTCTTTTCTCCTGGGTTGTGGTCTGTACTCCTAGCACATGATGCTCCCCTGGAGTCTCAACTGCAAGTCCAGATCTTTACCAAGTCCCCTCTACCTTTGCTGGGCTTAAATTTCAACTTTGTTCTTAGCTCTGCAAAGCTTCTATAATCTCTTTTCAGCTCTTTAGACTCCCAGTTGCTATTTTCTGTTTCATATCTACAGAGTATCGATATATGCAGTTTGGAAGTCAGCTAATACGTGGAGGAGGAGGAGGATACTTGGATGCAAATTGGGGGGGGGGCGTTATTTCTCCTTGGTTCTCACCTCTCCCTTGTGCCTCTAGAGTTCCAACTACTTTGGTGACCCAGAACTCCCAGCTCCTTAGTTCAGTATGCCTGTTTTCTGCTTGGGCTTGTTCCTCTGCCCTGGAAAGTGCCCTCAGGGGCAAAGCCTGTTAATTTTATCATTGTTTTCAGTAGGAGGGTTTATCATACTGAAGACTACTCTGTTTTGCCTAGATTTTTTTTTTTTTTTTAAATAAGCAATTTCTACACACTCAACCTGGAGCTTGAACTCAGGACTCTGGAGATCGAAAGAGTCACATGCTTTGCTGACTGAGCCAGCCAGGCACCCCTAGATTTATCAGCTTTTTATTTATTTATGTTTTTAATATTCATTTATTTTTAAGAGACTGAGAGAGACAGAGCGTAAGCAGGGGAGGGGCAGAGAGAGAGAGAGAAAGAGAGATATACGAATCCAAAGCAGGCTTTAGCTGTCTGAGAGATCATGACCTGAGCTGAAGTCAAATGCTCAACCGACTGAGCCACCCAGGCACCCCTATCAGCTTTATTTTTAATTCTTACCAATCTGATAAAACTTGGAGCTGAGTTGGTTTAGAAGCTGAGTAGGATTTGAATAGGCAAAAATGACTTCACAGGTAGGAGAACAGTATGAGCACAATATAGTGGGGAAGAATTAAAAGATTAAGGGTAAGCAATTTGGAGCATCAAGCTTATATAAGACGTATTGTACCAATTTTCCAGGAGGAAAGTGCATACATTCTCTGTGGAGGTCTGTTTGTATGTCTAGAAATAACTCCTAATAGCTTGTAATTTCTTTGCAGTCTCCTGTTTTACTTTAAAAATTAATGTGAATTTTGTTTTTTGCTTCATGTTGTATTCCTCCTTGGTTTAAATTAAAATGTTTTAATTGGTTATTACCAAGTAGTATTAACCATCAGGAATATGTGCCACATTGATCCTAGTACAATTAATGCTCTTCAACTTATGCAGTTTAGCCCCAGTTGGGGCAGGTGAGAGACTATATTAAAAAGAGGTTTCAGGGCACCTGGGTGGCTCAGTCAGTTAAGCACCCAACTTCAGCCCAGGTCATGATCCTGCACTTCGTGGGTTCGAGCCCTGCGTCGGGCTCTGTGCTGACAGCTTGGAGCCTGTTTTCAGATTCTGTGTCTCCCTCTCTCTCTGCCCCTCCCCTGCTTGTACTCTGTCTCCCGAAAATAAATAAACATTAAAAAAAAAAAAAAAAAAGGTTTCAATGCTTGACTGGCTCAGTTGGAGGAACATGTGACTTGATTTAAGGGTCATGAGTTTAAGGCCCACGTTGGGTGTAGAGATTACTTAAAAATAAAAGATTTGGGGGGGGCACCTGAGTAGCTCCATCAGTTGAGCATCTGTCTCTTGGGTTCAGCTCAGGTCATGATCTCATGGTTCTTGGATTCATGCCCCACAAACTGGGCTCTGTGCTGAGTATGGAGCCTGCTTGGGAGTCTCTCTCTTATCTGCCCTCCACTGCTTGTGCATGTGCTCGCGTGCTCTCTCTCTCTCTCAAAATAAATAAATAAAACTTTAAAAAAAGTCTTTAATTAAAAAAATTTTTCAATTTATTTATTTTAGTAATCTGTACACTTAACATGGGCTCAAACTCACAACCCCGAGATGAAGAGTCACATGCTCTGATTGAGCCATCCAGGCACCCCAAAAATAAAATCTTAAAAAAAAAAAAAAAGGTTTCTAGGATTTATTTTACATTAATGTGCATCTTGTTGGAAAAGGAAGCACTGGATTTATTATTCATACATGTTTTTTGCTCTTTTTGTTTTTCCAACAGTTCTATACTGTTTTCCCCTGCTTCAGAAACATGTTATAGATTAATTAATTACACTTTCAGGGTGCTTTCCATTATTTTCATATTTGTGTGATGACTGACACATTGGAATGGATTCCAAGATGCAAAAGCTCATAGGTGCTTTGTTTTTGTTTTTAATGTTTTATTTTTTATTTTTATTTTTATTTATTTATTAAATTTACAGCCAAATTAGTTAGCATATAGTGCAACAATGATTTCAGGAGTAGATTCCTTAATGCCCCTGACCCATTTAGCCCATCCCCCCCTCCCACACCCCCTGCAGTAACCCTCTGTTTGTTCTCCATATTTATGAGTCTCTTATATTTTGTCCCCCTCCCTGTTTTTATATATTTTTGTTTCCCTTCCCTTATGTTCATCTGTTTTGTCTCTTAAAGTCTCATACGAGTGAAGTCATATCATATTTGTCTTTCTCTGACTGACTAAATTTCACTTAGCATAATACCCTCCAGTTCCATCCACATAGTTGCAAATGGCAAGGTTTCATTCTTTTTGATTGCCGAGTAATACTCCATTGCATGTATATACCACATCTTCTTTATCCATTCATCCATTGATGGACATTTGGGCTCTTTCCATACTTTGGCTATTGTCGATAGTGCTGCTATAAACATTGGGGTGCATGTGTCCCTCAGAAACAGCACACCGGTATCCCGTGGATAAATGCCTAGTAGTGCAATTGCTGGGTAATAGGGTAGTTCTATTTTTAGTTTTTTGAGGAACCTCCATACTGTTTTCCAGAGTGGCTATACCAGCTTGCATTCCCATGTTTTACTTATTTTTGAGAGAGAGAGAGAGAGAAACAGAGTGCGAGTGGGAGAGGGGCAGAGAGAGAGGGAGGGAGACACAGAATCTGAAACACGCTCCAGGTTCTGAGCTATCCAGCATAGAGCTGGATGTGGGGCCCGAACTCACCAACCACGAGATCATGACCTGAACTGAAGTCAGATGCTTAACTGACTGAACCACCCAGGTGCCCCAATAGGTGCTTTGTTTTTAATTTATTTTTAAACTTACCTATTTTCTTTCAGGTGAATGATAGTCTAATAGTTAATTTCCAGTGAGTTTTACTTTGCTGGTATGGGCTGGGCAGAGGCCAATAAGAGCTTTTATTTTACTTCACAGGCCTGAAGGATTCATTTAATTCTTTGCTTTGTGATAAGGGATTTTAGTAAAAGCTACCAGAAAAGTGGGGAAAAGATCTCAGATGAGAGAAAAGAAGATACAAGGAACCAGTCTGTCCTTGAAAAAGGAGCCTTGGGACTGAGCAATCAAAAGGCACTTGTGGGGGCACCTGGGTGGCTCAGTCAGCTAAGCGTCTGACTCAATTTCAGATCAGGTCATGATCTCATGGTTTTCAGGTTAAGCCCTGTGTCGTGCTCTGTGCTGACAGCATGGAGCCTGCTTGGGATTCTCTCTCTTCCTCTCTCTCTGTCCCTCTCCTGCTCATGCTCTCTCTCTCTCTTTCAAAATAAATAAACATTTTTTAAAAGGCACTTTTAGTTCTTCAAAAGCTGTAAAATGGATTTTTTTTTCAAGTTTATTTTGAGAGACAGTGCAGGCTTGAGCCAGGGAGGGCTAGAGAGAGGGGGAGAGAAAGAATCCCAAGCAGACTCCGCATTGTCAGCTTGGAACCCAATGTGAGGCTTGAACTCACAAACTGTGAGATCGCAACCTGAGCTGAAATGAAGAGTCCGACACTTAACCGACTGAGTCACCCAGATGCCCCTGGAATTATTTTTTAAGCCTGAATGCGCAACAATCTTTTATATTGTGATTTTGGATTTTAGCTATCTTATCTAGTTACCAAAAAGAAATCCATTCATGGGGGTGGAGGAAGGCAGGCATGAAATGTAATGGAAAAATAGATTCAAAACATATTTAGAAGGTGGGGCACCTGAGTGGCTCAGCGGTTAAGCATCTGACTCTTGATCTTGAGTCAGGTCATGATCTCATGGGTTATGAGATCAAGCCCTGCAGCAGGCTCTTTGCTGACCTTGTAGAACTTGCTTGGGATTCTCACCCTCCCATCTGTCTCTGCCCCTCCCCACACTCATGCTCTCTGTCTCTCTCTCAAAATAAATAAACTTAAAGAGAAGAAGACCAGCAAAGAGAGAGGAGAAATAGGTCTTGGAGTCATAGGATTCAAGGAAAGGGAGAATTTCAAGGATGAATGAAGGGAGTAGTCAGAGAGAGGGCAATAGCTTTAAAAGTTGGATCCTTCTATACTGACAGCTCAGAGCCTGGAACCTGCTTCGGATTCTTTGTCTCCCTCTGTCTCTGCCCCTCCTGTGCTCACGCTCTATGTCTCTCACTCTCAAAAATAAACATTAAAAAAAATTTAAAAGTTGGATCCTTGAATGTATTTGAATGTTTATATGTGAAGAACCAATAAGGAGGGGAAGTAGAGTTGAAGATACAGATAATAACTGGCTCTATAGGAAGGCAGTGTTGGGGGAGAGGTAGTGAGTACAGGTATTTGGATTAACCTTGGATAGAAGACTTTACATTTCCTAAGACTATTTATTTATTTTAATTTTTTTAACGTTTATTTATTTTTGAGACAGATAGAGACAGAGCATGAATGGGGGAGGGTCAGAGAGAGAGGGAGATACAGAATCCAAAACAGGCTCCAGGCTCTGAGCAGTCAGCACAGAGCCTGACACGGGGCTCAAACTCACGGACTGTGAGATCATGACCTGAGCTGAAGTCATTCGCTTAAACGATTGAGCCACCCAGGCGCCCCTCCTAAGACTATTTAATAAGTTAAAAGTAAACTTGTGAGTTTGGTGGTTTATTGCTATAGTCAGGCCTGGGGGAATAGAAGTGGAGAAGACTAGTCCCAGAAGAAAGCATAGATATGTCCACCAGAGAATTATACAGCAAAGCTATATTGGGGAATAGTGAATGAATGAAGGGAAGAAAGCCAGTGTTGGTACTGTGAAGGAACCTTGAGTCCAAGCTGTCTAAAGACCTTTTGTGTTTCCAGAAACCTACCATATTTAAAAGGACTAATTTAAAATCAGGCTCTCCATTAATTCATATTTTATTTTAGGAACCTGGATACTATTCCCCAAGAAGAAATTCATTAGTTTGGAACTAGTGGATTCCTTTGCATCAGATACTAAGATGAAAGAATCACCGATAGATAGCGAATGTGACAAAGCAGTGGCACCACAACTGGGGCAGCTGGATGAAATTAAGACAGAACCTGACAATGCACAGGTAAGTATTCTACTTTATTTTCTTTTTTCTAGAACAGCGTTTAAGTGTACATTCCAGTTATGCAGATGTTGGTTTATGGGTTTAAAATCTTTTTTTTTCTTTCTTTTTTTGTTTTTTTAAAAATATCTTCTTTATAATTTTTTTTTTTTAATGTTTATTTTTGAGAGAGACAGAGACAGAATGCAAGTGGGTTACGGGTAGAGAGAGAGGGAGACACAGAATCCAAAGCAAGCTCCAGGCTTTGAGCTCAGTACAGAGTCCGACATGGGGCTCAAACTCATGAGCTGTGAGATCATGACCTGAGCTAAAGTCAGACGCTCAACCGACTGAGCCACCCAGGCACCCCTATGGGTTTAAAATCTTAAATCTTGGGGCACCTGGGTGACTCAGCCAGTTAAGCTTCCAACTCTTGATTTTGGCTCAGGTTATGATCTCACTGTGAGTTTGAGCCCCACATGTTGGGATTCTCTCTCACCCTTGTTCTCTGCTCCTCTCCTCACTCTCATACATACATGTATGTGTTCTCTCTCTCTCAAAGTAAATAAACTTAAAAAAGAAAAGAGAATCTTAAATCTTTATCTTCCCTAAAGTAGTTGGTCAAATCATATAAAGTATATTGTGTCAAGTGCCATCACAACTATATGCAAGAATATGATTTGAGAGAAGAATAGATGTTTGGAATTGGGTTTTTGGATTGATACAAGGATTGCCTAGGATATTCTGGGCCTAGCTAAGGGTAACACATTTTTCTTTTCATTTTTATTAACTAGAAACCATACGAGTAACTAATTGTATGTTTTTATGCTACTGACTCAATTGAAGTAGTAGAATTAGTACATTTTTAATCCTTAGAATTTTGTATTTTTTTTGTAATTACCTTACCCAAATTAGTTTCATGTTTATTCTTAAACTTTTTTAGATATATCCTAAAATACCTATAAGTGACAAACTGATTCAAGCTGTGAGTATTCTGTAGTAGGGCCAAATTTTCCTTAGAATGTTTATATATGAACCAGCTGAAATTTCTAATGAAATAAAAAGTAAATTCAGTTTTAATTTCTTTCTTTTTTTTTATTAAAACTTTTTTTTTTTACATTTGTTTATTTTTGAGAGACAGAGACAGAGCACAATTGGGGGAGGGGCAGAGAGGGAGGGAGACACAGAATCCAAAGCAGGCTCCAGGCTCTGAGCCATCAGCACAGAGCCCGATGCAGGGCTTGAACTTACGAACCGTGAGATCATGACCTGAGCTGAAGTCGGACGCTCAACCGACTGAACCACCCAGGCGCCCCCAGTTTTAATTTATTTCTAATATTCAGTTTAGAAATAGCCTAAAGTAAGTCAGTATCAAGTAAGGATATGACTCTCATTGACTTGGTGTCACTGGGGAATGTTGTCCATCTAGGAGGTATCTGTTGCTTCTTCAGTCTATGAACATTCAAACACGTAAATCACATTTAGATAGCTTGTCTGCTGCTCTGAAACATCCTCCTCTGTAAGACTCATTTAGGCCAGTCCAACAACTTTTGTGTTGATGGTCTTTATGAAGACAGTTAGCTATTAATGACTGGAACAAGGATGGAAAATAGATGTCATTATTGAGTGTGTCTCCTCTATTTGTAGTAGCTCCTGAAGGGCTGTGTGAACAAAAACTATTGAAGTCACATCTAATTATGATTACACATAATGTGATTTATTGGTGTTGTCAGTGAAAGGTCACCAAAAGGAGAGTGTTCACCTATGTACTATGGTTCAGTATTTAATTATACAATTCACTGAACAGACTTAAACATAATTTATCATTTTCTATTGAATAACTGCTGGTTTTATACACAGTGTATTCATTATTTTCATCTCTTTTTTTAGGAGTATTGTCAAGCCCAGCAGCCCAAAACTCAGGAGAATGAACTGAAAATAAACACTACATTTTCAGACAGTGGTAATAGAATCACTTTATTCTAAATGTAATAGCCAATTTATTCTGCTTTTTTAGAATATGTTTGAATAGTGTGCATTGTTTGTTTTGGGTTTCACGTCCAGGAGAAGTAACCTCTAAATGAAAATGAAAGAATGCATACTTAATTTTATGTAAATACTAATTTTCTTCCTTCCTGTTTTGTGTTTATAGCTCCACAGTTGACTACAAGCATTCAGCTTTCTCTGACATCATCTGGCATGAATAAAATGCTTCCTTCAGTTTCAACCACAGCTATTCAGGTTTCCTGTTCTGGTTGTAAAAAAATTCTTCAGAAGGGGCAAACTGCTTATCAGAGGAAGGGGTCTACTCAGCTATTCTGCTCCACGTTTTGCATCACCGAATACATTTCATCTGCCAGTTCACCAGCTCTTCCCAAGAAAACTTGTTCAAACTGCTCAAAGTATATAATTCTAAATTATGCCCACTTTTATTTCCCCTACATAGGGCTTGATCAGTCTTGGTTGTAATTACCTACATTTTCAATTTTTCTGAAGTAGTATCACCTTGATTTAGTGAAAAGAAGCTGCTTCTGCTTTCACTTCCTTTATTAGATTCTTCAGAAATAGTTTTTTTATTGAGAGATTTGCACAAATTAAAACATAGGGAGTTCTAGTTCTCTTCAACTTCAAATAGTGTGACTTCTGAAATTTACTTTTCTTTCTAGTTGAAATTCTCTATAAGTGGGATTATTATATGCCCATTCTATTTTATCATTTAACTGTATAGGATGCACTAACACATTAATCATATAACAGTTTATTTGGATCTTCCAAGGTATAAAATTATATAATGTTTCTCTTGTAATGAAGTTATTTGATTCTTGTGCAAAATCGAATGGTCACAGGTAAACATAAATGGATAGATATCTTTTCAAGATTTCTGTGAGCTACTGTTGGGCTCTTTATTGCTAACTTTTTTTTTTTTTAATTTTTACATATGTAAGGCAATTTAGATGCAGAGAAAGGAAGTAGTACTAATTTCATAATGAATTAGTGGAAAATGTCCAGAACTTTGAACTCTACCCTGATATGTAGATCAGTGTGCTTTGAGACTCCTATCATAATATTCTGGTTTGTTAATGCTCATGAAATGCTATTGCTAAATTTTAAATGTTTTTGTTTCAGAATGAAGAAAACACATAGGTCACCAGTTTTGCTTGTAAATACAATAAATTCCTTTCAGATGTCTTATTTTGGAATCAGATTGCCATAATTTGAATCTTGCTTTCTCCATTTATGGTTATATTTTGTAACTTACAGCAGCTGTATTAGTATCATCTGGGAACTTGTTAAATAAAACCACAGAATCTCAGGTCTCACCCAGACCCACTGAATCAGAAATGCTTTTGTCCCCAGATGATACATATATAATGCTAAAGTTTGAAAAGCACTGAGAACTTCTGTCTTAGTATTCCCATCTGTTTAATTCAATGTACATAAGAATTATGAGCATTAAATAATAGATTTAAGTGATAGAACAACACTGGCATGTAATAAGAACTCAGTAAATGTTAATTATTACTATTACTACTCTCTGAACAAACTTACAAATCCTTTTTATTGGTTGCTTCAGCTCCTTGTTTGGCTGGCACTTTGGTTACCCTTTGCTGCAAGTCTTAGACCCTGAAACTGACCTTTCTCTTGTGCTTTTTCAACCCTTCAATACTGTGTCTTTTTTCTTTTTTGCTAAGGGCTGTAAGGCACTTTTCTTCAGTCTGCTTTCTTTCTCTGCAGAAACATAAAACTGGAAGGGACCTTAGAGATCATCCAGTCCAAACATTTTCTTTTGGTTTTGAGGAAACTGAGGCCCTCAGAAGTTAAGGTATCATGTTACTATTTTGGCCCATTATACATCTTCAGCACATCTCCCAGGTAGATTGAAAAGGCTGAAACAGGAAAGATATCTCTAAGGCAAAGAAATCCAGTATGAGCAAAAACAAGAAACAAGTTTTACTTTCTCCGGAATAAAGAATTTTTTTTGATGCAAAATACTATTGTATACGTTGGTGGAAAGGTGGTAGTGCTTAGGCTAGGAGAGTCCATCCATTTTTCAGAGTAACCTGTGCTTGTTTTGAAATTTTTTTCCTTCACATTTATTAGCATCTTGCATTAATATGTAGTTCTCAAGTTTTAGCTAATTATCAGTCCTTGTTGAAGTTTCTTTTATAGCAGTGATTTAAAATCTGTTTTGAGTTATTGCAATCTTTATTCTGTTTTATGAACCAAATGAAAGTTAGCTTTGAAAATGACATTTTAAATTATGTTAGAGAAGACTTCTTTTGAAGAACTGTTGTTTCTGCACCTTAGTATCCCAGGTGGAACCAACCAGAGATCCTGAAAGCAACCAACAGAGTTCAGAATATCCCTGTGCACTAATGCTGTAACACTTATATATATAGGAAAGTTGTTCAGTCCGATGCTTAAGAGTTAGTTTAAGCTAATTGTAGGAACTTTTAAGAAAATTCATTTTTTTATTTTTTATGTATAAGGCCTTAGTAGATTAGAAACCAACAATCTAGTATACTGGTAGCAGTAAAAACCAGTAAGCGTTTTCAGACTTCATGCTTCTGCTGATGCAGTTTCTTCTGCCTCCCTTTCTATCTGGCTAATTTCTGTCTTAAAGGTCTGCCTCCAATATCTTTACCTTTTGTCTATTCGCACACCATTCCGTCCTCTCTTCCTAACTCCCAACCACTCGGAGTAGTTGTTCCATGGTCTGTGTTTCAGTAGTGTTCATAATTCCCACAATATTAATCATAGCATTAATGTTTTAAAAAATTGATATTGCCCCAGTTAGACTGTGAACCTCTTGAGATTAGGAACCAGATCATACTCCTGTTTATATTCCCAATGCCTAAACACTAGCTGGCACACAGTGAAACCTAGAAAAATTTTTGTCAAATGAAATACAAGGATAGCACAACTCAGATACTGCATTTAGAACTGTATCTTAGGGGCGCCTGGGTGGCGCAGTCGGTTAAGCGTCCGACTTCAGCCAGGTCACGATCTCGCGGTCCGTGAGTTTGAGCCCCGTGTCGGGCTCTGGGCTGATGGCTCGGAGCCTGGAGCCTGTTTCCGATTCTGTGTCTCCCTCTCTCTCTGCACCTCCCCCATTCATGCTCTGTCTCTCTCTGTCCCAAAAATAAATAAACGTTGAAAAAAAAAAAATTAAAAAAAAAAAAAAAAAAAAGAACTGTATCTTAAACCAGTAAAATGACTGATTGGGGATCATGAAATGAACCTGTTATTTTTGGTACCATTTGTTTAAGAGGCAGAAAGATCATAATACACTAAAAATTTGTAAATGTTGAAGTGTTAAAATAGTGCTGATTTCAGGAGTATTTCATCTGGATAATTATTACACTGAATGATTGATATTCTGAAGGTTCTAAGTAGCTAGATATCTTGGCAGTCCTCAAACATTCTGGTCCCTGGACCCCTTTACACTCTTAAAAATTATTGAAGAGACAGAGAGCTTTAGTTCATAGGTTATATCTACTAATATATACTGTGTTAGAAATTAAAATGGAGAAATTTTTAAGCTCATTATTTAAAAACAGTCATTTAAAAATAATAACTCAGTGCATGTTGACATAAATAATATTTTTTAAAATTCATTTTAGAGAGAGAGGGGCAGAGAGAATCTCAAGCAGGGTCCATGCTGAGCATAGAGCCTGACGGGCTCAGTCCCACAACCCTGGGATCATGACCTGAGCCAAAATCAACAATCAGACACCCAATTGACTGAGCCCCCCAGATGCCCCTACATAAATAATATTTTTTAATGAAAACTAGCCATATATGTTCTTTAATTTGATGAGAAGAAATGTTAAGAAAAATTTAGTAAGCATGATTTTATTTTGCAAGCCACTTTAATGTCTGGCTGAGTTTTCATATCTGCCTTTGTATTCAGTTCATTGGAAAATGTTTTAGCTGAAGTGTGAAAAAAAACTGATCCTACAAATATGTAATTGGAAAAGGGAAGAGTGTTTTAATAGCCTTTTAGATTTTGTGGTGCTCTTCTGTGACACTCCACCCAAGAATTGTTAAAGGTCATTTGGAATGTAGAATCTGAAACCATATCAAAATTTTTTTGTACTGTTTGGTTAAAATTCATTGGTCTTTTTAGGTTACAATCACTGGTCTGTCTGTACTTTGAATGTTTTTTTTACCCATAAATGAATGATTTTTGTTACCTGGTATAATAATTTGGAAAATAATGGTTCACTGAGTTATGCAGATCTTCTAAATGTTAACATATTTCTTTATGCAATATTTCAAAAATCACATTTGCTAAAAAAAAAAAAAAAAAAATCACCACCCCCAAAAATAGTCCTCATCATCACTACTAATCTCATCAGGAAAGTTTAACTATTGGGAAGCAATCAAATTGGAGGTGGCAGATTTTCCAAAATTCTAATTTTCTTTTTTTTTTCTTTTCAGCTTATTTATTTATTTTGAGAGCGAGACAGCACGAGTGGGGGAGGGGCAGAGAGACTCCCAAGCAGGCTCCACACTGTCACCATACAGTCTGATATGGGGCTCAAACTCACGAAACTGTTGAGATCATGACCTGAGCTGAAACCAAGAGTCCGATGCTTAACTGACTTGCTTAGTCAATGGCTTAACCGTACCACCCAGGCACCCCCAAAATTCTAATTTTTCTTTTTTTCAATTTTTTTTTTTTTTTTTAATTTATCTTGAGAGAGCGTGAAAGGGGGAAAGGCAGGGAGAGAGGGAGACACAGAATCTGAAGCAGGCTCCAGGCTCCAAGTTGTCAGCACAGAGCCCGACACGGCTCAAACTCACAAACCATGAGATCATGACCTGAGCTGAAGTCGGACGCTTACCTGAGCCATCCAGGCACCTCTGAAAATTCTAATTTTCAATGAAAGCTCAAATTTTATCATTGGCAATGAATACTGCCAGTTTATCTTGAAGTTACAGTCTTACTTTATTCATTTTTGAGAAAATATTTACCAGATACTCACTTCTGGATAATAGTTTGTTCTTTCAAGTGAAAATATGTTCCACAAAAAAAGTAGCTACCTTAGGTTGTAACTGTTAACATTCCCACATGAGATATTCTTTGAGGCGGCCATCATACTTTAGTGTGCAGGGGAAGATCTTTATGTCTGTGTCCCATTTCATCACAGAATACTGAAAAGAGGTTGTCAAGGGTGAAGTTTAATAAAGTAAATTGATTTTTACAGTGAATGTATGGCAGTGAATAACAAATACTAGGACATTTTGGTGCAAGTGCCTTAATTTGCCTAAGGCTCTGGCAAACGTTTTTATCCAGCATTTTTTTTCCCTCCCAGCTTATTAAGGTGAAATTCACATAACAAAAAGCCATTGCAGTAATGTTTCGTATACTCAGGGTGTCTAATTCCAAAATATTTCTGTTCTCCAAAGTAAAATGTTCTGTCTCTACCAGTCTGTCTTCTTGCTGGGGATTTATCTTTTCTGGATATTTCATATTAATGGAATCATACAACATATGACGCTTTGTGTCTGGCTTTTAGCATAAGGTTTTCAAGGTTTATCCATGTTATAGCATGTATATCAGTACTTCGTTCTTTTTTTACAGCTGAATAATATTCCACTGTATGGATATATCACAGTTTGTTCATTCATTCATTGGTGAACATTTGGGCTGTTTCCATCTTTTAGCTTTTTTTTTTTTTTTTTTTTTCTTTTTACATAAACTCCAGGCCCAACGTGGGGCTTGAACCCACAATCCAGAGATCACATGCTCTACTGATGGAGCCAGCTTGGCACCATCTTTTACCTATTTGAAATAGTGCTGTTAGAAACATGCATGTGTCTATCCTTTTTTGAGTACTCCTTCACTTCTTTAGGGTGCATATCTAGGAGTGGAATTGCAGTGGCCCATTGTTGATTTTACACCATCACTTGAAATGTTAACACAACGAGAAAGACAAATAACATTTTAATATGAAAATAGTTTTGATTTGTGAACCCCTTGAAAGTCTCTGGAGGATCTCTGGAATTTTGTAGACTGTACTTTGATATATTTTGTAGATTCCAAATTTGGTGAGGAATGAATATGTGATTTCTCATCATCATTTTGTTATGACTAGCACTAACTAATACAGACTAGGTAGTCCTCAAAACTACGCTCTCAGATGTGCTTTGTAGTCCCTACTTTAGGGGCACTTGGGTGGCTCAGTTAAGCATCTAACTTGGGCTCAGGTCATGATCTCATGGTTCGTGAGTTCAAGCCCCGCTTCCAGCTCTGCGCTGACAGCTCAGAGCCTGGAGCCTGCTTCAGATTCTGTCTCTCCCTCTCTCTCTGCCCCTCTGCAGCTCATGCTCTCTCTCTCTCAAAAAAAAAAATACTACAAAAAAAATGTATAGTCCCTACTTTATAGATGAGGGAATTAACATTTGAGAGTATAAATGACTTATCCATCACTACTGAATGTAAGTCCTAGAACTAAATACCAAAGGTTTTCTTATTTCAAGGCTATTGCTGCTGCTGCACACTCCTCAAGTAGGTGAAACGGGAGAAGGTTACTTGAGAGTGTGCTTTAACTTATAAAAGTGTTTAATAGTGCCCTTGTTTTTATTTTCAGAGACATTTTAAATCTAAAGGATGTGATCAGTGTCCAGCTGGATGACTCTAGCAAAAATTTTTGCAGCCAGTCTTGTCTCTCATCATATGAAGAAAAAAGAAAAGCATTTGTTGCCATATGTACTAATAACATTTTAACCAAGTGCAGCATGTGTCAGAAGACTACTGTTGTAAGTTGCAATTTTTTTTTAAACTTTAGGGATTCTGATTATTTTGCTTAAATATTAGCATTTTTAGTGAATTCTTTTAAATCCTAGATTCAGTATGAAGTAAAATATCAGAATGTGAAACACTGTCTTTGTAGTAATGCCTGTTCTTCACTCTCACTTGAACAGCCTCCTGTGATCTGTTGTGAGAACTTGTAGGGCTTACGATCACACTGTCTAGTCTGTTGCATATACTTCCAATGAAAGGCCAGTCCCATTACTTTATTAGTTCAAAGGGTATGACAGCATATAAGCAGGTAAAAATAAAGACCTGTTGCAGAAGGACCACTCCACTGGAATTTGCATGGGACTCAATGAAAAATCCAAGATTGAGTTCCTTCCATTAGTTTGCTTGTGAGTGGTTCCACTTCAGGAAAATGTGGGGATTAGATTTTAGTACCATTGGGAATAGTTTCAGTTGGCAACACATTGAAGGAGATGAAATGAAAGACTTCTGACAGTTCCTCTTACATAGCAATTCATGATAAATGCTGTATGGAGATTTTCCTAAAATATCTCAGGATGATCATCTGCCTTGAAAAAAAGCCACGCAGATAGAGGCTTGTTTATAAACTGAGATTAGAGATAGCAGAAATAACAATAGCCTACTGGTCAGTAAGACTCAACCACAAAGGTGTTTTTAATTCTGTTTTCCTAAACCCTAAGCAAGGTTAAAATGAATCAAGAATGTCACAGGCTTATCTGAATCTGTTAGAAATAATCTTCTATTTCTGGTGGGAGAGCCTTTGGTGGTTGGTTCTGAGAGCAGAGAAGCTGGTTCTACTTTGGTGGACTAAATGAGATTAACACAATTAGTGGTTTGAGCCCCTGTCATGAGGTCGACTGTTGTCTTGCTTGTTCAGATGATGCTTTGAGACCCAACTCCCTATCTCTGTAAATTCTTCCTTAAAAATAAGCAATTGAAGATGGGATTCTAAGCAAGTCTGAACAATTCAAATAGGTCATTTATGAGCCACCTTTTATCTATGGCAGAATGTCCACACCATGAGAGTATCTTGTCTTTGGACCAGAAATGGGAGAATGGAAGGCATGGGAGCCTTCTGAAGGCAAGAAATGCCATTCCATCTTTTCATTCTTTATCAGTCACACTCAATAAATAGGCTTTGTCCTGTTTTTAAGAGCCTGTTTTGAGTACCTAGTTACTCAGCCTATGTGATGGGGTAGGGCTGATTTGGGTAAAGGAGTTTAAAAAGCACCATTTAACACTACACCCTGCATATAAGATATTATTTTAATAGTGATAATGGGGAAAATCCATATTGTTAGTTAAGTGTAATCCAGAATTAGACAAGCAAAAATAATATAAAAACGGGGACAAAACATAAGAGACTCTTAAATACAGCGAACAAACTGAGGGTTGCTGGGGGGTTTGTGGGTGGGGGGATGGGCTTAATGGGTAAGGGGGCATTAAAGAAGACACTTGCTGGAATGAGTGCTAGGTGTTACACATATGGGGTGAATCACTGGAGTCTACTCATGAAATCATTATTGCACTATATGCTAACTAACTTGGATGTAAATTAAAAAAAAAGATTTAGAAAATTGTTTAAATCTATGAATCTAAAAATGGGGTGACTTTTTTTTAAGTGGATTGTTTGATATAAATATACTTGGACCACATTGTTTTCCCCCCATATCTTCTTAATAGAGTAAATTAATTATTACTTTTCCCATATGAATAATTAACTAACTACAGATGATACATAGTACTATTACTTGATGTTAAATATTGATGAATTGTTAGGGGTGTCTCAGTATAAAAAGTCATACTAATAAAGGGTAAAAGAATTTTCAAAGTTAGACTCTGTTTTTTGTTTCATTATTCCTTTGCCAATATCCTGTTCTTTCACAGAAGAAAACCTATATATTTTCAATTTCCTTTGCACTTTATGTCCCCCAAAGCAGTTCTTTTTCACCATTGCCATAGTCCAGGAATGAGGATTCCTCTTTCAGTAGAAACAATAGATGGTGAACCTCAGTTTATATCCTTTACCTTTGTACACTTACTGAATGCACTATATTCTATACATCTTACTGCTTATGTGCTGCCTTCTTATAATGTGCTTGCAATTTTTACCATGAAGTTAGCCTAGAAAAACAGTAATTCTCATAGCATGTTATAACTTAATTAAGCACCCTTTTCTGGCTCCTCCTTAGCACAAATAAAAGGCTTCCCTGAGTTTATATCCAAAGTGGAATTGAGGAAAGAGATATAATTTTAAGGCTTTTATTTATTTATCCAGTTGGCTTTGATTGCCTGGATTGAGAAACATTTTCTGTGACCTCCTTCTTCATTGCTTGCATATATATTACTGTTGCAACTAATGTATATCTGAGACATAACACAAATAGTTATATTTTGGATTGATCTATTTCCCTCATTTTAGTCATTGTAATCCATAGTGCCTTTTTTTCCTGGCTTTTAGGAAAGTGTAAAACAGGGCTTCATCATCATTACTTATTATATTTCAGCTAATAGCAGTAATGGTGGATATGTTTTGCTTGTTAACAATATATATCATATACCGGGAATATGAATATTACTTTAATCTCTAAACAGAAACCAGCCAAAACACTTACATCTGTTCTTTGCAAATCATTGAAGCCCTCAGATGAAATGATTGAGACCACCAATGACTTGGGGAAGACAGACCTTTTCTGTTCTATTAATTGTTTCTCTGCTTACAATAAAGCTAAGATGGAATCTTCTACAGGTAATGTTTATTTAGCAGTTATCAGAGGATTAGAAACTATTGAAGAATATTACTGCTTTCCTTTAATTTATAACCTTGATTTATCTCAAGGTTAAGTTTTTGACTTAAAAATCGAAACAATGCAAAACTTGTTGAAAAAAAAAGTTTCCAGTAGTTTTATGTAAAAGAAAATCTACTTCACCACCAGAGACTTAATATTTATTTATGAAAATCGTTGTATTAGAATATAGAATTTTGTACTCAACCCTGCTTTGTAAAAGCAAGGCTAGTAGTTAGTTACATTTTTTACAGGAAGTAGAGCTAGTTGGAAATAGTTTGAAGTTCACTAGTAGAAAAGCACTAAATAACCCAGAGCAAACTTTGTATTCCATCAGAGAGCCTCCTATAGAACCATTGGTGCTATTTACCTAGATAATACAGTGAATGATTCTCTTGGGGCTTGTACATCATGTAAACTAGTTTATGATGGAAATCTCTGCACTGTTAGCTTAGAAACCAGTCTAGCTCCATTCATGTTGAGGGTTAAGAATCTTGGAAGTGTTAGAAATGATACCCATTAGGAGATTCTATAGGAATCTCTTTTCTCTTCTTTGTGGGTAATTTCATGTAAAGATTTGCTTGAAATTTCAAGCAAATGGTGTATAAAGAACTAAGAAATTGTATGCAAAGGTAAAATATACAAAATAATAGAAAAATGTAAATTATCAGTTTAAGGTTATTAATGTGTTATCCTAAAGAACCTACCTATTCCTTAGCCTTACTTCATATACAGCAATACCTTAAGCTATTAGATATTTCCATTGTTTGTTGAAATAACTTGTTATTAAATAATGCTTTCTGATTGATTCTGCCTGGTTTTTGAGAAATCTTCTTATTTTTATCAGTAAATGTTTCCATGGTACATGATGCTTCAACAGGGCTCTTTTCTCCAAAGAAAGATACAACTCCAATTATAAGCAATATAGTGTCACTGGCAGATACTCATGTCTCCCTACCCATCATGAACTCTGATGTCTCACAAGGTAAAATTGATAATAAAGATATTTGACATATACACTGTTTTCCCATCCTTGATGAATCTATCTATTCTAAGTTTGTTTGTTGTTGTTGTTGTTTTAAGTTTTTTTAATGTTTGTTTATTTTTGAGAGAGAAAGAGAGACAGAGTGAGAGCACGAGCAGGGGAGGGACAGAGAAAGATGGAGACACAGATTCCAAAGCAGGCTCCAGGCTCTGAGCTGTCAGCACAGAGCCCAATGCAGGGTTCAAACCCACGAGCCGTGAGATCATTACCTGAGCCAAAGTTAGACGCTTAACCAACTGAGCCATCCAGGCGCCCCTATTCTAAGTTTGTTTTTGTTGTCTGATACGAAATAAGCAATTGTGGTTTATGATGCTATTTTGTAGATTATAGTATAAGATCTTGAATTGATGATACTCTATTTTATTTTAGCAGATACAGTTTCTTCAGTAACAGCAAATGTCATTGTAGATGTAAGTTTTGTTCCTAATATTTTTTGATGCTGTATCTTCTTTGTTAAGTATATTTGTGTGTATATACACACAATTCATATATATACATATATATGAGCACATTCATTCCTGTTTTCATCCTAGAACTCAAAAAAGTTGAGCAATAAACATCTTTTGGTATTCATATTCAATTTCCCAAGTCTCAGGTCTGACTTGAAATTATTAAGAATATTTAAACAAAAGTATTATTAGTCATAGTTTTTCCTTTGGGTTCTTTATTACCTTTTTCAATACTATAGTCCTATGAGCAATAAATATTATTTTTATTACAATTACATACCAAAAGATTATTTGAACATTTTTTTTTTTTTTAATTTTGAGGGAGAGAGAGAGCATGCGTAAGCAAGCAGGGGAGGGGCAGACTGTGAGGGAGAGGGAATCCCAAGCAGGCCCTACGCTGAAGAGGGGCTCAACAGGGGGCTCCATCTCACGAACCATGAGATCATGACCTGAGCCAAAACCAAGAGTCAGACACTTAACCAACTGAGCCACCCAGGCACCCCAAGATTCTTTGAACATTTAGTGTTGAATCTAGATCGCAACTTTACATTATAAATAATTGTTAATGTTTCCCCCTAGTGGAGCTCATGTTGCAACGTACCTATTCATTTTCTTGTGTTATTAGAATAGATATGTTTGATATTTTAATCATTTGATAACTGTTCAAACAAATGTTTTTGTTTTTTTCTCCCAAACATTTCTAAGAGTTTACCCAGTGAATCAAGTACTGGTGTTGCTAATAATAATGTTGAACAGCCAAGCCTTTCACCATCTTCATCAATATCCAGTCAGAATGCAGTTGGCTCCAGTGTAGAAGTACAGAAAGATCAAGTGTCAAACCAAGATGCTACATACAATATGAAATCTGTGAAAATAAGTGATGGACTATGTCATCCAAAATTTACATCCAAAGTACTAAAAGTTAAAGATAAATCACGAAGTATTAAGAAATCTTGGTGTTCAAATTTCCAGCATTTGAAAAGCAGTATTAAAAAGGATGTGACATTCTGTTACTCATGCCAGTTGTTCTGCCAAAAAAATTTTAGTTGTGGAGGAGAATCATTAGCAGCCCAAGGAATTTCTAATTGGAAAAAGACTCTGGAAAAATTCAGAAAGCATGAAAAAAGTGAAATGCATTTGAAGTCACTGCAGTTTTGGAGGGAATCCCAGTTTTGTGATGAAGCTGTCAATGATAATTTATCTATTCATTCAAAACAGATGGAAGGAAATAAAAAGTACCTAAAGCTTATAATTGAAAATATTTTATTTCTTGGGAAGCAGAGTTTATCATTAAAGGGAAATGATCAGTCGATTTCAACTGTGAATAAAGGCAATTTTTTAGAACTGTTAGAAATCAGAGCAAAAGATAAAGGAGAGGAAGTATTCCGACTTCTGAATTCACAAGTTGACTTCTATAATAGTACACAAATTCAAAATGATATTATTGAAATAATAAAGACTGAAATACTGCAAGATATTGTGAATGAAATCAATGTCTCCCCAGCTTTTTCAATAATATGTGATGAGACACCTGATAGTGCCACTAAAGAACAGCTTTCCATTTGTGTAAGATACCCACAAAAAATGTCAAAGGCTGTCTTAATAAAAGAAAGATTCTTGGGTTTCATAGATGTTGAAGAGATGACTGGGACTAACTTACATAGAACTATCAAAACTTACCTGCAGCAAATTGGAGTTGATTTGAGTAAAATATGCGGCCAGGCCTATGATAGTACCATGAATTTGAGGGGAAAATTTAATAAAGTTGCAGCAGAATTCAAGAAAGAAGAGCCAAGAGCTTTGTACATACATTGTTATGCCCATTTTTTGGATTTAGCAGTAATTAGGTTTTGTAAAGAAGTCAAAGAACTCCGAATTACTCTAAATACTCTCAGCTCTTTGTTCAACACTATTCATATGTCTGGGGAAATGTCTGCACATTTTCAAAATATTTGTAAACTAAGTCAAAACAAAACATGCAAGAAACATACATCACAATCATGTTGGACAGCCCATGATCGTATGTTACTATCAGTGATTGAGGGTCTTCCAGAGATTATTGAAACACTGGAATTTGTAGCAAGCCATTCTTCAAATACAAGTTTGGCTGATGAATTGAGTGATTTGTTAACATTGGTTTCCAAATTTGAATTTATCTTTTGTTTGAAATTTCTTTATCGAGTGTTAAGTGTTACAGGAATTCTTTCCAAAGAGCTTCAGAGTGAAACCATAGATATTTTTTCATTGTCTTCAAAAATAGAAGCAATTTTGGAATGTTTATCATCTGAAAGAAATGACATCTATTTCAAAACTATCTGGGATGGAACAGAGGAAATATGTCAAAAAATAACCAGTAAAAGTTTTGAAGTTGAAAGACCTTCTTTTCAGAAAAGAAGAAAAATTCAGAAAACAATAGATCTTGGCAATTCAGATAGTACTTTTTTTCCTATCTCAACAGAAGAACAATATAAAATTAATATTTATTACCAAGGATTGGACACTATATTAAATAATTTAAAATTATGTTTTTCAGAGTTTGATTATTGCAAAATGAAGCAAATTTCAGAACTACTATTTAAATGGAATGAACCGTTAAATGAAGCAACAGCCAAACATGTCCAAGAATTTTATAAACTTGATGCAGACATCATCCCAGAACTTAGATTTTATCGGCAATATGCAAAGCTTAACTTTGTCATGGATTATGATTGTATCAACTTCATCAATCTTGGCTATTTGTTTATCCAGCATGGTCTTCACAATAATATTCCTTGCATATCAAAGCTGTTATATATTGCTTTGTCTTGGCCAGTTACTTCAAGTGCCGAAAACTCATTTTCTATACTGCCTCGTCTTAAAACATATTTATGTCATACCATGGGACAAGAGAAGCTTAGTGGCCTAGCCCTAATGGCTATTGAGCAGGAATTGGTAAATAAACTGATGGAACCTGAAAGACTCAGTGGGATTGTGGAAAAGTTTATCCATCCAATGAAAGAGATGTAACACTTGCTAATTTGAGTTTTACCTAAAAGAATTTTGTATTTCTGCTGGAATGTTTGTTTTTATTTCAAAATTTTATCTCCTAAGATAATTTTTTTTTTCACCAGAACATGTAACATTCACTTGATTCAAAATTCAAAAACCAGAATGATGTACAGTGAAAAGTCTCCTTCCCTTTTTTTAGTACCCAGTTCTCCCTGTAGTGTTGTCTGTTTCTCAGATATCTTTCTGGAGATATTTTTCATATATCATACTCTGCAGTGCACACTGTTCTTCAACTTGTCTTTTCCACTTAACATATTTTTGAGATTGTCCCATATCAGTACTTAAAGGGTTTCTTGATTTTTTTTCATAACTGCATAAATTTTCGTTATATGGATGTACCATAATATATTTTAATAGTCCCTAATGACAAACATTTTAATTCTTCACAATATTTTGCCATTATACGTAATGCTGCATTTAATAACGTTACACATAGGTCATATTGCACATGAGTGAGTTAACTCGAAGATAAAATTTTAAATTGGAATTACTAGGTCAGAAAATTTATACATTTTTATTCTTGATAGATAACTGGCAAATTGATTTCTATAAGAATTATGCCATGCATGATGCCACATCACCAACCATGTGTGAGATTGCCTATTTCCTTCAATCTGTATAAACATTGTTCCCAAACATTTTGGTTCTTGCCAGTCTGTTATTAATCCCAGTGGAATTTTGCATTTTCACTTAAGAAGAAGGTTGGGTATCTACTTGACCCATTTATATTTCCTTTTCCTGTGAACTGTCCTGTTTAAATATGGCTGTGGTTTTGGTTGACACAAATAGCTAAATGATACAATATAAATTCTTAATCTACTTTATGAAAATATTACTATTTCTTAAATAATCAGAAAGGATTCTTTTTCTCATTATACTTTATAAAAGTTCAGGGGCTAAAGGAAAATGTGTCCCTCAAAGATTTGTAAGAATTTAGTGGTAGATGTATCTGGGCCTAGAATTTTGTTTATTTGTTTTAGGAATATTTCTCTGCCACTTTTCCCTTGCTGTTTCTCATCAATTCTTATTTGTAATTTTTCTAGAAAGAGCATCCATTTTATTTAGGCTTTTTAAAAAATGTATTTACTCAGAGGTATAGAAAGTATTTTAATTTTTTCTATAAACTATACTTACTTTCCTCATTGATCTTCTATATACTTTTTTGATTAGGCCAAAGTGATTTATTTGTTTTTCACACATATTCTTAGATTTATTTATCAGCCCTGCCTTTTAATACTATGGTTGATTTTTTTTGTTTGTTTGTTATGGTTGATTTTAACATAAAAATACAAAGAGTGTAACAGGTAACATTTAATCCTGTTAAATCCTAACATTTTACCATGCTCCAGATTTTTTTTTTTTTAAGTTTATTTATTTTGAGACAGAGAGTGGGGAGGGTCAGAGAGAGAGGAAGACATAGAATCCCAAGCAGGCTTCTCACAGCATGGAGCCTGATACAGGCCTCTGTCTCATGAACCATAAGATCATGATGAAATCAAGAGTTGGATGCTCAACCAGCTGACCCACCCAGGCACCTCCAAGTCCCAGATTTTTATTTCAGAAATAAAATATTACAGATGAAGTTGAAGCTCCCTTGCAAATCTTTTACTGAGAGCATTCCTCTTCTGTTTTCCCCAGAGGCAACAATTATTTGTTGTGCTTCTTTACATGCATGTCTAATTTTATACTTGAAAGATAGCCTTGTTTCATACTTATAAACTTAATATAAAACTCTAAGTTGCATTGTATGTATCTTTCAGCAATTTGCTTTTTTCACTCAATGTTGTTTTTGAAATTTATACATGAATTTCTAGTTCATTTACTTTAACTGCTGAATAATACTCTATTATATGAAATACATGTTCATCCTTTCTCTTTTTTTTTATTTTTTTTAATGTTTTTATTTTTGAGACAGAGACAGAGCATGAGCGGGAAGGGGCAGAGAGAGAGGGAGACACAGAATCTGAAGCAGGCTCCAGGCTCTGAGCTGTCAGCACAGAGCCTGATGCGGGGCTCGAACTCACAGACTGTGAGATCATGACCTGAGCTGAAGTCGGACACTTAACCAACTGAGCTACCCAGGCACCCCATCCTTTCTCTATTTAAAGGGACATTTTATACTCTCTGATTTTGCACTTTTAAAATACGCCAATGAACATTTATATATGTGGTATGTGCACATTCAACAAATATTCTTTGAGCAAGTACTATATACTTGACATTGTTCTAGCTGCTGGAGATCCAATGAGAGAATAAAATAAGGCCCTAACTCCAATGAAAACTTAGCATTCTAATGTGGAAATCCAAGAAAGATACTAGAAGAGGTTGTTCACCAGTTCTTTATGTAGATCGATGATAATACAGAAAAAGTGCTTAGTGCTATGAAATTTCCTCTGACGTCACCTTTGTCTACCATGTGTTTTTCTCATTTTCATTATTTTCTATCTGTTTATAGTTGTAGTTTGTATATCGTCCTGAAACCAGGAATTAATTTTAAGAGGTTAGGCTTCTTTTTTAATATTCAAATGTTTTGGATTTTACTGTGTGTGTGTGTGTGTGTGTGTAGTCTGTAAAGTCAGTAACAAAAAACCTAGACCTGAAAAAGGAAAATACAGTAAAACAGCTATCTTTTTTGAGTAGCTGCTATGTCATTTAGTGTTTTCTCAGTGCTTTGCACATGTTATTTCATTTAGATCTCTCAACAACCTGTTATTTTACAGAGAAAACGACAAGAGGTTATGGATCACACATTGGTAAATGGTGAGTCCAAGATTAGTGCCCAGGCAGTGTGACTCCACAGCCCATGTTCTACTACTTACATAAACTGTTATCAGAAATATTACTAAATAAAGGATTACCAGAAATGCATTAAATAGAAGATCACAGGGGCACCTGGGTGGCGCAGTCGGTTAAGCGTCCGACTTCAGCCAGGTCACGATCTCGCGGTCCGTGAGTTCGAGCCCCGCGTCAGGCTCTGGGCTGATGGCTCAGAGCCTGGAGCCTGTTTCTGATTCTGTGTCTCCCTCTCTCTCTGCCCCTCCCCTGTTCATGCTCTGTCTCTCTCTGTCCCAAAAATAAATAAACGCTGAAAAATAAATAAACAAATAAATAAATAAATAAATAGAAGATCACAGAAATAGTACACTTTTAAAAATTTTTTAAACATTTATTTGTTTTTTTAATATATTCATCATAATGTTCATTTTTGATAGACAGACAGAGTGTGAGCAGGGGAGGGGCAGAAAAAGAGGGAGACAGAATCCAAAGCAGGCTCCAGGCTCCAAACTGTCAGCACACAAAGAATCCCAAGCAAGCTCTGTGCTGTCAATGTAGAACCCATTGTGGGGCTCAATCTCACTAGCCTCGAGATCATAATCTGAGCCAAAGTGAGATGCTTAGCTAAGCCACCCAGGCGCCCCCACAATTAAGTGTTTTATTTATTTTTTTTTTTTTAATTTTTTTTTTTTCAACGTTTATTTATTTTTGGGACAGAGAGAGACAGAGCATGAACGGGGGAGGGGCAGAGAGAGAGGGAGACACAGAATCGGAAACAGGCTCCAGGCTCCGAGCCATCAGCCCAGAGCCTGACGCGGGGCCGGAACTCACGGACCGCGAGATCGTGACCTGGCTGAAGTCGGACGCTTAACCGACTGCGCCACCCAGGCGCCCCAAGTGTTTTAAACCAAGGTATAAAAATTTAAGAAAATTATGAAAGCTATAACCATTAGAAAAGCTCAGATAAGTGAATGAAAGATTTGAAAAGATCAGTAATTCAGGAAAGCATTAGAAATTAAAAGGCAGTGGGGCGCCTGGGTGGCTCAGTGAGCGTCTGACATCGGCTCAGGTCATGATCTCGCGGTTTGTGAGTTTGAGCCCTGTATCGGGCTCTGCTGACAGCTTGGAGCCTGGAGCCTGCTTTGAATTCTGTGTCTCCCTCTCTCTCTGACCCTCCTCCACTCACACCTTTTCTCTCCTTCAAAAATAAACATTAAGAAAAAAATTAAAAGGCAGAAAAGGCACTTCAAAAGTGAAAACTAAACTAGAAGGAAGTCCAAAGTGAGTACGACACAATTAATACCTAAGAAAAAGTTTGGAGGAGCACCTGGGTGGCTCAGTTAAGCATCTGACTCTTTCTTGGTTTTGGCTCAGGGCATGATCTCACGAATTGTGAGTTCAAGTCCCACATTGGTCTCCATTTTGACAGTGTGGAGCCTGCTTGGAATTCTCCCTTGCTCTTTCTGTCTCTCCAGTTAAGTAATTAATAGGATGGAAAGGAAGAAAATGTTTACAATCAAGACGAGACTTTGAAGGGTGCCTGGGTGGTGAGCATCAGTCTGACTTTGGCTCAGGTCATGATCTCACGGTTCATGAGTTCAAGCCCCACATTGGGCTCTGTGCTGTTAGCACAGAGTCTGCTTTTAGAGCCTAAGTCCCCCTCTTTCTCTGCCACTGACTCACACACTCTCCCGCTCTCAAAAATAAACAGGGGCGTCTGGGTGGCTCAGTTAAGCATCTGACTTCAGCTCAGGTCATGATCTCGTGGTTCGTGGGTTCGAGCCCCGCGTCGGGTTCTGTGCTGACAGCTGAGAGCCTGGAGCCTGCTTTGGATTGTGTCTCCCTCTCTCTCTGCCCCTCCCCTGCTCACACTGTGTCTCTGTCTCTCTCAAAAAATGAATAAACATAAAAAATAAAAATAAACATTTAAAAAATAAACATTAGAAGACAAAAGACTTTGAAAAGATTCAAGAGAAACATCAAATATAGAAGACTTGATGTCCATATAAAAGGAATCTTCAAAGAAGAAAATATTTAATGTTTATTTTTGAGAGACAGAGCCCAAGCAGAGGAGAGGCAGAAAGAGAGGAAGACACAGAATCTGAAGCCAACTCTCAGCTGTCACCACAGAACCCAGCGTGGGGCTTGAACCCACAAACCTTAAGATCATGACATGAGCTGAAATCAAGAGTCGGGACACCTAACCAACTGAGCCATCCAGGTGCCCCAAAGAAGAAATCTTCAGAACTATCCAGTAATCCAAAGCAATAGAAAAGAACAAACACTAAAAACTATATGCCAGTTATTAAGATTTTGTCTCTGCTCCACACCCAGCATTCTGTCTTTTATGATGGTAAAGCTTTAAGTCCAAACCAGGGCAGTTCTGCTCTTCTAGCTGGGTCTTGGTTAGCCTCGGCCAATAGGGGGCACTAGAGGAAGGCTGCGAGTCTGTCAGAGAAAGTATTTGTTCCTTCCCATCTGTTTCCTGGGCTTTATGTCTGCTTGTGGTTGTGAGCATCATTCCAGCAATGCTACTTCATTCTAGAAGCAGAACCTCCTTCCCTGGCAGAAACTGAATCCAGCTGCAGTTTTTACAACACTTGCAGAACCACTTTCATCATGCCCCTCCTGTAAGACCCCAGCATCCCTCCTCAGAGGTCTCTCAGCTTCATGACGTCCCTGTAAATTTTAATTCCTAGCTCCTTTATTCGTTCTCTCATCTCTGAGAATTTAAGCTGTTACTTCTATGACATCTTGGGTTTTCTTTCTATTTTCAGTAATCTAGTTAACTCTATACTTAGTTACTTTGGTTTCATATTCCCTCTACTCAAGTAGCTAATATGGCTTGTGTCCTTACTGGACCCAATACACTGTAATTCAAGGGGGCTTGCCTGAAATCAAAATGACTTTATGTATTGAAAAGATAACACTGTGTGCCTAGGAACACGACCCAGAATAGTCATGGCCTAAAAAAAAAAAAAAAAAAAAAAAAAAAATTAATGTTTTCATTTAAAGAAGAAAATCATTTTGGAGCACCTGGATGGCTCAGTCTGTTAAGCATCTGACTTTGGCTCAGGTTATGATCTCACAGATCATGGTTTTGAGCCCTGCGTCAGGCTCCATGTTGACAGTTCAGAGCCTGGAGCGTGCTTCAGATTGTATCTCCATCTCTCTCTGCCCCTCCCCAGCTCATACTCTCTCACTCTCTCTCAAAAATAAACAATAAAAAAGTTTTAATAAAATAAATCCTTTTGAGGATCCAGGCCAAAAAAAACAAAGTCACTTTTTTTTTTTAATATATATTTTTTTAATGTTTATTTTTGAGAGAGAGAGAGAGAGAGCACAAGCGGGGAGGTGGGTGGGGGGCAGAGAGAGAGGGAGACATAGAATCCGAAGCAGGCTCCAGGTTCTGAGCTGTCAGCACAGAGCCCAACACGGGGCTTGAACCCAAGAACTGTGAGATCATAACATGAGCTGAAGTTGGACATTTAACCAACTGAGCCAACCAGGCACGCAAAGCCAAGTCACTTGGAAGGTAAATCTGATTATTTTCATAGCTTTTCATAATGATATTCTATGTCAGAAAACAATGAAGTAACATAAACTTAGGATTTTATATCCAGCAAAATTAACTTACAAGCATAAAATCCACAAACTGTCATCAATATACAAACTCATGGGACATTGTTTCCATGATCCCTGGACCTGAGGAATCTACTAGAGAATGAGGTTCAGATAACTAGATTAATTGGAGAGGCATTAACATAAGGGGTGATTTTACAATAATTTATCAGAATAAGAAAGAATAATGAAATTAGAATTACCACTCTTGCATTAATGGATCTAGGCAATGATTCTGCATGGCTGCTACTGTCGCTAAAGGACAGCCAGACTTTGTGTACTTCCCAATGGACATCAGCACCAGCTGAGCCTTGTGTCCTTCTCAGAGGTCTGGATTGCAATTCCACAGAACTCTTCTTCCAGGCTTTTAAGGATTAATAATTCCAATCTCTTCTCTTTTTCCCCCCAGTGCTACAGATGGTAGAAGTCACCTGGAATTGCTGCTTCTATAACACCTCAGTGCTCTCTTTGTTCCTTCTTAGTTCTATAGTTCAAATAAGTCAGGGGCACCTGGGTGGCTCAGTCCGTTAAGCATCGACTTCAGATCAGGTCATGATATTGCAGTCGGTGAGTTCGAACCCCGCATCGGGCTCTGTGCTGATAGCTCAGAACCTGGACCCTGCTTCAGATTCTGTGTCTGCCTCTCTCTCTCTGCCCCTACCCCATCCCATTCTCTCTCTCTCTCTCACACACAAAAATAAACATTAGAATTATATATATATATACATATATATATATGTATATATATATATATATGTATATATATATATTTATATTTCAAATAACTCATGTGGTTTCAGTCTCCTGACTGATACAGAACCACCCATGAAGTATTCTTGCCAAAAGAATTCAATCTTTAATTTCATCAAGTCCCTAGATCTAATAATCTGGTTTCTCTTCAGGTCAAATAAATCTTCTGCCTTTTATTAAAACAAAACAAAACTAAACTAAAACCTACATCTAACTGCTCATTTCTGGAAAGATTGGGTCAAAGGAACATATTAAACATCACTGAGATGCAACCAGCAAAATCTAGATACTGGAAGAGTGCACAGGATAAACAACACTTTAACAAAAACTTACAAGAAAAATGTAAGATATGACAGAAGATTCTATAGATTAACAGAGAAGTAGGAGGCCTGTCAACAAATTACAATATGTGAAATTCGTTTGGATCCCACTGTAAACAAATGTGAACACTGGATTTTGATAATATTAAAGAATTGTTAATTGTGAAAGCCTAATAGTGACATTGTGGTTATGTTTTGTAAAAAGTCACTGTCTTTTAGAGGTAAGTATTTCCAATGTTATTGGATGAAGTTATATGAAATCTGGGACTTCAAAATACTTTGGTGGAGGAGGAAAGTGGTGGAGGAGGTTGAGATGAAACAAGATTGGCCATGATTTCATAGTTGTTGAATCTAGGTGATATGTACATAGGAGACTCACTATATTGTTACTCAACTTTTGTATGTGAAGTTTTCTATAAATGAAATGTTTTGTAAATGATGTAGTATTACCCATTGGAGTTTATGTCAGGAATGTAAAGGTGTTTCAGTGTTAGAAAACTTATGAATGAAATGCAACAAAATAATATATCAAATTAAGAAAGTAATATCTCAATAAATACTATAGAATTATATAAGGTGGGGCGACTGGGTGGCTCAGTCGGTTAAACATCCGACTTCAGCTCAGCTCATGATCTCATGGTTTGTGAGTTTGAGCCCCACATAGGTCTGTCTGCTGTCAGCACAGAGCCCGCTCTAGATCCTCTGTCTCCCTCTATGTCCCTCTCCCATTCACACATGCGTGCGTGTGCACATGCTCTCTCTCAAAAAATAAACACTAAAAAAATATATTGATAAGGCTTTTAACATTTGTACCTGATTTTAAAACATAGGTAAAATTAGAGTTGGGGCTCCTGGGTGGCTCCATCAGTTAAGCATCCGACTTCGGCTCAGGTCATGATATTTCAGTCCATGAGTTCAAGCCCCACGTTGGGCTCTGTGCTGACAGCTCAGAGCCTGGAGCCTGCTTCCAATTCTGTGTCTACACCCCCCTGCCCCTCTCCTATTTGTGCTCTGTCTTGCTCTCTCAAAAATAAATGTTAAGGGGCGCCTGGGTGGCTCAGTTGGTTAAGCATCCGACTTCGGCTCAGGTCATCATCTCGTGGTTTGTGGGTTCGAGCCCTGCATCGGGCTCTGTGCTGACAGCTCAGAGCCTGGAGCCTGTTTCGGATTCTGTGTCTCCTCCTCTCTCTCTGCCACCCCCCACTCCTTGCTCATGCTCTGTCTCTGTCTCTCAATAATAAATAAATGTCTAAAAAAAATTTTTTTAATAAATGTTAAAATTTTTTAAAATTAGAAAAGTTATTCCTTTAACAAAATGTAGGTAATACTAGTATTAGTATATTTGTATAGGCCTAGCCAATATATAACATCATGCTTAAAGGTAAAATATTTGAAGTAATATTCCCCAAAATATCAGAAATCTACCAACTATGGGGCACGTGTCTGGCTCAGTCCATAGTGCATACAACTCTTGATCTGGGGGTTATGAGTTAGAGCCCCACGTTGAACACAGAGATTCCTTAAAAATAAGATCTTGGGGACAAAACATAAGAGACTCCTAAATATGGAGAACAAACTAAGGGTTGCTGGAGGAGTTGTGGGTGGGTGGATGGCTAAATGGGCAAGGGGAATTAAGGAAGACATTTGTTGGGATGAGCACTGGGTGTTATATGTAGGGGAAGAATAACTGGATTCTACTCCTGAAATCACTATTGCACTATATGCTGACTACCTTAGATGTAAATTAAAAAACAAAAATAAGTAAACAAATAATAAAAATAAATAAAATCTTTTAAAAAATCTACCAACTATCAGCCTTATATAGTATTTTTAAATTAGACAATATTTAGATAATTGTAGGTTCATATTGAAGTTGCAGGAAGTAAGAGTTCACACATATCTTTCACCCAGTTTTCCCCTACATTAACATCTTGCATAAGGAAATAAGAAAGGAAGGGAGGATCATCTATTTTATGTTTGAGAAATTGTACAGGTACTGTTTTTCATTTTGTTTTCTACATTTTCGTTGTTAGTATAAAGAAATTCTATTGGGCTTTGTGTATTTATTTTATATCCTTCAAATCTGCTGAACTCACTTTGTTCTAGGAAGTTTTTTTGGTAAAATCTCTGAGATTTTCTACATAGACTTTGTCATGTGCAAATAAGGACAATTTATTCATTTCTAACTGGTATGCCTTTTCTTTCTTTGTCATTCTTCTTGTGGATGTATAAACTTTTAAATACTAGACAATATTCCCAAGTAAGAGCACACAAATATTTATTGAGCACATCTAATATGTGCCAGATAGCTACTGGGAATACATCATTTAACAGAATAAAATCCCACCTCATATGGAGCTTGCATCCTAGTGGGAGGTGATAAACCATAACGAAGCAAATAGGTAAAATATATACTATCTTTAAAAGTGTTAAGTAATGTGTAGAAAAGAGAAAGATTTGCTGGAATCATGTCTTTGAGAAGAGATAGGATCTAGTTCACAAATGGAGGAGTTGGCCTTAGCTAGAAATAAGGAACTTTCATCCATAACAGAACAGGAATTTACAGGTGTAGGTAGGACACGAGATATGACTGTAGAAGCTCATGGAACTTCTCTTCTGAGTGCTTCTGTTTTCTCAATGAAATAGGAAATAAGGTTATCTGCTGAAAATGAAGATGAAAGAAAAGGCATTACACATTTGAAAAAAGAGGATATGACATGAAGTAGATTTTAATAAAGAAAAAAGTATATGATTGCAGGGCAGTAAAAAGGAATCCCTAGAGATTAGTAAGTAGAATTTATTTATTTATTTTTTTTTTCAACGTTTATTTATTTTTGGGACAGAGAGAGACAGAGCATGAACGGGGGAGGGGCAGAGAGAGAGGGAGACACAGAATCGGAAACAGGCTCCAGGCTCTGAGCCATCAGCCCAGAGCCCGACGCGGGGCTCGAACTCACGGACCGCAAGATCGTGACCTGGCTGAAGTCGGACGCTTAACCGACTGCGCCACCCAGGCGCCCCGTAAGTAGAATTTAAAGAGAGCAGTGAATATGTATGGATTAGATGGAGAGTTTTATTTGATATGATTTTGATGTTTGCCAAATGAGTTCAATTAATAAAAGCGAGGCAGAAGAATTACGATATATACAATGTCAACTTAAAATAATCAGTTTTGGGGTACCTGGGTGGCCCAGTCGGTTAAGCATCCAACTCAATCTTGGCTCAGGTCATGATCTCACAATTCATGAGTTCGAGCCCCATGTCAGGCTTTGTGCTGACAGTGGCAGCCTCTTGGATTCTCTCTGTACCCCTGCCTGGCTCGCACTCTCTCTCAAAATAAGTAAATTAATTAATTTAAATGATCAGCATTAAGTACCATTTTATTGAGTGTTGACCATCTACCAGGAACATTAAAAAGGAGGAAAGTAAAAAGTAACTTTTTTATTTACATGATCTCATTCATTCTTACATTATATCTAGGAAATGGTGCTGACTCTTGATCCTTCTCCCTGTTTACACAGGCCAAATTTTCTAGGAAGGTGGCCAGGGAAGTGAACAAGCTGAAAATGTTTTTTCTAGATTACTCTAGATTACTTTTAAACTCTGACAAAAAGAGATTGGCAGATTGAATTTTTTTTTAAATGATACAATAATATGCTGTCTACAAAATACTCATTTTAGATTCAAAGACACAGGTTGAAAGTGGAAAAATGGGAGCCTGGGTGGCTCAGTCAGTTAAGCATCCAAATCTTGATCTCAGCTCTGGTCTTGATCTCAGGTTCAAGCCCCACATAGGGCTCTATGCTGGGTGTGAAAACTAAGGAAGGAAGGAAGGAAGAAAAACCGGAAAAATAGAAAAATATATTTTATGCAAACAGTAACAAAAAGAGAGCAGAGGTGACTATACAAAATCAGACAGAATATCCTTAAAAAAGGTTACAAGAGGGGCACCTGGCTGGCTCAGTCAGTAGAGCATGTGACTCTTGATCTAGAGGTTGAGTCCAAGCCCCATACTATGCATAGAGCTTACTTTAAAAAATAAAAATTAGGGGTGCCTGGGTGGCTTAGTAGGTTGAGTGTCTGACCTCAGCTCACGTCATCATCTCACAGCTCATGAGTTCGAGCCCCACATCAGGCTCTGTGCTGACAGCTCAGAGCCTGGAGCCCGCTTCAGATTCTGTGTCTCCCTCTCTCTCTGCCCTGCCCTGCTCTCTCACTCTCTCTCTCTCAAAAATAAATAAACATCAAAAAAATTTTGTAATTGAAAATTTTTAAAAATTTTTAAAGG